>NC_072429.2:15645000-16270000 GCF_028878055.3 Symphalangus syndactylus
TGTGTTTTTTTATAGAACTGTTCTATGCATGTTCATGTTGTCTCTAACTTAGCTTATGGTGTCTTCTCTTTTAAGGGGATTTTAAATTTATATAGAACAACCTGTCTTGTTCTGTAAATTTAAACATGCTCCTTTGGCACTGTATTTCCTGTATTTTATTAGTAAGACCTACAGACTTTAGGCTTGCCTTTTTGTTTTATGGCAAGATTACTTCATAACTTACATTGTATGCTTTTTTTTTTTTTTTTTTTTTTGAGATGGAGTCTCGCTCTGTTGCCCAGGCTGGAGTGCAGTGGCGCCATCTCAGCTCACTGCAAGTTCCGCCTACTGGGTTCACACCATTCTCCTGCCTCAGCCTCCCGAGTAGCTGGGACTACAGGCGCCCGCCACCACACCCGGCTAATTCTTTTGTATTTTTAGTAGAGACGGGGTTTCATCGTGTTAGCCAGGATGGTCTCTATCTTCTGACCTCGTGATCCGCCTACCTCGGCCTCCCAAAGGGCTGGGATTACAGGGGTGAGTCAATGCGCCCAGCACGTTGTACACCTTTTTTAGGAGCCATATAATGGCTGGTTGTCTCTACATTGCCAATGATCATTATTTCATTAAAGATTACAAAAATGGTAATACTCTAATTCTCATTCCTTCCTCCTTCATTTATTTGTTAGATATGTCCATACAGAAAACATTCCTCTACTCAATTACTTGCTTACCTCAAGTTAAAACTGGTATAGTCAAATCGGATATAAATGGTGGATTTTTTTTCCCTAATATCTTTCAAGGGAGTTTTTCTTTAATATGATCATGAACACATGGATTTAAACATGTTTGATATTAGTACTGATACTCTCTAATATCAATAGAGATTTTTCTATATACAAGATGATATCATCTGCATCCCCTCTTTGGCCTTTGGAAGTCTCTTCAAGTTCGATTCAGCTTATCTTGAATCTTTCTGACCCAAACCTAGTAGTTTTTGATGTCTTTCTTGCTATTTGGTATAACAAGGTATTCCAGACTTATCTATTTCCTGCCATAGATCTGGAATCAGCCATTTCTCCCAGGAGCCCTTGTTCATTTAAGTGGAAAATAAATACTTTTGTAGTCACATTTCATTATTGCTGAAGTGGTTCTTATTTCTAGGCCTATTCGGTGGATACAGCTAGGATATATGCACTTGTTTTGAAGGCAAAGTCAACATAAGATTATAGTGATATCTCCAGTAGAAATTTAGCACTTCAGGGTATTGACTGAAACTCAGATCTTTCATTGTTTCTTCTTTCCCCAGAACCCAAAATCCCAGTTTTGCTATGCCAATATAATTACTTATTATCTTATCACAAAATACAAATCTTGTAATCTTAGGTAAGTCAGCTTTTTACTATCCACAGTGTTATTACAGAAAGCAGTTTACAGTTTTAAAGGTTGTTTTCACCCTTAGGTTATATATCACACAAGAGTCAAATTAACTGTTTCAAGCATTTTGTCATTACAAGCAGTGCTGAAGTAAATATAGTCATATGTGCATCTTTTTGTCTTCTGAGGCAATTTAATTTTTTTAACAACTTTATTGAGATATAATCCACATACCATATAATCCCCTATTTAAAGTGTGTTTAAATTTTTTTTTTTTTTTTCCACAAGTCTCACTCTGACACCCAGGCTGCAGTGCAGTGGCATGATCTCGGCTCACTGAAACCTCTGCCTCCTAGGTTCAAGTAATTCTCATGCCTCAGCCTCCCAAGTAGCTGGGATTACAGGTGTGTATCACCATGCCCAGCTAATTTTTGTATTTTTAGCACAGACAGGGTTTCGCCATCTTGGCCAGGCTGGTCTCAAACTCCAAAAGTGTCGTATGTGGCTTATTTGGTATAAAAATCACAAGAAACAGTCAAATATAAAATGGTGTTTGGCTTTCCTGGGGCTGTATTTGTTTAAATATGTTATTGGTGTTATTGGTATCTGTTCCAAAATTATGGGAAACTCCTGTAATTCTGATATGACTTAGTGCATGTTATCAGTAATAATTATAATTGTTACATAAAATCATTGTATGCCACCAAGATAACAAAATTTGTCAATCATGTTTTTGACTGTGGCTGCCCTAAGACATGTTGTCATTCACAAACAATTGTTATCTTGTTTTGATCCTCTTTAAAAGGTGGTTTGTAAGTCAGCTACAGGACTTTGACAGGTGCTCCTAAATGCAGGTTTCTGATAACTTTGGAGACTGTGGCATTAGAATAGAGGAAAAAACTTTCAGGACTCATGAAGAGCTGAAATGTTGGTGATGATAAGTCAGGACGGGAGTTAACTGCATGGACTGAACTAATAGAAAACTGAAATAATCTTTTTTTGCTTTTTGCTTAAAATGTTACCAATCCTTTGTTTTGGTTTTCAGAGTCAAGAAAATTTTCTGTTGAGCTATTTACAACTTTAAACAATTGAATAAAGTATTTTCCTGTAAACAAAATTTGGAACATATTTGTTTCTCTCTACCTGATTTCTCTAGAATTTTGAAACTATTTGTGAGTAATCTTAATTTACGGCAACATAGTTACTTGCACAAGTGTAATAAGAATGTTTTTTTTTGCAACAGGACACAACTGGAGAAACTGGTTATTTTACCAAGGCTTTGACTGGAATAGCATGCTTTTCTTAAAGGTATCAAACTGGACTTTCAGAGCCAATAAAAGCCCCCTGGGAAAACTGGCCTCATACTTTGTCTACACTGTCCCTATAGAGGGTTCCTGATCTGTGGTAAGTAAAGAATGTCACTTTCTAACAGGTCCAGAAGCCCCAAGTTATCTTGGAACCTCAAGATGAGAGGAATTTGCTCAACTCATAGGTATTTGATGGTACAAACCCATGGTTGGGCTCAGCTTTACGAAAAAAAGTCTTGTCTGAGATTCCTTTTATGGAACAAAGTTCCATCAAAGCCAATTTAAAAAGCGTATGTGAAAATTAATTATTATTGCTGAACTTTATATAAATAATCAGGCCAAGTATAAGAATACAGCTTATTTTGAGAACAAATCATTCCTACCATGATTTGTCTTTAGTAAAAATGGGAGACTGGAGAGAGAAAAATTATGTTTCAAGAAATATGGTACACCTGTTAGTACATTCTAGTTTCATCAGTTGTTTCTGAGGTTTTTTCCTGCAATTCAGACTAACCCTGCCTATTCCTGTAAACCAACCAGTGATTTCTGGCTGCTGCTCACAAGAAACAAGAGGGATGAGTAATATAAAAATCTGGATCAGTATTCTAATTCTGGACACATATTGGAATCAGCTAGCAACCCCATATCAGTTTGGTTCTGACGGTGGCCCAGTTCACGGAAAGCTCTCTTTACTTGGGATAATTTTGCTTATTTTTCTTTACTGTTATGGAATACACTGCTGTTGTACTCTTTGTGTAGATATGCAGGATAAACTCACTCAATGTTTTCTTAAGTTGAACACTTATTAGTCTTCCAGATATCACCTTTTGTCGGATCTCAAGAGTTACGAATGGCCCTCAGCATACAGATGCTTTCTAAATGAGTGCCTCTCCACCCTGAATACAAGAGACCCTAATAGTTAGACAGGTATATCATCACCTGTATTCAGCCTGAAGAAGTTATAGAAGATGTATCATTGTCCCTCTACAACCCTCAAGATTAAGGATTCCCATGTAAAAGGTTGGGGGGAAATATGTCACAGGTGTCTGAACCAGAGCAACTCCATCTTGAATAGGGGCTGGGTAAAATACGGTTGAGACCTACTGGGCTGAATTCCCAGGAGGCTAGGCATTCTAAGTCACAGGATAAGACAGAAGGTCAGCAAAAGGTACAGGTCACAAAGTCCTTGCTGACAAAAGGATGTGGTAAAGAAGCCGGCCAAAATGCACCAAAACCAAGACGGTGATAAAAGTGACCTCTGGTTATCCTCAGAGCTCTTTATATGCTAATTATAATGCATTAGCATGCTAAAATCACTCCCACTAGTGCCATGACAATTTACAAATGCCATGGCAATGTTAGCAAGTTACCCTATATGGTCTAAAATGGGGGAGGAACCCTCAGTTCCAAGAACTGCCCACCCCTTTTCCAGAAAACTAATGAATAATCAATCACTTGTTTAGCATATAATCAAGAAATAACTGTAAGTGTAATCACAGTGAGCGGCCCAAGACACTGGCTCTGCCAATGGAGTAGTCATTCTTTATTCCTTTACTTTCTTAATAAACTTGCTTTCACTTTGAAAATGAACAAATGAACAAAAAACCCCCGAAAACAAAACAAAACCAAACCAGTCAACTATATGCTGCTTATAGGAGACTCACTTTAGATCCAAAGACACAAACAAATTGAAAGTGAATGGATAAAAAAGGATATTCTATGCAAACGGTAACTAAAAGATAGCTAGAATGGCTATTCAAATATCAGAATACGTAGATTTTAAGTACAGAATTATCATAAGAGACAAAGAAAGACATATTGATAAAAGTCATTTCAGTAAGAATATATAACAATGATAAGCATATATGCATCAAATACAGCAATTATATATATATATATATATATATATATATATATATATATACATGAACCAAATACTGACAGGATTTGAAGGAAAAAAAGCTAACATCACACTCCATGGTGAAAGACTGAAAGCTTTTCCCCAGGATGAGTAACAAGAGGATGACCACTTTCACCACTGCTATTCAACATTGTACTGGAAGTCCTGGCAAGAGCAATTAGGCCAAATAAATAAATGGCTTACCAATTGCAGAGTGGGGTGGGGGAGGAAAACTACCTCTTTACAGATGACATAATTCTATATATAGAAAATCTACAAAAGTCTACAAAAAATCTACTACAGCTAATAAATGAATTCAGCAAAGTTGCAGGGAACATGATCAACAAACAAAAATTCTGTTAAGTTCCTACATACTAGCAATCAACAATCCAAAAGGAAAATTTTAAAAATTCCATTCATAATAGCATTCAAAAGGATACAATATCTAGGAATGAATTTAACAAGGGAGGTGAAAGATTTGTACAATTAAAAATTCTACATGGGTAGAAAAATGAAAACAAGAGACACTGGGGACTATTAGAAGGGAAGTAAGGGAGCAAGAGTTGAAAAGCTACCTCTTAGGTTTTATGTTCACTACCTGAGTGATGGGATCATTTGTACACTGAACCTCAGCAACACACAATTTACCCATGTAACAAATCTGCACATGTACTACCTGAACCAAATAAAAGTTGAGAAAAAAGAGAACTTGCCTAATTTAAAAAAAGAAAAAAATTCTAAGGCATTGTTGAAATTAAAGAAGGCTTAACTAAATAGAAAGACATGGCTGGGCACGGTGGATCACGCCTGTAATCCCAGCACTTTGGGATGCCGAGGCAGGTGGATCATGTGAGGTTAAGATTTTGAGACCAGCCTGGCCAAAAGGATGAAACCCCATCTCTAATAAAAATACAAAAGTAGCCAGGTGTGGTGGCACATGCCTGTAATCCCAGCTACCTGGGAGGCTGAGGCAGGATAATAGCTTGAACCTAGGAGGCGGAGGTTGCTGTGAGCTGAGATCGTGCCATTGTACCCCAGCCTGGGCAACAACAGTGAAACTCCATCTCAAAAAAAGAAAGACATTTCATGTTCATGGGTTAGAAGACTTAATATTATTAAGATGGCAATACTTACGAAAATAATCTACAAACACAATCCCTATCAAAATTCAACGGCATTTTTGCAGAAATAGAAAATCTGATGTTCAAATTCATTTGCAATTGGAAAGAGTCCTGAATAGCCAAAACAATACTGAAAAACAAAGTTGGAGATCTCATACTTCTTGATTTTAGAACTTACTGCAAAGCTACAGTAACCAAAACTGTGTGATAATGGTGTAAAAATAGACATACAGAACAAAGGAACAAAATTGAGAATCCAGAAGTAAACCCTATAATCTATGGATAAATGATTTTTTGACTATGGTGCTAAGATATTTTTATGGGGAAAGAATAGTATCTTCAACAAATGGTGCTGGGACAACTGGATGACCACATGCAAAAGAATGAAGTTGGATCCTATAATCTCACACCATATACAAGATATAAGAGCTAAAAGCATAAAATATTTGAAAAAAACATAAGGATGAATCTTCATGACCTTGTAACTGTCATTAAATTCTTAGATTTGACTCAAAAACCACAAGCAACCAAAGAATAGATAAATTAGACATCCTCAAAATTAAAGAATCTTGTGCTTCAAAGAATATCATCAAAAAAGTGAAAAGATAACCTACAAAAAGGGAGAACATATTTGCAAATCATGTATTTGATAACGAATTTCATATCCAGAATATATAAACAACACTAACAATTCAACAAGAAAAAGTCAAATGACCCAATTTAAAAATAAGCAAAGGATTTAAAAATCCAGATCCTCCTTCAAAGAATATATACAAATAGCCAACAAACAAATGATGCTAAACCTCAGCTAACATTAGGAAAATGCAAATCAAAACCACCATGAGCTATAATCTCACACCTACCAAGACGGCTACAACAACATAAAACAGCAACAACAAAGCGACCCTAAAAATAACAAATGTTAACAAGGATATGGAGAAAGATAAACCCTTTTACATTGCTGGTGGGAATGTAAAATGGTGTGGCCATCATGGAAAATAGTTTGACAGCAATTCAGTTAAAGAATTACCATATGATTTAGCAATTCTACTTTTATGTATATACCCAAGAGAAATTAAAATATATGTCCACATGGCAACTTGTAAAAAAATGTTTACAGCAACATTACTCATAAGGCCAAAAGGTGAAATCACCTCAAATCCAAACCAGCTGATGAAAAGATGATCAAAATGTGTAACAGCCATAAAGTGAAATATTAAATAGTATTCAGCCATAAAAAGAAGTTAAGTGCATGTTACAATTTGGATGAACCTTGAAAACATAATGCTAGGTAAAAACAGCAAGACAGAAAAGCTCAAATATTGTATGATTTATTTAATATAAAATAAACAGAATTGGCAAATCTATACAGACAGAAAGTAGATTAGTATTACCTTCAAGGGGAAGGGGAAATAAAGAATAGACAGTGATTACTTAAAAGGGACAAAGTATTTCTCTAGAGTGGTGAAAAGTTTTAAAACTAGAGAGAGGTGGCGAATGCACTAAAGGTCATTGAATGTGTATATTCAAAAACACTCAATATAGCATGTGAATTTCACAACAATAAATAAAGAAAAAAGGAATAATGACAAATTCTCAAATTCGGCAAAATACATAAACTTACAGTCTCATGACAGATAAACACAAAGAAATCCAAACCCAGACAATTTTGACTGAATTGCTGAAAACTAAGGCCAAGAAAAAAGAAATCCTGAAAGAAGCCCCAGAAAAACACATAACATAGAGGGGAATAACAATTCAAATGAACGTGCAATTTTTATCAGAAACAACCCAGTCAGAAATAAGTAGAACATTTTTAAAGTGCTGAAAGAGAAAGAACCATCAAATCAAAATTATATTAAAGAATTACATTCTCTAATTCTATTAGAGAATACATTCTTCATGAACAAAGATGAAATAATGACATTCTCAGATAAAGGAAAACTAAGAAAATACATTGTCTGTGGATCTGCTCTATAAGAAGTATGGAATTTCTTCAGACAAAAGGGAAAGTATGTGAGGGGAAAACTTGGAATATCTGGAGTGAAAGAAAACAAAGGGTAGATATTTAAATAAATGTAACAATATTACTTTCCTCTTACATTGTGTAAAAAAATTATTTGTTCTTTTTTTCTTTTTTTTTTTTAAATAGGGTCTCATTTTGTCACTCAGGCTGAAGTGCAGTGGTGCGATCTCACTCCTGCACTCAAGCTATCCTTCTGCCTCAGCCTCCTGAGGAGCTGGGACCACAGGCACACGTCACAGTGCCTAGCTCATTTTTGAATTTTTTGTAGAGATAGGGTTTTGCTGGTCTTGAACTCCTGAGCTCAAGCCATCTGCCCGCACTGGTCTCCAAAGTGCTGGGATTAAAGATGTGAGCCACATAACATATGTATTTCAGTTAAACGCTAAAGTTACAACATTATCTGGTAGGTTTTCAATGTATGTAAAAATGTATGTAATATGTTATATACAAAGAGTGAAGAATAAGGGGACTTACATTCTTCTTTAAATGGTAAAATATTAATTCTAAGTAGATTGTGAAAAGTTGAATATATATATTATAATTTCTACAGCAATCATGAAAAAATCCATTTGAAGATACTAATAGTAGTTTATAGTTTATAGTAATAAACTCAATAGATAAAATGGAAAACTAAAATGTTAAGTAATCTAAAGGTAGCAAGAAGGAAAAATCAGAGAGGGAACTGCTCAGAGAAATCAGAGTGACACAAAGGAAAAACATTCCATGTTCATGGATAGGAAGAATTAACATTGTTAAAATGGCCGTATTGCCCAAAGCAATTTACAGATTCAGTGCTTTTCCTATCAACTACCAATGTGATTCTTCACAGAATTAGAAAAAACTATTCTAAAACTCACATGGAACAAAAATGAGCCCAAATACCCAAAGCAATCCTAAGCAAAAGGAACAAAGCTAGAGGCATCACATTACCAGACTTCAAACTATAATACGAGGCTACAGTAACTGAAACAGCATGGTACTGGTACAAAAACAGACACATATACCAATGGAACAAAAGAGTGTGCAGAAGTAATTCTGCATACCTACAGCCATGTGCTCTTTGACAAAGTGAACAAAAACAAGCAATGCGGAAAAAACTTCATATTCAATAAATGGTGTTGGGATCACTAGCTAGTTATATGCAGAAGATTGAAACTGGACCCCTAGCATTCACCATACACAAAAATCAATTCAAGATTGATTAAAGCTTAAATGTAAAACCTAAAATTATAAAAACCCTGGAAGCTAACCTAGAAAATGCCATTCTGTACATAGGCCTTGGCAAAGATTTCATGACAAAGATGTCAAAAGCAAATGCAACAAAACCAAAAATTTACAAATGGGACCTAATTAAACTAAAGAGCATCTGCACAGCAAAAATAAACCATCAACAGAGTAAACAGACAACCTATAGCATGGGAGAAAACATATGCAAACTATGCATCCAACAAAGGTCTAATATCTACCATCTATAAGGAACTTAAACAAATTTACAAGAACCCCATTGAAAAGTGGGCAAATGACATGAACTGACACTTTCAAAAGAAGACATACATTTTAAAATACAAACTACTCAAAAGTAAATAGTTGTCAAGAATGTGGTTTACAAGATAGATCTTACAGACAATACAGACTATATTATGATTTATCTGTTTGAAAACAGAAAGTAGTGTATTATACTGAATTCTGGTATAAGGTGTGAAGGAAACCTTACTTACAATCCTTTATTTTCATAAGGTAAACACCAAACTACTTCTCACATATATTACCACCATATTTTTTAAACCAAATTCTGGTTTAAAAATCACACACTGACAACACAGAAATACGAAATGCTAGGAAAAGTCTAGCATATGAGGGAAAAACATGTCTTATGCATTCTAATATAAATTTTTACAATCTAGCATAAAGGCAAATGCGTTTTTTAAAAAATGCAGTCCATATACAATTATAGAAAAAAATTAGTCAAGCCACCTAATATAACCAATTTCACAGATACAACTCATTTAATATTATGTCCAAAAATTTCCAAGTAAGTGTCTACATATTAGTTAGAATAATGCCCACAAGGATCTCCAAACTACAAAATATTAGCAAGTAAATGAGAATCACACATTTCTCTTTGAAAGAATGAAGCTTGAGTATGAGTTAAAAAGCAACAACTATGAACTTTCTTTAAAATGACTTAAACTGTCCAATCTAGGGCAATACATGTTTCCTAGCTATACATGCAAACTGGACTGTGTGGTAAAAATGACTCAGTTACTTAAAAAAGCAGAAAAGATCCAAAATAACCAGAGCTCAAGCTAAGCTGGCGAAACCACAGAGACACTGAAGCCCAGCAACTCCCAAGAAGCTGAGGATTAAGATTAAAAATAAACTCTGGATACTGAATCCTACATCAACACTCTGAATTTATGTTTATTGTTAGTAATTTATATTATTCTTTTCTTCGGGTAAAAAAAAATGTTTTAAAAAGAACCAATTTTTGGAATAAGCAATGTAACTCTGATCATTCTGCTATGTGACTACCAAAAAGGCTGCTGTTCTTTTAGCCCTACCACCTGGTAAGATAGAAAGCTCTCCACTCACAAGGCCCAGAGAAGGCTGATATCACAAGTCAGTGTGAGTTACACTGTTCTCATGCAGTGGAGCTACTAAAATACATACATTTTCTCTTACAAAAAAATTACAAAACTAACAAATCTCTTTTTCTCCAGAATTATAAAAGATAGAATCTATGAATCAGTACTCTAGTGTGATCACAGAAAAATAGCAAACTGAGTCAAAAAGCACAGGCTGTCCATCATAGAGTCCCCAGTCTCTTTCCTTTCTACCTAGAGTCCTCAGTCTATTTAATACTTTCTACCTGCTCTGAGGATGGAGGTGTCAACACCTTAGAAAACCATGATGGGCTTTAAAACTGGGTAAAGAATCATCCCTAGGGTTAGGGCAAATGTAAGTTCACTTATTGCTTACACGCAGGAAGTAATTTGCTTCCTTTTCCAGGATATTATTTTAAGGATTACTTGACAGTGGTTCTTTTAAAGGTATCAAAAGATGTCATTAAAAAAAAAAAAAAAAAAAAAAAAAACCTCTTTGGAATTCTCCCGGAATTCCAGAAAGATTATCTGGCAATTCATTCCTCCATCCTATCAAAATTTTTCCTTTGAAAAATTACAACTGATAACTCACATAAGATTTAATTAACTTACTTAAATAAGGGAGGGCTTCTCAGTATGTTTCCCTACTGGAAAACTAAGAAATTCAGTGATACTCAGTGCCAGTAACTAAGTGGCACATCATAAAAATTCAAACTTGGACGCAGGTACGTCACACCCAGAAAAGATTTTATACATTTATAAGCTTGTGCTTTCACACTTTATAAGCAACACAGGTTAGTTTCCACTTCAGTTTTCATTTTTAGTGAGTAACGTGCATGTCGTATGAGGGACGGTCATCAAACAGTCTCTCTTACGCACACTTTAGTAGTTTGTATTTTAATATGTGACTTTTGTCTTGAAAAGTAGTAAAGCCATAGACTTGTGCAAAACAAATTTCAAGTTTATAGATATTGAGTTTGTAATGTAAGAATCAAATGTGTATGTAAAAATACTTTTTACCAGTCTGGAACTTGGGAAAATCCAGGGAATTTGAAACATAGATTTTAATGAGCTGGTAAACACAAATCATGTCAATAAAGGTAGTCAGGATATTTTACCCTTAGCATTGCTTCTGCAAAAAAAAAAAAAAAAAAAAAAAAAAAGACACACATGCAGCCAACAAGCATATAAAAAATATTCAGCATCACTAATCATTAGAGAAATGCAAATCAAAATTACAATGGGATACCTCCTCACACCAGTCAGAGTAACTATTATTAAAAAGTCAAAAAATAATAGATGCTGGTGAAGTTGCAGAGAAAAGGGAATGCTTATAAACTGCTCTTGGGAATGTAAATTAGTTCAGCCATTGTAGAAAGCAGTGTGGCGATTTCTGGAAGAACTTAAAATACAATTACCATTCCACCCAGCAATCCCATTATTGGGTATACACCCAAAGGAATATAAAGTGTTCTACCATAAAGACACATGCACAAGTATGTTCACTGCAGCAATATTCACAGTAACAAAGACAAGCATATCAACCTAAATGCCCACCAACAGTAGACTGGATTAAAAAAAAGTGGCACATACACACTGTGCACTACTATGCAGCCATTAAAAATATGAGATTATGCCCTCTGCAGCAACATGAATGGATCTTGAGGCCATTATCCTAAGCAAACCAACACAGGAACAGAAAACCAAATGCCACATGTTCTCACTTACAAGTGGAAGCTAAACATTGAGTACACATGGACAGAGAGAAGACAACAACAGACAGCGCAGTCTAACGGAGGGTGGGGGATGGGAGAAAGGAGAGGACTGAAAAACTACCTATCGAGTACTATGGTTATTACCTGGGAGGCAAAATAATCTGTACACCAAACCCGTGTGACACACAATTTACCTATGTAACAAACCTGCACATGTATCCCTGAACCTAAAAGTTAAAAAAAAGAGAAAAGGGTAGATCTACATCCAAGCATCAGTAATAATTAAATGTAAATGGTATAAACATAGCAGTTAAAAGACAGATTGTGTGAACAGATTAAAAACAAGCCCTAAAGATATGCTTTTGGGCTAGGCATCCTGGGTCACACCTATAATTCCAGCACTTTGAAAGACTGAGATAGGAGGATCACTTGAGTCCAGGAGTTTGAGACCAGCCAGGGCAACAGAGCAAGAACATGTCTCTACAAAAAATAAAAAAGTTAGTTGGGTGTGTAGTGCACCTGTGGTCCCAGCTACGTGGGAAGCTGAGGTGAGAAGATCACTTGAGCCCAAGAGGTCAAGGCTGCAGTGAACCATGACTGCGTCATTGCACTCTAGGATGAGACTCTATCTCAATTAAAAAACAAAAAAATCTATCAGAAACTCACATTAAATGTGAAGATGCAGGTCAGTTAAAGCAAAAGGAAAAAAGATAGCCCAAAAGACTTATATAAAATTCTATCAGTTTTAGGAGAAAATATTTGTGAACCAGAATTAGTCAAAGATTTCTCAGATATGATATCAAAAGCGTGATCCATAAAAATGTAATAAATTAGACTCTGCCAAAATAAAAACTTTTGCTACTTAATGGATACTTCAGAATGAAAAAAAAAAGCTACATACTTAGAGGAAAAAAATGTGCAAATCATATATCCAACAATCCAACAAAGAACTTGTACTCAAAATACATAAAGTATTCTCAAAACTCAATAGCAAGAAAACAAATGACCTAACTTAAAAAATGGGTAAGACTTGGGAGGCTGAGGCAGGCGGATCACGAGGTCAGGAGCTGAAGACCAGCCTGCCCAACATGGTGAAACCCTGACTCTACTAAAAATACAAAAATTAGCCAATGTGATGGCATGTGCCTGTAACTCCAGCTACTCAGGAGGCTGAGGCAGAACAATCTCTTAAACTTGGGAGGCGGAGGGAGGTTGCAGTGAGCCGAGATCGCGCCACAGCACTCCAGCCTGGGCGACAGAGTAAGACTCCATTTCAAAAAAAAAAAAAGGGTAAGACTTGAACAGATACTTTTCCAAAGAGGACATATGGAGGCAATTAAGTTTGTGGGAAAAATAAAAAACATTCAACATCATTACCCATTAAGAAAAATGCAAAATAAGGCTAAGTGCAGTGGCTCACGCCTGTAATCCCAACACTTTGGGGTGCTGAGGTGGGTGGATCACATGAGGTCAGGAGTTCAAGACCAGTCTGGCCAACATGGTGAAACCCCATCTTTACTAAAAATACAAATAATTAGCTGGGTGTAGTGGTGGGCACCTGTAATTCCAGCTACTCGGGAGGTGAAGCAGGAGAATCACCTGAACCCTGGAGGCAGAGGTTCCAGTGAGTTGAGACTGCGCCACTGCACTCCAGCCTGGGCAACAAGGCAAAACTTCATCTCAAAAAAAAAAAAAAAGGCAAAATAAAACTACAATGAGATGCCCTACAATCCCATTAAAATGGCAAAAATAAAATGACAAACTTGTTGAGATTTATAAAAATTAAGATTGTGCTGAAACTACTCAAATTGGAGAGAAATAATATATTAAGAATACTGAGTTCAAATGTCCTAATATTTAATGAAATATAAATTAAAGTAAGACAGTTTCTATCTACTAGACTTACAAAGATTACAAATGACATTGATGGCAAGATAATGGAGTGAGGTTCAAACTGCTTCAATCTTCTTGGAAGGCAAATTGCAATCCATCCAACCATATAATTTTGTGTATTTTTTTTCATCCAGCAACTGCTTTTCTAGGAATTGAAGGCAGCTATTCTTACATATCATATGCTGTATAAGCATGTTTACTGTAGCACTGAAGATAATTTAAAAAAATATATCTAAGTATCTATGTTAGAGACAGGTTAAACCAAGTATGGTACATCCATAAAATTACAATGCAGCCATTAAAAAGGCAGAACTGACCAGGCACGGTGGCTCATGCCTGTAATCCCAGCACTTTGGGAGGCTGAGGCAGGCAGATCACAAGGTCAAGACATCAAGACCATCCTGCCCAACATGGTGAAACCGTGTCTCTACTAAAAACACAAAAAATTAGCTGGGCGTGGTGGAGTGTGTCTGTAGTCCCAGCTACTCGGGAGGCTGAGGCAGGAGTATCGCTTGAACCCAGGAGGCAGAGGCTGCAATAAGCCGAGATCACACCACTGCACTCACTCCAGCCTGGTGACAGAGTGAGACTCCATCTCAAAAAAAAAAAAAAAAAAGGCAGAACTATAGGCATGAATAGGGTAAAAAATCAAGTTCCAGTTCTTTTAGGGATCCTATGATGGAGAAAATAAGTTTCCATATGGGACAGATAATTTATATTCACTTAAAAAACTGATATTAGTGTTGCTATAATTTGGGAAGAAGCAGACAGAAAACAAACTGTATTGTAAAAACATGGAGGATTCTCAAAGGCATTGTGCTGAGTGAAAGAAACCAGTTTTAAAAGGTCAAGTTTTATAGGATTCCATTTACATAACATTCTGGAAAAGGGCAAAACAGTAGTGAATGGGAACAGATCAGTGGATCCCAAGTGTTAGAGACAGAGGGAAGATGTGACACCATGAGGGAGGTTTTATTTATTTATTTATTTAAATATTTATTTCAGGTGACAGAACTACTCTGTATCCTGTGATAGTGGTTACATGAATATATACTCGGGTTAAAACTGAACTGTACACCAGAAAAGATGGAAATGTGAATTTTACTGTATATTAATTTTTTAAAGAAGAATGATTTACATTACATACTGTTTTAGAGGCTATTTTGCTTTTTCCCTAGAAAGTCTAAACTTGGAATCTGTATTTTTTATTACTAAAGCCTTTGTTCTCATTTATTTCTGATTTAAAGACAATTAGTCTGTTAAGTAAAAGTGACTAAGAAGCATATGGTTTTTGACATCCACAATACATTATTACTATAAAGCTCTCTTTTTGAGAATGAGGATCGAGTTTTTCACTCTCTAGATAGGACATGAAGAAAACTCGTCTTTCCAGCTTTAAAGTAACAATCAAATCTCTTATGCTATATCATATTTTAAGTTAAACTAATGAGTCACTGGCTTATCTTCTCCTGAATGAAATCTGTTCATTCTTCTCATTCATATAGTTATATCAAGTACTACCTTGGATATTGAGAGGTTTTTCTTCTCTATTTACACATACATTGCCATGTGAATTTGTATCAAACCTTTATTTTCATGCAAACTAGAAATAATGTTTTCTTTTGCATAAGAGAAGAGAACAATATAAGCATTACAAAACTGCTCAAATTATTTGTTAAGTTATACATTTTAATTAGTTTGGCAGAGCTAATACAAATCACATTTACAGACAAACAATAATAAAATTGAAGTACCAGTTAAATATCCAAAATAATTAAAGGAATCATTTTTAGCCTGGTATAATTAGCTAATTCACTTTACAAGCATTTATTAAAATGAATTCACATGTTATTATTCCATAGGTAGTTACACAATAGTGTTTATACAGGAAAAAATAATGAACCAAACTCTTTGTATCCAGCACTCCACAATTAAAACGAAGACTCCCCAAGTAATATCAATCTAGGATAGACTAATTAAGTTTGGTTTGATAACCATTCATTTCTTCTATTGCCTCTGAGCAAATTGTTTATTAGAGAAAGTTATTTTACACAAATCAAATCAAACTGGGTAAACCATTATATTTGAGGGAAACTTTAGCCATCCGTCAATTAATCCATCATTTTCTCCAGACACTATTGTTTAACGAGCAGATCATATTATCAACAATTTAGATATCATGTGATTCAATTATAACAGTAAATTTATTGACAGTTTCTCTAATATTTTTATTATGAGTAAATCTGGAATTCTCTTTACCTTTGTGAGCAAAGCAAAACCAATTTATTATAGTCAAATATCAAATAAATATAAAATTCTCTACAAAATTTACAATGGTTTGAAAAAATGTTATTACAAAAGCAAAAATAAGCCTTAATGAATTAAAATTGCTAACAAGGTAAAATAAGTTTCCAACATAAAAAATTCTTCCTTATTCTTTAATATGCTGAAATATATATGACTTTAATGTTATATTAAAATTCATTTTAAGAAAAGCCTTGTGAAAAAAATTAATTTGTACTCATAAACAATACGATCTGTTAAAGCTGAACAATTCAGATTTCTAGTTCTTTAAGAATACAGATTTCACCGGAGGCATTAACATTAAAATGTAATATATATTAATACTTATAGACACCAGGGGAAAGAAAGCAACTAATACCTTTCTACACATGTTTAGGATATCATATTTAAGATCATAATAGTGCAACAGGATTGATTTCTAGTTCTTAGTAGGAAATACATATGTGTGTAATTTGCCAGTTCACCAAATTAGATGAAATGTCAAACAGGCACTTTTATTTTAAATGTAAGGATTTTAAAATAGACCCTTTCTATTTGCCTCTTTGTAAGTTTAGATCCTATAGTGCAAAACAATTTATTAATACTTTGATAGATTGTCTCTAATAGTTTCATGTTGGCTAGTTTTATCTCACCAATCTCAGTTTAAATCTCTTAGAGTTCCAAACCATGGCTTAAGACTTTTTCTTTATCTCATAGCAGAAAAGTTCTAGATTCTTCACTGAAGGTCAATAAATATTATCATAACCATAGCATGGCAGGTGCCAGGAGCTTCTGCTTACCTTAGTCCAACTCCCTCTAGTTACATACATATAAATAAATTGAGAATTGGAAGTGTCTGACCCCACATCACACATCTAATTATCAGTGTCGATTAGACAAACATGTTCACTAATACTAACTTTTATATGCAATAAATATATTCCTGTTTACTGTTGGCTAGCCTATGTGATCTAACAATGACACTGAGGCAGTGTCATCTAACACCCAAATGAACGGCATATGGCCTATGAATTACAAATTCCTACATATGTCCACAGTTCTCAAAATGCACTCCTTAGAGGCTTAGGATGCCAGAGAGACACCCCAAGGGCACCACAGAGAGAGTAAGAACTGAACCATTGGAACATCTGGCTTCTTGCAACCCCACATCCTGATTTCAGTCTGAGCCATTTGCTTCTATGTAAAATTTCATTTGAAGAAACAGTTCCACTGATTGTAAACCAGTTTGAAACCACTATTTTATCCTATGTATGTTCCTGGAATCTTTGGAATAAAATATTTTAAGTAAAAAAAGAAAGATCCTAGGTTTTCTTAAAGAAGAATACTTCATTTTACATATTTGTCTCAAAAAGAATTACTGATTACAAAAGTAATTCAAGGAATATCTGCATGAAAATATTGTAGTCAGTCACTTGATACAGGTCAATATTTGCACAGTATAAACTGTTTAAGTACAGGAAAGTAGTCATCAATCAATACACACCATCAGCTATATCTCTTTTTTTCTGAAGTTATCCCATATTCATCCACTTTTGTGCCCACTAAGTACAATCTTATTTATTTTTAATCAAATTACTTTATCTTTTAGAAGATACTGCAGAAAATACTTTATGAAATGATTTATCCAAGTGTTTGTAATATATACTCCCTCTGTACAAAGCACAAATTTAAGAGTAGGAGCCTATCCGTAAACCTGATTGTCCTGACAAAAAGATGATGACCCCTGCTAGAGTGGGTTATTACAATCATTAAATGGGACTTAGAAAACATTTGGCACACTATGGTTTTACATGGTTTTGATTTATAGTTATAATTAAGAAAAGCAATGCAAAAAGGACACTAGTTAGAACCTTTTAATTCAAAGATGATTCAAATGTGAGTGCTACTGTAATAAAAATCTTTTCTTGATGTTCCCAATCATCCTCAAAATATAAGCAAAAGGAAAATTTCCTCTTTGATGCAAACAACACACCAGCATTAATTAATCATCTCTCTCACCACAAATATTTCCCTAACACTGAAAACAAGCATATTTAAATGTAGCCATGATGTACAAAAGCCATGTACTATATAATGACATGTTGGTCAACAATTGGCTGCATATAAGATGGTGATCCCTTAGGATTACATGGAGTTGAAAAATTCCTATCATATGGTTAGGATAGGACCTAATTATACTGTTAGTTCCTATATAGTTAACTATATATAACTATATAGTTAGGTCCTATCCTAACTACACGATAGGAATTTTTCTACTCCATAGTTAGTTGTGTCTTGCTGATCCTGACCCTGCATAGGCCCTAGGGTCTATGAAAAATATAAGTGTATTTTTCAATAGCAAAAACATGGAATCAACCCTAATGCCCATCAATGATAGATTGGGTAAAGAAAATGTGGTACATACCATAGAATACTATGTAGCCATGAAAAAGCCAAGAAAAAGATCATGTCCTTTGCAGGGACATAGATAGAGCTGGAAGCCATTATCCTCAGCAAACTAACACAGGTACAGAAGACTAAACACCATATATTCTCACTTATAAGTGGGAGCAGAATAATGAGAACACATGGACACAGGGAGGAGAATGATGCATACCGGGGCCTGTCGGGGGTGCAGGGGGAGGGAGAGCATCAGGATAAATAGCTAATGCATGTGGGGCTTAATACGTAGGTGATGGGTTGATAGGTGCAGCAAACCACCATCGCACGCATTTACCTATGTAACAAACCTGCACGTCTTGCACATGTATCCCAGAACTTACAATAATATTAAAAAAAAGTAAGTGTATTTTTTACTGTGCCTTTTCTATGATTAGATACATAAGTACTTACCATTGTGTTACAATTGTTTACAGTATTCAGTATAGTAACATGCTGTACAGGTTTGCAGCCTAGGAGCAATAGGCTATACCATGCAGCCTAGGTGTGTAGTAGGCTATACCATCTAGGTTTGTGTAAGAACAGTTCATGATGTTCCCACAACAACAAAATTGCCTAAAAGGACATTTCTTAGAACATACTCTTGTTGTTAAGTGATGTGTGACTGTACTTCAAGAAATGATTTCAACTAGGATATTACAGGACTTCCTTCAAAATACATATATTGTATATTTTGTATTTTATCACAAGTTGGTGGTGGTAGCTTGGTTTGTTTTGGGAGATTGTTATTTTGTGCCCTGAGATGATCAAAAACAATGAGGAATCACAACATAAATGAAGAAAATGAGTGCTATCAATTACTGAAATTGTTCACTGCTTAATAGTAATAATAAATAAATAACAAATAATTAATAACATGACCCCCAATTTTTACAGTAGCTTTCCACCCTCTCTCTTGCATCACTCACTTTGGGGAAATTAGCTGCCATATCATGGGGACCATCAAGCAGCCCTATGGAGGGCTTCATGTGGCAAGGAGGTGAGGCCTCCTGTCAACAGCAGGCTAGAACTGATGAGGCCTTCTGTGAACAGTTATGTGAGCAAGCCATTCTGCAAGCTGGCCTTCCAACCCCAGTCAAGTTTTCAGAGTTTTCAGCCCTGGATGAACATTTTGACAGAAACCTCATAAAAGACCTTAGAACTACTCAGCTAAGCCATTCCCAAATTCCTGTTCCTCAGGAAGTCTGTGAAATAGAATACGATTTTTCCTAAAACTTCTAAGTTTAGGGGTAATTTGTTCCACGGCAATAGATAACTAATGCAGGATGCAGCGAGGAAGAATTCCTTCTTCACTAGTTTCCTCTTCTCTGTTTCAAAAGTTAACTTTTTACATTTTTAACTTATTCCCTCTCTTTGAACCTCAAGCTTCTCCTAAGGTCTTCTTTTCTACCTCAGTTTTACCATGTTTGCGACCTCTGCTCCATCTTCTGCCTGGGAAGAAGGCAACTGGTTATCAAACCTTTTTTTCAATTCAAGGATCCCTTTTACAGGATTAAAATCACCAAAACTTCGTATCTCACCTCTTTCCACTTGTCAGCAATCTAAATAAATAAAAGAACAAGACTTCACAAACTTCAGCAGACTCATATACTACATTGGAAGAGCCAGTAAATTAAATAATATGTTTTTACTGACTGCTAGAAATAAATGGAAAACCTATTTATGCCAGCAGTAAAAACAAAGACATTTTACAACTATAAGCTTTAAAATTATTTAAGAAAGTCCCTGGCTCAGACTCTTAGACTTTCTGTCATTATCTTATCAAGAACAAAAATCAAAAGCTTTTTCCCCATCTACTGACATGATTATATGGTTTTTCATTCTGTTTAAGTGGTGAATCACATTTATTGATTTGCATTATGTTGAAACAACCTTGCATCCCAGGAATGAAGTCTACTTGATTATGGTGAACTAACTTTTTGATATGATGCTAGATGTGGATTGCTAGTATTTTTTTGAGGATTTTTTTTGTCCATGTTCATCAGAGATACTGGCCTGTAGTTTTATTTGTCGTGTCCTTGCCAGGTTTTGGTATCAGGCTGATGCTGGCTTCACAGAATGAGTTAGGGAGGAGCACTTCCTCCTCAATTTTTTGGAATGGTTTCGGTAGAGTTTGTACCAGCTCTTCTATGTACATCTGGTAGAATTTGGCTGTGAATCCACCTGATCTGGGGCTTTTATTGGTTGGTAGGTTTTTTTTTTTTATTACTGATTCAATTTCAAATGTCAATATTGGTCTGTTCGGGGCTTCAATTTCTTCCTGATTCAAACTTGGAAGGTTTTGTTTCCAGGAATTAGTCCATTTCCTCTAGATTTTCATTTGTGTGCACAGGGGTGTTCATAATAGTCTCTGAGAATCTTTTGTATTTTTCTGGGATCAGATGTAATGTCACCTTTGTCATTTCTGATTGTGCTTATTTGGATCTTCTCTCTTTTTTCTTTGTTAGTCTAGCTAGCAGTCTATCAAATCAACAAAACAAATATTGACAAGCGGGAACTAATTAAAGAGTTTCTACACAGCAAAAGTAACCATCAACAAACAGACAATCTATAAACTGGGAGGAAATATTTGTAAACTATGCATCCAACAAAGGTCTAATATCCAGAATCTATTAGGAACTTAATTCAATAAGCAAAACAAAAACAAAAAAATACATCTCATTAAAAAAATAGACAAAAGACATGAATAGACACTTTTCAGAAGAAGACATACAGGTAGCAACAAAGATACGAAAAAACGTTCAACATCACTAATCATCAGAGAGAAGCAAATCAAAACCACGTCGCACCAGTCAGAATAGTTATTATTAAAAAGCAAAAAATAAAAACAACAGACGCTAGCAAGGCTGTAGAGGAAAAGGAACTCTTACACACTGTTGGTAGGAAGATAAATCAGTTCAGGCACTGTCTCCACAGTCTGGAGATTTCTCAAGGAACTTAAATCAGAACTACCATTTGACCTAGCAATCCCATTACTGGGTATATAACCAAAAGAAAAGAAATCATTTTACTAAAAAGACACATACACTTGCATGTTCATCACGGCACTATTCACGAAAGCAAAGACATAGAATTAATCTAGGTGCCCATAAATGGTGGACTGGATAAAGAAAATGTGGTATATCCCAGCAAAGACACAATGAAAAAGGAAAACTACAAGTCAAAACCCAGGATGAACACAGACACAAAAATCCTCGACAATATATAAGCAAACTGAATCCAGCAGCACATCAACAATTAATTCACCAGGAACAAGTAAGCTTCATTCCTGGGAAGCAAAGTTGGTTCAACATATGCAAATCAATAAATATGATTCACCACGCAAACAAATCATCTCAATAGATGTGGAAAAAACTTTCAATAAAATCATCTCAATAGATGTGGAAAAAACTTTCAATAAAATCCAACTTACCATCATGATAAAAACCCTCAACAAACTAGGCATCAAAGGATCATACCTGAAAATAGTAAGAGCCATCTGTGACAACCCATACCCGACATGATACAGAATGGGCAAAAGCTGGAAGCATTCCCCTTGAGAACTGGAACAAGACAAGGATGCCCACTTTCACCACTCCTATTCAACACAGTACTGGAAGCCCTCGCCACAGCATTCAGGCAAGAGAAAGAAATAAAAGGCATGCAAATAGGAAAAGAAGTCAAACTATCTCTCTTGGCCAACAATATGATTGTATACCTGAAAAAAACCCTTGAGTCTGCCAAAAGGCTCCTGGAACTGATAAACAACTTCAATAAAGTTTCAGGATACAAAAATTAATGTACAAAAAGTTACTAGCATTTCTATACACCAATAATATTAAAGCTGAGAGACAAATCAAGAATAAAATCCCATTTATAATTGCTGCGCGCGCACACACACACACACACAGAAAATACCTAAGAATACATCTAAACAAAAAGGTCAAAGATTTCTACAAGAAGAATTCCAAAACACTGTTGAAAGAAATCACAGATGACACAAACAAATGGAAAAACACTGCATGCTCACGGATTGGAGGAATCAATATTGTTAAAATGGTCACACTGTCCAAAGCAATCTATAGATTCGACACTATTCCTATCAAACTAAACCACCATGCCGTTTTTTCACAGAAGTAGAAAAAACTATTCTAAAATTCATACAGAACAAAAAGAGCCTGAATAGCCAAAGCAATCCTGAACAAAAAGAACAAATCTGGAGGCATTCATCACATTACCCAACTTCAAACTACACTATAAGGCTACAGTAACCAAAACAGCATGTTAATGGTACAAAAACAGATGCATAGACCAATGGAACAGAATAGAGGAGCCAGAAGTAAAGCTACACACCTACAGACATCTGATCTTCCACAAGGTCAACAAAAATAAGCAATTGGGAAAGGACTTCCTATTGAATAAGTGGTACTGGGATAGTTGGCTAGCTATATGTAGCTGTATATATCATATACAAAAATTAACTCGAAAGATTAACAGATTTTAATGTAAGACCTCAAACTATAAGAATCCTAGAAGAAAACCTAGGAAACATCATTCTGCACATCAGTCATGGGAAATAATTTATGTTTATGTCCTCAAAAGCAATCGTAACAGAAACAACAACTGACAAATGGAACCTAATGAAACTACAGAGCTTCTGCACAGCAAAAGAAACTATCAACAGAATAAATAGACAATCTACAGAATGAGAGAAAAATCTATACATACAACAAAAGTCTAATATCCAAACTTTATGACAAATGTAAACAATTCAGCAAGCAAAAAACAGCTCCACTAAAATGCAGGCAAAGGACATGAATCGACACTTCCCAAAAGAAGACATATAAGCAGCCAACAAACACATGAAACAATGCTCCACATCACTAATCATCAGAGAAATGAAAATCAAAATTACAGTAAGATACCATTGCATACCAGTCAGGATGGCTATTATTAAAAAGTCAAAAAAGAAAAAAAAAAAACAATAGATGCTGGCAAAGTTGCAGAGATAAGGGAACGCTTATACACTGTTGGGGGGAACGTATATTAGTTCAGCTACTGTGGAAAGTACCTTGGGATTTCTCAAAGAACTTGAAATAGAACTACCATTTGGCCCAGCAATCCTATTACTGGGCATATATCCAAAAGAAAATGATTTGTTCTATCAAAAAAACACATGTACTCATATGTCCGCTGCAGCACTATTCACAATAGCAATGACGTGGAATCAATCTAGATGCTCATCAATGGTGGACTAGGTAAAGAAAATATAGTACCTATACACCATGGAATACTACACAGCCATAAAAAAAGAATGAAATCATGTCCTCTGCAGTAACATGGATGCAGCTGGAGGCCATTATCCTAAACAAATTAACACAGGAACAGAAAAACAAATACCACGTTATTACTTGCAAGTGGTAGCTAAACAGTGGGTACCCATGGACATACAGATGGCAACAAGAGACACAGGGGACTGCTAGAGGGAGAAAGGGTTGAAAAACTATGGGTACTATGCTCACTTCCAGGGTGATGGGTTCAATCGTACTCCAAACCTCGGCATCATGCAATACACCCATGTAATAAACCTGCATATGTACCCCCGACATCTAAAAATAAATGCTGAAATTATAAAGAAAAAGATAGAAAATTTTAAGAAAAAAAGGAAAAAGTAGCATATATACACCATAGACTATTATGCAACCATAAAAAAAGAAGGAAATTGTGACCTTTGCAGCAACATGGATGCAGATGGAGGCCATTATCTTAAGTGCATTAACACAGAAAAGAAAACCAAATATCGCATGTTCTCACTTATAAGTGGGAGCTAAAAATTGAGTACTCATGGACATAAAGACAGCAACAAGAGACACTGGGGAGAGGCACAGAGGTGGCTCACATCTGTAATCCTAGCACTCTGGGAGGCCAAGGTGGCTGGATCACTTGAGGCCAGGAGTTCGACACCAGCTTGGCTAATAAAATAGCCTGAATATTTTGTTGTATTTTGTATTTTGTAAAAATACAAAAATTAGCTGGGCATGGAGGAACACACCTACAGTCCCAGCTACTCGGGAGGCTGAGGCACAAGAACTGCTTAAGACTGGGAGGCAGAGATTTAGTGAGCTGAGATCATACCACTGCACTTCAGCCTTGGCAAGAGAGCAAGACTCTGTCTCAAAGAAAAAAAAAAAAGAAAGAAAGAAAAGAAAATCTACTGGGTACTATGCTCTCTACCTTGGTAACGGGTTGTAGTGTATCCCAAACCTCAGCATTATACAGTATACACATGGAACAAACCTGCACACATATCCTGAATCTAAAATAAAAGTTGAAATTACTTAAAAAAACAAAAAAAAGAAAGAAACAGTGCAAACAATGGCTAAAAGTTCAGAATCTGGGCTACACTTTCTGAATTTGATTCCTGGCTTTAGCATCTACCAGCTTATGAGCCACTGGGTAAATGCCTCAGTGCTCTCATCTGCAAAATGGGGAGATAATAAAGCCTGTATCATAAAAAAAAAAAAACCCTAAAAAACAAAACAAAAAAACCTCTAGATCTACACAAAAGATACATGATCGGGTTAATATGTTCAAGCATATTTAAATACTTAAAAAACAAGGTCATTTCCAATATATTAAGAAAGATATTAGAAGCATCATTTGACTTAGAACCACCTCTCTAATAGCAAAAACCTAACCACACAAAAAAACTTAAATGTTATTAAATTAATTTTAAAAATTACTAAGGTATCATGTTTAATTTCTTATGTTTCCCGCTCTATCTGCTGAGCCATAGCAGTCTTGCTGCTCTGCATACACATCAAATATGCTTCTCTCTCAGAACATTTACATTCACTGTTCCTGGGATATTTTTACCATAGATAAATATCTTGGCTTGTCCTGCACTTTATTTAGATTTTTCCTTAAATGCCATCTCATCAGAAAGGCCTTCTACAAAAAACCATATATATAACAGCCCCATCTAGCATTTCTTATACTCTATAATTTCATTTTATTTTTCTTCTTAGCACTTACTCTTTAATTTTCTTACTTTTTATTTATAGCCATATGTCCAACCTATTAAAAAAAAAAACCAAACATGGTGGCTCATGCCTGTGGTCCCAGTTCTCAGGAGGCTGAGGTGGGAGGGTCACTTGAGCCTGGAGGTTGAAGCTGCTGGGAGCCGTGAGCCATGATGGCAACAATGCACTCCAGCCTGGGAAACAGAGTGAGACCTTGTCTCAAAAAAAACAAAGAAAGAAAAAACCTTTAATTTATTCATGTTCTCTCTTTTTCCCCCAAAAGATGTTGAGGCACGTAAAAGTCATAGAGGACTTTAAAGATTTAAAATGCATCTTTCTGTAACTTTGCCTCTCACTATTATTTCTGGCTTTCTGCTTTTGCCATGCATCTCTGTTTTTAACATGGAAGGTGCTCACATGAAGTGATGAAATGAACCGAGTCACAAAAACATTCATGTAATTCAAAGTGGCTATATACTCTGGCAAGCATGGAAAGAAGTTGGTTGTTTAGGATGTTTTACGGTTTTCTCCATTGAAGAGTATACTAGGTAGAGTTGGCTGAGGCATCATTTAGGCCTAGTCCCCTCAGCCAATTCTAAGCTTTCCTTTTATGCAGCATGTCTCACTGCAGTTCTTTGGTAAGCAAGCATTCAGGTTTTATACCACTACAACTACAGTATGTGTTATAAATAAAAAATATGCTTTACAAAGCGGGTGGTAATTACATATGATAATCCTAAGAGTAATGTGTAAGAGGCTTGTAATTACAACCTGGGACCAAGCTGTCCTCTTTGGAAGAATATGTTGCCTTTTCTAAGTTAACAAGAGGTTACTATTGCTTTTGCAAAGTATTTATATGTAAAGTGTTTCATAATCATGAATATATGCTAATTTCTGGCTTTTATTTTATATTATTATTTGATATTTATTCATTCATTTATTATTATTTTTTAGAGACAGGTCTCACTCTTGCCCAGGCTGGGGTGCAGTGGCCCCATCATAGTTCACTAGAGCCTGGAACTCCTGGGCTCAAATGATCCTCCTGTTTCAGTCTCCTGAGAAGCTGAGACTACAGGAATGTGCTACCATGCCCAGCTCGTATTTTATTTTTATTTTTAGTAGAGACAGAGTCTCACTATGTTGCCTAGACAGGTCATTGTTTGATATTTAAATTGTCATGGTATCAAATCACAATGAGATTGAGGAGAAAACCACTCTGCACTGAGAACTTTAAATCCATGCAATCTTATCTCCAAAGTCAGTACCCTGGGCTTTATACTGTTCATATTATGCTCTCAATGTTATAACTCATAAACAAGACTCAACAGAGAGTGAATGAACATATGCACAATTTAATAAGTTCTAGTTATAGTGCCACTGCCCTCCAGCCTGGGCAAGAGTGAGATCTGTCTCTAAAAAATAATACTAAATAAATAAATATCAATAATAATATAAAACAAAACCCAGAAATTAGCATTTGTTCATGATTATAAAACACTTTACATACAAATTCTCAGCCAAAGCAACAATAACCTCTAAAGTTAGAAAAGGCAACATATTCTTCCAAAGAGGACAGCATAGTCCCAGGTTATAACTACAGTAAGTTCTACTGTCGTAGGATTTTCTTCTTTAATATGGAGGCAGTATATTTTTTCTATTTTCGTCTTTGAAACATCAAAAGTCTTTTACAATCAGGCCCTAGACAGTTTCATATTTTAAACCTGTATTCATTGCTTAGAATATTGCTGCATTAATACATTTATTTCAACTGAAGAGCCTGAAGACCACTGGCCTATCCACACTATAAATAAAATGTATAGTATGCTGAAAATAGCCTAAAGTTTAAAGCGTTCTACCCACCCTCAGAAATGGTAGGCTTAGTAGCAGTAAAACGTTTCATCTCACAACAGGAAAAACGCAGATTCCAAGTCCAGTCCTAAGCATTCAAAGTGCATCAGGCTACAGACTTTGAAAGGATATAACTGGGGGTGAGGGGGGTGGTTAAAAAAAATCTTTAGAAAATATTAAAAGGCTATGATTCATGTAATACATAAACAATAACCTGAGCATAACAAATATATTTGACCTTTAAAGTAATAAAAACAAATGTAAAAAGAGTCTCCAGTTTTCTATTACTGCCAAGTTTATTTTCCTCGTAAGTTTCAACCCATTATGGTACAATAATCCCTCATTACTGTAGCATAATAATGTGCAGTCTCTACTCTACCTATAGTTGTCTTGTGTCTATTTAGTTTTATAGCAAGCAAGCAATTTGAGAATATGGTAATAAAGCCTCAATCACAGTAATGATGTATGATGGGCTGTAATTTCTCTGTGCTAATGGGTTACAAACAGTATTACAGTGATGACGGGAATCTCATTGATTCATTATATGACTGCAATAATATCATAATATCAAAATGACTTAATATAGATCACTATTAAGTCATGCACATGTTACTAACAACCTCTATATTTCACTATATAGATATATAGGGGAATAAAATTAATATTAGTCTTCATATATAAAAGTTCACACAGCACAAGACATTTTGTGTTGAGTCCTCTAAATCAATGTTTAAAGTTGGAATTACTGCATTGAACTGGTTCTTTGAAAAGAAAACCATTGATTTTAATCTGCTTGAAGCAATCAATTACTCCCTGTCCTCTTTATTCCAAACTGTAATGAAAACTAAACTGCGTTGTCTTGAAAACTAAATGTGAAGATGATCATAAACAGAATTTAAACTCCATGGATTATTCATATCTACCCATTTAGATTTGCCATTTCCATTATGAGTACATTTGCCATGAGCATTTAATGGACATCTAAAAGGGAATTCATTAAAGCAGAAGCTGTTGGCAGCACTTATGGGCTTCAGACTGCTTTATGCTTGCCTTTAATAGCTCACTATTATAAAAGTGATATATTGTGTTCATCCCATTAGTAGTTTGCAGGAAGGTCTGCAAGAGATAACAAATCCTTCTGAATATTTTCAGAACTGAAAGTAGATCACTATTTGTTTGTTTTAAGTGACATATTCTAAGAATATACAATTTCACTCGGTCAACTAAATTCAGCTGTTTCTAGTCAAATAAGACTTTACCAATCATAGACACATTTCATAAAGTGGACGCCACCTTTCTGAAATATTCTGTGGCTATTAACTTGAGATATTAATAGCCATCAGGCAATCTGACCAATGACATGAAGGTATGGTAGAGATAATAGTAGGATATACATTTTTATGAGTTAATAGCAAGACATCACCAAAAGAAAAGCTAGGTGGAATATTTCTTCCTAAACCATTGCATGTTGCTACTACTCAGGAGGTATGAAAGGGTTATTTCTGGCATCTTGGATGCATTTAAAGAGCTTCTTAGAAGAAATGGCATTCACTGGTCTTTTCTGTGTCTTACAGAGGCCAGAAGATGAACATGAAGAAATTTAAAACATGATTTCAATGTTAATGTTTATTACAGTAATGCAATCAAATCCTAACTGGAAAGGCAGAATGAGGAAAAGAACCTCCAATTTCAGCATATCATCCCCATAATGCCTGGCTCTAGGCTACGCTACATTCCAAACACAACATATTTTACTTAACAGGTAAAGCTTGTGGTGGGGTCAGCAGTATGCTCTTGTGTAAGAAAAGGCAGATCAATTCAACAACACATAGAGTAGTCCAAAAGTCACATTTTTGGTTTGGGAAATCATCGATTTCTTATTTTTCATAACAAATCTGCTTTTATAATTTTGTTTTGCTTACAGTAAGGTACAATCAGCTAGCATGTCCCTTAATACAGACAGCACGTCTCTGAAATGCGTTAACTGGTATAGAATGAAAATGCTATCACAGATAATCTAAATCTACATACTTAAAGCCTATAAATCTTTGTGTAGATGATTAAGAGCTCATCCTGCTCTAATGTTTTAAAGACTAAAAACTGATCTTTTAAGTTTCCAAATTTTAGTTCATTCATATATTGAAACAGATGTTGTAATAATTACACTACTATAAATATGGAAATGTTTAAAGTTCACATATGTGTCTACCTAAAAAACTACTGGTTACAAAAACATACAAGAAGGATAAAAGTAGGAAAAAAAGTAGGAAAGATTATTTAAAAATTCAGTCTTAGAAATATAAGCATTTCCAAAGCCAGTCAGACACAATCATCAAGTTTCCTTTGTAGTTTGCTAATTTTTCCAAAATTACAACCCTTTGAGGATGTAATTGACTTGCCCAGCCCAAGAGAAATCTGTGCTACTTCCTAAGCCTTTGAAACATGCCTACTGAGTTCATTACAATACAGATTCAAATATTTAATACACACTTTAATGTGGGTGACATTCTTGGTTTAATAATGTTATTGAGATTTCTAAATATTTAAATTACTTTATATATCTATAAAATTGGGTTAGGATATGTTTACATACTCATACAATGCACATACAGGAACCTAATCATCTTAAAACACTTAAGATCTAGTGGGAAATAATTTTCTACTAGAATCTGAAGCAGAGCTAAATAAACGGCTTTTCTGTTCAAGAGAGATATCACTGGAGACATTTTTAAACACCCAATAAATATTTTGATTCTTCTGCACATATTACACAAACATAACGAGATAGAAACAGAGGGTTTGTACCCAACAATTTCTAAGTCCATACTAACTTAGTTGTCCTAATATAGACTCAAGTAAATAACTACTTTATTTAGGTTCCAACGGTAACATGGTTCCAAATAATGAATGCTTTAAAAAGTCGCCTTTCCAGCCAAAGAAATGTTCTCTTGCTCAAAACTAGTACAGATGTTTTTGAGTAATAAACACAGAACAATGTATCTCAAGAAGCCAACAGTATTCTTACAACCCATTTACCTTCATGGTTGGAAAAATTTCAGAGAAAGACAATCTCTCTTCTTCCTAGTGACCAGGAGTCATTACTGTAGCAAACTCACTGAAGTATATTAACTTCAGTTCACAACTTAAGAGGCACTTGGAAAATTAGCCAAATAGGAGAAATAAATGCCCAATTTATTCATATCTGCTAGGTGTGGGTGAAAGTCAGAGACAAGGTATTAAAGTACTACTTCTGTTTTCTTCACAATCAAATGCACACAATGTCATTATCATGATGAAACAAATTAATGTTTTGTAAGACTTAAACTAATTTACTTAAAATGGCCACCTATAAAACAAATTTCACACAATGCACAAGTGCATTTTGAAGGATTATGAATGTCAGAATATATGGTAGATTTTTTTCCTCAATTAAAAAAATTTTTTTGAAAAGTAAGAGGCTATTTTGTCCAGAAAATAGCCTCATAGCCACACACCTAATTTACTTCCCAAGTTGTAAGATAGCATCAAGGTACAAAACCAGATTTCAATTAGCTATGACCACTTGCCTGAGGAACAATCAGAAGTTTCTTATTACTAGCATATAGAAGTGGGATACAGAAAAGGAAAATTCTTGTCTCTGTCTTAGTCATTCTGACATTAAATGAAAGAATTCATGGCAAGCCAACAAAGACCTCCATGATGACCATGGGTGCAAATGTTAGCTCTAATATTCTCAATCAGCTTCTGGTTCTGAGCCATCTACAAACATAATTAAAAGTTATTAAAATTACGAAGGTATAAGATCATATATTCTAGGCTGATTTTAAGTTGTTCTAAACTCTTACACATAAAATAAAAATAAAGATAAGTATTAAAATTGCAACTAGAAATACCTGTCTGTTTCAATATTTTTCACCCTCTCACCCCACACATATACTCCTTTTAAGATTTCTGGAATTTAAGATGAACAATTGTGTTGAAAATGATCACATTATACACAGAATGGAATTATTTAATAAGGTGATTAATCATCAATAGTTTAGGTGCATCCTAGAATAAATGAATAGATAAATTGTATTATCTCTCTGGGGACTAGGAAACTTTTAAAAACTAAGGCTGACTGATGCTGAGTGCGTTCGTGCCTGAGTGTGACTTACCTGACCAGAAAAGAACTGGCTTAACATATAGACTGACTTGCCCTCACCTGGACCCTTAGACTGTGATCCCTGGTTCAGATGATGATGAATCAGATCGTTCTCAAGGAAGAAGAAACCCGAGTTGGATAGGTTTGCCACAAGCCCTTCACAGGAAGATGTCTGTCTTCTGTGCAAGACAAAAAAGAAAAGAAAAAAAAGGTACAGTGGCAGTGGATGAATTCTCCTTTCTTAGGAGAGGGAAAAAAGGCAGGTTTGCACATTCTTCATTAGCTACTAGCTCTTTTCTGTAAGCAAGCAAGGAAAGTCTCTGCAAAAGTTGGAAGAGACAAAGGTATCAAGGTATCAAAAGCCTAAAATTATCTTGGAATGGATATAATAAAGATGCTAACCACAATTGATCATGACACCTTACAAATCAATTCTGTGAAGATCAATAATCAAAAGATTGCTTTTCTGGACAAAATAATTAGTCCTAAAATATTTTTTTAAGTGCTTAAGGTTAGATATGGAAGATGTCTACATTCAGCATCAGTCCAAATTAATAAATTATCTTCACATATTATAGCTATGCTAGCAGTGATTTATAAGAATATATATCTTCACAGAGTTTAACTTATCGGGCATTCCAAACACCAGTGCCTGACATGTCTCTAATGTGTTCCAATCAGGTTTTCCATTGGTATAAAAATGTCCTTATTGAAGTTTCCATATAAGATTCCTAAAAATGCGTTTCATCTCCAAAACTGGTGATTTTCTTCTTTCAATATTAGAATCTATATTTTAAAATATAATGTGTCTTTCTTACACATATGAACAACATTAATTAGTATTAGCATTCTTCAATGTCTATTCCACCCCCCATCAACACTATTAATTTTTGTTTTTTAAAATAAAAATATATTTAGTGCTTTTTTTTTTTTTTTTTTTTGCAGTGCCTTACAAGTCTAGCATTAATTTAACTGTTTTCCTTCATGGGAAAACCTGGAATTTCAATGTTATTGGTATGTATGGGTATCACTTAATTCTTATGTAAAAAATCAGTAAGCAAAAAATTCCATTTTACCTCAGTAAGATAATATGGTGAGATGATATGAAAAGCTAACAGATGGTACTTTAATAAAGTACTCAGAATAAAACTGGTTGCAAAAGTTCAATAGCTACTCTAAAAATTTAATAGGCCAACTAATTAATAGCAGAAAAATTTATATGAAATTGAAATCACTTCCTCAATTCCGGTTCCCAATTCCCATTCTACAAAATAACCAGGAAAAGCTAGGTCTACTGGTCTCTGTTCTTACATATAGTTCGAGAGGTAAATAAGAAAGTTTATCATTGTGTTAAAAATCACTGTATGTGGCACATAGGTGGAGCCAAGATGGCCGAATAGGAACAGCTCCGGTCTCCAGCTCCCAGCCCCAGTGACACAGAAGACGGGTGTTTTCTGCATTTCTGCTTGAGGTACCTGTTTCATCTCACTAGGGAGTGCCTAACAGTGGGTTCAGGACAGTCGGTGAAGGGCACTGTGCGCGAGCCGAAGCAGGGCGAGGCATTGCCTCACTCGGGAAGCGCAAGGGGTCAGGGAGTTCCCTTTCCTAGTCAAAGAAAGGGGAAACAGACGGCACCTGGAATATCGGGTCAGTCCCGTCCTAATACTGCGCTTTTCCAACGGGCCTGGAAAACGGCACACTAGGAGATTGGGTCCCGCGCCTGGCTCGGAGGGTCCTATGCCCACAGAGTCTTGCTGATTGCTAGCACAGCAGTCTGAGATCACGCTGCAAGGCCGCAACGAGGCTGGGGGAGGGGCGCCCGCCATTGCCCAGGCTTGCTTAGGTAAACAAAGCAGCCAGGAAGCTCGAACTGGGTGGAGCCCACCACAGCTCAAGGAGGCCTGCCTGCCTCTGTAGGCTCCACCTCTGGGGGCAGGGCACAGACAACCAAAAACTCAGCGAGAACCTCCACAGCCTTAAATGTCCCTGTCTGACTGACAGCTTTGAAGAGAGTAGTGGTTCTCCCAGCACGCAGCTGGAGATCTGAGAACGGACAGACTGCCTCCTAAAGTGGGTCCCTCACCCCTGAGCAGCCTAACTGGGAGGCACCCCCCCAGTAGGGAAAGACTGACACCTCATTCAACCGGGTACTCCTCTGAGACAAAACTTTCAGAGGAACTATCAGACAGCTGAATTTGTGGTCTCACGAAAATCCGCTGTTCTGCAGCCACTGCTGCTGACACCCAGCCAAACAGGGTCTGGAGTGGACCTCTAGTAAACTCCAACAGACCTGCAGCTGAGGGTCTTGTCTGGCAGAAGGAAAATTAACAAACAGAAAGGACATCCACACCAAAAACCCATCTGTACATCACCATCATCGAAGACAAAAAGTAGACAAAACCACAAAGATGGGGAAAAAACAGAACAAAAAAACTGGAAACTCTAAAAAACAGAGCACCTCTCCTCCTCCAAAGGAACGCAGTTCCTCACCAGCAACGGAACAAAGCTGGATGGAGGATGACTTTGATGAGTTGAGAGAAGAAGGCTTCAGACGATCAAACTACTCTGAGCTACGAGAGGAAATTCAAAACAATAGCAAAGAAGTTAAAAACTTTGAAAAAAAATTAGAAGAATGGATAACTAGAATAACCAATGGAGAGAAGGGCTTAAAGGAGATGATGGAGCTGAAAGCCAAGTTTCGAGAACTACGCGAAGAATGCAGAAGCCTCAGTAGCAGATGCGATCAACTGGAAGAAAGAGTATCGCTGATAGAAGATGAAATGAATGAAATGAAGAGAGAAGGGAAGTTTAGAGAAAAAAGAATAAAAAGAAATGAACAAAGCCTCCAAGAAATTTGGGACTATGTGAAAAGACCAAACCTACGTCTGATTGGTGTACCTGAAAATGATGGGGAGAATGGAACCAAGTTGGAAAACACTCTGCAAGATATTATCCAGGAGAACTTCCCCAATCTAGCAAGGCAGGCCAGCATTCAGATTCAGGAAATACAGAGAACGCCACAAAGATACTCCTCGAGAAGGACAACTCCAAGACACATAATTGTCAGATTCACCAAAGTTGAAATGAAGGAAAAAATGTTAAGGGCAGCCAGAGAGAAAGGTCGGGTTACCCACAAAGGGAAGCCCATCAGACTAACAGCTGATCTCTCAGCAGAAACTCTACAAGCCAGAAGAGAGTGGGGGCCGATATTCAACATTCTTAAAGAAAAGAATTTTCAACCCAGAATTTCCTATCCTGCCAAACTAAGCTTCATAAGTGAAGGAGAAATAAAATACTTTACAGACAAGCAAACGCTGAGTGATTTTGTCATCACCAGGCCTGCCCTAAAAGAGCTCCTGAAGGAAGCACTAAACATAGAAAGGAACAACCGGTACCAGCCCCTGCAAAAACATGCCAAATTGTAAAGACCATCGAGGCTAGGAAGAAACTATAGCAACTAACGAGCAAAATAACCAACTAACATCATAATGACAGGATCAGATTCACACATAACAATATTCACGTTAAATGTAAATGGGCTAAATGCTCCAATCAAAAGACACAGACTGGCAAACTGGATAAGGAGTCAGGACCCATCAGTGTGCTGTATTCAGGAAACCCATCTCACGTGCAGAGACACACATAGACTCAAAATAAAGGGATGGAGGAAGATCTATCAAGCAATTGGAAAACAAAAAAAGGCAGGGGTTGCAATCCTAGTCTCTGATAAAATAGACTTTAAACCAACAAAGATCAAAAGAGACAAAGAAGGCCATTACATAATGGTAAAGGGATCAATTCAACAAGAAGAGCTAACTATCCTAAATATATATGCACCCAACACAGGAGCACCCAGATTCATAAAGCAAGTCCTCAGTGACCTACAAAGGGACTTAAACTCCCATACAATAATAATGGGAGATTTTAACACCCCACTGTCAGCATTAGACAGATCAACGAGACAGAAAGTTAACAAGGATATCGAGGAATTCAACTCAGCTCTACATAAAGTGGACCTAATAGACATCTACAGAACTCTCCACCCCAAATCAACAGAATATACATTTTTTTCAGCACCACACCACACCTATTCCAAAATTGACCACATAGTTGGAAGTAAAGCTCTTCTCAGCAAATGTAAAAGAACAGAGATTATAACAAACTGTCTCTCAGACCACAGTGCAATCAAACTAGAACTCAGGATTAAGAAACTCACTCAAAACCGCTCAACTACATGGAAACTGAACAACCTGCTCCTGAATGACTATTGGGTACATAATGAAATGAAGGCAGAAATAAAGATGTTCTTTGAAACCAACGAGAACAAAGACACAACATACCAGAATCTCTGGGACACGTTCAAAGCAGTGTGTAGAGGGAAATTTATAGCACTAAATGCCCACAAGAGAAAGCAGGAAAGATCCAAAATTGACACCCTAACATCACAATTAAAAGAACTAGAAAAGCAAGAGCAAACACATTCAAAAGCTAGCAGAAGGCTAGAAATAACTAAAATCAGAGCAGAACTGAAGGAAATAGAGACACAAAAAACCCTTCAAAAAATTAATGAATCCAGGAGCTGGTTTTTTGAAAAGATCAACAAAATTGATGGACCGCTAGCAAGACTAATAAAGAAGAAAAGAGAGAAGAATCAAATACATGCAATAAAAAACGAAAAAGGGGATATCACCACCAATCCCACAGAAATACAATCTACCATCAGAGAATACTACAAACACCTCTATGCAAATAAACTAGAAAATCTAGAAGAAATGGATAAATTCCTTGACAAACACACCCTCCCAAGACTAAACCAGGAAGAAGTTGAATCTCTGAATAGACCAATAACAGGTTCTGAAATTGTGGCAATAATCAATAGCTTACCAACCAAAAAGAGTCCAGGACCTCATGGATTCACAGCTGAATTCTACCAGAGGTACAAGGAGGAACTGGTACCATTCCTTCTGAAACTATTCCAATCGACAGAAAAAGAGGGAATCCTCCCTAACACATTTTATGAAGCCAGCATCGTCCTGATACCAAAACCTGGCAGAGACATAACCAAAAAGGAGAATTTCAGACCAATATCCTTGATGAACATTGATGCAAAAATCCTCAATAAAATCCTGGCAAACCAAATCCAGCAGCACATCAAAAAGCTTATCCACCATGATCAAGTGGGCTTCATCCCTGGGATGCAAGGCTGGTTCAACATACGCAAATCAATAAATGTAATCCAGCATATAAACAGAACCAAAGACAAAAACCACATGATTATCTCAATAGATGCAGAAAAGGCCTTTGACAAAATTCAACAACCCTTCATGCTAAAAACTCTCAATAAATTAGGTATTGATGGGACGTATCTTAAAATAATAAGAGCTATCTACAACAAACCCACAGCCAATATCATACTGAATGGGCAAAAACTGGAAGCATTCCCTCTGAAAACTGGCACAAGACAGGGATGCCCTCTCTCACCGCTCCTATTCAACATAGTGCTGGAAGTTCTGGCCAGAGCAATCAGGCAGGAGAAGGAAATAAAGGGTATTCAATTAGGAAAAGAGGAAGTCAAATTGTCCCTGTTTGCAGATGACATGATTGTATATCTAGAAAACCCCATTGTCTCAGCCCAAAATCTCCTTAAGCTGATTAGCAACTTCAGCAAAGTCTCAGGATACAAAATTAATGTACAAAAATCACAAGCATTCTTGTACACCAATAACAGACAAACAGAGAGCCAAATCATGAGTGAACTCCCATTCACAATTGCTTCAAAGAGAATAAAATACCTAGGAATCCAACTTACAAGGGATGTGAAGGACCTCTTCAAGGAGAACTACAAACCACTGCTCAATGAAATAAAAGAGGATACAAACAAATGGAAGAACATTCCATGCTCATGGGTTGGAAGAATCAATATCGTGAAAATGGCCATACTGCCCAAGGTAATTTATAGATTCAATGCCATCCCCATCAAGCTACCAATGACTTTCTTCACAGAATTGGAAAAAACTACTTTAAAGTTCATATGGAACCAAAAAAGAGCCCGCATCGCCAAGTCAATCCTAAGCCAAAAGAACAAAGCTGGAGGCATCACGCTACCTGACTTTAAACTATACTACAAGGCTACAGTAACCAAAACAGCATGGTACTGGTACCACAACAGAGACATAGATCAATGGAACAGAATAGAGCCCTCAGAAATGATGCCGCGTAGCTACAACTATCTGATCTTTGACAAACCTGACAAAAACAAGAAATGGGGAAAGGATTCCCTATTTAATAAATGGTGCTGGGAAAACTGGCTAGCCATATGTAGAAAGCTGCAACTGGATCCCTTCCTTACACCTTATACAAAAATTAATTCAAGATAGATTAAAGACTTATATGTTAGACCTAAAACCATTAAAATCCTACAAGAAAACCTAGGCAATACCATTCAGGACATAGGCGTGGGCAAGGACTTCATGTCTAAAACACCAAAAGCAATGGCAACAAAAGCCAAAATCGACAAATGGGATCTCATTAAACTAAAGAGCTTCTGCACAGCAAAAGAAACTATCATCAAAGTGAACAGGCAACCTACACAATGGGAGAAAATTTTTGCAACCTACTCATCTGACAAAGGGCTAATATCCAGAATCTACAATGAACTCAAACAAATTTACAAGAAAAAAACAAACAACCCCATCAAAAAGTGGGCAGAGGACATGAACAGACACCTCTCAAAAGAAGACATTTATGCAGCCAAAAAACACATGAAGAAATGCTCCTCATCATTGGCCATCAGAGAAATGCAAATCAAAACCACAGTGAGATACCATCTCACACCAGTTAGAATGGCCATCATTAAAAAATCAGGAAACAACAGGTGCTGGAGAGGATGTGGAGAAATAGGAACACTTTTACACTGTTGGTGGGACTGTAAACTAGTTCAACCATTGTGGAAGTCAGTGTGGCGATTCCTCAGTGATCTCGAACTAGAAATACCATTTGACCCAGCCATCCCATTACTGGGTATATACCCAAAGGACTATAAATCATGCTGCTATAAAGACACATGCACACGTATGTTTATTGCGGCACTATTCACAATAGCAAAGAGTTGGAACCAACCCAAATGTCCAACAACGATAGACTGGATTAAGAAAATGTGGCACATATACACCATGGAATACTATGCAGCCATAAAAATGATGAGTTCGTGTCCTTTGTAGGGACATGGATGAAACTGGAAAACATCATTCTCAGTAAACTATCGCAAGGACAGAAAACCAAACACCGCATGTTCTCACTCATAGGTGGGAATTGAACAATGAGAACTCATGGACACAGGAAGGGGAACATCACGCTCCGGGGACTGTTGTGGGGTGGGGGGAGGGGGGAGGGACAGCATTAGGAGATACACCTAATGCTAAATGACGAGTTAATGGGTGCAGGAAATCAACATGGCACATGGATACATATGTAACAAACCTGCACATTGTGCACATGTACCCTAAAACCCTAAAGTATAATAAAAAATAAAAATAAATAAAAATCACTGTATTAGGCTACAAAGTTTATTAGTTAAACTTAAGTGTAAAAACAATTATTATGAATTGTTATGCAAGCCCTGGTGACATTATTATTATTATTATTAATTATAATATGATCCTACTGGGGCTAGTTCAAATGCTTTACAGCCTCTTTTTAAATATACAAATGGATGAGTTTCTTACGAAGGCACGTTGCAAAACAAAAAATTTCAGAAAAAAGCTACAATACTATCTGCAAATCTCACAAATAGAAAAAGTGACAAAGAATTTAGTTCTGCCAAACTATAATAGGTAATTCCACCTATGTTAATACTTCAAAAGCATCATAAGGAGATAAGATGTTCCATGACAAAAATGAATCTGCCAATGCTGAAAGGACAGAAATTAATTCTTTAAGACACTGCTTTAAAGTAGCTGAATCTTTAAGAATCTGGAACCACGCAGTAATAACAGAGTGAAATAAACTGCACTTTTTCAAAGCAATGCCTGGTTTTATGTGATAAATTCATTAAAGAAACAGACTGTTAAACAATCCATTCAAGTTTTACTGCATGTTATAAAGCAGAGGTCCCCAGTGCTTTTGGCACAAGGGACCAAATTTTTCCCTGGATGGAGGGTGGGGGAGCTTCAGGATAAAACTGTCCCACCTCAGATCATAGGCATTAGAGTCTTGTGAGGAGTCCGCAACCTAGATCTCTTGCGTGTGTTCACAATAAGGTCCGTCCTCCTATAAGAATCTAATGCCATCGCTGACCTGACAGGAGATGGAGCTCAGGCGGTAATGCTTCTCACACACCGCTCACCTCCTGCCATGTAGTCCAGGTCCTAACAGGTCACAAACCAGTACCAACCTGTGGCCTGGGGGTTGGGGACCCCTGTCCTAAAGTAGAGAAAATATGAAGCATTCCAGTATTTAATTGAAATTTGTGAATAATTTCTCATCTCAGGGTCAAAACTTGTTAATGACAATTAAGAAAAAAATTGTAAACCAGTTGTAACTTTTGGAAAGCAATTCTACAGAATATCTTCAAAGATACAAACCAAATCACTAAATTTCAATACTCCACGATTTCACAGATGTTTGGTAATCTAAGAAACCCTCACATTTCTACAATCATTGTGTGAATATAAATTATTAAAAGGGGGAAAATATAGTGGGAGCCTTGTGATAAAATTAGAAATTGCAGGAGTTTTCGCAGGAACTATCTGGTTAGAAGGCAGCAACATACAGTGGTAGAGTATAAGAGCATATAGAGAAAGATCAGTTAGGTTTGAATCATGGCTCTATCACTAACTGTGTACACTGAGCAAGCGAAATACCTTCTCTGAGCCTGTTTCCCCACATAAAAATAGGAATAAAGTTAACTACATTGTAAGGGTGTTGTAAAGGTTAAAATAAGATTGTGTATGTAGCCTAGTGAACAGCAGGCACATGGGAGTTTCTCAATAAATGGCAGCTATTACAATTATTCTTTACAAAATTTCTCCCAAGGAATTTAAAAGCCTCCCAAAGAGAAATAATAAATTACAGGGGTTTTGTGATAATTAAAAGACATAATATATTCCTTTATTATTTCATTTCACAAATATTTAGTATTCAGAAAATGTGCTTGGTGCTGTCGATGCAATGGTGAACAACACAGACACACAGCCTTCTTTTATGGAGTTTACAGTTTTGTGAGGAAGACAAATAATTACATTAATTATAGTTGTGATTAATCACAGATGTAATAAGTGCACTTAAGACTAAGGATAGGCTGGGCACAGTGGCTCATGTCTGTAATCCCAGAACATTGGGAGACCGAGGCAGGAGGATCACTTGAGGCTAGGAGTTCAAGACATGGCTGGACAACATAGCAAGAGCTTGTCTTTACAAAAAAATGTACTGAAAATAACAACAACAACAATTACTTGGGCATGTACCTGTAGTCCCAGCTACTTGGGAGGCTTTGGTATGGAGAATTGCTTAAACCCAGGAATTCAGGGCTGCAGTGAGCTATGATCACATCACTGCACTCCAGCCTGGGTAACAGTGATATTCTGTCTCAAAAAAAAAAAAAAGGACTAAGGACAAAATAATATGAGAACCTAAGAGGAGGGAGTGAGGGTGAGGGAAGGCTGCCTAGAGAAAACAGATAGGAATTAAGTAAGCAAAGAAGAAAGAAAACAGCCATTCTATGCAAGAAAGAAACAATACATGCAAAGACCCTAATAAAACATTTGGAGAATTTAGGAAGTAAAAGAATGCCAGATTACCTAGAAAAAAGAAAATGGTATAGCATAAAGCTAGGAAGGACAGTTTCTTCAGTGGACTCTATAAACCATGGAAAAGACTTTGATCTTTATCCTAAAAACACTGGGAAGCCACTGATTTTCATTTACAGTAACTCTGGCTATGGTGTCCAATGAACCACTTTGAGAATGGATATGTGGAGACAAACAGGAAATTACCACAGAGGTCATGGAAAGGCAGCTTGGACTAGGAATATAGAAGCACAGAAGGGGCTGGGCGCGGTGGCTCATGCTTGTAATCCCAGCACTTTGGGAGGCCGAGGCGGGCAGATCACGAGGTCAGGAGATCGAGACCACGGTGAAACCCCGTCTCTACTAAAAACACAAAAAATTAGCCGGGTGTGGTGGCGGGCGCCTGTAGTCCCAGCTACTGGGAGAGGCTGAGGCAGGAGAATGGCGTGAACCCGGGAGGCGGAGCTTTCAGTGAGCCGAGATTGCGCCACTGCACTCCAGCCTGGGTGACAGAGTGAGACTCCGTCTCAAAAAAAAAAAAAAAAAGAAGCACAGAAGGAACTATAAACAATCAAATACTTAGAAGGGAGAATTTTGAAAGGCCTTAATAACTGATTGGTTACACTGATGAATTCCAGATTACTGACATAAGCAATAGATGTCATTTACTGAAAGAGAGAAATATAAAGGTAAAGCAGCCTTTTCAGAGGATATCATGAATTCTCTTTATAACCTATTGAATTTAGGTTGATGAATGTCATGTAGATAGTTGGAGACATAGGTTAAAAATTCAGAAGACAGGCCTAGCTAGAGATATGTATTTGGAAGTTATGAGGAAATAGACAGTAATTGAAGACACAGGAGTGCATGACGCTATTTAAGAAAAAAAAAAGGAGAAGACAGACATGAAACCTAGCCCTGATATACCGTAACACTAAAGATCAGATTCAGGAAAATTATTAGACTAAAGAAGCTGAGAAGAAGTTGCTACAGAGATTAGAAAATAAAACAAAAGAACATGGTATCGGACAAGCTAAGAGAAAGAAGAAATGATTTCTAGAAGGAGTAAGTGGTTGATCATGTTGAATAAGGATAGAAAGTATATACTAGGTTTATAAGTAATGCAGTCAGTGGTGATCTCAGCTCAATCAGCAAGTGGTGTGCTTCTTTTATGTTAGGGATTGGCAAACTTTTTCTGAAAAGATCAGATAGTAAATATTTTAGGCTTATGGTCCAACTACTCAACTTTGCCATTATTGTTACAAAGCAGCTATAGACAATATGTAAAAGAATGACTATGGCTGTATTCCCATAAAACCTTATTTACAAAACAGACACTGGTCCTCAGACCACAGTCTGTCAATTCCTGTTTTTTATTATAAGGCTAAAGTCAAATATTACCACCTCAGCAATTTCATGTTTTTCCTATTTAAAGTATACTCTTTCCCCCATCACTCTATCATACCACCCTGTAGTACTGTCTTCACAGATTCTCTATTATCTTAAATTACCTTTTTGATTTGCATAGTTATTAAATGTTTCTGATTCCACTGGAATGCAAATTTCATGACACTAGAGACCAAGCCTATATAGTTAATGTTTTTATATTTCTAGCATCTAAAGAAGGAATGTCATTCCTAGTGGATTCAATGAATATTTATTTTTTAACTTTCTGAAATAAAGAACATGTTATTCTAGCTATGATACAGTAACAGGGTCCAGATTTACTCTCTTGATTTTTGTAACAACAAAAAACTGGATTAAATATATGAAGTAACACTTTTGATCCAAGAGCAAACAGCTAGTGAAGGACTAGAATGTATGTGAGACAGAAAATAAGGTGAGCATTCCAAACTACAGAGAAAAAGGCAGGATCCTAAGTAAAGTACAGAAATTTCACTGAGTTGAGAAGACAGAGATAAGAGTTCAGAGTCTAAGGTAACTTGTTCTTTCAGGGTAGAGTTCTGGCTTTCCCACAGACTTCTTGTCAGAAACTATGAAAGCCAGACAACAGTGGAATACGTTTTTAAATAGCTGAAAGAAAAACAAAATGCCAAACTGGAATTTTATACCCAGTGAAAATGTCTTTCAAAATTAAGGAGAAAATAAATTTTTCACCTAGAAAAAAAGTAGATGAGAGAATCCATTTTCATCAAATCTGTACTATATGTTAAAGAGTTTTTCAAATAGAAAATAAAAAGGATATCACATCAGAATTTAGATCTATACAAAGAAAAGAAATGTCAAATAGCACACGTGTGACAAAAATTTTCCTCTCACTGTTCAATTTCTTAATAGGCAATTAAAAAATAATAACAACATTTTGACAGGTTTAATGTAGATGTAAAATCTATAAGAACTATAGTACAAAGGACAGAAGTATAAAAGTTATAAAAGTCTTACATTAGAAGTGAAGTACTGTAATACCATTGAGGAAGTAGATAAAGATGCATATTGGGGGCAGGGCCAAGACGGCCGACTAGAAACAGAAAAGCGGCGTTCAGAGGGTCCCATCAAAAAGAACTATATATAGGCATGTGAATCCTTCACTGGCAACCAAGGTATCCAGGTTTTCTCATCAGAACTGACTAGGAGGCTGGTGTGATCCAGAGAGGAAGGAAGAACAATGTGGTGCAGTGGCCCATCTGAGCCACATGGGGCAGGGGAGCCCCCTCCCACCAGTGAAGGGAGGCAGTGAATGAGCATGCTACCCAGCATGGGAAACTGTGCTTTTTCCACAGAACTGTGCAACCCATGGATTGGAAGATCTCACTCACAAAACCATACCACTGGGGCTAGCATCCCAAACCCAGAGCCCTGCAGATTCTCAACTGCCTCTCAGCTGGAATCTGCTTAAGCCTACCAAGCTCCCAGGGGGAGGGGCAACCAGCACCATAGCTGCGGTTGCCTGCTGTCTAAGCCATTTGAGCTCCTTGTGGGAGGGGTATGAGCTAGCACCGGGACTCATAACTGCCTAACACGCTAAGTTCCCTGGGCAGGAGAAGGGCGGCATCCCTCTGTATAGCTCCAGGCTGTACTTTTCCCCTCCTGGGACCAGGGAGGCTGGAAGGCTTGGTCCCAAGACATGTCCCCCACAGCCCAACACACCGGCTGTAGCAGACTGTGGCCAGAGTGCCTTTTCAGGCTTCACTCTGACCCATCCTTCCTCATTGGGTGGGGTTCCCCTGTAAGAACTCTATAACTCCAGCCAGAGGGTCAGGGACAGAACCTGGATCTCCCTGGGCCTGAGCCCCTAGCGGGAAGGATGGCCACAGTCTTTGCGGACCAGCAGACTTAGCCTTTCCTCCTCGTAGTTCTGAGGAATCCAGGCAGCCCAGATGAGTGGGTTTCCCCCCAGTGAAGCACACCCCACCACCAAGGGACAAAGTGCTTCATTAAATGGGTCCACATCTCTGTGCCACCCAACTGGGATTGTCAGACACCCAATACAGAAGCAATCCTACGGGCATCAGTTTGGTGCCCCTCAAAGTCAAAGATCCGAGAAGAAGGAGCAGGGGCCCATTTTTCCTGTTCTCCAGCCTCGCTGAGTGACATCTCCAGGTGCGGGAGTGAACCAGATGAATAGGGCCTGAAGTGAACCCCCAGCAAACCCAGCAAACCTTGCAGAAGCCCCAGCAAACCCTACACAGGAGGGACCTGAATATTGAAACAAACAAACAAAAATGCAACAACAGGAGCATCAACAACAACAACAAAAAAGCCCACATAAAAACCCCATTCAAGGGTCAGCAGCCTCAAAGATTGAAAGTAGACAAACTCATGAAGAAGAGACAGAATCAATGAAAAAACACTGAAAATCTAAAAGGCCAGAGTGACTCTTCTTCTCCAAATGACTGCAACATCTCACCAGCCAGGGTGCAGAACTGGACGAAGGATGACATGGATGAATTGACAGAAGTAGCCTTCGAAAGATGGTAACAGAAAACTATGCTGAGCTAAAAAAGCATGTTCCAACTCAATGCAAAGAAGCTAAGAAACATGATAAAAGGTTAGAAGAGCTGCTAACTAGAATAACCAGTTTAGACAGGAATATAAATGACTTGATGGAGCTGAATAACATAATAGGAGAACTTCGTGAAGCATATACAATCAATAGCTGAATCGATCAGGTGGAAGAAAAGATATCAGAGATTGAAGATCAACTTACTGAAACAAGGCATGAAGACAAGAGTAGAGAAAAAAGAATGAAAAGGAATGAACAAAGCCTCCAAGAAATATGGGACTATGAGAAAAGAACAAACCTACATTTGATTGGTGTACCTGAAAGTGACAGAGAGAATGGAACCAAGTTGGAAAACACACTTCAGGATATTATCCAGGAGAACTTCCCCAACCTAGGAAGAAAGGCCAATATTCAAAGTCAGGAAATACAGAGAACACCACTAACATACTCCTTGAGAAGAGCAGCCCCAAGACACATAATTGTCACATCCTCCAAGGTTGAAATGCAGAAAAAAATGTTAAGGGCAGCCAGACAGAAAGGTCAGGTTACCTTTAAAGGGAAGCCCACCAGACCGACAGCGAATCTCTCTGCAGAAACCCTATAAGCCAGAAGAGAGTGGGGACCAATATTCAACATTCTTAAAGAAAAGAATTTTCAACCCAGAATTTCATATCCAGCCAAACTAAGCTTAAGTGACGGAGAAATAAAATCCATTTCAGACAAGCAAATACTGAGGGATTTTGTCACCACCAGGCCTGCCTTACAAGAGCTCTTGAAGGAAGCACTAAATATGGAAAGGAAAAACTGGTACCAGCCACTGCAAAAACACACCAACATATAAAGACCAACAACACTATGAAGAAACTGCAACTAATGTGCAAAATAACCAGCTAGGATTATTATGACAGGATCAAATTCACACATAAGAATATTAACTTTAAATGTAAATGGGCTAAATGCCCCAATTAAAAGACACAGAATGGCAAATTGGATAAAGAGTCAAGACCCATCGGTGTGCTGTATTCGGGAGACCTGTCTCACGTGTGAAGACACACATAGGCTCAAGATAAAGGGATGGAGGAAAATTTACCAAGCAAATGGAAAGCAAGAAAAAAAAAAGCAGGGGTTGCAATCCTAGTCTCAGACAAAACAGATTTTAAAACAACAAAGACCAAAAAGAGACAAAGAAGGGCATTACAGGTAAAGGGAACAATTCAACAAGAAGAGCTAACTATTCTGAACATATACACACCCAAACAGGAGCACTCAGATTCATAAAATGAGTTCTTAGAGACCTACAGAGAGACTTAGACTCCCACACAATAATAACAGGAGACTTTAACACCCCACTGTCAATTTTAGACAGATCAACAAGACAGAAAATTAACAGGGATATTCAGGACTTGAACTCAGCTCAGGATCAACTGGACCTAACAGACATCCACAGAACTCTCCACCCCAAATCAACAGGATATACATTCTTCTCAGTGCCACATGGCACTTACTCTAAAATCAATCACATAATTGGAAGTGAAACACTTCTCAGCAAATGCAAAAGAATGGAAATTATAACAGTCTCTCAGGCCACAGTGCAATCAAATTAGAATTCAGGATTATGAAATTCCCTCAAAACCACACAATTACACAGAAACTGAACAACCTGCTCCTGAATAACTCCTCAGTAAACACTGAAATTAAGGCAGAAATCAAGTTCTTTGAAACCAATGAGAACAAAGAGACAACGTACTAGAATCTCTGGGACGCAGCTAAAGCAATGTTGAGAGGGAAATTTATAGCACTAAATGCCCATATCAGAAAGCTAGAAAGATCTCAAATCGGCACCCTAATATCATAATTAAAAGAGCTAGAGAGGAAAGAGCAAACTAATCTGAAAGCTAGCAGAAGACAAGAAATAATTAAGACCAGAGAAGAACTGAATTGAAGAACTGAAGGAGATCAAGACACAAAAACCCCTCCAAAAAAATCAATGAATCCAGGACCTGGTTTTAAAAAAAAGAAATTAACAAAATAGATACACCTCTAGCTAGACTAATAAAGAAGAAAAGAGAGAAGAATCAAATAGACACAATAACAAATGATAAGGGGATATCACCACTGACCCCACAGAAATTCAAACTACCATCAGAGAATACTATAAACACCTCTACACAAATAAACTAGAGAATCTAGAAGAAATGGATAAATTCCTGGACACATACACCCTCCCAAGACTAAACCAGGAATAAGTCAAATCCCTGAATAGACCAATAACAAGCTCCAAAATTGAGGCAGTAATTCATAGCCTACCAACAACAAAAAAAGCCCAGAACCAGATGGATTCACAGTTGAATTCTACCAGAGGTACAAAAAGGAGTTGGCACCATTCCTTCTGAAACTATTCCAAAAAATTGAAAAGGAGGGACTCCTTCCTAACTTATTTTATACAGCCAGCATCATCCTGATATCAAAGCCGGGAAGAGACATGACATAAAAAGAAAATTTCAGGCCAATATCTCTGATGAACATCGATGCAAAAATTCTCGATAAAATACTGGAAAACTGAATCCAGCGGCACATCAAAAAACTTATCCACCATGATCAAGTCAGCTTCATCCCTCGGATACAAGGCTGGTTCCACATACATAAATCAATAAATGTAATCTACCACATAAACAGAAACAAAGACAAAAACCACATGATTATCTCAATAGATGCAGCAAAGAACTTTGATAAAATTCAACATCCCTTCATGTTAAAAACTCTCAATAAACTAGGCACTGATGGAACATATCTCAAAATAATAAGAGCTATTTATGACAAACCCACAGTCAATGTCATACTGAATGGACAAAAGCTGGAAGCATTCCCTTTGAAAACTGGCACAAGACAAGGATACCCTCTCTCACCACTCCTATTCAATGTAGTATTGGAAGTTCTGGCCAGGGCAACCAGGCAAGAGAGAGAAATAAAGGGTATTCAAATAGGAAGAAAGGAAGTCAAATTGTCTCTGTTTGCAGATGACATGATTTTATATTTAGAAAACCCCATCATCTCAGCCCCGAAACTCCTTAAACAGATAAGGAACTTCAGCAGTCTCACAACACAAAATCAATGTGCAAAAATCACAGGCATTCCTTTACACCAACAATAGACTAGCAGAGAGCCAAATCATGAATGAACTCCCATTCACAACTGCTACAAAGAAAATAAAATACCTACAAATACAGCTAACAAGGAATGTAAGGACCTCTCCAAGGAGAACTACAAACAACTGCTCAAGGAAATAAGAGAGGACACAAACAAATGGAAAAACATTCCATCTTCATGGATAGGAAGAATCAATATTGTGAAAATGGCCATACTGCCCAAAGTAATTTATAGATTCAGTGCTATTCCCATCAAACTATCATTGACATTTTTCACAGTATTAGAAAAAGAACTACTTTAAATTTCATATAGAACCAAAAAAGAGCCCATATAGCCAAGACAACCTTAAGCAAAAGGAACAAAGCTGGAGGCATCACACGACCTGACTTCAAACTATACTACATGGCTACAGCAACCAAAACAGCATGGTACTGGTACCAAAACAGACATACAGACCAATGGAACAGAACAGAGACCTCAGAAATACCACCATAAATCTACAACCATCTGTTCTTCAACGAACCTGAAAAAAACAAGCAATGGGGAAAGGATCTCCTATTCAATAAATGGTGCTGGGAAAACTGGCTAGCCATATGCAGAAAACTGAAACCAGACCCCTTCCTTACACCTTATACAAAAATTAACTCAAGATGGATTAAAGACTTAAATGTAAAAACCAAAACCATAAAAACCCTAGAAGAAAACCCAACCAACACCATTCAGGATATAGGCATGGGCAAAGACGTCATGATGAAAATGCCAAAAGCAATTGAAACAAAAACCAAAATTGATAAATGGGATCTAATTAAAATAAAGAGCTTCTGCGCAGCAAAAGAAACTATCATCAGAGTGAACAGGCAACCTATAGATGGGAGAAAATTTTTGCGTTCTATCCATCTGACAAAGATCTAATGTTCAGAATTTATAAGGAACTTAAACAAATTTACAAGAAAACACCATACAATCCCATCAAAAAGTAGGCATAGGATATGAACAGACACTTCTCAAAAGAAGACATTTATCCAGCCAGCAAACATACGGAAAAAAACAACATCACTGATCATCAGAGAAATGCACATCAAATTTACAATGAGATACCATAACACACCAGCCACAATGGTGATTATTAAAAAGTCAAGAAACAATAGATGCTGGCGAGGGTGTGGAGAAACAGGAATGCTTTTACGCTGTTGGTGGGAATGTAAATTAGTTCAACCGTTTTGGAAGACAGTATGGCAATTTCTCAAGGATCTAGAACCAGAAATACCATTTAACCCGGCAATCCCATTACTGGGTATATATCCAAAGGAATATAAATCATTCTACTATAAAGACACACACACACACATTTACTGCAGCACTATTTACAACAGCAAAGACACAGAACCAACTTAAATGCCCATCAATGATAGACTGGATAAAGAAAATGTGGTACATGTACACCATGGAATACTATGCAGCCATAATAAGGAATGAGATAATGTCCTTTTCTGGGACATGGGATGAAGCTGGAAGCCATCATCCTCCAGCAAACTAACACAGGAACAGAAAACCAAACACCGAATGTTCTCACACATAAGTGGGAGCTGAACAATGAGAACATATGGACACACAGAGGGGAACAACACATGCCAGGGCCTGTTGGGGGGTGGGGGGCAAGGGGAGGGAACTTAAAGGACGGGTCAATAGGTGCAGCAAACCACCATGGCACACGTATACCTATGTAACAAACCTGCACGTTCTGCACGTGTATCCCGCTTTTTTTTTTTTTTTTAAAGAAGACATAAAGAAAAAAATGCATATTATAAATCACAGGGAAACAAATAACAAATAAAACAGGGGTACAACTAATAAGCCAATAGTGAAGATAAAATGGAATAATAAAAAATACTCAATTAAAAAGAACAAAAAACAATACCTAATGTAAATGACGAGTTAATGGGTGCAGCACACCAACATGGCACACGTATACATATGTAAAAAACCTGCACGTTGTGCACATGTACCCTAGAACTTAAAGTATAAAAAAATATATATATATATATATGATAAAAAAGAAAAAAAGAAAAAACAGATGGGATAAATAGAAAACAAATGGCAAGGTGGTAGCCATATTGATAATCATATTAAAGAAAAATGGTCTAAAGAGAAGTCAGCAAACTACAGATTACAGGCAAAACTCAGCCTCTCACTTATGTCTTTATGGTCTGTAAGCTAAGAATAGCTTTTTCACTTATAGAAATTTTCAAAAATTTTCCAAAAAAATTTAAAACTTGTGCCAATATGGAGTAACAGGGAGTATTGACCCTCTTGCCTAAAACAACTAAAAAAACTAGACACTTTAAACATATGAAACAACCACCTTCAAGACATTGGAGTCAAGAAAGAAAAAAAAAAAAAGTGATCCCCTAAGAAAAAGGACACAAGGGTGAGCCAGAAAAGCAGATTGCCCCAGAAAAGCAGAACCTTAGTGGAATCCAGCAGACTCTTTTTAAGTTGAGGAGATGGAAAGGGAAGTCCAGAGGTCGAAGTAGCTAGAGTTTGCAAGGAGTCCTGGAGAGGAGAGAGCTTCAATGAGAAGTCTAGAGATGTGAAGGGGATCAATCAACACATGCATGTGTGATATCATGCATCCAATGTTACAGAGGGGAAGAAAACCATCGGAAGGATTAGACAGAATAGTATCTAGGGTTCATACAAGGCCAGAAATAATCTCTATATCAACAGATACAGAAAACCTTCTAATTTATGGTGCATCAAGTACTAAGAAAGATTTTGTTTCAGCATAGGAGAAAAATTAGTCCTAGACTATGTGCTTTTCTTGTTTTGCATAATAAAGTTTAAAAGCAAGATCTGAAAGAAACACACTGTTTCCAAGTAATTTAATTGTTTCCCAGAACAAAACTCAAAAATATTTATAGGAATACAAAAAAAATGTCTGCAATCCAATATAAAAATTACTAGGCATGCAAAGAAAAATTTACAGATTATTAAATTATTAGACAAAGACATTAAAACCAATATAACATGTATTTCATATGTTCAAAAAGTTAGAAAATATATTTAGAGATGTAAAAAATATAAAAACAGCTCAAACCAGACTGCCTGAGAAGAAAACACAATGTCTGAAATTTTAAAAAATAGACTGGATATGATTAATAAGAGATGAGACATTGTGGAGGAAGGTATTAGTAAACTTATCAACAGCAATAGAAATTATCCAAAGTAAAGTACATACAGAAACAAAGACATCAGCAAGCTGTTGGGCAACTTCAGGTGCATAACTGCAGTCTTCAAGAAAGTGAAGGGGGAGGAACAGAAAAAATATTTGAAGAAATAAAAGCTAAAAGTTTTCCAAATTTTACAAATGAAACTCAAAATTTACAGATTCAGGAAGCTCAACTCCAAGCACAAGAAATATAAGAAAACAACCAAGGCACACAATAATCAAATTGCTTAAATCCAGTAAGAAGGAAAAAATTTTAAAAGCAGGCCAAGTAAAAAGGTAAATTACATACAGTGAAATAGAGAGCAGGATTACAGCAGATTTCTCATCATAAAAAATACAAGTGAGTAGACAATGACACAACTTCTTTAATGTATTGAAAGGGGAAAAAAACTGTCAACCTAGAATTATATATCAATGTTAACATCTTCCGAAACAGTAGGCAAAATAAATGTTTTTCCAGACATATGAAAGCTGAAAGAATCTGTCATTAAGATTTCTCTAATACATGAAATTTTATAAGAAACCCTTCAGAAAGAAAGAAAATGATACCACATGAAACTCTGGATCTGCACAAAAGGAATGAAAACTGGAAATGGTAACTATCTGAGTAAAATACTTATTTTCTTATTATTTAAATCTTTTCAGAAGGTAATTAACTTCTTAAAGCAAAAGTAATACCACAGTATTAGGAGGCTTATAATGTTATATATAAGTAAAATATATGACAACAATAGAACAAGGTCAGCCAGGGAGGAAATGGAAGTACACTGCTGGAAGGTTATTTTTTGATAAGTAAAATGGTATAGTATCATTTTGAAGGGGACAGTGATAATTAAGGATGTATACTATAAACCCTAAAGCATAACTACCAAAATAATAAAATAGTTATAGCTAGTAAGTTCAAAAAGGGAGATAAATGAAATACTAAATCTTCAATCCAAAGAAAGGCAAAAATCCATTGAATAAAACAGACAAAAAGGGAAACAATAGATTAATTCCAAACATACTAATAATTGCAGTAGATGTAAATGGTCTATACAGCTCAATTAAAATGTAGGGATTTTCACCTAGGATAAAGAAAGAAAGAAGGCTGAATCATATGCTGCCTACCACCCTATTTATATAAAGACAAATAAAGATAAAAAAATGAGAAAAAGATACACCACGCCAACATTAATCAAAAGAAAATAGAAGTTGCTATATTAATACCAAACAAAGTAGATTTTGGAGCAAAGAATATTAGCATGAATAAAGAGGGTCTTTTCAAAATAATAAAGAGGTAAATTCATCAAGGATATAAAAATCTGTGGACTTAACAACAGTTTCAAAATATATAAAGCGAAACTGTATAGAAGTGTGAGAAGGTAAGAGACACTTTAAGACTTCTGTCTCAACAACTGAGAGAACCAAGTACAAAGAGAATCAGAAAGAATACAAAAACCCTCAATATTCTTAAAATGTCAAATTTTAAGACAAATTGATCTTTAAGTTCACTGCAATTCCAATAAACATACTCTTCTATTTTTTGTAGAAATGTATGTGTTAATTCTAAAATTTGCATGGAGAGGCACAAAACTAAAATAGCCAAAGCCATTTTTAAAAAAGAATATCAAATTTGGAAGTTTGAACACTATCTGACTTCAAGACTTATTAGAAGCTACAGTAATCCAAATATTGGGATAGGACAGGCTTAAAGATCAATGGGACAAAATAGAGTTCAGAAAAAGATCTACACGTATATAATTAATTGATTTCCTCAAAAAAGGCCAAGATAATTAAATAGAAGAAAAGATAGCCTTTTCAACTAACAGTGCTGCAACAACCTGATACTAATATGTTAAAAAAAAAATCTAGAACAGGCTGAGAAATGAGCAAGTGATGAGGGCATGGAGACAAGTGGTACAGACAACATTTCTAAGAAGACTAGTTATGAACAAGAAAAAAAGATGAGGTAGTAATCAATAAGGGGGCTATGTGGTTTCTCAATAGGAAAGTCGGTTGGGTCATAGTCAGAAGTCCAATAGTTGAGAGCTCTGCTTCAGTCTGATGCTCCATGAAGGCTGGGAGTAGGGCTGAAAGCAGCAGTTTGGGCTATATGGTGGGTGATGAATGTTGAGATTATCCTTGAGTTCTGGGAACTGACCTGAACAAGTTCATAAGGAACTGTAAGCAGTATCAACTAAATGATTGTGCATCAGTATTATTGCAGCAGTGTAAGGCAGTTCTAAGCTGAAAGTACACATACACTCAATGGAATATATATTGAGATTTAACTCTAAAGTCAAAATAGATGTTCAAAGCTTCTAAACATCTTTCAAAAACTGACGTTTCCTCATTTGGGTTAACTGAAAAGCTGACAGATGAACGATGAAGCTATACAGACTATCTTAACACGACAGGAGAAATTAAAATGTATGATGGAAGGAATTAAAATGTTAACTATTCTGTGATTTGATCATATCTGCAAGCAACCATATACACTTGTTTTTAAAAGTATACTTTAAACTTCTCAACTAAAAGAAAATATTCAACTTGTAGAAAAAGTCCAAGTTAGAAAGTAATTATTTCTACCTATTAAAACTGTCATGAAAATTATGAGGCAACTGAAAAAGGAACAGCAAATAATGACTTAAACAGGAAATATACTGTTACTACTTTCTCTTTGGGTCTGACCACTGAAAATGTTTCAGTTGACTACTTAACAATTTCTACTTTAACTTATGAGAAGCAAACTTCTTAAAAGATGAAGAGATACTTTGCCCAATGATTCTTCTCAGTAAAGAGTAAGAATCTTGATCAAAATTAGTTTTCTCAAAAGAATCCTAGGAAATGTACAATAACTATAATACATAGATTCCAAGCAGCAGATTTTTCGTTTTCAGCAAGGGCTTATGTAAACTCAAAAGACTGGCAATTCAAAAACAGCTATAGAATTTTACCTTGGATAAATACTAAATATTAGTTCATTTCCTTCATGTAAGACCAGCTAAATGAAAAGCAAGCAATGACACTGCAATGCAGAATCAGTATCTCCAGGATAACGATATGAATTTAAGGTTGCTGTTTCTGTCATTTTGCCTTATGCTCCATAGTTCATTGCTCTGAAGTGCTCTTTTTGCAAAAATATTATTAAGAATTACTTTCCTCAGCTACACAGTATTCTTGGCAAATACTGTTTAAACAAATCTATTACTGAGGCAATAACCAAAATAGCTCAAATAGTAAGACTTTCTACACAACAGTGGCTTGGACTTTTCAAAAATGTTAAAATCATGAAAAAACATAAAAGGTAGCAAAACGATTTTAAAGAGACATTAAATCCAACGCATGTCTGGTTCAGACATTTTTTTAAAAAGTTATATAGGACATTACTGGGACAAACAAGAGAAAAAACTAGGAACTATGTATTAAATAATATTCTTATATCATTACAACATTTGAGTGTAACAATAGTATTGAGTTTGTGTATGAGAATATTCTTGTTCTCAGGAGGTATATAAAAAATACTAGGGGTTAACTCTCATGATGTTATGTAACTTAATTTCAAATGGTTTACCAAAAAAAGGTTATATATCATATGTATGCACAAATGTATATATAGACGTAGAAAGAGAGAGGTAAAACAAATGTGGCAAAATGCACAGCATGAAAGTATTTGTTAAATTATTAAGTTTTCTGTGGGTTTGAAAGTTTCCAAAATACGTCACTGGAAAAATAATTTTCCATAATTATCATGAAAAATGGGTTAAAATTAAATTCCTTTTAAACACATATAAAGAAAAGAACAGAACGAATAACTACCCATTATACAAGTACTAAAGGAGACTATATAGGCCAAAAACCATACTAATTGGTTATCCTCATATGATACCTGGCCATTTCTGATAATAAATTGGATAATAACATCAATATTTATTCACATTCTTATGTGATGGCAAACTAAACAAATACAAGCAGTACAATATCTACTGTTAGTTGAATTAATCTTAAAAACTAATGAATTCTTTTTGAAACCTAATAATTTGGGTAAAGTTTAAAATTATTGGGAATTTTTGTATCTGTGCTCATGAGAAATGTTAGTCCGCAATCTTTTTTGGAAATGCCCTTGTCAGGTTTTTGTACTGGTTAGATTAGACTCATAAAAGAAACTGGGAAGTTCTTCTCTTCCTCTTTTTTCTGAATATTTATGTAAGAGTGGTATTATTTTTTCCTCCAACGTTTGATAGAATTCGTCAGTGAAATCCTGTGGGCCTGCAACTTCCTTTGTATGAAGATTTTAAATTACATATTACAATTCCTTTTATTAAAATGTAAACTAGCTTACAAGTTTCCATTTCTTCTCTTACTAGTTTTGATAAGTTCTGTTTTTAAAAGATTTTGTCATTTTTCTCTAAGTTGTCAAATTTACTGATATAAACTTATTCATAAGGTTCCCTAATAATCCTTTTAACATCTATAGGATCTATACTGATGCCCCCCCTTCATTCCTGATATTGGTTTTTTGTGGGGGATAGAGGAGTTTCCTTATTTTGTCCTCCTTAGATTTTTTAGCATATTTATTATAGTTAAGGTCCCTGTCTAGTAGTAATCCAGCATCTGAGTGAACTGCTGGTCTCTTTCTGCAGATTTTTTTCCAGTGAGTTGCCTTTCCTTGTTTCCTCACTTGTCTATTAACTTCTGGCTGGGCACTTCATATAATCTTGCAACTCTGTATTGTATTAGCTTCCTCCAGAAAATAATAAATTTTATTCTTGCAGACAACCGAATTAATGGGGGATCACCTTAACCTTGTCAGGACTTACTTAAAGGTTAGAAGATATTGATAGCTATTTCAGTTTGGCTTTGGTTTTATCGTGAAGCTCTTAATCACAGGATAAGATCCATACTGTGTGTGGCCATTTCAGGTTTTCAGTAGCAAGCCTGAGGCATTTACCAAGTTCCTCTATTTTAGCAGGGCAGGAACTCTAAAGTCCATCTCCAGCAACTGCTAAGATCTCTCTTTAATTCTTTTTTTTTTTTTTTTTAAATCAAGAAGCTTGTTTTATTTCCCAATTCTTTTTTTTTAATTTTTTAAGCTTTCTGCCTACTGTTCCTTCACTGCCTCTGGGTTTCCTGGAATCTTGTCCCACATGGATGTGGGAGAAACTTGCATACAAATTTTGGGGTTCCCTCACTTTGTGGCTCCTTCCTTTCTGGGATCACTCTCAATTTTTCACCTGCCCTCATTGCCCTAAATATCATCCTCTAACTCATCAAAAAGAGGGCTGATTTCTGCTTGAGCTGTATTCCCATACACTGCATAAACTTGTGCATTTATTTAAAGAATAAGTCAGATAAATGTAGACCTCAACCAGTTTGGTTCCTTTCCATAAAGGTGCATCTTACCTCCAATTCCTACCTACTTTTGGTCACTCTCCAGTGCCTTCAAACAGTGTTTCTTTTTTTTAAATGTTTTGTCCAGAGGTTATAATTGTTATCAGCAAGATGGTTATTTGATACAAGTGTTTCCATCAGTTACCAAAAGCTAGAAGACTATAATAATTACTTTTAACAGCAACAAACATTTACATTCTGAGGTCCTGACTTAAAAAATTTTTCAAAAATAATTTCCCTAACCTCATTCACACTGAGGTTGACTATGTAGCCTATAGGTAGAAAATTTTTTCATAAGAACTTGGAGATCACCTAGTTTAGAATTTACCCTTTTATTGAGGGGATTTACAAATCACTTTATGAATCTGATGAACACTACAAATCTCACAAAAGTGTACAAAATAAAAATATCTATATATTATCTCAAGAGTCCTAAGACCCATTTATCCTAATCCAATTCAATCCTTTCATTTTACATGAAGTAAATCTAAGATTTAGATTATAAGCAACTTACCCAAAGTTACAAGTAAAGCAATGTTAATAGCTATGATTTAGAGAACACCAATATTGTTTGACACTCTTTATATTTATTATTTCTAACCCTCAAACAATCCAGCAGTGTTTTATTTAGGGAAACTGACATGCAGAAAAGTTAGGTAAATTGCTTAACTGTCACAAACCTACTAAGTGATAAAGATTGGCACTGAAATAAAGTTCAGATTTCAAAGTCAAAATGATTTCCACTACAAGGTAGACGCAGCCTTAGTGGCAGGGACAAAATGAGGCAGGAAGTCTCTTGACTCTGTCTTCCTCATTAAATGGCTTGGAGATACAGGCCCAAGCCATGGCATTGAAATGAACATTTAATAGTGCCAAATAAATAAGTAATGCCATATAATAACATGTAAATTATACAAATTGAAAAGGAGCACTGTAGAAAATTGGGAAGCATCTATATTTAATAGTCATCAAAACACCCTTACAAATGTGGTAACAGTAAAGAAAGGTGGTACATTTAATTGAAAATACAAGGCCAGTATGTCAGGCCTCTGAGCCCAGTCTAAGCCATCATATCCCCTGTGACCTGCACATATACATCCAGATGGCCTGAAGCAACTGAAGATCCACAAAAGAAATGAAAATAGCCTTAACTGATGACATTCCACCATTGTGATTTGTTTCTGCCCCACTCTAACTGATGAATGTACTTTGTAATCTTCCCCACCCTTAAGAAGGTTCTTTGTAATTCTCCCCACCCTTGAGAATGTACTTTGTGAGATCCACCCCCTGCCCGCAAAACATTGCTCCTAACTCCACCGCCTATCCCAAAACCTGTAAGAATTAATGATAATCCCACCACACTTTGCTGACTCTCTTTTCAGACTCAGCCCACCTGCACCCAGGTGAAATAAACAGCCTTGTTGCTCACACAAAGCCGGTTTGGTGGTCTCTTCACATGGACGTGCGTGACATTTGGTGCCAAAGACCTGGGTCAGAGGGACTCCTTTGGGAGACCAGTCCCCTGTCCTCCCCCTCACTCCGTGAAGAGATCCACCTATGACCTCAGGTCCTCAGACCAACCAGCCCAAGGAACATCTCACCAATTTCAAATCGGGTAAGCGGTCTTCTCACTCTCTTCTCCAGCCTCTCTCGCTACCCTTCAATCTCCCTGTCCTTCCAATTCCAGTTCTTTTTCCTCTCCAGTAGAGACAAGGGAGACACATTTTACCCGTGGACCCAAAACTCCGGCACCGGTCACAGACTCAGGAAGACAGTCTTCCCTTGGTGTTTAATCATTGTGGGGATGCCTGCCTGATTATTCACCCACATTCCATTGGTGTCTGATCACCGCAGGGACTCCTGACTTGGTCATTTACCCACATTCCCTTGGTGGCAAGTCAACTGCGGGGATGCCTGCTTTGGCTGCTCACCCACACTGCAGCCCAGGGTTGCTCCCCACCCCCTTCTCCGTGTCTACCCTTCTCTTTAAACTTGCCTCCTTCACTATGGGCAACCTTCTACCCTCCATTCCTCCTTCTTCTCCCTTAGCCTGTGTTCTCAAGAATTTAAAACCTCTTCAATTCTCACCTGACCTAAAATCTAAGCATCTTATTTTCTTCTGCAACATTGCTTGGCCCCAATACAAACTCAACAATGGTTCTAAATGGCCAGAAAACGGCACTTTTGATTTCTCCATCCTACAAGACCTAGATAATTTTTGTCAAAAAATGGGCAAATGGTCTGAGGCGCCTTATGTCCAGGCATTTTTCACGCTTCATTCCCTCCCTAGTCTCTGTTCCCAATGCGACTCATCCCAAATCCTCCTTCTTTCCCTCCCACCTGTCCCTTCAGTCCCAACCCCAAGCATCGCTGAGTCTTGTGAATCTTCCTTTTCTACTGACCCATCTGACCTCTCACTTCTTTCCCAGACTGCTCCTCCTCAGGTCGCTCCCCGCCAGGCTGAATCAGGCTCCAACTCTTCTTCAGCCTCTGCTTCCCCACCCTATAACCCTTCTATTACCTCCCCTCTCCACACCTGGTCTGGTTTACAGTTTCTTTCTGCAACTAGCTCTCCCCCACTGCCTGACAATTTCCTCTTAAAGAGTTGGCTGGAGCTGAAGGAACAGTCAGGATATATGTGCCTTTTTCTCTATCAGACCTTTCCCAAATCAGCCAGTGTTTAGGCTCTTTCTCATCAGACCCCACTAAATATATACAGCAATTCCGATATCTTACTCTGTCCTACAATTTAACCTGGAGTGACTTAAATGTCATCCTAACTTCTACCCTCTCCCTAGATGAACGGGAAAGACTTTTTTCTCTAGCCCAATCTCATGCTGATAACCACTGGCTTCATGAGCCAGACCTCCCAGAAGGCATTAGAACAGTTCCCCGAAAAGATCCCCAATGGAACTATCAGGCAGATTCCCCAGTTATAGCTAAGAGAGATTACATGGTTTCCTGCCTAGTTGAAGGGCTTAAAAAGGCAGCTTACAAAGCTGTTAATTATGACAAACTTAAACAAACTACCCAAGGTAAGGATGAAAACCCAGCCCAGTTCATGGACTGCTTAGCAGTAACCCTTAGATGCTTTACCACCCTAGACCCAGAGGGGCCAGAAGGCCGCCTTATTCTTTTTTCTTTATTTATTTTTATATACTTTTAAGTTTTAGGGTACATGTGCACAATGTGCAGATTTGTTACATATGTATACATGTGCCATGTTGGTGTGCTGCACCCATTAACTCGTCATTTAACATTAGGTATATCTCCTAATGCTATCCCTCCCCCTTCCTCCAACCCCACAACAGGCCCCTGTGTGTGATGTTCCCCTTCCTGCGTCCATGTGTTCTCATTGCTCAATTCCCACCTATGAGTGAGAACATGGAGTGTTTGGTTTTTTGTCCTTGGGATAGTCTGCTGAGAATGATGGTTTCCAGTTTCATCTATGTCCCTACAAATGACATGAACTCATCATTTTTTATGGCTGCATAGTATTCCAGTGTATATGTGCCACATTTTCTTAATCCAGTCTATCATTGTTGGACATTTGGCTTGGTTCCAAGTCTTTGCTATTGTGAATAGTGCCACAATAAACATACGTGTGCATGTGTCTTTATAGCAGCATGTTTTATAATCCTTTGGGTATATACCCAGTAATGGGATGGCTAGGTCAAAAGGTATTTCTAGTTCATCCTTGAGGAATCGCCACACTGACTTCCACAACGGTTGAACTAGTTTACAGTCCCAACAACAGTGTAAAAGTGTTCCTCTTTCTCCACATCCTCTCCAGCACCAGTTGTTTCCTGACTTTTTAATGATCGCCATTCTAACTGGTGTGAGATGATATCTCACTGTGGTTTTGAATTGCATTTCTCTGATGGCCAGTGATGATGAGTATTTTTTCATGTGTTTTTTGGCTACATAAATGTCTTCTTTTGAGAAGTGTCTGTTCATATCCTTCACCCACTTTTTGATGGGGTTGTTTTTTTCTTGTAAATTTGTTGGAGTTCCTTGTAGATTCTGGATATTAGCCCTTTGTCAGATGAGTAGGTTGCAAAAATTTTCTCCCATTCTGTAGGCTGCCTGTTCACTCTGATGGTAGTTTCTTTTGCTGTGCTTCTAAGCTGTTTAATTAGGTCCCATTTGTCAATTTTGGCTTTCGTTGCCATTGCTTTTGGTGTTTTAGACATGAAGTCCTTGCCCATGCCTATGTCCTGAATGGTATTGCCTAGGTTTTCTTGTAGGATTTTAATGGTTTTAGGTCTAACATGTAAGTCTTTAATCCATCTTGAATTAATTTTTGTATAAGGTGTAAGGAAGGGATCCAGTTGCAGCTTTCTACATATGGCTAGCCAGTTTTCCCAGCACCATTTATTAAATAGGGAATCCTTTCCCCATTTCTTGTTTTTGTCAGGTTTGTCAAAGATCAGATGGTTGTAGATATGCGGCATTATTTCTGACGGCTCTGTTCTGTTCCATTGATCTATGTCTCTGTTGTGGTACCAGTACCATGCTGTTTTGGTTACTGTAGCCTTGTAGTATAGTTTGAAGTCAGGTAGCGTGATGCCTCCAGTTTGTTCTTTTGGCTTAGGATTGACTTGGCAATGCGGGCTCTTTTTTGGTTCCATAAGAACTTTAAAGTAGTTTTTTCCAATTCTGTGAAGAAAGTCTTTGGTAGCTGGATGGGGATCGCACTGAATCTATAAATTACCTTGGGCAGTATGGCCATTTGCACGATAAAGGCCGCCTTATTCTTAATATGCATTTTATTACCCAGTCAGCTCCTGACATTAGACAAAAGCTTCAAAAATTGGAATCTGGCCCTCAAGCCCCACAAAAGGAATTAATCAACCTTGCCTTCAAGGTGTACAATAATAGAGAGGAGGTAGCCAGACAGCAATGCATTTCTGAGTTACAGCTACTTGCCTCCGCTGTAAGACAACCCACAACCACATCTCTAGCATACAAGAATTTTGGAACATCCAAGCCACAGCTCGCAGGGGCTCCTTCAAAACATCCTCATGGACCTTGCTTCAAATGCCAAAAGCCTGGCCACTAGGCCTCAGAATGTCCGCAGCCTGGGATTCCTCCTAAGCCGTGCCCTGTCTGTGTGGGCCCCCACTGGAGGTCGGACTGTCCGACTCACATCGCTGCTGCTCCTAAAGCCCCTGGAGCCCAAACCCAACATTCCTTGACCGACTCCTTCCCAGATCTCCTCGGCTTAGCAGCTGAAGACTGATGCTGCCCATCACCTCGGAAGCCCCCTGGACCATCATGTACGCTGAGCTTCAGGTAACTCTTACAGTGGAGGGTAAGTCTGTCCCCTGTTTAATCGATACGGGGGCTACCCACTCCACATTACCTTCTTTTCAAAGGCCTGTTTCCTTCACCCCCATAACTGTTGTGGGTATTGATGGCCAAGCTTCAAAACCCCTTAAAACTCCCCCAATCTGATGCCAACTGGGACAACATTCTTTTATGCACTCTTTTTTATCCCCACCTGCCCAGTTCCCTTATTAGACCAAGACATTTTAACCAAATTATCTGCTTCCCTGATTATTCCTGGACTACAGCCACATCTCATTGCCACCCTTCTTCCCAACCCAAAGCCTCCTTCGTGTCTTCCTCTTGTATCTCCCTACCTTAACCCGCAAGTATGGGACATCTCCACTCCCTCCCTGGCAACCAATCACACGCCCATTACTATCCCATTAAAACCTAATCACCCTTACCCCGCTCAATGCCAGTATCCCATCCCACAACAGGCTTTAAGGGGATTAAAGCCTGTTATCACTTGCCTGCTACAGCATGGGCTTCTAAAACCTATAAACTCTCCTTACAATTCTCTCATTTTACCTATTCAAAAACCGGACAACTCTTACAGGTTAGTTCAGTATCTGTACCTTATCAACCAAATTGTTTTGCCTATCCACCCTGTGGTGCCCAACCCGTATACTCTTTTGTCCTCAACATCTTCCTCCACAACTCACTATTCCGTTCTTGATCTTAAAGATGCTTTTTGCACTATTCCCCTACACCCCTCATCCCAGCCTCTCTTTGCTTTCACCTGGCCTGACCCTGACACCCATCAGTCCCAGTAGCTTACCTGGGCTGTACTGCCGCAAGGCTTCAGGGACAGCCCTCATTACTTCAGCCAAGCTCTTTCTCATGATTTACTTTCTTTCCACCCCTCCACTTCTCACCTTCTTCAATATACTGATGACCTTCTACTTTGTAGCCCCTCCTTTCAATCTTCTCAACAAGACACTCTCCTCCTGCTCCTTCAACATTTCTTCTCCAAGGGATATCGGGTATCCCCCTCCAAAGCTCAAATTTCTTCTCCATCCATTACCTACCTAGGCATAATTCTTCATAAAAACACACGTGCTCTCCCTGCTGATCATGTCTGACTGATCTCTCAAACCCCAATCCCTTCTACAAAACAACAACTCCTTTCCTTCCTGGGCATGGTTGGATACTTTTGCCTTTGGATACCCGGTTTTGCCATCCTAACAAAACCATTACATAAACTCACAAAAGGAAACCTAGCTGACTCCATAGATCCTAAATCCTTTCCCCACTCCTCTTTCTGTTCCTTGAAGACAACTTTAGAGACTGCTCCCACACTAGCTCTCCCTGACTCATCCCAACCCTTTTCATTACATATAGCCGAAGTGCAGGGCTGTGCAGTCGGAATTCTTACACAAGGACCAGGACCGCACCTTGTAGCCTTTTTAACCAAACAACTTGACCTTACTGTTTTAGGCTGGCCATCATGTCTCCGTGCAGTGGCTGCCATTGCCCTAATACTTTTAGAGGCCCTCAAAATCACAAACTATGCTCAACTCACTCTCTACAGTTCTCATAACTCCCCAAATCTATTTTCTTCCTCACACATGACACATATACTTTCTGCTCCCTGGCTCCTTCAGTTGTACTCACTCTTTGTTGAGTCTCCCACAGTTACCATTATTCCTGACCTAGACTTCAATTCGGCCTCCCACATTATTCCTGAAACCACACCTGACCCCCATGAGTGTATCTCTCTGATACACCTGACATTCACTCCATTTCCCCATATTTCCTTCTTTCCTGTTTCTCACTCTGATCACACTTGGTTTACTCATGGCAGTTCTACCAGGCCTAATCGCCACTCACCAGCAAAGGCAGGCTATGCTATAGTATCTTCCACATCTATCATTGAGGCTACCATTCTGCCCCCTTCCACTACGTCTCAGCAAGCCGAACTCATTGCCTTAACTCAGGCCTTCACTCTTGCAAAGGGACTATGCGTCAATATCTATACTGACTCTAAATATGCCTTCCATATCCTGCACCACCATGCTGCTATATAGACGGAAAAAGGTTTCCTCACTACACAGGGGTCCTCCAACATTAATGCCTCTTTAATAAAAACTCTTCTCAAGGCCGCTTTACTTCCAAAGGAAGCTGGAGTCATACACTGCAAGGGCCATCAAAAGGCATCAGATCCCATCGCTCAGGGCAACGCTTATGTTGATAAGGTAGCCGAAGAAGCAGCTAGCATTCCAACTTCTGTCCCTCATGGCCAGTTTTTCTCCTTCTCGTCGGTCACTCCCACCTACTCTCCCACTGAAACTTCCACCTATCAATCTCTTCCCACACAAGGCAAATGGTTCTTGGACCAAGGAAAATATCTCCTTTCAGCCTCACAGGCCCATGCTATTCTATCATCATTTCATAACCTCTTCCATGTAGGTTACAAGCTGCTAGCCTGCCTCTTAGAACCTCTCATTTCCTTTCCATTGTGGAAGTCTATCCCTAAGGAAATCACTTCTCAGTGTTCCATCTGCTATTCTACTACTCCTCAGGGATTGTTCAGGCCCCCTCCCTTCCCTACACATCAAGCTCGAAGATTTGTCCCTGCCCAGGACCGGCAAATTGACTTTACTCACATGCCTCGAGTCAGGAAACTAAAATACCTCTTGGTCTCGGTAGATGCTTTCACTGGATGGGTAGAGGCCTTTCCCACAGGGTCTGAGAAGGTCACTGCGGTCATTTCTTCCCTTTTGTCAGACATAATTCCTCATTTTGGCCTTCCCACCTCTATACAGTCCAATAACAGACTGGCCATTATTAGTCAAAGCACCCAAGCAGTTTCTCAGGCTCTTGGTATTCAGTGGAAACTTCGTACCCCTTACCATCCTCAATCTTCAGGAAAGGTAAAATGGACTAATGGTCTTTTAAAGACACACCTCATCAAGCTCAGCCTCCAACTTAAAAAGGACTGGACAGTACTTTTACCTCTTGCCCTTCTCAGAATTAGATCCTGTCCTCAAGATGCTACAGGGTATAGCCCATTTAAGCTCCTGTATGGACACTCCTTTTTATTAGGCTCCAGTCTCATTCCAGATACCAGCCCAACTTCTGAAGTGTACCCTAAAAACTTGGATAGAGCCTAGAAAGTCGCCAACCAAGCAAACAATAACGTTGAACCCCCTTGGACACTCTCTAATTGGACGTCCTGGGTACTCCCAATTCTTAGTCCTTTAATACCTATTGTCAGGCCCCTGAGCCCAAGCCAAGCCATCGCATCCCCTGTGACTTGCACATATACATCCAGATGGCCTGAAGTAACTGAAGATCCACGAAAGAAGTAAAAATAGCCTTAACTGATGACATTCCACCATTGTGATTTGTTCCTGCCCCACCCTAACTGATCAATGTACTTTGTAATCTCCCCCACCCTTAAGAAGGTACTTTGTAATCTCTCCACCCTTAAGAAGGTTCTTTGTAATTCTCCCTATTCTTGAGAATGTACTTTGAGAGATCCACCCCCTGTCCCCCAAAACATTGCTCCTAACTCTACTGCCTATCCCAAAACCTATAAGAACTAATGATAATCCACCACCCTTTGCTGACTCTCTTTTTGGACTCAGCCTGCCTGCACCCAGGTGATTAAAAGCTTTATTGCTCACACAAAGCCTATTTGGTGGTCTCTTCACACGGACACGCATGAAACCTATTTTTCTCCTTCTTTTATTCGGACCTTGTGTCTTTCATTTAGTTTCTCAATTCAAACAAAACTGTATCCAGGCCATCACCAATAATTCTATACGACAAATGCTCCTTCTAACAACCCCACAATATCACCCCTTACCCCAAAATCTTTCTTCAGATGAATCTCTCCCATTGTAGGTTCTCATGCTGCCCCTAATCCCACTCGAAGCAGCCCTGAGAAACAGTGCCCATTATCTCTCCATACCACCCCCAAAATTTTTCGCCGCTCCAACACTTCACCACTATTTTGCTTTGCTTTTCTTATTAATATAAGAAGACAGGAATGTCAGGCCTCTGAGCCTAAGCTAAGCCATCATATCCTGTGACCTGCACATACACATCCGGATGGCCTGAAGCAACTGAAGATCCACAAAAGAAGTGAAAATAGCCTTAACTGATGACATTCCACCATTGTGATTCGTTTCTGCCCCACCCTAATGGATGAATGTACTTTGTAATCTTCCCCACCCTTAAGAAGGTTCTTTGTAATTCTCCCCACCCTTGAGAATGTACTTTGTGAGATCTACCCCCTGCCTGCAAAACATTGCTTCTAACTCCACTGCCTATCCCAAAACCTGTAAGAACTAATGATAATCCCACCATGCTTTGCTGACTCTCTTTTCAGACTCAGTCAGCCTGCACCCAAGTGAAATAAACAGCCTTGTTGCTCACACAAAGCCTGTTTGATGGTCTCTTCACATGGACGCTCATGACACGGACGCGCGTGACAGTAGATTTCAATAGTCAATATATTCAGATTTAAAAGCAATTTTGCATTGATAGGCCCCAAAAGACCTTTCGAGTTAAAAAGCTTGATTATAGCTACGCTACATCAGTTTTTTTGTAAACAGAATTTATACATATTTTGTATGAATAAAAGACTTCAGTAAAACAAAGTAGAAAATAAGTGTTGGTGAGGATGTGGAGAAACTGGAACCCTTGTGCAATGCTGATGGAAATATTAAGCGGTACGACTGCTGTAGAAAAGAGCATGGAAGTTCCTCAAAAAAATAAACACAAAATTACCCATGATGCAGCAATTCCACTTCAAAAGAATTGAAAGCAGGCTCTCGAAGAGATATTTGTATACCCATATTCACAGCAGCATTATTCATGATAGCTAAAACATGCAAGCAATCCAAGTGTATACTTATGAATGAATGGATAAGCAAAATGTGATATACATATACAAGGGAATAATAGTCAGTCTTAAAATAGAAAAAAATTCTGATGTCTGCTACAATATAAGCTACCCTAAGGACATTATGTGAAGTAAAATAAGCCAGTCACAAGCACACTAATACCATGTGATTCCACTTACATGAAGTACCTAGGTTGTCACAATCACTGAGACAATAAGTAGAATGGTAGTTGCCAAGGACTGGTGGGAGGATGGAAATTATTGTTTAATGGGTATAGTGTTTCAGTTTTGCAGATGAAAAGACTTCTGGAGATGAATGGTGGTGATGGTTGCACAACAATATGAATGTATTTAATATCACTGAACTGCATACTTTAAAATGGTTAAGATAGTAAATTTTATGTTGTATATTTCTTACCATAATAAAAAATATGGAACAAAAGACTTCAGAAAGAATAATAGGTATTAGGTTATAGCAACTATATTAAAAATTCATCTATCTCAAGACACATATTTCAATTATCTTTGAGAATTCCCATATTTTTCTAAGCACATAAAAACAATCAAACTAAATGTATATAGCATTCATTTTTAAGTTTACAAAAAGATTATATCAATTCTGAATTATTTAAATATTAGTTTACAAATATTGTTTATAGTTTAATAGCATTACAGGTACAGCTTCACAAAGATATTGGCTCTTGACAGTAATTATATACTCAGCCTAATGTTTCAGTTAATGGACATGCATTTCTGATAATTGCAATGCTTGAACATAATGTGCCTTTATTAGCAGTATAAAATAAAGCCAGCTTATACCAATTGAAAAACTAGGCTATTTATTTTTATAACTGCTTAATTTTTATTATAAAAATATGATAAAAGAAAACCCCATCCTGTAACAAATGTCAGGATTTTATTTACGATTACAGAAATATACTTAAAATTTAATTACTGCAAACATTGACACATGCTCTACTTGTGAAAAATGAATTAATGCAATGATTTAAGAAAATAAATAATAATTAGATAAAATCATTACATCAGGAAAATAAAGGCCTAGATTCTAGTTTTCTCTCTAATACTAGTAATATGAGACAGTGGACAAGTCACACATTTTCAGTGAGCCTCAAATTTTTTTAACTGCCTCACAGTAGCAGATGATTTATCAAGATATTTTCTTGTTCTGAACTATACAATGCTATTATAGTATATAAATATAAAATAAAAACACGCAAGCAAAATATCCTAAAATGTGATCATCTATCTAGATACATTTTCTGTATCTAGAAAACAATACTCACAAATGAAAAATTACTAGAAAAAATCTGAAATTTCCTTTCCAAAATAAAAAAGATTACACAAATTAAAAATCACAGCCCTAAGAACTGTATCCCCCTAATACGTATTTTGTAATTGAAACTGTAATAGATGATTTGATTTCTCAACAGTAAAAGTACCTGAATGAACATCCAAGACACAATAAAGCACAGCACAACAGACTAGTCAGTAGGTCTATTTTTAATTAGTAGTGGTTAAAATGCCTAACAAACTTCAACAAGACTATTACACTGTTTAATGAGAAGGGCTTAACGATGGATTAATATTGCTATCAAAGCCCTCTATTACTTTTAGTACTGATACTATTTCTAAGTGGAAATACGTTTTTCATATTGTGTACATTTAAATACTGTGACAATGTAGAGTCTAACCACAATCATTTTGGTAATTTTACACGGATAAGCCTCAGAATGAAATAAATTTTTAAAAAGCAAACCAAGGTTTATAAATGGCTTCTATGTCTTTTACAAAATAGCTCCATGCCAAAGCGACCTGAGTGTGTTCCTAATGATTTGAAATGGCAATTGCTCCAACGTGACCATTATGTTCAAAATGCTATATTCAAAAATCTACACACATAACAATAAAATATTCCAATGAGAAATGTACATGCATTTCACAGACCTCACAGCATACTGTGAAACTAAGTATAAAAGAAAAGTAATGTGAAATTGTTAGACTTTATCTATATAATCAAGTTAACTGTGAAGACAGAAAAACCGTTTTTTTTTTTCCAGTAGCAATGGGGTTTCTCCATGTTAGCCAGGCTGGTCTCAAATCCCTGGCCTCACGTGATCTGCCCACCTCAGCCTCCTAAAGTGCTGGGATTACAGGTGTGAGCCACCACGCCAGGCCGAAAAAGGGCATTTTTTAAATTAATATGTTTCTTTTTATAAGAAATAACACTGGAAAAAGAAAAGTAGAGGAAAATAAATTCTCTGTGTCATGAGAACTAAAGAAAATGAACATTTTGGTTCATTTCCTTATACTGCCTTTGTTCCTCCTATTGTCATATAGTTGAGATCTTATTATATTATTTAATACTGTGTATGCTTTTCCATTCACAACATAAAGGAAACATTTTTCTCAAGTGATTTCAAAATTTCCCTAATGATAGACGTGAGTCTGTTCATGCTAAATTTAAACAGAAATACTGGGTTAGTATATGCTTTTCTAACAGTTTGGAATTATACAAGAATGGGTATGTAGTATTTAACTAAGACAAACAGGCAAACAGCAACCTATGTCAAGCATGCTAGAAAGACTTTCTGAGAGGACTTATAAAGAAATCTCTCAATCCTTGATAGTACATTTACTATGTGGACTGGGAGGAAGAAATTTTGGACCAGTTTCTTCAAGAGTAGTTGAGCGATCATCTATCTTGAAATTACCAGAAGTGCTTGTTAAAATACAGATTTCTGGGTCCTACCTCAGATTTACTGCATGTGAATCTCTGAGGGATACAGGACTCTGGATTTAACAAACTCTGTGCCCCCACTCCGTGTATTAGTCCATTCTTACACTGCTATAAGGAACTGCCCAAGACTGGGTAATTTAGAAAAGAGAGAGGTTTAATTGACTCACAGTTCTGCATGGCTGGGGAAGCCTCAGGAAACTTACAATCATGGTAGAAGGGAAAGGGAAGCAATGCAACTTCTTTACAAGGCTGCAGGAGGGAGAATGAATGCAGGAGGAACTACTAAACACATAAAACCATCAGATCTCGTGAGAACTCACTCACTATCATGAGAACAGCATGGGAGGAAACTGCCCCCATGATCCAATTACCTTCATCTGGTCTCTCTTTTGACACATGAGGACTATGATTCAAAATGAGATTTGGGTGGGGATGCAAAGCTTAACTATATCATTCAAGATTCTTATGTGTTTAATCACCTTTCTAGACACATCACACTTAAGATTTGGAGTCAAAATGCAGTTTGGGGGACTTAACTGTAATTGGGATCCCCCTCTTTTTGCTAGCAATCCACTTCAATTTTATAGAAACTAATGCAAAATGAGTAGGAACACAGAGAAATGTTTGTCCCTTTCATGTAGTTGAGAAAGATAAATTATTCTTTTCCAAAAGGAAAAGTAGTAATGATGACAATGTAACCTAAGATACATTTTTTATTTCCAAACTGAAGCAGTACATCTTGCCCAGAAAGTAAAATGCTAAACATCATGTACATCTACAGCAAGTGCTTTTGAGTACAACCATCCTAGGTCTGAATGCTGTCTTTATGACTTTTTATCTGCAAAAACTTTTTGGCATATCATAACTATGAAATCAAAATGCTCCAGAACAGAAAACTTTCTTCATATTCACCTAGTATAGTGGCTGAAAAGCTATTTTACACAGTACGGATAAAACAAATCCCAATTTCAAATGATCAAGACAACCAATCTCACGAAGACTATTTTTGCTTCCTCTGAAGTCCATTACAGGTATTATGACAATCACTCCAATTCAAATTTCCATTAAAAAATTTTCCATTCCTCATTTTATTTCATGGACATTATTGTCTACTACTGTACTTATCTTTTCATTCATTGCCTTGCTTTTTAGGAAAAAAAAAACAATTTTAACTAACACTTAATAACAATGAGAGAGAAGAGGGTCCCTCAGGCATTCTCTTTCTCAGACTTTTAGATTTCTAGCCCTTTCGATGTAGAAAGATTATCCGTTTTTCCATGAGCTTTTCTTAAAAATAAAATTATTTGAGGGGCTATGGAGGGTAACTGAAGGTATATAACAGGCCCTGAGATGAGCAATAACTTTTTTTTTTTAAAAGAGACAATTTCTCCTATGTTGCCAGGCTGAAGTGCAGTGGCTATTCTCAGGTGTGATCATAGCACACTGCAGCCTGAAAATCCTGGCCTCATGGGATCCTCCTGCATCAGTTTCCCAAGTATCTGGAACCACAAGGCACATGCCACTGTGACCAGCATTAACATTTTAATGTATTTTCTTCCAATCTTTTTAGTGATGTTTAAAAACATTTATATGTTTATAATTTGTTCACCCTCTCCCTTTTAAATATAAGATTATATGCAAAACATCATATCATGTAAAACATTTTTCATAAAGGAAAATGTCTAGAGTGATGATACAGTGGTTATGCCTAGAAAGAGGGAGTACAATGGGGTAAAGAACAAAACTTTTTTTTTATTTTTTTATTTTTTATTATTATACTTTAGGTTTTAGGGTACATGTGCACAATGTGCAGGTTTCTTACATATGTATCCATGTGCCATGTTGATTTGCTGCACCCATTAACTCGTCATTTAGCATTAGGTATATCTCCTAATGCTGTCCCTCCCCCCTCCCCCCACCCCACAACAGTCCCTGGAGTGTGATGTTCCCCTTCCTGTGTCCATGAGTTCTCATTGTTCAATTACCACCTGAGTGAGAACATGCGGTGTTTGGTTTTTTGTCCTTGTGATAGTTTACTGAGAATGATGGTTTCCAGTTTCATCCATGTCCCTACAAAGGACATGAACTCATCATTTTTTATGGCTGCATAGTATTCCATGGTATATATGTGCCACATTTTCTTAATCCAGTCTATCATTGTTGGACATTTGGGTTGGTTCCAACTCTTTGCTATTGTGAATAGTGCCGCAGTAAACATACGTGTGCATGTGTCTTTATAGCAGCATGATTTATAGTCCTTTGGGTATATACCCAGTAATGGGATGGCTGGGTCAAATGGTATTTCTAGTTCTAGATCCCTGAGGAATTGCCACACTGACTTCCACAATGGTTGAATTAGTTTACAGTCCCACCAACAGTGTAAAAGTGTTCCTATTTCTCCACATCCTCTCCAGCACCTGTTGTTTCCTGATTTTTTAATGATGGAAACTGAACAACCTGCTCCTGAATGACTATTGGGTACAAAACTTTTTACATTCAGTAAACAAATTTCATTATCTGCCTAATATTTCATCATATGGCTGTATAACCTATTTAATCAATCATCGACTCTATTAAATATCACTTGGGATTAATACCTTGGTATACAGAGCTTTGCTTGTATTTCAAATTATTTATTCAGACTGCACTTCCACACATGAAACACTGTGTCAACAGATATGAATATTTTTAAGGACCTTCATACTATAATTTTATTTGATTTGGTTTCTCTGAAGTCAAAACAGGAAAGAAAAGTAGGTTACAAAATAAATTGGAGAACAAAAGATAATAGTATTACAACTTTGAAAGTAAAAACCACACAAACCCATCTTTAACCTAATATGTAGAAAATACATGCTAATTGACACCGTGTAAAAAACAACATGCTAAATGCAAAAATGTATATGTAGCTTGGCCATAAATGTCAAGATCTTAAAGATAGGCATACAACATGTCTTGGAAATGTTTCAACTGTAACACATAAAATCACCACGTAAGATCATAAAAATTTTAATAATTTAATTAATGCAATATACAGTTTGACTTTCTTCAACTGGCTGGTTTAACTATGAATATTTGAAAGCAGACATCTGAATATATACCAGAACTAATTCTCATTTCATAGGGAATTCTTACTGTCTTTATAGGCCTTGAATAGGTATCAGTTATAAAGGCAATGTTATTATTCTAAATATTATCAACATTTACCAGTTACAAATTCTTAGATGTTTTCTGACATAAGATCTAGATTTAAGTTTAAATTATAGGTATACTATCCCTTTAGAATAAATCCAACAATGTCATGGTCAAAAAGTAAAAAGTGAATATAATGAGTCATTTATGAAAAGAGAGCTTAAACTCGTTGATAATTTGTTAGGTTGATTAAAATGTATAGCTCTAAATGACCTTACAGCTACCTTAATTGACAGATTTCTATAACTGCATTAGGCACTAGCTACTAGAGGGTATTGAAAAGAGAGACAACAAATAAGCAAGTAAACCAAATTCTTTAAGATCTAAAGGTACATGAAATGAGGTTTATCAGCATTTCTTGGGATAGAATCTGGTCCATATTTAATCATCTTTCTGCCAATACAGAAAGTTAACACCAATTATCTAGTTACTCAGAATCATAAGACACAATTTATAAAGATCAAACTCTGAAAATCTTGGACCTTTTCACGTATGATCCAGCAATGATAATCTTACCTCATCCCTACAAATTAAAATTTACAGCAGTCTAAGAATCTGTGTTTTAAACAAGTATCTTGGATTCTCCCACAATCAGGCAAAAATAAGCAGTACTATATTAGAATTATCTCTCATTCCTCTTTCCTTCTACATAATAGAACCACCTCTAATTTTCTACCAATTCAAATAATTTTCCTTTCTATATCCGACCTTGATTAGATAAACAAGTGAAACAGGACCAGGAAAAGCTTTGAGTTCCAAACTGAGTCTACAGCTGTATGACCTAAGGCAAGTCATCAATTTCTATGGAGTGGGGTGGGGGAGATGCTTCTTAATAAAAGAAAGTGCCTGGTCTAGATAGCATTTCCCAGACTGTATTTTGCAAAACATAAATAGGTATTTCCCACAGAAAAGGTTTCTATGGTTAAGTAATTTTGATAGCTGCTAAGGATCATTTAAGGTAGGAGCTCCTTAAAGCGTTTAATATGCCAATATGCATTATAAATTTCCAACAGAGAGATAATACACTGGCTTTTCCAAATTTATTTTGGAAAAAAAAAATCCTTTTTTTTAAAAGAATTGCTGTTAACTTGTTACATTCTATTTGCAAGAGTCTTGTGATATGTAGAAAACAGCTAGGAGAGTGCTCATTTAAATTACATCTGTAGCCTCTTCAGGGCTCTAACATTTTGTAACTCTAAAAACAGTGTATATTGGTTAAATTGAACCAGAAAAGTCACAGCCACGCAATGGTTATCATTATCATCATCATTACAACAGTTAATATTTATTAAGCACTTACATGTCAGGCACTGTGCCAACTATTTTATATACACTCTCATTTAATGTCAAAACTTTCCTAAAACATAGGTACCATTATTCTCATTGTCTAGATGAAGAAAGAATGGCTTAGAGATATTACATTATTTGTCTAAGACAGAACTGGCAGTTAAATCCAAACAATCTGATTCTAAAGCCAAAATTCTAGAAACAAAGTGTGACTGCTGACCTAATCTTGGTACAGTGTCTCAAGTACTTTTCTTTAAAAATATTTATTTTAGAAAGTTAACAGTCTACAGATAACCAGCAATATAATACATGTAAAATGCCAGGAACAAGGAATAGTTACATTTGAGAACTAAGGCATTGGTCCGATTGCAGTTTTCTGAAAAGTCATTAGGAGAAAATTTAAAACAATTTAAATAAAAACTGTGTATAACCATACAAATTTTAGTTATTGGAACATGAGAACACAGATCCTATTGACTTATACCCTCCCCTAGAGTATTTTAGCACAATGTTTACCATATAATGGACAAGTGGCTTTTTCCCCCCTTCCCTTCTCTAGATCACAGGATAAGATAAAAGAAAGGATCTGGTAGTCAGGTTAAAAGGGGGGAGGGGATATTACCAAACAAACGAACCTAGTTCCTTGTGATGATAAAAAAGAAACAAGGCAGAGCATCTGCCTTCAAATAACAATTCAGTAGTTCTCAAATTTTTGTGAGCATCAGAATTACGTGAAGGGCTTGCTGGGCCTACCTCAGAGTTTCTGATTCAGAAGATGTGGAGCAGGGCTCGAGAATTTGCATTTTTAACGTTTCCAGGTGGACTGACACTGCTAATCTGGGACCTTGGTTTGAGGCCACTACTCTAATTCAACATTTCTAACCTTTTAAAACCCCATCCCCTTTGATATACATAAAAATCTTACCTCCTTTCTTCCTCTCTGACATTCTCTCCCACTCTCCTACACCCTCCACAGAAACAAACGCATTCATTTTCCTTCTCTTCAGAATCACCGCTTTAATTGTTCTTTTTGGTCAGTTTGTAAGCAGGTGAAAGATAGTATGCTGATTTGACATGTACCATGGAGACATGCACAATGCTTTATAGTTTACAACTTACTTTCACATACAGTATATTTATTTAGCATTCATAATTCTGTTAAGTAGCCTGGGAAATGCTTATTTTTTAAGGTAGGTACAGTATTCATATTTTGATTAATTATGAAATGTCTTTCCCGCTGTCTCCTCTTTCCTATTCAAATTATTTTTTGACAAAAGAGGCAACATAACTAATGAAAGGATGTTGGCATAACACACTGATTCACTGATTCAATTACCAAAAAGAGCAATGAATATTATTATTTTATTTTACTGGCAAGGAAAACAAAGGAGAGAATTAGTGTCACAGATAGAGTTAATAGCCAGTTTATTTCATGACTACTACCCCCAAAAAGGATAGCAGAGGAGAGCAAAAGAGGAGGAATGGATGGAAACACAAATGCAACACAAGCATCAAAAGCAACTGAGGGGAGAAGCACAGCTTTTGAACTCATTACAGATTTCATCAGAAGTCACACTTTTGTCTTTTTCTGGAGTCTTGACTTCAGAATCAAACTGTCTGGTTTTAATTCCAAGTTCTGCCTGGCATTAGGAGACAACATGTATAATCACCATAAATACTTGCTCCAAAGACCAACTGTTTCCAAATTCTTCCCCAAAAATCAATCTGTGATAAATTGGTTGGTTTCCAACACAAATTTAGAATTATATTAGATGTTCTAAAGATTACACATAATTCTTTCAAAGAGAATTTTCCCATTAAATTTAAATAGTGGTAAAATTTTAAAAATAGTCCTTTCTTCTTATTCTTACCAATAACAGCTGCTATGTTTTTTTGAACATCTGTACTGTACTAAATTCTGTGCTTGGTATTTGCCATATTTTACTTAATCATCCCAAATCTCTGTAAAAGGTATCACTTCTGTTGACAGGTTACGAAACCGATACTCAGAAAAAGTAATGAGATTTCCCAGGGGTAGTAAGAGCTAGTTGAAGCCCAGAGCTGGCTGGAGATCTATCTGATGAAAAGGCCAAGTTGCTTCCCACTGCAACACCACATCTTTATTCTAAACAGATGAATCCTTTCTTAACTGGATTGTTGATAACTACCTTATTTGAGGAAAGAAAAGGAATCACAAGCCAAGTTTCTAGAAGATATAGCCTCTAATTCTCCATCCTGACTACCCGAAATAAATAAGGTGACTACCTTTACAAGCAACAATTGGGTTGCTTTTTAAAAATTCAAAATAAATAATCATCATTGTCTTACTATAACAAATAACAGACACTATATGCAGTTCTCATTATGATGCTTTCTTAAATCCTAACTGATAAACTTAAATGAGAGGCATTTGGTACAATCTGAAAAATATTCAGTTCAATTAAAAATAATTGATGCATGGTGAAATAATTCTTCCCAAAGCTGCTGTAAAATCTTCAAAAAAATAAAGCTACTTAATAATTTTCATCTCCTACAGGCTAGAGAGCATTATTGCATATTAAAAATTGGAGTGTAGTTTTCCCAGAGGTAAAAGAAAGTTATTAAAACAACCTATTTATTGTTGATATAACTATCCATTTGTGCCACACAAAAAGTAACAAATTTCAGTACATTAAAAGAAAAGCTAATTAAGGCATAATTAGTATTTTCTGTATTTTGATAATTAGGGGTTAGTTGGCTATTCCTTTTCAAATTTCTATTTGATGCACCCCGACAATGCCTTTAATGAGCAACTAACGCTATTGAATCCCTCATGGCAGAGGAGTTTAGTGACCACTACTACATTACTTTCATTTATCACTGCCTCTTTACCTATAAATTAATCCAGCCCTGTAGCTATGTTGATCTACTTTATATCAATTTCTTCATCCATATCAGCTGAATATGTATGGCATTAACCTCATTTGCTAGTTGAGAAAAGCAGAATTAAAATGAGATCTAATTTCTCGTGCACAGCACAATTTCAAAACTGCCTGCTAATTTCCACCACCTGTCAGTGTGAAGCGCCTTTACTTTCTTATAATTAAATAAAACAGTATATTTTTTTACCAGCTCTGAAAAATGCTAATCTTTCAAAAGTGTTCAGTGATCATTAATCATTAGGACACTAAAGAAGCCTTATTCAGAATGCTCATTTATCCTTTGTTTAAACTGAAAAAATTTGTTGGCCTTTTCAGAGGAAGGAAAAAAATAAATGTACCAGATGCAATATAAAAATAAACTATTATATTCCACACTACTAAAGTTTATATTTATCTGGTTTACTGCCACATGCTGGCAAGACGCTTAACATTACATAACCAAGAGGTAGCTACCTTGATAAAATAAGCAGAAATATAGTAAGCCACAACTTTCGCTGAAATCAGTGGGAATCTAATAAATACACATTGTATTCATTTATGTGTAGAAGAATCTAAAATTATAAGACAATATAGTATAATTGGAGATTATTGATACCATATTTTAAAATTTTTATTCAATAAATTGCAAACTATGCTATGAATTAAACTGTTACTTAAAAGTATCATCTGAACAATGGCAATACCATTCAAACTTAGACAATTATAGTTAAGCACTTTAACTTGGACTTTGTTGATTTTCCCAAATGTATATAACAAGTAGGGAAAATGTGAAAATATAAAAAAACAAGAAAATAAATGCTCATTGTTTTAGTACTAAAGACAATAAATATTTTGTCGTATTTCTTCTGCCCTTTTGCTAATACTTTAGCTTTTATTGTTTGTTTTACATCTTTGTAATCATACTGTATACATGTAAGTTGATAGTCTGCAATTCTGGCTTAACAGTCATATATATTTTTCAATAAGCCTAACTTCTTAACTTTTCTTCCTGGATATTAGATAAGAACATGAGTTAGCAAAGACCAGTATACATTTGAGGAAAAAATATAAAAACACACATACTCCAATACATTATTAGGATGTTTAAACTACTTAATACCAAGCTCTCAGGCTAAACGTATCTATTCTCCAAATACTAATTTGCTTTGGGAATAATATCCAATGATTATCTTCTTATACTTATCCTACCAAAACAGTATATTAGTATAGAAGTGATTAATTAATATAGGGAACTTTTAAATAATCATGAAATAAATGATTAAAAATGAAATAATCCACAACATTCCTCATTCAGTTTTGCAGGAAACATTTGACATTAAAGGATCACTATCTTGAAACCTAAAATTCTTTTGGCAATATTTCAATCATTTTTATTTACAAACTTGCAGCTATTATGACTTATCTTTCCAAATGATACTCAAGCCATCATAATATATGGATGTTAAGCATTCACTGAAGAGGAAGAAGCAAAGATGTGGGATGGATTATTTACACGGACTGAAGAGCTTCAGCGTTTCTACAGCACAAGTAGGATAGATTATATCTCACCCTGATTCCCTTCAAGCAAGATACTTAAATCAATTATAAGCATTAGAAAATACTTCCAGGTATGTAATATGAGATTCTCACTGACAACTATTTTTGACAAATAATAAAGATAATTTTAGCACCACCATTACAGGTGAACATATTTCTAGTAAAAACTTAGTAGAGGGTTTGCCTATGACTTTATCACTGAAATACCAAAGTTACTGACGTGTATTCACACATGATCTTACTTTAAGCAACTCGAGTATTTTTAAGATAGCAAATTCTACCCAAGACTCCGCTAAGGAAGGCTTCCCATCTTCATCTTACAAACTGGTTGCCGGTAGCTAGGACTATAGGTGCATTGCCACCATGCCTGGCTAATTTTTTTTTTCTAGTCAATAATTTGGTATGAAAATAATAAACAGTAAGAGGTATCTGGCAGAGTCTCTGAATGTTCAACAACATCCATCCTTATTCCAGAAGCAAGAACTATCACATAAGTGCAAAGATCAGGTATGTATAATACATATATAATGAACTGTAGACATAAAATTTTAATTATGAAAATCTTTTATCAGGGAAAATATGCATATTTGTAGCCCTAGCCTTCTGATTTGTGGAGGAAGACTGCCTTGTTGATGATTTCCACAAGATCCAATGACTATTAAAAAAAATTACAGACTGATGGAGGACTGGGTTTTCAAGTCATAAAATTTAGTAAATTAAACCTCTTTCAAACTGAAAGTCTTCTTTAGTGCTGACAACTCTTCAAAGTACATCTACTTGGTATTTAGGTATATAGTCACATACTACACGGTATTTCATTTATTATTCTTATTCCTAGAATCACCAAAAAAAATCAAACACTAAAAGATAAGTGGAATACAGAAAACTTTTCTCTACCAGATGAAATTATCACCTTCTCTCTTATTTAAAAAAAGAAATCAATCATCAAACTATAATTACTCAAGAACAATCCAAAAAGTGCCATTCATATCAGAATGCACGTGGAGTTTTACTTTGTGCATTTATCCACAGATATTGAATTTTATAATGATTGAGAATTTATAATCATTAAAAGTAGAAAAAAATGAGAGGAAAAAATAGAGTAAAAATATTCTGTGGGTAAGCATATATTTTATTAAGTAATCACAAAAAATCATCATCTTTGAATTCTTCCAGGATCTAGCATAGTGCTTGGCACAAAGGTGAGAGTAAGTGTTTAATGTATATATAAATAATTACATAACAAAATATAATTCTCATAACATTTGATGTCAAATAATGGTATATTTGGTGTGATAAATAAATAGTAAAAGTCAGCGTATTAAAAAAAATCTAAGCCCATATTTTTCCAATTTACTTCCTGTATTTCTCTTACACCATAATTTTAATTAGCAGTGGCTGCAAAGATTTTAATTAGATTTTTCTGCCCCAAACATCCTCGTCTAGTGCTTAATGCTCTTGCACCAACACTTAAATGCACTTATGGAATTCATTCTCAAAAGTGGAATTTGGCAAATCTATCTATACAGCAAAGACGTTTTTAAATAAAATAATTAGGCCTTTAGTCTGCTTTGCTCAACTTTCTGTTAAGCAGGTATAAAACGTGTGTTTTTAAAAACAGTTAATATACATTACCTTGTAGGATAAAAAAGTGGGAAGGGGTATAGAGAAATTATTTTTTTTAAAAAAGGCCTATCTGAATACGGATGTATTATATATGTATTGAGCATATGACATGACTATTAACAAATCCCTGAACAATAAAACTATCTAGCAGTATGCACATTAACTTGAAATATAAGCACTAACCACTCACCAAGAAGGAAAACCTAACTAGGTCAAATTGTTGTTATCTATTACGAAAACTGATTATGATATATTTATTCAGTATATGGTAGTCAAAAAGCAGCCCAGAAATAGTCTGAAAAGCTTTAAAACACTTAACAGGAAAAAATCCCTAAAGTCACTAAGCATTATTCTGTAACAATCAAGCTTCAACATATAATCTTAAAGGTCACAGGTACCTTTCCCCTATAATCTACATGATATATTTGGCATGCTGAAATATTTCAAATGTTTCAATGTTTAGTGTTTAAAAGGTATTAAAGCTACTTATTTTTCACCAAAGTGAAAATTCTATGTATGAAACAATTTGTTTAGGCTGAACTTTCTAAACGCTTTTCCCCCAAATTGTGTATCAAATACAAACATACAAGTTGCCAATAATCAGAATATATCCAAGTACCATGAAACAGCAGCTAGTACATTATTTTAACATTGGATTGCACTTAAAGTTGTAGTAGTCCATTGAAGATACTATCATGAAATGTTTTTCTATTTCCTTATTCAAGTGTTTTCCTATAACTGTTATTATAGTAACATACCATACAGGAAGACATAACAATTGCAGGGAAAGAATGCCATCTGCTGCTTCATATGTGTACTCAACAGTAGGAAAAAGGCTGAATAATAAGTAATTACACAAAACAATTTAGAAATCCATATACACAGATAAAGCTTGAAAGTTTAGATAATTCCCCATTTTTATTTTGGACAATTTGAAGATACATCAATGAGCACTTTTCTTTTAAAAAATTTCTAGATTTGCAATTATTATGGGTACATCACAGGTATACATGTTTATGGGGTTCATTTGATGTTTTGATAAAGGCATACAGTGTGTAATAAACATCAGGGTAATTGGGGTATCCATTACCTCAAGCATTTGCCATTTGTGTTAGGAGTATTCCAATTCTACTTGTTTAGTGATTTTAAAATATACAATGAATTATTGTTCACTATAGTTACACAACTGGAGCACTTATCAGCTTAATGCAAATTTGAAGTTATTCCACAAAAAAGATCTAAACGTGCTTATATATCACTAGTTCATGACACTTATAAACAAGGCTTTTACTCAGGTACTGAGAGCCACAGAGTCAAAGGGAAAGGTTCACTTCCTGGCCTTTACAAACTTATTTATGAATTACTATATTACCCTCTTTAGAAACATGTGGTTCATATGCAAGGTGATCATATAATTTATCATCCAAACAGAGACATTTTTGAGAATGAAAGCTGAAGCTATTAACTAACAATCTGCCAAGACAACAAGTGTGAGCTGGGGAAATCTTAGGCAAATCTGGATGTATGATCACTTTATTTATAAATTACTATTCTGTTTTCACTCCCTCTGGCTTCATAACCTTCCCAATGCCTTGAAAATCTTCCTGAAAAGCAATTTGGAAATTTTTAGGAAATATGTAAATTCAGAAGAATGAAGGCAAAAAATAAAAAGGAGGAAACTAGGATAGGTGTACACTCCCAGACAAGATGGTACCCCTATCCAAGCAGCTACCTCAACACATACTGATTTTTTCACTTCACTTTGTTATACCATTTGAATTATTTGGCACTAATAAATATTTTCTTTAGGAAAGGCAATCCTTTCTAGGAGAATGCATTTATACAATAGCATGACATCCTTCAATTGGAATGTTTTCCAGTTGACATGTGGCAGATGAAAGGTACTGGAAAGAAAGCAGATTTGCACAAATGCACACACGTGTGTTTTCCTGTATATCTAGATGGTGATGAACAAAAGAGATACAGGGGATTTCACCCTTTGGTGGTGAAAGATTGAATAGGATATCAAAACAAGGAATGAAGAATGAGAGCAAAAATTTTGAAGATTAACTTGTCTATTTCAAAATTGAAATCGAAGAGAGAAAGAGAATTACTTCTTGCTCAATTTCTGGTATCCTGTTTGGGAGGACAGAATTCAGGCAAATTCTATTATACTGTGCTTGACCAGTATCACTGTTTATGGGTCTATTTTTAAAAGAAAATACATTCCAGGACCTTAACAACCACATATTTACTAATTTTTGGAATTTCACTCACTGATAAGATTTCATAACCAATCAAGACAAAACTGATGGTTATGGTAGGGTAAGCTTGAATGAAGGGATGTAAGAACAAAGTTCAAAACTTCTAACTTTTGGTAGATATTCAGAAGCTAAGATGTGTGTGTGTCTGTGTGTGCATTTGTGTGTCTGTGTGTCCGTGTTTGTGTATGTGTGTTTGTATGTCTGTGTGTGGTTCTCTGTGTGTGTGTGCCTGTGTGTCTGTGTGTGTACATGTGTCTGTGTGTCTGTGTGCCTGTGTGTCTGTCTGTGTGTGTATATGTGTATGTGTCTGTCTGTGTATATGTCTGTGTGTGTCTTTGTGTGTGTGTCTGTGTGTATTTTAAAAGGACTCTTCCTTATCCATTTTTAAAACTTAAAAATCACATTTTAATTGGATTAAAAATTAAAATGGACCTTTTCTAATAGACATTTAGTATAAAAATATAATACTTAAAATTGTTGTCAATAAACTAAGATAATTTATAATTAGAGTAAATGGTGACACACCAGGTAACAAGTAACGGATACAAAAATAAATAGGAAATACCGCAAAATTCTGATACAGTCTAAGAAATATTCTAAGAGTTTTAATGTTTTAAATTATACCCTAATAAATAGGTGATCATTTACATATATATTTAACTATTAGCTACACTTTTTTTTTTGTTTTTGTTTTTTGAGACAGGGTCTTACTGCCTCATCCAAGCTGGAATGCACTGGTGTGATCACAGCTCACTGCAGCCTGGAACTCCTGGACTCAAGTGATCTTCCATTTCAGCCTCATGAATATCTGGGACTACAGGCGTGTGTCACCACACCCAGCTAATTTTTAAAATTTTTTGTAGAGACAGGGTCTCGCTATGTTGCACAGGCTGGTCTCAAACTTCCGGCCTTAAGCGATCCTCCCGCCTTATCTCCCAAAGCACTAGGATTACAGGGGTGAGCCACTGTGCCTGGCCTAAATACACTTTTGGTTAGAATATTTTATTCCATGAACATTCTGGAGTACTTTAATTATATGTTACTAAACTCCTGGGTGGATTATTTATGTACCTCAGAAAGAAACCATACACCCGGATGACAAACTGGTCAGTCGGTAGAGACCTGAATTTGCTATACCTTCTTGACTAGAATTCTGGTGCTCTAGACACAAGGTAGGCTGCAAGTGACTGCTATGTGTCTGCTTTCCCAGACTTCCCACTCTTAAAAAACTCCTTCCCTTATATCAATTATTTATTTATTTATTTATTCAGTATTTGCTGAGAATCTAATGTTAGGCTCTGCAATGGTCACTGGGAATACCACAAGCCTTAGCTATACTAACTTATCTGGATTTCTTCCAATGTAGAGCTTTAAGGCTTTGCACATTCTGCTTCTACCTCCTAGAACATGCATCCCACTTTCCTTCCTCTTCAGCAGCTTCAACTAATTCTTCTGGATTTCATTCGGGACTCTTCTCTCCCAGAAGCCTTTCTGAGTCCCAAAATCTGGGTAAATACACTGTCCCGTGTTTCCAGCGCACCAAATACTTACCATTATTTTTTCATGCATAAAACTATACTGTAGTTGTCCAAATTTGTATTTCTACTAAAATTATACATATACATGATTTAAAAAGTAAAACAGTAATAAAAAACTGCCATCCTCTGACATACTCCTCTCCATATCTGATTCCAATACTCAAGTCAATCCACTTTGAACTCTTTCAGCTATTTCTTTTACTATTTTCATTCTTCTAAATAAACATGCAGAGAGAGCTATTTCCTGATTTAAAAATTTTTCACATTATCTTTTGACTCCCTAACATATTTATGATAATGTATTCATTATTCATAACTAAGTTCCATGGTACTATGATTCAATTTCATTTTGTGTACAAATGTTTAGTATGACTTTCTTTTTATTTACCTAAGTTTTCTGTGATTCTATTTATTACTAGTTGACCCTCAAACACTATTCCAGATCTGTAAAACTCAATTCCTCTCAACCTGGTCCAAGACAGCAAGTAATCTATCAGTTCTTTAAAGAAAAATAACAAAACAAAACACCTATGACCTCCCATCTGCTCCAGTTTAACTGGTTGCTCTCAAGGCCTGAGGCACAGCTGTTATCCTAGAGCTTCCCTTAGACTCTCTCCTGTGTTTGATTCTCTGATTCTCAGATCCCATCTCTCCCCTCTTCCTCTTTTCTTGGTTTACTTTTTTAATTGAGTAGTATACAGTCTCCAGCAACTTCTTGGTAAAAGATATAAGAGAAGTAAAGTTTGAGGCTTTGTCTGAGTGAAAATGTCTTTATTCTATTTTCATACTTAAGTTTTACTGGATATACAATTTTAAGTTGAAATTCATTTTCTTTCTCAAAATTGGCAAGACAATGTTTCACTGTCTTCTATTTTAGTATTGCAATTGAGAAGACCAATATAATTTTCATTCTTAGTCCTTTGAATGTAACCCTTCTTCTCTCTGGAAGCTTTAAGGATCTCCTCTTTTTCCAATCCTGATGCTGTGAATTTCCAATACTATACCGTAATATGGATCTTCTTTCACTCACTTTGCTGGACCTCTGCATAGTCCTTTTCAATATGGAACCTGTTATCTTTCACTACAGGAAAATTTCTAGTATTCTTTCTTTTTCTCTTACTGGAACTCCCATTAATCCAATGTTGGACCTCCTGGATTCTCTATTTTCTCTCCTATTGTCCAGTTTTATTTTAACTTTCTGTTTAGCATTCTAGGTAATATTGGCTACTTTATCTTCCAAACCTACTAAGTTTTAAGTTCTTCTATCATGTCTTAATTCCAAAGAGCTCTTCTCTGAATCATCTTTTAACAAAATCCTTTTAACGGTTTCAATATTAATTCTGTTTTCCTCCAATTTCCTATTTTCTGTTTGTTTTTCTCTTTGGTTTTCATATGAGGTTTTCTTCAAGAGGCTAGCTATTGTCAGTTGTATTATCAGAATGAGTTACTCAAAAAAGAATAGGGGCTCTTTGTTCACAACAGGGCTTCTCATCCAGTAAACCTCACTGTAGGGTCATAAGCAGTTAGGCTGATTTTAAAATTGAGGATCCTATATATCTGTATCTGTAGGTCTCTCTCTTGAATAAGCTTCTTCATCACAAAAGCATTTCACTAATTTCCTGCTTTGGGGTTTTAACCCTAGCTAACAGTTCATGACAACTAAGAGTTGTAAAGTGTCTAGGAATATTTTTCAGTCCAATGTCTTATTCTTATGCCCTAGAACCTCCTGTTCAAACTTCCATAAGAAACTTCCTATCTCTTGCAAGAATTTGGGAGAGACAATCTCCAGTTGTGCTGGGGCAGGTAAGGGTTCTGGGAATATAATTAATCCTAATTAAATCAGTTATCCTATTTTTAGCCACACCCCAAACTGCAGCATTCAAAGGTATCTAGAGTCTCCAAGTTCTGAGCTTTTCCAGGGTTCTTAGTGGAAATCATCTAACTACTGGCTTTCTTCACTGCAGGAATTTAAGGTTAGACTCTCTCAGGTACATTAAGACAGATACCACTTATACATCTGGTTGCTAGTTTCAAGTCTCGTAACATACTGTATTAGTCTGTTTTCATGTTGCTGATAAAGACATACCTGAGACTGGGTAATTTATGAAAGAGGTTTATGGACTTACAGTTTCACATGGCTGGGGAGGCTTCACAGTCATGGCACAAGGCAAAGAGCAGCAAGTCATGTCTTACATGGATAGTGGCAGGCAAAAAAAAAGAGAGCCTGTGCAGGAAAACTCCCCCTTATAATAACCATCAGATCTCATGAGACTTCCTATCACAAGAACAGCAGGGGAAAGACCTGCTCCCATGATTCAATTACCTCCCACCGGATCCCTCCCACAACACATGAGAATTCAAGATGAGATTTGGGTGGGGACACGGCCAAACCATATCATTCCACTCTTGGCCCCTTCCAAATCTCATGTCCTCACATTTCAAAACCAATCGTGCCTTCCCAACAGTCCCCCGAAGTCTGAACTCATTTCAGCATTAACTCAAAAGTCCACAGTCCATAGTCTCATCTGAGACAAGGCAAGTCCCTTCTGCCTATGAGCCTGTAAAATCAAAAGCAAGTTAGTTATTTCCTAGACAAAATGGGGGTATAGGCATTGGATAAATACAGCCATTCCAAATGGGAGACACTGGCCAAAACAAAGGGGATACAGGCCCCATGCAAGTTCGAAATCCAGCAGGGCAGTCAAATCTTAAAGCTCCAAAATGATCTCCTTTGACTCCATGTCTCACATCCAGGTCACGATGATATAAGAGGTGGGTTCCCATGGTCTTGGGTAGCTCCGCTCCTGTGGCTTTGCAGGGTAGACTCCCCCCAACTGCTTTCACAGGCTGGCGTTGGCTTTTCCAGGTGAACAGTGTAAGCTGTCAGTGGATCTACCATTCTGGGGTCTGGAGAACAGTGGCCCTCTTCTCACAGCTCCACTAGACAATGCCCCAGTAGGGACTCTGTGTGGGAGCTCCAACCCCACATTTCTCTTCCGCACTGCCTTAGCAGAGGTTCCCCGTGAGGGCCCCACTCCTGTAGCAAACTTCTGCCTGGACATCCAAGCATTTCTATACAACCTCTGAAATCTGGGTGGAGGTTCCCAAACTCTAATTCCTGACTTCTGTGCATTTGCAGGCTCAACACCACATGGAAGCTGCCACGGCTTGGGGCTTGCACCCTCTGAAGCCATGGCCTGAGCTCTATGTTGGCCCCTTTCAGCCACAGCTGGAGCAGCTGCGACACAGGGCACCAAGTTCCTAGGCTGCACACAGCATGGGGACCCTAGGCCGAGCTCATGAAACCATTTTTTCTTCCTAGGCCTCTGAGCCTGTGATGGGAGGGGCTCCCACAAAGGTATTTGACATGCCCTGGGGACATTTTCTCCATTGTCTTGGGGATTAATATTCAGCTTCTCATTACTCATACAAATTTCTGCAGCCAGCTTGAATTTCTCCTCAGAAAATGAGATTTTCTTTTCTATCGCATTGTCAGGCTACAAATTTTCCAAACTTTCATGCTGTTTCCCTTTTAAAACTGAATGCTTTTAACAGCACCCAAGTCACCTCTTGAATGCTTTGCTGCTTAGAAATGTCTTCCACCAGATACCCTAAATTATCTCCCTCAAGTTCAAAGTTCCACACATCTCTAGGGTAGGGTCAAAATTCCGCCAGTCTTGTTGTTAAAACATAGTAAGAGTCACCTTTGCTCCAGTTCCTCATCTCCATCTGAGATCACATCAGCCTGGATTTCACTGTCCATATCATTATCAGCATTTTGGTCAAAGCCATTCAACAAGTCTCTTGGAATATCCAAACTTTCCCACATTTTCCTGTCTTCTTCTGAGCTCTCCAAACTGTTCCAACCTCTGCCTGTTACCCAGTTCCAAAGTTGCTTCCACATTTTCTGGTATCTTTTCAGCAATGTCCCACTCCCAGTACCAATTTACTTTATTAGTCCATTTTCATGCTGCTGATAAAGACATACCTGAAACTGGGCAATTTACAAAAGAAAGATGTTTATTGGACTTACAGTTCCATATGGCTGGGGAGGCCTCACAATCATGGCAGAAGGCAAAGAGCAGCAAGTCACATCTTACATGGATGGCAGCAGGCAAATTAAGATAGCTTATGCAGGAAAAGTCCCCTTTATAATAACCATCAGATTTTGTTAGATTTAGTCACTACCATGAGAACAGCATAGGAAAGACCTGTCCCATGATTCAATTACCTCTCACTGGGTCCCTCCCACAACACATGGGAAATCAAGGTGAGATGTGGGTGGGGACACAGCCAGACCATATCATTCTCTAATTTTTTCCTTGCAAATGTATTATCTTTTATTCCTCTACTCTCATTATGATACCGTTTCAAGGGGATAGGAGGGTAAATGTGAAATTTTAATTTGCTATATTTAACTAGAGTTCTTATAATTATTTCTTTTGCAAATTAAATATTTCAAATGTAGAGAAAGGCATAAAATATAGTAAACACCCATGCACACCCACCATGCAGACTAAGAAAATATTACAGATATGGTTGAACTATGCCTTTTGCTCTAATCCATTCCTCTTCTCAACCAGAGATAACCATTATCCTGAATTTAGTGTTTACTAATCCCATGCACATATTATTTTTACCATAGGTAGAATTCATGAGCATATAATTTTCTTAACATATTTGACATAGGAGTGTCATTTGTATCCTTGTATGACTTTTTTCATACCATATTGTGGACGGTTTTATAGATTTATCCAAAAATAAATGTAGTTTTAGATCATTCATTTTCATTGTTATACAAAATCCCACTGTGTGACTATACTATAATTCATCCATTCTTCTACTGATGGGCAAGTTTCCACTTTTTTACACAATTACATACCAGGCTTCCGTGAATAATCTTTTGTAAAAAAAAATTAATTGAGGCATAATATGAAATGAATAAATCATAATATCAGCTCAGTGTGTATTTATATATGTATATACTCATGTAAGCCCCATCAAAATAAAACATTTCAAGGTCCCCAGAAGGCTCCCTTGGTTCACTTTCCCAGTCAAAATACTCTCCCTACCCAAAGGTAACCACCATTCTGACTTCCATCACCATAAATTAGTTTTGACTGTTACAGAAATTGGTAAGTGGAATAATAAAATGTGTACACTTTTGATCTTTTTCACTCTTCATCATAGCTGAAGTGATTATTGTAAAATCATCATAAATTCATCCAAATTTTTGCATGTAGTTTTTCTTTTTTTAAATTGTTGTATAGTATTACAGTGTATGAGTATACATTAATTTATTATCCATTTGACTGCTGACAAATGGGTTGTTTCCAGTTCTTGGATATTATAAATAAAGTTGCTATAAATATTCTTGCACATTGCATTTGGCAAACATATAAATTCATTTCTTCTGGGTAAATAAGAGTAGAGCTGATGAGTCATAAGGTAGACTATATTTAGCTTTAGTACATCACCAAATAGTTTTCCAAAATGATTTTATTAATTTACACTGCCACCAGCAACAAACGTTATCATGTGTTCCACTCCATCATCAAGGTTTGGTTTTATCAGTTTTTAAATTTTTTAGCCATTTTTTCAGATGTGCAGTGATATTTCACTTAGGTATTAATTAGTATTTCTCTGATGATGACTAATGACACTGAACATCTTTTTATATGCATATTGGCTATTTAGATACCTTTTTCCAGTGCTTGTTGAAATCTTTTGCCCATTTTAAAAGTGGGTTTTTTGCTCTGTTTTTTGGTAACAAGTTGACATATTCACCTACTATATAATTCACACACTTAACGTGCACAATGTTTTTTTCTATGGATATGTGCAGCCATCACCACAATCAATTTCAGAATATTTCAACACCACAAAGGTATTTCATACCTTTTGTCCATGACTACCCAATCTCCAATAACCCCAGCCCTAGGCACCCAATAATCTACTTTCTGTTTCTATGGATTTGCCTATTCCAGACATTTCAAACCATTGGAATCATGTGGTATTTGTTTTTTTGTGGCTGGCTTATTTGACTTAGCATAATGTTTTCAATTATCATACCTGCTGTAGCATCTATCAGTACTTCATTCCTTTTTATGGCTGAATAACATTCCATCTGGGGAAATACCAAATTTTATATATCCATTCATCAGCTACTAGACATGCAATTTTTTTTCCACTTTGTGGCTATTGGGAATAATGCTTCTGTGAACATGTGTGCAAATGTTTATGTAGAGTGTAGTTTCCATTTTCTTGGATATATACATAAGAGTAGAAATACTGAATCATGGTAACTCTATGTTTAACCTTTTGAAGAACGGCCAGACTGTTTTTCAAATTGGTTGCAATATTTTACGTTCCTTGCAACAGTATATGAAGATTTCTATTTCTCCACATTCTCACTCACATTTGTTATTATCTGTCTTTTTTTTTTTATCATATTCATCCTAGTGAGTGTAGAGTGGTTATCTATTTCTGGCACTGACATGAATTTCTACAATAAATAATAATGCTGAAGATCTTTCCATGTCCTTGTTGGCCATTCATAGATTTTCTTTGGAGTAATGTCTGTTTAGATCTTTTGCCCATTTAAAAAACTGGGTTATTTATCTTTTTATTATTGAGTTATAAGAATTCTTTATAGATTCTAGATGCAAGACCTTTATCAAATATATGATATGCAAATATCTTCTCCCATTTTTGTAGGTTGTGCTTTCATTTTCTTGATGATGTCCTCTGAAGTAAAAAAGTTTTTAAATGATGAAGTCCAATGTATCTTTTTCTTTAGCTGCTTGAGCTTTTGATGTCATAGCTAAGAAACCATTGTCCAAAGTCATGAAGACTTACTTCTATGTTTTAAGCATTTTATATTTTTCTCACATTTAGATCTGATTCATTTTGAGTTAACATTTGTGTATGGTGTGAGAGAGGGGACTAACTTCATTCTTTTGAATGTGAATATCCAGTTGTACCAGCACCGTTTGTTGAAAACTATTCTTTCACTACTGAGTTATGTTGATGCCCTTGTCAAAAAATCACCTGACTATAAATGTGAAGGTTTTTACCTGGACTCTCCTTTCTATTTCATTCATTTATAGGTATATTCTTACCACACTGTCTTACTATAATTACTATAACTTAATATTATTGTAAGTAACAACTTATTGCTGCTTTGTAGTAAGTTTTGAAATTGGAAAGTGTAAGTATTCCAACTTTGTTCTTGGCCAAGATTGTTTTGGTTATTCTGTGTTCTTTTAATTTCACATGAATTTAAGGATAAGCTTGTCAATTCCTGCAAAGACAACAGCTAAGATTTTGGTAGAGATTGTGTTAAACCTATAGATCAATTTGAAGAGCACTGCTATCTTAACAATAATAAGTCTTGTAATCCATGACCATAAGATATCTTTCCAGTTATTACATCCCCTTTAATTTGTTTCAACAACGTTTTATGATTTTCAGATTATAAGTTTTACACTTCTTTCGTTAAATTTATTCCTATTTAATTCTTTCTGATTCTATTATAAATGGAATGTTTTGTTCATTTTGTTTTTGGGTTGTTTATTCCAAGTGCACAGAAATTCAGTCGAGTTTTTGTATTAATCTTATAATCCTGCAAGCTTACTGATGTTATTAGTTCTAACAGTTTTTCAGTGGATCCTTACGGATTTCCTGTACATAAGACCATGTCATCTGCAATTACAGTTGTAATCCCTTCATTCCTAGATTCTTTTTTTTTTTAAATCTGGATGCCTTTTTTTTTTTGCCTATTTATCTCGCTAGAACCCCTAGTACAATATTTAATAGAAGAGAAAGGAGTAGCCATCCTTGTCTTACTCTCGATGATAAGAGAAAGCACTTATAAGATGTTGGAATCCATTGTTTGTTTGTTTTTTTGTTTTTTAGCTTTTACATCTATATTAAGACCCTAGTACTATTCAAAGAACAGAGAGAAAAAGAATAAAAAACAAATAGAGCTGCAGAAAAAATGCAGGAAATTCGTATGTTAAAATCTAATTTCCAGTGTGATGGTTTTAAGAGAGAGGGCCTTCGGGAGAGAATTATAAGCGGGATTAGTGCCCTTATAAAAGGTGCCCTTATAAAAGTGGCAAAGAACCTAGCTGAATTATTGTTTGTGTCCTACTGTTTTGTAAAAAAGAATTTGTAAGGAATGACATAGAATATTTGGCTGAATACATTTCTTTCTTTTATTTTTTGAGACGGGAGTCTTGCTCTGTCGCCCAGGCTGGAGCGCAGTGGCGCGATCTCGGCTCACTGCAACCTCTGCCTCCCAGGTTCATGCAATTCTGTCTCAGCCTCCAGAGTAGTTGAGATTACAGGTGCATGCCACCACGCCTGGCTAAATTTTGTATTTTTGGTAGAGACAGGGTTTCACCATATTGGTAAGGCTGGTCTTGAACTCCTGACCTCAGGTGGTCTACCCACCTTGGCCTCCCAAAGTGCTGGGATTACAGGTGTGAGCCACCATGCCCAGCTGGCTGAATAAATTTCTAAACAAAATAATGGCTTGGTTTCCCTTGAATGTTTATAATAATAAAATGTAAGAAGAAAAATGATTTAAAGACAAAATGGTCAATCAAAAGGAAAGAGAACTTAAAGGTTTGAAAAATTATCAGCCTTTCCATATTGTAAAAAATGAGAAAGTGTGTTCAGGAGAGAACACAAAAGGTGTGCCTGGACTGGCAGGGACAAGGGAAAAATGACCCTGAAAGTGTATCACAGATCCTTGGGGCTGTCTCCTATTCTGTCTCCCAGGCCCAGAGTGCAAGGGCCTGGAAGAAAGAATGATTTCAAAGGAAGGGCCATGGGTACTCACAGGACCCTAGCACTTGCTGCCTGGCCCTGCCTTAATACTCCACTCCCCACATTCTCACACAGTACTCCTTGGCTGCCCCAGGTGCAGTTCCATTTTCAAAAATAGAGCTGCCTGGAGCTTCAGGTGTACAACTCAGACAGAGGGTTGCTGTGAGTACAGGGCCACCAGAGAAAGTCCCCACTATGGCAATGCCTAGAGGAGTCATGGGGGCAGAGTCATTCATCTCTGGAACTCTAGACTAAAAGACCCACTGGCATGTGATTCCATCCTGGGAGAGCAGCAGGCACCCAACTTCAACATATGAGAACTCTACCACCTAGAGCCTTGGGAGCCTAATCCCTACCCCAGTGTGTTCAGAAGGTAGGACGTTAAGTCAAAGAAGATTATTCTGGAGCCTGAAGATTTAATGTCGCCTTATTAAGTTTTGGACCTGTTCAAGACCTGTCATTTCTTCCTTCATTCCTGTTTCTCCCTTGTGGAATGGCAAGGTCTATCCTGTGCCTGTCCCACCATTGTATTCTGGAAGCATATGATGTTATCTAGGCTCACAGCTAGAGGGGTAATTTGGCTCAGAATGAATCACTGTGGAGTCTCAACCATATCTCATTTAGATGATATTTACATGAAACTCTAGGCTTCAGACTTTGGAGCTGATCGTAGGATAAACTAAGACTTTGGGGACTAAACTAGAATGGAATGGCGTGTTTTGCATATGAGAAGGACATGCACTTTGTGGGGTAAGAGTGTGAAATGCTATGGTCTGAATGTTTGTGTCCCTGACAAAATCATATGTTGAAATCTAATTCCCAGCATGATGACATTAAGAGGTAGGGCCTTTGGAGACTAAAATTAGGTCATGAGGGCAGAGCTCTCATGGATGAGACTAGTGTCCTCATAAGAGGTCTGAGAGAGTTTGTGTGCCCTTCCCACTATGTGAAAACACAGAGAGATGGCACCAACTATGAAAACAGAAAAGGGCTCCTACCAGACACAAAATCTGCCAGCCTTGATCTTGAACTTCTCAGGCTCTCAAACTGTGAGAAACAAATGTTTGTTGTTTATGGTATTTGTTAACAGCAGCCCAGAGGACTAAGACCATATTTACTGGCCACTGTGATTTCTTCTTCTGTGAAGTGTTTATTCATGTATTTTGGCCATTTTACTACTAGGTAGCTTTTCTCTTATTTATTCACAGAAATTATATAACCAAATGTTGATTCTCTATAAGTTACATGTCTTAGGAATGTATTCCCACAGCTTTTATTACTTTGTCTATTGTGTCTTCTGATTCACAGGAGTTTTTACTTTTAATATGGGTAGAAGTTACCAACTTTTGAGTTTAGAGCTTAGCCTTTTTATGTCTTAAAAAATTCTTCCCTATCCCTAAATCATAATATTCTGCTTTTCATATTTAGAGTCTGTCTTCTACTAGAAATTGATTTTTGCATGATATGAAGTCATAATCTGAATTTTCACATACAGATAACCAAAAATCCCAGCAGTATGTATTTAATAGTCTGGTCTTCATTTCATCATATGCTGTTTAAATGCATATATGAATCAATTTTATAATTTTTTTCCTTATTTGCCCATGTTCCCTTTAACTAAAAACTTACAGGGGAGATGGATGATCCTATTCACTTTTGCATCCCTGGCATTAATACATAGTGGTTACTTATCAATAGTCACTGAGTAATGAACAGGAATAAACCAAAGGAAAAAAGGCAGCAGCACATATGAATCATGTCATAAAGTGGAATGAAAAGAAATGATTTCAAAGGTAGGCAAAGTTTCATCATAAGCAAGAATTCATTTTATAAGTAATGAGAAACCAATAAAAAAATTTAAGCAGAAAAATTGCACAGGAAAAATTTTTCTTAAAGACTGGCAAAACTTAAAAGTCTGACAAAAGCACACATAATGACAACAGAAACAGACACCTATTCTGCTGGGGGAGAGGAAATAAACTGTTATAACACTTAGGAAGGCAACCTAATAATATCTAATAAAGCTTAAGATATGTACATTTTACAGCCCAGCAATTCTACTATTTATCTTCACAAAACTCTTACATATGCATGAGGAGGCAGATACAAGACTATTTACTGCAGTATTGATTGTAAAAATTGAAAATCTGGAAACGATCTAACATATCAACAATAAAATGAATGCATAATGGCAGAATAATACACTCTAATACCACTCAATAATTAAAATAATTAGAACTATACGTGTCATCATGAATAAATCTCAAAAATAGTCATCAAAAAAGATGAATTCTGGCCAGATGTGGTGGCTCATGCCTGTAATCCCAATACTTAGGGAGGCTAAGGTGGGTGGATCACCTGAGGTCAGGAGTTCGAAACCAGCCTGGCCAACATGGTGAAACCTCATCTCTACTAAAAATACAAAAAAATTAGCCAGGCGTGGTGGCGCATGCCTGTAATCCCAGCTACTTGGGAGGCTGAGGCAGGAAAACCACTTGAACCTGGGAGGCGGAGGTTGCAGTGAGTCAAGATGGCGCCATTGCACTGCAGCGTGGACAACAAGAGCGAAACTCCACCTCAAAAAAAAAAAAAAAATTCCTAAAGATCCAAAACTGCATAATACTTTTGTATAAAGTTAATAGTGTTTTGTTTTGTTTATAAATACACAGAAATGTAGAAAACGTACAAAATCATGGATGAGAATAATACTAAATTTAGGACAGTGGTTACTTTGGGGCAAGAAGCTAGAGAAGTGAAATCAGAGCAGCAACAGGATTATTCAGGTTTAACTCAAAAATATACAGATCTGAAGCAAATATAGCAAAGCATTAAGACTTGACAAAACTGAATGATGGGCATATGAGTGTTCATTACATTATTCTCTTTAGTTTTCTAATAAAAAATACTCTGGTGGCAGTATGGAAAATAGGCTAGAGTGGGGAGAAGCAAAATGGAAACAAAGAGGGCAAGTAGAATACTTTTGAAATTCCATGGGAAATGACAAGCAGTGAGAATGAGGCTAAAAAGAAAGGGGCAGAAGAAAGAAGTACACCTGAGAGATACTCCAAAAGTAAAATTCACAGGATTAGGTGACAGATTGGATACAAGAGGTACAAAAAGGAAATTCAATGTCATTCTTCTTTAAAATATGGGAAGTAGGAAGAGAGAGTTCTAAAAGATAGTGAGTTCCTTTTTGGAAATAAGTTTGAAGGGCCGATTCAACATCCCAGTGGAAAGATCCAATAGAAAGGAGGCAATATACCAAAGTGGTCAGCAGCTCAGGCTCTGCAGTCAGGTACCTAGGGGTCAAATCCAGGTTGAACCACTTAAACACATTAGTTAACCACTCTAAACCTCAATTTCCATGTCTACAGAAAGAGAGGATGCTAACAAAATCGCTATTTTCATAGCATTTTTGTGAGAATGAAATTATATAATGCCTTTCAAGTTCTGAGCAAAGTATCTGACACAGACTTATTGCTCAATAAATGCCTATGGCTACTATTTACAACATTCTTTCTCAGGTATAGGACTTCTACCACATACATCACTTAGGACGCATTAGTAATTCCACCTTGGTTCCTAAAGAACTTATTTCTATAAATTATATTCTGTTATCTATATGGGCTTTTATAAAATGTTCATGATGCTTAATATTATACCTTATTTATAACTGCTGAATAATTTCACTCAAGTCAGCATCATTTTCCAACTCAAGAATATATCCTTTATTACCTGAAAGTATTATACATGAGATCTAGGCTGAATTCCTATAGAATTCTACTAAATACACACATTCAACAGTAAGTTGAAAGCATACAAACAATACCTACATGCCAGGCTCTTTCAGATAACAATAAACAAGGCAGAAATAGTACTAACCAAAATTATAGTCTATTCACTAACAAGTAATTACAAAGCAGTGTAATAAATATTAAAACAGCGAACAAATGGGTGCTGCAGAACACAGACAAAAAGAATGCTCTCAGAATTTGAGAGTTAAAAAGGGGATTCTGAAGGATGGGGTCTCTGATGACAATAAGTAGTTGGCAGAATAAGGCAGAGAAGTGAAAGCTGGATTAAAAAAAAAATAGTGTCTTAACCCATTTATGCCTGAGGTTGGAATTTTTTGAATTTTTGCCATCAGACCTTGGTGATGACCTTGAGCAGTAGGATATAAATAACTCCCACATGCTTAGCATTCCAATAATGGAACACTAGGCACAATTAAGCAGGGAGAACACTTTCTTCTAATATCTGGAATTAACAGAGAGCACAGACTGTTGAAGAACCTGAAATAAGTTTACCAGATACAAAGTATGCAGTGCAAATATGGTGTACTGAAGTATGAAGCTGGTGACAGATGCAGAAAAGAGACTGGGAAGAACCTTGAAGTCATATTCTATATGACACAATTAAATGAGACTGCTTAAAAGTGCTTAGCACAGTTCCTGGTACAAAATAAGCAACATTAATTGTTAAACATTCATTTGCTATTATCTAGTACTCTCCCACTTTTCCAATACACCCACCAAGAAATATGTTCCACCCACTCTTCCTTACATAGTTGGCTGCTAAAACAATTGTATATATAGTACTTATGAAATGTCTCATTAGTAAAATGAGGACATTAATACCAATCTTGCAAGCCTACTGTAAGGAATAAAGCATGAAGAGTTCCTAGGCGAGTGACGGGACACATAATTGAGGACTTCCGAAAATGATTTCTATTAAGACAGATGGGCAGGTAAGTCAGAGAAACCAAAAAGTAGGAAGATTTAGTTTCACTCTGGGGTTATGCAATAGAAATGCCTTAGAAATTTTGTCACCTTAGGACTAACTTTCTTTAATAGGGTAAGATACACACACCAACAATGTTAAAGTTACAATAAAGGAGTCAATACCATTCTGATGACGTTTACTTCTTCCTAAAGTGCAAGCTTTTTCAAAAACAAAAAACTAATCTGTAATTCGCTTTTTTTCACAATTACCTTATATTAAAAGTTTTGAAACAAAATCCGAAATCCCATAGCCCTAAAACAACTAGTCTCATTTTACATATTTCCTTCTAGGTGCCTTCAAAACAATAATTAGAAGGCTTTTCTACTCCATATTATACTGTTTTGATTTAAGACCTACACCAAATGGATATTGTATTAGCAATATTTTGAGAGTAACCCTTTTGCAAAAGCAAAGATACTCTCTGGACATATTAAATAAGAAAATTTATCATCATTTGATTTATATTCAATCTTCAAGTATCACATCTGGGATTACTAAAAAGGCACCCTGTTATATAAATTTTATAGTATGTAATTATTGTCTGATTCTAAGTTGCCTTACTGACAACCTAAAACATTTATTTCTAGCTACTCTTTTTCTTCCAAATGGTCTCATTTGGTGGCAGCTAAATTCGAAGAGAATTTTATTGATATTAATCCTAAATGACAACATCATAATATATTTGAGAAAGAAATTATCAAATGGCATCATTTCCTTAAAAAAGTAAAGAATATTTTACCTGAAATAAACTAAAGGATAATCTTAAAATCAAACAAAATATTTTTTTCACACTACTACACAATTATTATTATCAGAAAATCCTAAGTAAACTGAAGGTTAAATTTCCTAAAACAGCTAAAATGAGTATAAAAAGTTTATTTTAGAATTTTCAAATAAAAAATCCTACAACATTACTAAAACAAACTGCAAGTTCAAAAGAAATGAGAATATCCTTAGAACTTCTTATGGAGAAGATTTTACTCCGTGTCAGTATCTAATGCTACTAAATATCTGCTTAGGGTTCACATAAATGCCCTTAATAATCTTTCATTATACTTTCAGGTCAAGTCATCTTAACTTGCTGATGCTAAACATTCAATTATACTATGAGTATTCCTAACATTAAGGTTATTTGCAGTCTCTTAAGGACACATCTAATTTTCCTAGTCCTCGTTATTTAATCATGTACAAATGCCAAGAAATTAGTGAAATATACTGGAAGCCACATAAATAAATAAGTGTCCAAAAAACCCCGGAACTACTAAAAAAGCAAATCTCATGCTTTCAGTCTTGAAATGCAATAAGGCAAAATTGATTAGTGTTTAAAATAATCTCAACTATTTGGTGACCATCCATGTAAAACATATTCACTACCTCTCTGCCAGTCAATCTTTAAAGAAAACGGTAAACTAGGTATAAAACAAGCAACTTAATTTTACATTGCACTTCAACACCAGTTCATCAACTGATTAATCAATTACATGTCTTATGTAGAAATTTCCCAAATATATCATTCAGTTATATATGTACATCTTTCTTCATCTCCAATAACATGTTTTAAACTCTCTAGTAGTAAAAACCTACCTTTGAGGTTCTTTGAAGTTGATCACCAACGTATGTTTTACGAAACTGATCCAAGAACCACAGAATTGCAAGCTCTATTTTCTCATTAGAACATCGAGGCAATCCGGTGTCCATTAAAGATATAAGCTGAAAAACTCTTCATGAAGGGAAAATAAAAAAAAAGCTTCAGTACAAAACCTTAGAGAAACAACATTAAAATATTTACCATAAATGTAATATATAATCACTGTAAAAAGTGGGAAAATACAAAAACATATAAAGAAAATATTTTTTGAATCATCTGATATCCTACTACTGAGAGATATTACAACTTGGTCTAATTCCTTTTAGCCTTTTTTTCCTAAGACATACACATACATGCATATAGATGCAAAACTCTGTATGTACATACAGATATTATTTTACTAAAAACTGATAAATGCATGGCATACACATAAAAAACCCTATACATAGATATAAATTTTTAGTAAAAGAAGAATGATACCAAGTATGCAGTCTTGTATTTCACCTTTTTACTTAATCTTATATTTCTAAATAATTAAATATCTTGCGGTCATGACTCAAAGTTCAAAAAAATACCAAGAGGTACATCTATCAAAAGTTATATCCCGCCCTTAATGAATAATAAAATTTTACCCTAAATAAACTACAAGGTGATCTTAACAAAATCAAATATTCCCAACAGCAGTTAAACTATTAAGAGAAAATCATAACTTTTCTATTTATTATTATTCAAAACTATTATTAGAAAATTATAAATGAACTGAAGATTATGTTAAATTTCCTACAGAAAAAGCTTAATTCAATATAATGAAAAACTTAGTGCAGAACCTCAAAAAAAATCCTTCAATATTATCTATTTTCATTAAAATTTTCTGGTGGATGACCGCCAAGTACCTTGTGCTAACAAAATCAATATAATATAATAATTTTTTGAGACAGAAGTAGAGGTTGTTGAGGAAGCAGTACCCTTTTCTAATTTGCACAAAGGCAGCTCTGCCTAGCCCTGACCCATCCAGTTTCTTCCATATATGCACACATGAACATATATACACACATTATTAATAGTTTATATGTCCTTCCAGAGAATGTTTTATGTATGTACAGGCAAATATGACTACAGATTCTCCTCTCAACCCTTCTGAACACACAGAACATATTATCCACATGGTTCTAAGCTTAGCTTTTTCCATTTAACAATCAATCTCAGAGCTCTTTACATATCAGACATAAGGAGGTTCCTCATTCTCTACTGAAGCTGCTTAACATTCCATTATATGAATACACCACAATATTTTCAAACATTCCCCTACTGATGGACACTAAGGTTGTTTATAATTTTTTGCTGTTACAAAATGCTGAAATTAACAATCTTGCATATGTCATTTCACACATGTCCATCTATAACATACATTTTAAAAAGTCAAGCTACTCACTCGAACAGCATACATTATTATAATTTTGATAGCTATTACCAAAGTGCACTCCATAAAAATTGAAATAATTTATACTCTTACCATCACTCCATAAAAGTGTCTATATACACACAGACAAGATAATTCAGGATGACAGAAAATTAGAATTTCTGGAAAGTTGAAAAATGGCATCTCAGTGTATTTTAATTTGTATAGCTCTTACGTATGCGAGGGTAAGATTTTTCCATGTCATTTTCTGTGACCTGTTTGCTCATATCCTTTGCTGATTGTTTTTCTATTTGGTTGTCTTTTAATTACTGAGTTTTACAAATTATTTATATGTCAGAGGGTTGACCCCTTTGTCTATAATTGAACTGTAAACAATTCTGTGTTTCATTTGTCTCTTGACTTTATGACAAGGGTCCCCAAACCCTGGCCTGCAGACCGGTACTAGTCCGTGGCCTGTTAGGAACCAGGCTGCACAGCAGGAAGTGGGCAATGAGCAAGCAAGCATTATCGCCTGAGCTCCGCCTCCTGTCAGATCAGCTGCAGCACTAGATTCTCACAGGAGTGCAAACCCTACTGTAAACTGTGCATGCGAGGGATCTAGGTTGTGTGCTCTTTATGACAATCTAATGCCTGGTGATCTGAGGTGGAACAGTTTCATCCTGAAACCATCCCCTGCCCCGGTCCATGGAAAAACTGTCTTCCACTAAACCAGTCCCTGGGGACTACTGCTTTATAATGTTTAATGCCATGAAGAAGTTTTTGTTATTGTTTTTCTCATGTAGAAAATTTGTTCAATTTTTTCTTTCATGGATTTTGCATAATAGCAAGGTCTTACCTGAATCAGGTATTTTTGTGATTCTTTTTTTCTACATTTACCTCTATGATACACTGAGATTCATCTTGATTATACAGTGTGAGACAAAGAGCTAACATTATTTTTTAAAGATGCCTACCCAGTTGTTTCAAAACCATTTATTTCCTGTAGAGACTATCTTTTGTTCACCATTATGAAGTATTTATCATATATACTAGGATTCACTTATGCATTCAGAACACTTACTGAACCTTTTATTGTTTTCTACAATCCATCACACTAAATACATCTTGACCAATTATTTTTACCACGTTATTAAATAATTTTCCAAAGCACTGTTTTTAATGGTTGCATAAAATTAAGGCTACACCAAAATTTAATCATTTTATTTTGGATAAAAATTCATATTTCTAAGTAAAACATAACTACTTTCTCCTCCTTTACCCTCAATGACTTCTCGAAACAAAACGTCTAGGTCACAGCACATGAAAATTTTTAGAAACTGGCTATGTATTGCCAACATGTTAAGAAAAAATATTTTGACAAGCATTTTTATAGTGATTATTTCCTATATTTATAAATAAAGCTCCTTATTTAAAAGTACCCTTTGCATACCAAATATCCTCAGTACTGCTAAGATTTATGGAGAACTTGTTGAGGAATTAGATTTAAGAATTAGATTATTATAAACAGGTTTTCAGGGTTTTTTCCTAATAGGATGTGTGATATGTTTATCTTCTAATTTTGAGAGGAGGAGTAAAGCTAAATTTTAAAATCTGTGTACTGGTGAATTAGCAGATTATCGGAGTAAGTTTTAGTTAAATAAACAGATATATACATCAAACTTCATCTCTGGAGCCAAGTGATTTGTCAAGTGACTTAAATAAGGTGTATCCTGCTTTTAAATTCTTCATTGCATAGGATCTCCCTTCTCCTACTCAAGTTCTTTGTTGATTTTATGCACTTTCTCTTGTTTACTTCTATTTCCTTTTTATAGCACACATTCCCAAATTCAAAGAAGAGTGGAACAAAAAGTTTGTTGGGGTGCCTTTACAGCTCATTTTAAGCTGGTGATCTGCATTTGCCTAAGAGGCAATGACATCCCCACCAGGAGGAGAGTAGGAATGAGTTCCCAGCAGGGTACACGATCCATTTGTCAAGGAAGTTTTAGCAGTTGTACAGGTTCAGCTGCAAGTGTATGAAATCCAAAATAACAATGGCTTAAATAATACAGATGTTTATTTCTCTCTCAAGCAAAAATCCAGGGTAGTTCCCTAAAGCTAGTTGGTGCTCCATGATGCATCAGGGGCTCAGGTTCCTTCCATCTTGTTGTTTCACTTGCCTCCACAAGCACTTTGTGGTCTAAGGTAGCTTCTTCAGCTCCACTCATTAGGTCTACATATATTACAAATAACACGTTCATTTACATTCAGAACATAATCACTTTGCCATACCTAGCTGCAAAACAACCTAGAAAATCTAGTCTTTATTCAGAGTGGCCATTTGCTCAAGAAAATCAACCCCTTTATTATGGGAAGGGAAAGGAAGAAGAGATGAAAGACAATTGACAGTCTCTATACCACAGTGCCTCTGAAGATGTGCTGCCACCTCTAACGAGTGTATAAGACTAATGCCTATACATACCAATATATACAGGTTAAGTATCCCTTTTGTGAAATGCTTCAGACCAGAAGTGTTTCAGATTTTTAATTTTTTTGAAATTTGGAATATTTGCATTATACTTACCATCTGAGCATCTCGAATCCAAAAATCCATAATCTGAAATGTTTCAATGAGCATTTCCTTTAAGCATGACCTTTGAGATTCATGTTGATGCTCAAACTGTTTCAGATTTTGAAGCATTTCAAATTTCAGATTTTTGGATTAGGGATGCTCAGTGTGTATATAATATCCATTCCCAGTTTCAATTTATTGTCCTACATATATTATTCGTTCATCTTAAATTATTTCTGGTAAAAAGCACAGAATAAGAAGATAAATAATTTTTGATCCAAGTATAAGCATGCCATTTCAAACACAATGAAATGAATTTAGGATAACTGTTCTGAATTTTCCTAGGTATCCAACTAAATAAGCATTTATCCAGTCAACAAATTTGAGGGCCCACTACATGTCAGATATGTGTCAGGCATTCAAAATACAACAAAGTACAAGACCTATATATCCCCAGTCCTCTAGAAATCTGTAATCTATCAAGAGGAAGATAAAAGAAGCAGCTGGAATAAAGAATGACAAGTCCTATAACAAATGCTATTTCCTAATATTCTAGGACAGAACAAGGCAAAGCCATAGAGTGTTGCGACAAACAGGAAAGCATGTGTAGCCATCTAAAGGGGCAGGGGGCCGGGTGCAGTGGCTCACGCCTGTAATCCCAGCACTTTGGGAGCCCAAGGCAGGCAGATCCCTTGAGGTCAGGAGTTTGAGACCATCCTGGCCAACATGGTAAAACCCTGTCTCTACTAAAAATAAAAAAAAAGCCAGGCGTGGTGGCAGGAGCCTGTATCCCAGCTACTCAGCTGTATAATGTTCAACTGGCTATAATGTAGTGAATGGCAGAAAATGAGGCTAATGGGACAGGCAGGAGCCAGATAATGAACAGTCTGATAAGCCATGTTGTTCATCTTAAAAACAATGAGTCATTGAATAGTTTAAGCAAAACATTGACATAATCAGATCTGTACTTTAGAAAGATTACTCTGGCTGCAAAAAGGAAGCAAGAAGTCCATTTAAAAACTGTACTACTAATCCAGGTGAAAGATGATAGTAGCTAAACTGGCAGAGGAGATAGGATAGGTAGACTAACTGAGGTAACTAGAAGGTAGAACTGACAGGACTTGATGACTAAAGGAATGCTAGAGAGAAAAAAGGGAAAAGTTAAGGATAACTCTCATGATTCATCAGGCTTGGGAAACTGAGTGTACGATGAAGAGACATGTGAAGACAGTCAGGGTTAGGTGATGGAAAAGATGAGTGTAATTTTAGTCACTGAATTAGAGGTGCATGTGGGATACAACATCCCAGTGAAACAGCCCAGTAGGTTTTTGGAAGTCAGAAGACAAGAATTACTGAAACAAAATAGAATCACTGAGCAATGCTGAGGGCCTAGTTGAGGTTAAAAACAAGTGACAATGGGTCCTATCCACAGAAGTGTGCAATTTCTGTTACTATCACTCAACAAATTAGAGAAAACCCTAAATTCCCTCAGGGTTAAGGTTTTGCTACACAGAGGAGATACAATACAGCAGTAAGCAAAACAAAGCTTATTCCTTCCCTTACTCTAGTAGAATAAACAACATCAAGAGGTAATAAGTACTATTAAGAAAAATAAAGTGGGGTAAGGATGTTATTTTGGATAGGGAGGTCAGAGGAGCCCTCTTTGAAAAAGACATCTGAGTACAGACCTAACTGAAGTGAGGGAGAATAGTTTGCCCTTGAACAACACAGGTTTGAACTGTGCGGGTCCACTTACACGCAAATTTTCTTGCGCCTCTGCCATCCCTGAGACAGTAAGACCAACTTCGCCTTCTCAGCATTTAAGCCTACCCAATGTTTAAGATGAGGAGGATGAAGACCTTTATGAAGATCCACTTAATGAACAGAAAATTTTCTCTTCCTTATGATTTTCTTAGTAACATTTTCTTTTCTCTAGCTTCCTTTGTTAGAATACAGTATAGAATAAATATAACACACAAAATATGTTTTAATTGACGTTTATGTTATCAATAAGGTTTGCAGTCAGCAGTAGGCTATTAGTAGTTAAATTTGGGGGGAGTCTAAAGTTATAGGCAGATTTTCAACTGTGTGGACGGTTGGTGCCCCTAACTCCCACATTGTTCAAGGGCCAAATGTACTATACAAACATCTGGAAGAAAGTATTCTTAGCAGAAGAAAGAGAAGTGCAAAGGCCCTAAAGTGAAAACACACTGGTAATACTCAAAGGACAGCAAGGAGGCCAGTGTTAAATGGGAAAGGGTAGGAAATGAGGTCAGAAGTAGCACAGGATACTCTGGGCCATCACAAGGGCCTTGAAATTTGTCTCAAGTGTGATAGGAAGCCACTGGAGGCTTATGAGTAGGAAAAGGGGAGAAATATTATCTGATCAGAAAGCAGTTGAAGTTATTTATATAATAGTAGGGTTTGGGAGAGAGGAAAACTTGAGCTAGTTATTAAAGTCTTGATAATGAGGGATGACTGGGAGATGGGTAGGTGAGAACAATGAGAGACAGAGGGTGGCACAGCTAAGCAGAATAGGTCTGAAAGAAGCTAGCACTAGTGGATTACATTTATGCCTAGTGTTCCATTATTGGAACGCTAAGCATGTGGGAGTTATTTATATCTTACTGCTCAAGGTCATCGCCAAGGTCTGATTGCAAAAATTTAAAAAATTGCAACTGCATGCATAAATAAGCTAACAGGACGCATGATAAATAAGACAAAATCCCTGGAGAATCTCTCAAGAGGTTTTCATTTTAGTCATGATGAATGAAACTAAAATGACTATAAATGTCTTTATTTAACTAGAATTATGTGGCCTGAGTGTAAATATATTTATTTGCTATGTTTAAAGTAGCATGTTTCAATCATAATTATAAATCATCACAATGTTAGGAGCTTTCATGACTCTTAAACTTTTCATGCCAAAATAGCACATAAATTTTTGGCAGGAGCTTCATGATCTTCTAATTTGGTAGTGTTCTCCGAGGAGTTGGAATGCTATTATATACAACATATAGAAAGTCACAGTACTGTAGTTCCAATTATTTGGAACATCTTCATATGAAAGTGATTTTTTTGTAATTTTACATAAGACATCATTCTTAATTTAGAATCTCAATATTCTAAAATGCATATTTATTTCCAGACTGTTGTGTAAGTCCTAGAATATGCCCCATCTTGAATTTGCTTGGCCCTGCTTGCGCACCCACCAACCCCACTATCACCTCTCACCTCACCTCTGGCTTCAGCCACTTGTCTTGCAGCCCCAGAAAAGATTCACACAGTTTCTGCAGTTATAAATCTTCCCAGAAAAGAGAGACAAACCACCATTCCTGTTCATAGCTCCAACAGGACGAATTAAAGCTCTGTCTTCCCAGCAGCTCCTCAAAGAGGCCAGGAAACACAACTAAGAAGTGTGGAAAAGTGAAATACCCCAGGAGTAGACATTAACCAGTAAGAAACGAGACACAGAAAGAAGCCAATGGATATACTGCTTGTCCTTACTCCCCCAACCATGAGTTGTTCTGAGGCACAAGTGGTTTCGTGTGGCCTCCGGGGAAAATTCCTACAAAAGCAAGCAACCAGTTCTATTTTCTCAGTAATACACCACCTTACATAGTTGGTTCTCATTATTCATGGTAGTTATGTTCTACAGTCACTGTGAACACTAAATTAGTGAATAACGACCCATTGCTCCTAGGTAAAATACAGAATTAGGTTCCCGCAAGCCTCTGGTGACATTTTGGTCAATGGATTACAATCTTGTTTCAAGTGTGTTTCTGTTTAGAGAGGCTTTTTCAAATATATTGTTGACCTGTTAACACTGAACTCATAGACTACTGCAGTATTCACAGTACTTCCACTGGTACCCAAACAAAACCAATCTAACCCATGTATGGCACATGACAGCCTTCTTGTATTTAAGAACACTAAATAGCACTTTAACAATACAGCTGGGCTATTTTAAACACTGAAAGCACCAACAAAAAGCACAAAGGTATGACAAATGTGGCTCTAAACAGAATATAAAAAGGACAATTATTTGCAGTACAAGAGCTGAAACAAGGCAGAGTATCACCTCGTTCAACCTCAGTTGGGAAAGTGCAACACAAAACTCAAATTTTTTCATCCCTGAGCACATGTCTGCAAATGACCACAAAAGCACCATGAGTACTGATTTTGGGGTTAGAAACACATTTTATGAAGTAGGCAAATTCACAAAAAATGGAATCCAGGAATAATGAAGACTGACTGTATTTGTTTTCTCTTATTGTCTCACTTACTTTCCCTTTCCTCTTATTCTTTCTTTTCTAAAAATGTACTCTTCTTCCTAACCTCCATAAAAATATTAGCCCATGAACTTCACCCAAGGCTCTGTTTTCCAGGGAATGCAGGCTAAAACACAAATCTTAGTTCAACATGTTCAATACGTTTGCTGCTTAAATAAAAAACTAATATTTTTTTCTCATTGGCAAATATATACCTACTTTATTTCCTAATACACATTTTCTCACGAGATAGTGGCAATGTGCGTGTGTGTGGTTTTTTGTTTTTTTTTTTTTTTGTTTTTTTTTTTTTGAGACAGAGTCTCACTCTGTTGCCCAGGCTGGGGTGCAGTGGCACCATCTCGGCTCACTGCAAGCTCCGTCTCCGGGGTTCACGCCATTCTCCCGCCTCAGCCTCCAGAGCAGCTGGGACTACAGGGGCCCACCACCACGCCTGGCTAATTTTTGTATTTTTAGTAGAGATGGGGTTTCATCGTGTTAGCCAGGATGGTCTCGATCTCCTGACCTCGTGATCCGCCCGCCTTGGCCTCCCAAAGTGCTGGGATTACAGGCATGAGCCACTGCGCCCAGCCGTGTATTTCCCTACTTGATGATTAAACTTTAAAAAAAAATCAGCTGGGTTTAAAAAAAAAATCAGTGGCTCACGCCTGTAATCCCAGCACTTTGGGAGGCCAAGGCAGGCAGATCACCTGAGGTCAAGAGTTCGAGACTGGCCTGACCAACATGGAGAAACCCCATCTCTGCTAAAAATACAAAATTAGCCAGGCGTGGTGGCACATGCCTGTAATCCCAGCTACTCGGGAGATGGAGTAGCAAATTTTTTGCTTGGTTGAAAAGTAACTAAAGCACTTTAAGGAGGCCCCAAACACCTATTATTCATATTTTCAAGTAATTTAATTTGATATAGAAAATAATAAATCTTAGAAAAACTAAAAATATTCATGGTCCATGAAGATTCACATTTTATTGAAGAAATAGTTTAAAGGTCGAAAAGGGAATGGAAAAAAATGAAATTTTTTATCCAAAAGTACAACAAATTTATTAAGCACATAGATATATATTTAATAATAATAATGAAGGAGAATATCACAACTAGGTATAACAATTTTAAGGTCTTTAATAGGGTAAAAATATATAACAATATACTTCTAAGATCAATGGAAAAGTATGAAAGGCCTGAAAAAAGATGTAATAATTTTGTGTAAGATGTAAGTGGCACTTCAAATCAGTAGAGGGTAGGATTGGCATTAATTGGAAATTTTGGAAAAGATATATGAAACCAAATGGCAAGATATATTAAAAATAAGTATAAAAAGCTATTAATAATACCAAAGACAGCTAGAAGAAAATACAGGTGGATATTTTTATTAATCAGAAGTGGAAAAAAAATCTTTCTAAATATAAGCAGCAGAGAAATATGAAGGAAAAAGTCCATAGATCTGAATACATAATATTTAAGCCAGTAAAGAAGAAATTTCTGAAGTAAAAATACGAAGAAAACATTTTCAAAACGAGGAGCAAAATATTAAGATCTCTGATACACACACACACACACACACACACACACACAGGAATTTTAGGTTGTTCCTCAATTTTTTTCTTATTATAAATTACTTTTAGATATAACTAAATTATTTTTAGTTATATCTTTATGTAGATTGAAATAATTTCATTAGAGTTTGTTCCTCTACAGAGTTCATTCAGTATGTGTGTATATATATATATATATACTGAGCTCTTACAAATAAGTTAGAAAAGATCATCACAAAAGAAAAGAAGGTAAATAATATAATCAATATAGATAAAAAAATCACAAAGAAAAAATGGCAAAGCTGGGAATGGAAAAGAATGTTTGATACTGCTAGTAACCAAATAAATACAAATTGAAATAACACATTTGTTACCTATAAACTGGCAACAATATGAACCCTACTATCTGGCAGTTCAACCACTAACAATGTTAACTATCATACAATTTGGGTTCAGCACAGTGGTCCCCAACCTTTTTGGCACCAGGGACCAGTTTCTTGGAAGACAATGTTTCCATGGATGGGGTTTGGGGTGGTGTGGGGTGATGGTCTCAGGATGAAACTGTTCCACCTCAGATCACCAGGCATTAGATTCCCGTAAGTAGCATGCAACCTAGATCCCTCACATGCGTAGTTTAGGGTTCACGCTCCTATGAGAATCTATGTCCCTGCTGATCTGACAGGAGGCGGAGCTCAGGCGGTAATCCTTGCTCACCTGCAGCTCACCTCCTGCTATTTAGCCCAGCTCCTAACAGGCTGCGGACCAGTACAGGGGTTGGGGACCCTTGGTTCAGAGGATACATTGGTCCTTTTTCAGAACACCATGTGGTAATGAGTACTGAAAGTCTTTAAAATGCTACATAACCTTTGACCAGCTATTCTGCATTTAGGAACGAACTCTAATGAAATTATTTCAATCTACATGAAGATATAACTAAAAATAATTTAGTATATCTAAAAGTAATTTGTAATAAGAAAAAATTGGGGAACAACCTAAAATTCCAAAAACAAAGAATTTTCTAAATTTAGAAAATTTAATGTCCAGGTAAAATGTTGATATTGCATTTGATTTTAAAAAGTGGTGTTGGGGTGGGTGGGTGGGGTTGGGTTTGGGGGGGTGTGTGTGGGTGTGTGTGTATGTGTGTAAAATATATCCCTAATTGCCAGGCACTGTTCTAAGCATTTAAAAAAATAAATTCCTTATAATAGCCCAAAATAAGTTAGGTATTATTATTAGCTCCATCTTTTATTGTTTTGTAATGTTTAAGAAAAGTTGAAAAACACACATGCAGTAAACATATACCCATACACATTAATTAAAAAGACTCAAAGGGGCTTTACAAAATAATAGTAGTGGTTATCTCCAAATTAATATATAATTTTTATTTTCATTTGAATGTTTAAGTCTTCAATAAAAACATGTATGACGCTGTTATAAGGAGACTTGTTAGTAAAAATAAAATATATGGAAAATCAATTCACTTGTATTATTCATATATAGAAATTTTCCTCAGGTTAGAATAGAAACTTGAAGAGAATAATTCAACTGCTTTTTCCTAAGACTGAGGCCAACAGGTGACAAAACTTGCAATGGGTAACTGACTACCTAATACTTTGACTGGATGTATGTCACCCAATTTTGCCACCTTTCCAATACACACCAACTGTATGTGCTTGCTTAGATCCTAAGTAATAAAAAGCAACTTAAATCTTTATCATATTATTTACACAAACATGTACAAAATATTTTGAGTCTATCACTTATTAGAGATTTGACTTCTACAAATCATTTAACCTTTGAGCCTTGGTTTTCTCACCAATAAAAAGGGAAATAATATCTTCCTCAAAAGGCCACACACAAAATGTCTTCACTCATGATACTAGTTCAATAACTAATTTTTTAAAAACTATTTAGCAAATTTCAGCGAATTACACAGCTCTTACTTACCGACAGGATAATTCTCCATCCATAGCATCATGCTCATCTGTACTGGTATATGTTAATCTTCCTCCTACAACTGTCCCAACTAAGTATACCAGCCATGCAAGACGTCCTAATATAGAGAAAGAAAGAAAAAATTTAAGACATATTCATAGAAACGTAGCTTATTTTGGGGGAAATTCCAAAATTAGCACAATGATCTGTTCTTCCAAACAAGTGATAAATTATTGTGAACTCAGTTCTTGATAGAAAGCAGATGGGTTTTAAGTTTATCAAGGCAGTAGAACAGTGAAAATGGCATAGAATTTAGAGCCAAATAAAACTAATTTGAATCCCAGCTCTACTAATTTGCTATGTGATCTTGCATAAGTTACTTATCTCTTTTAAGTCTTAGGGTTTTCATTTGTAAAATGGAAAAAACAATGTCTACCGTGAAGACATGACTGAAAATAAATTTGAGTACAAAACACTAAACTGTCTAGGACCAGATCTGTTATTCAGTCAGGACGTACTCTTATGATCCAAGGACCAGCATCTTTTCTGAATGGTCAATGTCATGATAATACCAGTGTGATCATTTTAAATATTTCCCCTGCTTGGAACATAATAGACAGTAATAAATTTATTCCTTCTGTATTTTTATGCATGATGTACTAAAAAATCCAGATTTCACATTGTTTGACGGTAGAATTAACTTCATAGCTGATAGTAGTAGAGGATTAAATAGCTTTAAAGCAGCGGCATAAATGGCAACATCTACAGTTTTCAGAAATCTTACTTTGGGGGGCAGCTGAAATTGACTAATTTAGAAATGGAGGTATTTATTCAATGATTTTTGCTTAAGGTATATTATTTTACATCTCTGGATTCATTGATCTAGGTGATCCTTCAGTACTTTTGAGACCTTTATAGACAATTAACAACACAAAATTATCTTGCTAAAAACAAATTTTATGCTATTCTTGGAGACTGATTTTTCAAAGATGAGAGGGCTATTTCATAAAACTGAAATTAATTGTTTCTGATTAAGAAACCTTTTCAAGTAAAAATGTTTTTTTAAAAGGTATGGAATTGAATAATGAAGAAAAGAGGCTATCTGCTTGTTAGAAGACTCAGAAAGGATAAATAAAAGTTAGAAAAAGAACAAATTCTTTCTGTTTTCCCATGGATACTAGCAGTCACTATTATACTACAATTACTCAACAACTCTTTTATAATTTTTGGAGAGACATATCAACCTATTAGGGTGACAAGATTCCTGTAAATTAGAAATCTAACCTGGCAAGTATTCACATCCTTTATTCTCTCACAAAACGACAACAAATCAGAACTGACCGATTATGCAGCCTTATACATTAGGAATGTGAAATAGATTAAGTAGGAGAACAAGAACACTAATTTGATCAAGTAATCCATTGAAAAACAGACTCAAGTTTCATGACATACAATTCATGAAAAAGGTAACAGAACAAAAACTTCATGTAGGAAGCTGAAAGTATCCAGAAAGTTACCTTATGAATTTCAGTGTTTTAGGGTCAATATAAAAGTCTATCACAGAAGCTCTACCCTGATGATCCTGCTTTCTCTGTAGGCTCTATCAAGTGGTAGCTGCTTTTTTTCCACTTCTCATGTATCTTGGGCCTTGAATATGGAGTAGGTGATCTTCATGTTCCTCATTTCTACTTAACATTTTCTCTTTCTTCATTATGAAAGCATTCACCTGTACATCTTACATCACCAACAACACTAACAAATATCCCTTCTTATTGCAATTATCTACACTCCTGCAGATTATTTCCCCCTGTTTTTTGCAAGTATTGGTTCTTGGCTGTCACTCTTTCCAACAACACTTATATCATAATCACTAGTGATTTCAATATCTACAAAGATGAATCTTACAACTCCACCAATCCTTTGTTCTACCGGGAATCTTCAATCCATGAGCCTATCACTTTTTGAACAGCTTCACTGAAATATAATTCACATACCATACAAGTAACCCACTTAAAGTACATAATTCAATGTTTTTTCATAAATTAACAGGGTTATGCAAGCATCACCACAATCTAATTTTAGAACATTTTCATACTAGCTGTCATTCTGCATCCTACCCTCATGCCCCTAGCCTCTAAGCAACCACTAAGCTACTTTAAGTCTCATTAGGTTCTTCGCATTCTGGGCAATTCATATAAATGGAGTCACAGAATAAGTGGGTGCTGTGACTGTCTCCTTTCACTCAGCATAATGTTTTCAAGGATCACCCATGTTTTAGCACGTATCGATACTTATTTTTCTTTATAGCTGAATAACATTCCATTGTTTGTATAGATCTTATTTATTTTTATTAATACATCATATTTGTATATTTGTTCATACTTGTGGGGTACCTGTGATACTTTGTTACATGCAAAGAATGTGTAATGATCACGTCAGGGTATTTGGCGTATCTATTGCCTCGAGTATTCACCATTTCTGTGTTGAGAACAATTCAAATCCTGCCTTCTAGCTATTTTGAAATATGGAATACATTGTTAACTATAGTTACCCTGCTCTATCAAACATTAGAACTTATACCTTTTATCTAACTGTATGTTTGTACTCATTAACCAACCTCTCTTCATCCTGCCCCACTCCCCAGCCCACCCACACATCATTCTCAGCTTCTCCTATCATTCTGTTCTTTACCTCAATGAAATGAATTTTTTAGGTCCCACATATGTATGAGAACACATGGTATTTGTCTTTCTGTGCCAGGCTTATTTCACTTAACCTCCAGTTCCATCTATGTTGCTGCAAATGACATGATTTCATTCTTTCTTATGGCCTAATGGTATTCTACTATGTATATATACCACATTATTTTATCCATCCATCAATGGGAATGTAGGTTGATTCCATATCTTTGCTATTGTGAACAGTGCTGCAATAAACATGGAAGTACAGGTATTCTTTTAACATACTGAACTCTTTCCCTTTGGATAAATGGCCAGTATTGGGATTGCCGGACCATATGGTAGTTCTACTTTTCATTTTTGAGAAATCTCCCTATTTTCCATAATGGCTGTTTTAATTTACATTCCCACCACCAGTGTGTAAGAGTTCCCTTTTATTCACATCTTTGCCAGCTTCTGTTATTTTTTCTGTTTAATAATAATCATTCTGACTGGAGTAAGTAAGATGGCATCTCACTGTGGTTTTGATTTGCATTTCCCTGATAATTAGTGATGTGTTGAGTATTTCTTCATATACCTGTTGGCCATCTGTATGTTCTCCTTTTGAGAAATATCTATTCATGTCATTTGACTGTCATTTATTTAAATTATTTGTTTTTTTGTTTTTATTTTTTACTGTTATTTGTGATCCTTGCATATTCTATTCCTCCCTGGTCAGACAGTTTGCAAATACTTTCTCCCATTCAACAGGCTCTCTTCACTCTGTTGACTGTTTCCTTTGCTGTGAAGGGGCTTTTTAGCTTAATATAATCCCATTTGTCTATTTTTATCTTTGTTGCCCGTGCTTTTGAGGTCTTAGCCATAAAATATTTGTGTAGATCAATGTCCTGAAGTGTCTCCCCATGTTTTCTTCTAGTAGTTTTATAGTTTCAGGTCTTAAGTCTAATCCATCTAGATTTCATTTTTGTATACGGTAAGAGACAGAAGTCCAGTTTCATTCTTCTGCATCTGGATATACAATTTTCCCAGCACCATTTTATTAAAGAGGGTATCCTTTCCCCAATGTATGTTCTTGACACCTTTGTCAAAAACCAATTGGCTGTAAATGTATGATTTATGGGTTTTCTATTCTGTTCCATTGGTCTATGTGTCTGTTTTTATACCAATACCATGCTATTTTGGTTACTATGGATATATCACATTTCATTTACCCATTCAGTTGATGGATGCTTGGATTGTTTCCATCTTTTGACTATTATAAATAACACTGCTATGAACATTTGTATACAAGATTTTATGTGGATATATGTTTTCATTTCTCTTGAGTATACCTAGAAGTGAAATTGCTGAGTTACATGGCACCTCTACTTTTCACATTTTGAGGAACTGCCAAAATGTTTTCAAAAGCAGCTGTGCCATTTTACATTCCCACCAGCAATGTATGAAGATTAAATTTATCCAAATCTTTGCCAACACTTGTAGTTGTCTTCTTTATTATACCCATCCTAGTTGGTGTGAGGAGGTATTTCATTATAATTTTGATATGCCTTTCCTTAATAACTAAGGATGTTGAGCATCCTTTCATGTGTTTAGCGGTCATTTGTGTGTCCTCTTTGGAGAAATGTCTATTCAAATCCATTGACCATTTTTAAGGGTTGTCTTTTTCATTACTGGGTTGTAATAATTATTTATGTATTCTAGATGCTAATCTCTTATCAGTCATATGACTTGCAAATATTTTCTCCCATTCTGTGGGCTGTACTTTCTTGATGGCATGCTTTGATGCACACAATTTGCAACTCTGTTGTATCTAATTTGTCTAATTAGATAAATTTTGGTATATCTAATTTGTCTTCTGTTGTCTGCTTCAGGTGTCATATCTAAGAAATAGTTGCCCAACCCAAAGTCACTTAAGATTTACTCGGTCACCCAGGCTGGAGGGTAGTGATGAAATCATAGCTCACTGCAGCCTCTAACTCCCAGACACAAGTAATCCTCCTGAACGGCTGGGATTACAGGCCCACACCAACATACCTACCTAATTTTAAAACATATTTTGTAGAGATGAGGTCTCACTATGTTGACCAGGCTGTTCCTGAACATCCTGGGCTCAAGTGATCCTCCCACCTTGGCCTCCCAAAGTGCTGGGATTACAGGCATAAGCCACCACACCCAGGTCCTATATGTCTACCTTTATGCTGGTTCAAAACGGTCTTGATTACTGTTGTTTTGTAGTAAATTCTGAAATAAAAAAAAATGAGTCTTCCAATTTCATTATTTTACAAGATTATCTTGGCTATTTTGGGTCCCATGGATTTCCATATGAACTTTAGGACCAGTTTGTCAATCCCTGCAAAAAAACCCATGGGATTTTAACGTGGATTGCACTGGATTTGGAGATCAATTTGAAGAGTACTGTCATCTTAACAATATTAAGTCTTCTGATCCATGACCATGAGAAGTCTTTCTGTTTATTTATATCTTTTAATTTCTTTCAACACTGTTACAGTGTCAGTATATAATTCTTACACTTCTTTTTAAAATTTATGCCTAAGTATTTGATCCTTTTTGATACTACTGTAAATGGACTTCCTTTCTTCCTTTCATATTCAATTGCTGATTGTTAAAAAATAGACATACCATTGATTTTATTTATTGATCCCGCATCCTGCAAGTTTGCTGATCTCTTTTATTAGTTTTTGGGAATCTGCCATTTTTTCACTCCTCTTACACTCTTCACATATTCTCTAGCCTATGTACCTAGCTTTAATTCTACGGTCAGTCATTATCATCTCTGCCTTGCATTTACATTTAGCTCCTCTTTTGTTATGATATACTCATCTTACAAAACCGTAACTGTTTATGTCCAATACACCACTACTCTTTGCCAGTACTCACACAGTTTAATATAACTGCGGAAAGATACAACTATGCTGATCAGTCTTATTTGATGTCACCTTCTCAGGCCTTACCAAGATATCCTGTCAATTTTCAATACTTAGCATGTCTTCAAATTTCTTTTTTTTTTTTTTTAATTATACTTTAGGTTTTAGGGTACATGTGCACAATGTGCAGGTTTGTTACATATGTATCCATGTGCCATGTTGATTTCCTGCACCCATTAACTCATCATTTAGCAATAGGTATATCTCCTAATGCTGTCCCTCCCCCCTCCCCCAACCCCACAACAGTCCCTGGAGCAAATTTCAATACTTAGTCTGTCTTCAAATACTCATCAACAATTCCTTCTATATATGTATATGCCATCAAGAGGTAGAGTTTATTCTTCCAATCTTTGGAAATTTGTAACTGCTTTGACCAATAGAATTTGGTGAAAGTGACACCATCCTAGTACTGTGCCTAACCTTTACAGGAACTGGCAAATTCCTCCAGTCTCTCAGAAAATGTTCACTCTGGGGAAGCCTGCCACCATTTAAGAAGACCATATACCCTGAGACCATTATACTATTAGGAGGCCCAAACTAGCCACCTGGAGAGATTGAACGGAGAGAGAAATGCCCAACTAGATAGAGTGTATACACTCTAAGGATTCCAGCCCACACACCAGACGGGTGAGTAAAGAGGCATTCGGGCAACTGCAGCCCCAGCTGTCATCTGATTACAATGACTGAAAGACCCTTAAAGAGAGCCATCTGAGACTTATCAACCCCCAGCACACTGAGAGATAATAACACAATTGTTATCTGATAAGCCATTAAGTTCTGGTAATAGATAATACAACGCCCCCCAGCATTTCCTATCTTCTTTCCTTGCTTCATTATTTTAAATCTTAGCACTTAACATTTTCTAACATATTTTACGTATTTATCTTGTATGTTACCTGTGTATTCCAACAGAATGTAAACTGCATGAAAGCAGGCATTTTTGTCTGTTTTGTTCTCTATTGTATTTCCAGAACCTAAAACAACGCTGGGTATATTGTACATTATCAACAGATATGGGTTACTGAATTAAGAAATCGTTATATAGAAAACATGGCATGAAAAAGGAAAGAAAAGGTTAACATTACCAATTTAATAAATGTATTAAAATGTAGACCCATTATTAATAATGAATGGTAATAATAATATTTCTATTGCTTAAATAAAAGCAACTTAACCAATAATACTCAATATAAGATATGATATATTGATCCTCATTATTCGCAGATTCCATTATTTGTGAATTTGCCTACTTGATAAAATTTATTTATAATCCCAAAATCAATACTCGCAGTCATCTGCTGATGTGCAAAGTGGTGAAAATCTGTAGTTGTCCAGTACACGTTTCAAGCTCAGAGCAAACAAAGTGAAACTCTACCTTCTTGTTTCAGCTTCATAATGTAAACAAGTATGCTTTTAATGGTCTATCTCCTGCCACATTTTTGTGTTTTTTGTTAGTGACTTCACTGTTTAAGATGATCTAAGTATAATGCTGAGGTGCTATGCAGTGTTCCTAAAGAAAAAAAGCTTGTTATGTGTCTTATATAGAAAACACATGTTAGATAAGCTTTGTTCCGGTATGAAAAATAGTGCTTCTGGCTATGAGTTCAGTGTCAATAAATCGACAATATATATTGAATAAGGTGTCTTTCTACAGAAACATACGTAAAAAAAAAAAGGTTATGTGTTGGTTAGCTGATGAAAATGTTGTGGTCAGAGGCCCACAGGAGCAATGGTTCGGTATTTGCTAATTTATTGTTCACAGCGACTTTATATAACGTAACTACCAAACAATAACAATTAGTAGTATTTCTCAGAATTTTACAGAGGTCGCTATTAACAGACTATGCTCCGATTGTGTGTTGGATATGTTATACACTTCATGTAATGGATGTGAATCTGAAACATTGCAAGCATGACTTTTGGTGAATGCATATGTAATATTTTACTTCTCTATAGGAGTCACTCTTTTTAAAATCTCCTATTGTAAATTATTTCTCAAAATGAAAAACACTGAAATGTAAATAATTATCTTCCTGTTATGTTTTATCAATTTAGATTTTTAGATACTGGTTTCTTTTTTTTTTTTTTTTTGAGACAGAGTCTCGCTCTGTCACCCAGGCTGGAGTGCAGTGGCAGGATCTCGGCTCACTGCAAGCTCCGCCTCCCGGGTTCACGCCATTCTCCTGCCTCAGCCTCTCCGAGTAGCTGGGACTACAGGCGCCCGCCACCACGCCCGGCTAATTTTTTTTTTTGTATTTTTAGTAGAGACGGGGTTTCACTGTGGTCTCAATCACCTGACCTCGTGATCCGCCCGCCTCGGCCTCCCAAAGTGCTGGGATTACAAGCATGAGCCACCGTGCCCGGCCGATACTGGTTTCTTAAAACAAGCTTTATTACTAATAAAAAAAATAGCAAACATTTATATAGTAGTTACTCTGCACTAGGCCCTGTTCTAAACACTGTATCTATATTCATTTAATGTTACAAGTCCCTATTTAAAAGTGCAGAGCCGTGACTGAAATCTAGGCAACGAATTTCCAAAAGTTCATTCTCAAACTATTATACTTCCTCTCAAGATTGGTAAAAGGGAATGCTCCAGCAATACAGTTGTCAATTAGCTAGACAGACCTTCATGATCCAACAGTATCTTATAATGCAACAATCTCTTAAGCGTTTAACACATTATCAGTCCTAACCCTGAACTGTTCTTTAGCTGTCTCCTGAGTCTTAATCACAGATGAGACTGCATATGCTTTCGGGATCATTCCCAAGGAGACATTTCACACTTTTTTGATTCCCAAAACAAGACCCATAAAATCAATACTGGTTGATATAGCTGAATTTAAAATAAGCAAGCTTAATTTTTTGTGCTTACCAATAATGTAAACACAGAAGAAATACCTGCCTATTAGCCCTTGATAAAACATGCCTACCTGAAAACAGACAAAGACTTCACCGTGCATGTAATTTTTTATATTTCTCTACTGGAAGATAAATTTTTGTTTTAAAAAAAGGGATGCAGTACAATTTAGCTAATAAGAACACAGCCTAGGTTCAAATCCTGCCTCTAGTACTTATTTACACTAGCTACTTAATCTTACAAGGATAATAATACCTGGCCCATAGAGTTGTGACAAGCACCAACTGGTATTTTGCATGTAAAGTATATGAGTAAGTGCTGTAAGTGCTCAGTAAATGTTGGCTAGTGTAACTATTATTAAATTGTCATCCCCTTTTTAACATGGTTCTGTATCATACCTACAAAAAAACATAAGACATAACAATATGTAACATTCATGTTCTTTCTGTGCCTTACTTCAAATGCTGCTCAAGAAAATGAAGTCACACAATAAGAATTTTTAAGTTCTTTCCTCTCTACCAAAGAGGCTTATTACAATTAAAGCTAGTTACGACTAGCCATATACACTTTCTAATGCTGTTAGTAAAACAAACACCCTCCAAACAGGAAAAAAAAAAAATTCCAAGTAAAAGACATTTCAGAAAAACATCTGCTGTAAGTATCTACTTTGTACCATGTTCTGTGGTAGGGATATAACGAAATACACAAATGTATGGGAAAGGGTGGGGCAGGGTAGAGAGAGACTCCATGCTCAGGGAACTAAGCCTAGTGAGAGACAGGTAAGATAGAGGAAAAAATCAGTAATTTTTGCAATGCAGTATGATGAGCACCATTGTTTAAAAACAGAATGACTAAAGCATCTAAATATAAAATGTGAATTTCTCAAAATTTAAATTTGTACTAATTTCTGTGACCTTGGAATTAAACTTATTAGATCAAAGAATGCTATGCAAAGATAGCATGTGATTAATTATGAGCATTTTCTTCTAAAATTACAGTAAATTTTGAAAGGAAGTTTACTTAGAGAAAAAGAGTACATATTTACTCTGTTTTAGAAAGCAATGGTTTCTATTGTACGAGAAATGAAAAGCAGATATTTCTTAAACCTTAAAAATCGAGCAAGTACTGAATGAGTCAGAATTAATGTTAGAGATGAACAGTGAAATATAAAGACATTATTATTGGCTGGTTGCAGTGGCTCACGCCTGTAATCCCAGCACTTTGGGAGGCCGAGACAGGCACATCACTTCAGGTCATGGGCTCGAGACCAGCCTGGCCAACATGGAAAAACCCTGTCTCTACCAAAAAATATCAAACTTAGCTGGGCGTGGTGGCATGTGCCTGTAATCTCAGCTACTCAAGAGGCTGAGGTGGGAGAATAGCTTGAACCTGGGAGGCAAAGGTTGCAGTGAGCCGAGATTGCACCACTGCACTCTAGCCTAGGTGACAGTGAGACCCTGTCTCAAAAAAAGACGCTATTATTAAGCTGTCAAATATAATTTTGATATTTAGATGAAAGAGAAACAGTATTTCTCATAAACGTTAAACCATTTCCTAACCCTGAACAATTTTAGACTCACAGTGTTCGCAACAGGAAATGTTAAGAAGTTATTTTCGGAAATTAGCGACTAATAGAAAGAAAAATACTATATGGTCTCACTCATATGCAGAATCTTAAAAAAGGTAGAATACATAGGAACAGAGTGTAAAATGGTGGTTACTAGAGGTAAGGAAAGGGAGGAAATTAGAAATTAGGTCAAATGGTACAAACTTGCAGTTGTACAGGAGGACAAAGTCTACCAATGTACAGCATGAGACCATAGTTAGTAATACTTTATTTGCTAAAAGATTAGATTTTAAGTGCTCTTACCACAAAAATTTTTAAAATGGTAACTATGGAAGGTGATAGGATAATTTGGCTGACTGTAGTAGTCATTTCACTACGTATTTATCAAAACATCATGCTGTACACCTTAAATATATACAAAAAATGTTATTTTGGTAACATGATTACATTCACAAAATTTAAAGAACCATGTAAATACACATATCTAAATTGCATTTAGAGAAAAAAATCTGCTACATGAGTTTCATATCTATAAATTTTTTTAAATCTCATTTTATAATAATACTAAATTTCCATTATAATTTTCCATTTTTCTATTTATCCTGAAATGTTCAGGGTGCTTGTTTTAGCAGCTGTTCACACATAGAACATTTTTTCCTTAACAAAATAATTATTGCTGTAATAATCTGTAATTATGGTTTATAACTGCAATAATCCCAAAGAAATCAGTCATTACCATAGATCACAAGTAAACGTTAACTACTGTTAATGACCTATTTCTTAGGGATTATTGTTTTCGTAAACCATGACCATATCACCACAAATACAGAAGAGCAAGACAATATAATACAAATGAGATCATAATAATAAACTTATTTTGTAACATTAAAAGCCATTAAGCATCTAAATTAAAGCACACGTAACAAGAGCATATAATTTTCTTTGTTCAACACTAACTGAAGTGTTTACACACACACACAAAACTGAATACTACTACACACAGTGTATACAAACTAGGGCCATGTTAGGCATTTTTCATAATATAAAATGATCATTTTGAGCAGACCACAAATCTCTCTAAAAGGGCAGACAGATTCTTTCCCACTGACCTTTTGACCAATACTATTAAAAATTTTCTAAGTACTAAGCATTATATTACAGACTCCGAAATGTTATTTTACTAAAACTGCATAGTGTATCCAACTATAAAAACTCCTTTGGTTTATATTAACAAAGAATGATGTCTGGCATTTTATTCAAGAGACAGTTCTATGTAATACCACTAAATTATTACATTTCAACTAACTGATTCATATATTTTAAACATTCATATCTTCATTTAATATCCTTTTGAAGGAAAATAGGTCTTTTCCAACTGAATCTTTTTACATTTTAATGTAATAATTGATATATATGAAAACATATATGTAATGCATATGAAGTGTAACAAAACAAACACCTACCCAATAGAACAATCAATGCATTAGCAATACTGTCACACCTACCTCCATACCATTCCCGAGCTTGTCCCCTTACCTTCCACCCTATAAGTAACCATGATTCAATATTTAATGCTTATTGTTCTTTTGATTTTTTAAAGTTTCCTCACATATACATATATTCCTAAACACTACACTCCAAGTCTCATTTGTTTGGAGACTTTATTACATTTCACGCTGTATGTAGCTTCCTGAGAGTTGCTTTTCATTAAACATCTTATCTCTGACACTCATTAGGTATAGTTCATTCATTTTTTTGTTATATAATCTTGTATAATTACACTATGATCTACTTATTCATCTTCATATTGATGAGCATCTGAGCTGTTTCTACTTTTTGACATTATAAACAATAATGCTATGAACATTATTGTACATCTCGTGTATAGATTTTCTAGAGCAGCAGTCCCCTACCTTTTTGGTACCAGGGACAGGTTTCATGGAATATGATTTTTCCACGGACTGGGGAGGAAGGGGAGGTGATGGTTTTGGGATGAAACTGTTCCACCTCGGGTCATCAGGCATTATACACATTAGATTCTCAAAAGGGGTGTGCAACTTAGATCCCTCGCATGCGCAGTTCACAATAGGGTTCACGCTCCTATGAGAGAATCTAATGCCGCTGCTGATCTGACAGGAGGTGGAGCTCAGGCAGTAATGCTTGTTCACCTGCCGCTCACCTCCTGCTGTGCAACCCAGTTCCTTCCTGGCAAGCCATGAACCAGTACCGCTTCATGGCCTGGGGTTTGGGGACCCCTGTTCTAGAGGACACATGTAAGGGTGCAAGGGTCAGGTCAATGGGTATTCAAATGTTCTGCTTTACAAGACTACACCAAATTCATTTCTATTCCATTTCCAAATGATTCTGAATACTTTATACTCCCACCAGAAATATATAAGAATTCCTTTTGACTCACATTTTTCTGTAAGATTTCTTACGATTTTATTCCCAGTAGACAGGAAAATATATTTCATGTGGTCTATTTCTTTTAGTGGTAATGAAGTTGGGTTTTTTGAATATATGCATCATTTATGTTTTTCTGCCAGATGCCTATTTGCTATTGATCATTTTCCTAAAGAACTATTTTACTGATTTGTAAGAATTCTTCCCATATTCTTCTAGATGGTGATTCTTGCTTAGTGTGTGTTGCAAATATCTTCTAAATTCTTCTCTTTTTTAAGTCAATTTTAGTATTTTTTCTAGAAATTTATTCATTTCCTCATTTATTGACCTCTGGAAATAGCAAGAATGATTTTACCTTTTAAATCTTTGCTGTATCCATTATTAAATTTCCTCCATTTGTTCCTAATAGTATATATTTGTGAATTCTTTCTTCCTAATCACAAGAGGTTTGTTACTCTTGTCTTTTTAAAGATCTAACTTCTGATTTTTTAATTCTACTGAATCTTTATTTTTTAGTTCATTAATTTCTGCTTCGTTTCCTTCTTTATCCATTCTCAGGGTTTAATCTGTTCCTCTCATTCTAACTTCTCAAGTTAGATGCTTAAGTCCCAACATTCTGGCCTTTTTTCTTTTCTAAATAAGCTTTTTGGTCAATAAATCTCCTTTGAATTAAGTCTTTCACTATATTCCAAAAATGTTGTATTTCTGTATTATTGTGTTAACTCTATTTTAAAATTTTCCTCAAGATTTCTTTTACCTCATATTTACAAGTATATGTTTTAAATTCCCAAGTGTATGGGGTTTTGTGGGGTTTTTGTTTTGTTTTGCAATTCAGTTTTTTTTTTTTAAACCAATCAGCAATTAAAACTACATTGCAAAAAAAAAAAAGTGGTCTCTATGACACTGAGTCATTGACATTTGTTGAGACTCACTTCATATGCTAATGCTTGGACAATGTTTTTTAAAACATGCCATGTGTCCTGGAGAAAACTGACATTTTCAAACTGTTGGTTCCAGTGTTTTATATATATCAATTCATTAAAGTCTGTTGATCACATTGTTCAAATCCCTTCTAAATTTACTAACTTGCTACTTATTTGATATGCCAACAATTAAGAAGTGTACTGCAGCCTTCCATTATGATGGCAAGTCTGTCCATTTCTCCCTGCAGGACTACCAATTTTTGCTTGATATGTTTTGATACTACTTCACTAAGTACTAGATATCTAAAATTGTAATACAGGTTGAGTATCCCTGATCTGAAATACTTGGGACCAGCAGTGCTGTCAGTTCTTAATTTTTTCAGATTTTGGAATATTTCCATGCCTGGGTGGGAATGACCATTTCAAAAATCCGAAATCCTTAATGCTTGAATGAGCATTTCCTCTGAGCATCATGTCAGCTCAAAAAGTTTTAAATTTTGGAGCATTTCAGATTCCAGATTTTTGAATTTGGTGTGCTCAACCTGTACCTTCCTGGTACACAAACTATTAGCTCTAATTTTAATAATGCTTTTTCTCTTCAAGTCATTTTTGTTTGATATTAACAATGACCCTAGCCTCCTATAGGTTCATATTTGCATAGCACATTTTAAAAAATCCTTTTACTTTCAACTTTCCAGGTTTTAATGTTTTGCGTATGTAACTTATAATTAATTGGCTATTTTTAAAATATTCAAATTTACAATCTGGTTTAACTGTCAATTTAACTCATTTATGTTTATTGGATTAATAACATATCTGGAACACTCCTACCATTTTTTTTATTGTCTATTGTCCTGTTGTCTCTGGTTATTTTCCTCCTTTCCTGGCTTTTAAAAAAATTGAATTTGCTTATTTTTCTATTTCATTATTTTCTCTTTGCTGGGTTATGGGAGACAATCACACAGTTTCTACTCTTTTAGTTGTTATCCTTGAAGTGCTGCCATTTTAATTCCCTTCCTAAATAAGACAAGGACTTAAAATAATTTTAATTCTCATCACTCCCCCGACTCTCTCTCTGACATGCTTCTGTCTTTTCACGTTTTTATTCTGTTCTTAATTCCACAAATTACACATAATCCTTTTTTTGTACAGACTATGAATGTTAAAATGTATGTGTTTACAGCCGGGTGAGGTGGCCCATGCCTGTAATCCTAGCATTTTGGGAGGCCGAGGTGGGCAGATCACTTGAGATCAGAAGTTCGAGACCAACCAGGACAACATGGCGAAACTCCATCTCTACTAAAACAATACAAAAAAATTAGCCCAGCATGGTGCATGACTGTAGTCCCAGCTACTCAGGAGGCTGAGGCAGGAGAATGGCTTGAATTTGGGAGGCAGAGGTTGCAACGAACTGAGATGACGGCACTGCACTCCAGCCTGGGTGACAGGGCAAGACTGCATCTTAAATAAATAAATAAATAAATAAAATTTTTGAGTTTGCCAATTTCCATGTACTCCTTTTCTTCCTTCTGGGACCATGCCTCTTCTTCAAAAATAACCTTTAAAATGTTTAATAAAAACCTTTAATGAAAGATCAGCTAGTAGAAAACTTTCTGCTTTCACTTGTTTGAAATCTCTATTGTACATCGTTTTTCTCAAAAGATATTTTTGCTGATATACAATAACAGCCTGGCAGTTATTTTTGCTCAGTTATTTGAGAATAATATTCTAATACCTTCTGGTTTCCATTTTTACTGTTGAGAAGTGAGTTATCAGTCCAGTTTACACTACTTTCTAAGTGATCTTTCTTCTCCAGCTGCTTTTAACATTTTGTCTTTGGGGTTATATAGTTTGACTAAAGTTTTATTTTTTTGTTTCTGACGGGTATATGTTGGGCTTGCTGTATTGATGAATTCATGTCTTCTATTAAGTCAAAAAAATTCTCAGAATTTCTTCAGTTATCACCTCTCCTCTTTCCTCTATTCTATCTTTCTGGGACTCATTTTGACATATCTGACCCTCTCATTCCATCCTTTAACATCTCTTTTAATATTTTCATTTTCCTTTTTTCCTGCAGTCTTGAAAATGTCTTCAGTTCTAACTGCCAGTTTGCCAATTCTTTCCTCAGTTGGGTCCAATTTACTGTTTAACACATCCATGAAATTTTAGATCACAAAGTTTTCAATAAAAAAAGTTTTTTCATGTCCTTTTCATATCCACCTGGTTGTTTTTCACACTCCTGTTATTTGCTCATTTGTGATTCCATTTTTTATTTCTTTAAATATTTCACACATAATTGCTTTATATTCCTATCCAATTCCAACATCTTAAGAGTCTTTAGGAGATAGGGGTTCTAAATCAAATAGATAACTTATTTTTGTTAGTGCTCATTCATGGCAGCTTACTTCATTGTTTATGTGCTGGCTTTTATTGTTTTTGTTTATTATGAACACTTGTTTAACTTAATCTGCAGGATTTCCAATGCCCTAAATTATGGTTGATCCTTTGGAGAAGCTTTTTGTTCCCTTCTGCTGGAAGCCAGGGTATCTACCAATTTAAAACCATTTTATACCCTTTTGAGGGTTCAACTTAATACAAGAGTCTCAGGTTGGCACACCTATCTTGCTACCGGCCTAAGGCTTTGTCACTAATTTCATCATTGATATTTATTATCTGTCTTTGAGAGCAACCCTGCTTTTTGCCCTTGTTCACTGTCTGACCCGTCCCACCCCGATTAAATTCACTTTTTGATCTGGGTGATGGGAGAGGTTGGGAGGGAAGAGGTCAGAGAAAGGAGAGACAGAGAATCAGAGAGCAGAGGAGTGGGAAGAAAAATAAAAACCTAAGAAATTTCATGTACCTACTGTAAGCCCAGGATCTGATTGTTTTGCAGCAAAAAGGCCTTTCAGAGGATCTAGCTGACCACACTGAAGTTATTACTAACTCTTTACTTTTGAAGAACCAAACACTAATTGTCTGTGTTATACATTTTTTTAATGTAATTTTATAGATAGCTGGCTAGACACAATCCAAATTATAAAATAATGTAATCCGAATTAATGTCTGCACACAGAACACAAATCTGAAATGACAAAAGATTGTCATGTGTCATCAGTCAAAACAAAAACAGTTAACAATACAACACAAGCTTACAGGGTCACCTGTAAAGATACTCAACTGAAAGGACAAGTTGGGACTGAAATCCAGCCTATATTCTGCCCACCAATCTATTTACTCTAGCATGTTGTTGCAATGGCCTGGATGAAATGGAACAGTTTTCTAATTTGCACAAAGGTACCAAATGTACTACTGAGCTGGTAGAAGAGTAAAATAATCCTCAATGTCCAAAAATAATATGAAGGCTGAAATTTAGAGTTACAGGCACAGAAACAACTAGGGTTTGAGCTTCTCTTCTAATGGCCAAAGGAAAAAGCCTAGGACAGGCCCAATGCGAGAAGTCCAAAAAAGCTGATGCAGAGTTACACCCTAAATGAAAATACAAACTGGGGAAAAAAAATCTGCCCTACACAGAGAAAGACAAGACAGAAGCCTGTCTGACCTGACCTCAGTGCTAACTGAAGAGGAGGAAAAAACCTTTAAGTCAGACCTCACATGGTTTGTGGACTACATACAGACTACCAGTGTGATATGAAAATGAGACATGAAAATCTCATTCTAAGGAAATAATTTAAATGGAATTAAATGGAATTAAGTTGGTGTCCTCCATCTAGCAAATGAACTAAACACTCCAGTTAAAAGAGATGGTCAGAATGCATTTTTAAAAAGGGAGCAACTATATACCACCTACAAAAGACACACTTTAAATATAAAGACACAGGCAGACAGGAAGTAAATGGATAGAGAAAGATATACTACATAAACAGTAAGCATAAGAAGACAGTGGAGTGGTTACAGTAATATCAGATAAGAGATTTCAAGAGAAAAGGTCAATAAGGAAGACATAACAATTACAAATGTTTACATGATGAAAAAATTTAAGGAATTAGAATATAATTCCACAATCATAATTGGAGATTTTAACACCCTTCTCTCTGCAAACAATATAATTAGACAGACAAAAGAAATCAATAAAGACAAAGAATATATAATATTATCTTAATTTATATTTATATTACACCCAACAATAACAAAATACATATTCTTTTCAAGTGTATATGCTACGTTTGCCAGGACAGACCATATTCTGGGTCATATGACAAGTCTTAATAAATTCAGAAAGACTGAAATCACACAAAATCATACTTGACCAAGGTAAAATTTAAAAATCAGTAACAATAACTAGGAAAACCCTAAATATTTTTAACTTAAAAGCACACTTCTAAATAATCCATAAATTCACAAAGAACAAAGAAATAATAATTAAATTAGAAATTATCTTTAAATGAAAATAAAAACAAAACAACTGCTTGGTGGCACCAAGATGGCCAAATAGGAACAGCTCCAGTCTGCAGCTCCCAGAGTGAACAACGCAGAAGACAGGTGATTTCTGCATTTCCAACTGAGGTACCGGGTTCATCTCACTAGGGCTTGCCAGACAAGTGGGTGCAGCCCAAGTAGCAGGGCGGGGCATCGCCTCACCCTGGAAGCACAAGGGGTCCAGGAATTCCCTTTCCTAGCAAAGGGAAGCCGTGACAGACGGCACCTGGAAAATTGGGACACTCCCACCCTAATACTGCGCTTTTCCAATGGCCTTAGCAAACAGCACACCAGGAGATTATAACCTGCACCTAGCTCAGAGGGTCCCACGCCCACGGAGCCTCGCTCACTGCTAGCACAAGAGTCTGAGATGGAACTCCAAGGCAGCAGCGAGGCTGGGGGAGGGGCTTCCGCCATTTCTGAGACTTGAGTAGGTAAACAAAGCAGCCAGAAAGCTCGAACTGGGTGGAACCCACCACAGCTCAAGGAGGCCTGCCTGCCTCTGTAGACTCCACCTCTAGGGGCAGGGCATAGCTGAACAAAAGGCAGCAGAAACTTCTGCAGACTTAAATGTCCCTGTCTGACAGCTTTGAAGAGAGTAGTGGTTCTCCCAGCATGGAGTGTGAGATCTGAGAACGGACAGACTGCCTCCTCAAGTGGGTCCCTGACCCCCAAGTAGCCTAACTGGGAGACACCTCCCAGTAGGGGGGCGACTGACACCTCATAAGGCCCGGTGCCCCTCAGAGACGAAGCTTCCAGAAGAAGGATTAGGCAGCAACATTTGCTGTTTGCAGCCTCAGCTGGTGATACCCAGGCAAACAGGGTCTGGAGTGGACCTCCAGCAAACTCCAACAGACCTGCAGCTGAGGGTCCTGACTGTTAGAAGGAAAACTAACAAACAGAAAGGACATCCACACCAAAATCCCATCCATACGTCACCATCATCAAAGACCAAAGGTAGATAAAACCACAACAATGGGGAGAAACCAGAGCAGACAAGCTGAAAATTCTAAAAATCAGAGTGCCTCTCCCCCTCCAAATGAACACAGCTCCTCACCAGCAATGGAACAAAGCTGGAAGGACAATGACTTTGACGAGTCAAGAGAAGGCTTCAGACAATCAGTAATAACAGACTTCTCCAAGCTAAAGGAGGATGTTCGAACCCATCGCAAAGAAGCTAAAAACCTTGAAAAAAGAGCAGACGAATGGCTAAGTAGAATAAACAGTGTAGAGAAGTCCTTAAGTGACCTGATGGAGCTGAAAACCATGGCACGAGAACTACGTGACAAATGCACAAGCTTCAGTAGCAGATTTGATCAAATGGAAGAACGGGTATCAGTGATTGAAGATCAAATGAATGAAATGAAGCAAGAAGAGAAGTTTAGAGAAAAAAGAGTAAAAAGAAACGAACAAAGCCTACAAGAAATATGGGACTATGTGAAAAGACCAAATCTATGTCTGATGGTGTACTGGAAAGTGACAGGGAGAATGGAACCAATTTGGAAACCACTCTTCAGGATATCATCCAGGAGAACTTCCCCAACCTAGCAAGGCAGGCCAACATTCAAATTCAGGAAATACAGAGAATGCCACAAAGATACTCCTCCAGAAGAGCAACTCCAAGACACATAATTGTCAGATTCACCAAAGTTGAAACAAAGGAAAAAATGTTAAGGGCGGCTAGAGAGAAAGGTCGGGTTACCCACAAAGGGACGCCCATCAGACTAACAGCGGATCTCTCGGCAGAAACTCTACAAGCCAGAAGAGAGTGGGGGCCAATATTCAACATTCTTCAAGAAAAGAATTTTCATCCCAGAATTTCATATCCAGTCAAACTAAGCTTCATAAGTGATGGAGAAATAAAATCCTTTACAGACAAAAGCTGAGAGATTTTGTCACCACCAGGCCTGCCTTACACTAAACGTGGAAAGGAACAACCGGTACCAGTCACTGCAAAAACATGCCAAATAAGACCATCAATACTAGGAACAAACTGCATCAACTAATGAGCAAAATAACCAGCTAACATCATAATGACAGGATCAAATTCACACATAACAATATTAACCTTAAATGTAAATGGGCTAAATGCTCCAATTAAAAGACACAGACTGGCAAATTGGATAAAGAGTCAAGACCCATCAGTGTGCTGTATTCAGGAAACCCATCTCATGTGCAGACACACACATAGGCTCAAAATAAAAAGATGGAGGAAGATCTACCAGGCAAATGGAAAACAAAAAAAAGCAGGGGTTGCAATCCTAGTGTCTGATAAAACAGACTTTAAACCAACAAAGATCAAAAGAGACAAAGAAGGCCATTACATAATGGTAAAGGGATCAATTCAACAAGAAGAGCTAACTATCCTAAATATATATGCACCCAATACAGGAGCACCTAGATTCATAAAGCAAGTCCTTAAAGACCTAAAAAGAGACTTAGACTCCCACACAATAATAATGGAGACTTTAACACCCCACTGTCAACACTAGACAGATCAACGAGAGAGAAAATTAACAAGGATATCCAAGAACTGAACTCAGCTCTGCACTAAGCAGACCTAATAGACATCTACAGAACTCTCCACTCCAAATTGACAGAATACACATACTTCTCAGCACCACATTGCACTTATTCCAAAATTGACCACATACTTGGAAGTAAAGCACTCCTCAGCAAATGTAAAATAACAGAAATTATAACAAACTGTCTCTCAGACCACAGTGCAATCAAACTAGAACTCAGGATTAAGAAACTCATTCAAAACTGCTCAACTACGTGGAAACTGAACAACCTGCTCCTGAATGACTACTGGGTACCTAACAAAATGAAGGTAGAAATAAAGATGTTCTTTGAAACCAATGAGAACAAAGACACAACATAGCAGAATCTCTGGAACACATTTAAAGCAGCGTGTAGAGGGAAATTTATAGCACTAACTGCCCACAGGAGAAAGCTAGAAAGATCTAAAATTGACACCCTAACATCACAATTAAAAGAACTAGAGGAGCAAGAGCAAACACATTCAAAAGCTAGCAGAAGGCAAGAAATAACTAAGATCAGAGCAGAACTGAAGGAGATAGAGACACAAAAAACCCTTCAAAAAATCAATGAATCCAGGAGCTGGTTTTTTGGAAAAGATCAACAAAATTGATAGACTGCTAGCAAGACTAATAAAGAAGAAAAGAGAGAGGAATCAAATAGATGCAATAAAAATGATAAAGGGGATATCACCACCAATCCCACAGAAATACAAACTACCATCAGAGAATACTATAAACACCTCTACACAAATAAACTAGAAAATCTAGAAGAAATGGATAAATTCCTGGACACATACACCCTCCCAAGACTAAACCACGAAGAAGTTGAACCCCTGAATAGACCAATAACAGGTTCTGAAATTGAGGCAATAATTAATAGCCTACCAACCAAAAAAAGTCCAGGATCTGACGGATTCACAGCCGAATTCTACCAGAGGTACAAAGAGGAGCTGGTTCCATTCCTTCTGAAACTATTCCAATCAACAGAAAAAGAGGGAATCTTCCCTAATTCATTTTAGGAGGCCAACATCATCCTGATACCAAAGCCTGGCAGAGACACAACAAAAAAAAGAGAATTTTAGACCAACATCCCTGCAAAAATCCTCAATAAAATATCAGCAAATCGAATCCAGCAGCACATCAAAAAGCTTATCCACCACGATCAAGTTGGCTTCATCCCTGGGATGCAAGGCTGGTTCAACATATGCAGACCAATAAATGTAATCCATCATATAAACCGAACCAAAGACAAAAACCACATGATTATCTCAATAGATGCAGAAAAGGCCTTTGACAAAATTCAACAGCCCTTCATGCTAAAAACTCTCAATAAACTAGGTATTGATGGGACGTATCTCAAAATAATAAGAGCTATTTATGACAAACCCACAGCCAATATCATACTGAATGGGCAAAAACTGGAAGCATTCCCTTTGAAAACTGGCACGAGACAGGGATGCCCTCTCTCACCACTCCTATTCAACATAGTGTTGGACATTCTGGCCAGGGCAATCAGGCAAGAGAAAGAAATAAAGGGTATTCAATTAGGAAAAGAAGTCAAATTGTCCCTGTTTGCAGATGACATGATTGTATATTTAGAAAACCCCATCATCTCACCCCAAAATCTCCTTAAGTTGATAAGCAACTTCAGCAAAGTCTCAGGATACAAAATCAATGTGCAAAAATCACAAGCGCTCCTATACACCAATAACAGACAAACAGAGAGCCAAATCATGAGTGAATTCTCATTCACAATTACTTCAAAGAGAATAAAATACCTAGGAATCCAACTTACAACGGATGTGAAGGACCTCTTCAAGGAGAACTACAAACCACTGCTCAGTGAAATAAAAGAGGACACAAACAAATGGAAGAACATTCCACGCTCATGGATAGGAAGAATCAATATTGTGAAAATGGCCATACTGCCCAAGGTAATTTATAGATTCAATGCCATCCCCATCAAGCTACCAATGACTTTCTTCACAGAATTGGAAAAAACTACTTTAAAGTTCTTATGGAACCAAAAAAGAGCCCGCATTGCCAAGTCAATCCTAAGCAAAAAGAACAAAGCTGAAGGCATCACACTACCTGACTTCAAACTACACTACAAGGCTACAGTAACCAAAACAGCATGGTACTGGTACCAAAACAGAGATATAGACCAATGGAACAGAATAGAGCCCTCAGAAATAACACCACACATCTACAACCATCTGATCTTTGAATAATCTGACAAAAACAAGAAATGGGGAAAGGATTCCCTATTTAATAAATGGTGCTGGGAAAACTGGCTAGCCATATGTAGAAAGCTGAAACTGGATCCCTTCCTTACACCTTATACAAAAATCAATTCAAGATGGATTAAAGACTTAAATGTTAGACCTAAAACCATAAAAACCCTAGAAGAAAACCTAGGCAATACCATTCAGGACATAGGCATGGGCCAGGACTTCATGACTAAAACACCAAAAGCAATGGCAACAAAAGCCAAAATTGACAAATGGAATCTAATTAAACTAAAGAGCTTCTGCACAGCAAAAGAAACTACCACCACAGTGAACATGCAACCTACAGAATGGGAGAAAAATTTTTACAATCTACCCATCTGACAAGGGGCTAATATCTAGAATCTACAAAGAATTTAAACAAATTTACAAGAAAAAAATCAAACAACCCAATCAAAAAGTGGGCAAAGGATATGAACAGATACTTCTCAAAAGAAGACATTTGTGCAGCCAACAGACACATGAAAAAATGCTCATCATCACTGGCCATCAGAGAAATGCAAATCAAAACCACAAAGAGATACCATCTCACACCAGTTAGAATGGTGATCGTTAAAAAATCAGGAAACAACAGGTGGTAGAGAGGATGTGGAGAAATAAGAACGCTTTTACACTGTTGGTGGGACTGTAAACTAGTTCAACCATTGTAGAAGACAGTGTGGTGATTCCTCAAGGATCTAGAACTAGAAATACCATTTGACCCAGCCATCCCATTACTGGGCATATACCCAAAGGATTATAAATCACACCGCTATAAAGACACATGCACACGTATGTTTATTGCAGCACTATTCACAATAGCAAAGACTTGGAACCAACCCAAATGTCCACCAGTGGTAGACTGGATTAAGAAAATGTGGCACATATACACCATGGAATACTATGCAGCCATAAAAAAGGATGAGTTCATGTCCTTTGTAGGGACATGGATGAAGCTGGAAACCATTATTCTCAGCAAACTATCACAAGGACAGAAAACCAAACACTGCGTGGTCTCACTCATAGGTGGGAATTGAACAATAAGAACACATGGACACAGGGTGGGGAACATCACACATCACAGCCTGCTGGGGGGTGGGGGGAGGGGGGAGGGATAGCATTAGGAGATATACCTAATGTAAATGACGAGTTAACAGGTGCAGTACACCAACATGGCACATGTATACAGATGTAACAAAACTGAACGTTGTGCACATGTACCCTAGAACTTAAAGTAAAATAAAAATTAAAAAATAAATAAAAAATAATAAAAAATAAAAAAAGATTAGAAAAAAATAATAAAAAAAAAACTTGTGGGATGCAATTAAAGTAATGTTTAAAGAAAAATTTATAGCTTTAAATGTTTTTATTAGAAAAGCCCCAAAATCTAAAACTCAAAAGATCTGCAGTCTGCACCCAGAATTAGAAAAGGAATATGAAGTAACATCCAAAGTAAGTATAAGTCAGAAAATAATAAAGGCGAAAAAAATACATGAAGGAGAAAATGAAGAAAGAATAAAGATCAATGAAACTAAAAATGGTTCTCTGAAAAGATCAACAAAAGTGATGAAAATCTAGTTGGGTCACTCGGAACAAAAGAAAAAAAATGACAAAATTATCACTCTCAACTTCAACTTCTGGAGATATTAATAACAATGGAATATTAAGAATAGTTTTATTCCAATACATTGAAACATTGAGTAAATTCCTTGAAAGACATAAATGACTAAATTTGACCCCAAGGGAAATCAAAAATTTGAATAGTTCTATGCTGATTAAAGAAAATGAATTCACAATTATAAACCCTCTTGGCCCACTGGCTTCACAGATGAATTCTATCATTCTTAAAGAAGAAATAATAGCAATACTACACAAATTCTTTCAGAAGACAGAGGAGGAAGAGGAACACTACCTGACTCATTTTATGAAGCCAGTATTAGTATTACCATGTTACCCAAAGCAGGCAAAGTCACCATAAGAAAACTACAAACCAATATCCTTCATAAACACTGATATAAAATAACACAAGTGTTGCAAATTGAATTTAACAATTTCTAAAGAAACATTATATTATGACCAAGTGGGATTTATCCTGAGAAAGCAAAGCTGGTTTAACATCGAAAAATCAATTAATATAATACACTACATTCGTAAAATAAAGGAAAAAAGTCATTTGAATAGATGCATAAAAGGTCTATTTTAAAACCCCAAAATAATACGTTATCCATTATAAACACCCTAAGGAATTGAAGAGAACTTCCTCAAACTCACGAGTGTCTACAAATAGCGTACCGATAACAGCATTCTCAACAGTAAAATGCTCAATGCTTTCTATTTACAAACAGAAACAAGGCAAGAATGTCCCCTTCTTAACACTTTATTTAACACTGTACTGGAAGTCCTCATTAGAATAAGGCAACAAAAATAAACAAAAGGCATGGAGACTGGAAAGATGACATAAAACTATCTTTATTTGCAGACAACATGATCACAGACAATCCTAAGAATCTATGAAATAGTTATTAGAACTAATAAATTAAGCAAAGTTATAAGACACAAAGACAAAATTCAATTCTGGTTTAATAGAGTAGCAGAGAATAATCAGGAAATTTACAATAGCATCAAAAATAAATAGGAATAAACTCAGTGAACAATTTCACTAAGTGTACACTGAAAACAATAAAACATTGCAAAGAAAACTAAATGTTGATGAACTGCAGGCCTCAATGTTGTGAAGCTGGCCCAAACTGATGTATAGATTGAGGCAAACCCTATCAAAATTCTAGCACCTACTCTGAAGAAACTGAGAAGCTGATGCTAAAATTAATTAGTGAAGCCAAAAGACCTAGAATAGCCAGTTTTTTTTTTAAAAAAAAGGTTAAATAATTTGTATTACCTGATTTCAAGAATTATTAATGCTACAGTAATCAAGACAATATAGTATTAGCATAAGGATAAACATATATAGATCAGTGGTACAGAACAAAAAGTCCACTAATAGACTCTAGCACTTTATGGTCAACTGATTTTTGACCAAGGTGTCACGGTAATTCAATGGGGGAGAAAGACAGTCTTTTCTACAAATGGTGTTAGAACTGGATAACTGTAAGCCTTGACCCTTAACTCACAACATTCACAAAAATGAACACCAAATGGATCACAGGCCTCAATATAATAGCTGAAACTATTAAACTTACAGAAACCATAGACCTCATCATTGCATTAGGTTAGAAAAGATTTCATAAACACAAAAACCTCAAGCCATAAAAAAATAAGCAAAAAAGTAGACCATCAAAATTAAAAACTTTTCACCTTTGAAAAATAGTTAAGAAGACAAACCACAGACTGGAGAAAATATTTGTAAAACATATATGTGAAAAAGAGATTGTATACAGAATATAGAGCATATAAAGCACTCTTGCAATTCCCTAACAATTCCCATACAAAAGAGCCAACAATGCAATTTAAAAATGGGCAACAGACTTTTCACAAAATAAGAAATACAAGTGGCAAAAAAGAATAGAAAAGATGCTTAACATCATTAATCATTAGGGAATGCAAATTATAATCACAATGAGATAACACTAGTCACCCAGTAGAGTGCCTAAAGAAAATAGATAGCAAATGACGCCAAGGATGCAGAGTAAGTGAAACTCTTACACAGTGCTAATGGGAATGAAAAATGATACATCCACTTCATAAAACTGTTTAGTAGTATCTTACAACATTAAACATACATGTACCATATGACCCAGCACTCATCTTAGGTACCTATCCAAAAGAAACGAAAATTTCTTCTACATACAAAGACTTGTGTAAAAATGTTAATAACATCATTATTTGCAATAGCCAAAAACTCTTAAGTGTAATTCAATGCCCATCAGCTGGTGAATGGATAAACTATGGTAAGGCCATACTATGGAATACTATGCAACAATAAAAAGAAACAAAATATGCTCAACATATTTGAATCTCTAAAACATATGCAAAGAAAAAAAGGAAAAAGATATTTGCAGCTCTGATCACACACAAGGAGCTCACTTTCCTAACTGTAAAAAGCTCTTAAAAATCAAGGAGAAAAAAAGGACCAACAACCCAATAGAAAAATGGCAAAGGAAATGAACTGTTCATTTACAAAAAAAAAGACCAAATGGCTCTTATGTAAATTTAAACAATGAACAACCTCACTGATAAGAGAAACGCAAAGTTAAATTATACTGAGAAACCATTTTTCACACACAGGATTGCCAAGAATTCCAAGAAATACCTAACGTAGATGACGGGCTGATGGGTGCAGCAAACCACCATGGCACGTGTATACCTATGTAACAAACCTGCACATTCTGCACATGTATCCCAGAACTTAAAGTATAATAATAATAAAAAAAATATTGTCCTATGAAGGATACATGGAAACAATCTCATACATTTCTAGTGGAGAAGTAAATGGTATAGTCATTACAGAAAACAACTGGGCAACTTTTGCAAAATTACAAATACATTAACTTTCCACTCAACGGCAATTTCACTAGGAGAAATTTATAAATTCATATATACATAAAATGACATGTACAAGGTTTATCTGTACAGGAATACTTTTTTTTTTTTTTTTTTGAGACGGAGTCTCGCTCTGTTGCCCAGGCTGGAGTGCAGTGGCGCGATCTCGGCTCACTGCAAGCTCTGCCTCCCGGGTTCACGCCATTCTCCTGCCTCAGCCTCTCTGAGTAGCTGGGACTACAGGCGCCCGCCACCACGGCCGGCTAATTTTTTGTATTTTTAGTAGAGACGGGGTTTCACTGTGGTCTCGATCTCCTGACCTCGTGATTCGCCCGCCTCGGCCTCCCAAAGTGCTGGGATTACAAGCGTGAGCCACCGCGCCCGGCCCAGGAATACTTTTAATAGGAAAAGGCTAAATCACTCAAATCATTGTCAACAGTGGATGGAATGGTTAAATTGTGATATATTCAAAAAGTAAAATATGGTGTATGTATCTACAAAAAATAAGAGTTCTCTCTATATTATGAAAATAGCTATAAAACACTTTAAATGAAAAAAGCAAGAAGTAGAGCAGGGAGTATGGTAGCTGTATTCTATACAAATAAGGGAGGCAAGAATTTATATATTCATAACTGTTTGTATATGCATATAGAAACTTTGGAAAGATGTAAAACTATAAGAATAACTACTTGCTAGAGTGAAGAAAGGGAGGACAGAGTATAGCACTGGAACAGAACACATTTTAATTTTTTTTAAAATTTTTGCACAATGAAATACATTACCTCTTCAAAAAAAATTTTGTGAATTAATCAAAATCACGTTTGATATGAAAATAAGAATATCACACTAAAATGATATGCAGCAGACAGGTCGCAAACTTGGAGTGATATTTACAATTCAAAAACCTAAATGATTAATGTCAAAATACATAAAAGACTCCTACAAATCAGTGAAAGAAAGCAATCCAGTGGTGAGGTGGAAATGAACAGAAGAGACGCACATACATTTCACTGATGATGACACAACAATCAATAAACATGAAATAATACTAAACTTATTAATCAGCGGAGTGAAAAGTAAAATACCCATGAGGTGTATTATTCTCAACTAGATCATCAAAAATGTACGTATAATACTACAAGCTGCTGGCAAGAATCTAGGTCCAGGTCAGCAAACTACAGCCTATAAGACAGCCTCCTGTTTTTGTAAATAAAACTTTACTGAAACACAGACACGAGTATGGTCTATGGCTGCTTCCTGGCTACAAAGGCAGACTTGAGTAGTTGTGACAGAGACCTAAAACATTTACTATTTGGCACTTTAAGAAAAAGTCTGCCACTTCCTGATAGAGACTGATGGGAACACCTGAACACTATTGGTAGGATGTCAAGTAGTACAAACACTTTGTAAAATACTTTACAGTACCTACTAAAGCTGAATATATAATGGATATACACAACAATTGTTACAGGAGCACTGATTTTATTAACAGAAAACAGAAAACAAATACCTATTAACAAGAGAATGCACAAATAAACTGAGATACATTCAAACAACGTAACAGTGCATGGCACTGAAAATGAAGGAACTATAGCTATATGCATCAGTATGAGCTGTCATAAATAAAATACTGAGAAATGGTAAGAATAAAGTTGTCAAAGAATAAATGCAGTATGATTCCATTTGTATAAAGTTGGAAATAGGCAATATCATGTATTATCTTCAGAATGCATACACGTGGTAAAACTGAAGAAAAGGCATGAATTGATGAACACAAAATTCAAGACTGTTAACTATTTTCTATTGATAGGAAAGAGGACAGATTTGGAAAGAGGAACAAAAAATGCTGCAAAGGTATTGGCAATGACCTATTCCTTAAGCAAGGTAACGGTGTTTGTAGTTACTGCTATTCTGTATGTCTCAATATATATAAATATCCTTTTATATGAATTTGATATTTAATAACTTTCAAAACCCTTCTGGAAGAATAAATCAATAATGAAGAGACTAAATGCTGCAAAACTGTTAGTTCTCCCCATTTAATTTACAAATAAGATCCCATAAAAGAAAAAAAAACACTGAAGTAGAGAAGATTATCTCACACTATCCCCTCAGCAGTATTGTGTGACTTAAAGAAGAGATGGACAGATAATAAACAAAACGCATTTTTTTTTTTTTATTATACTTTAGGTTTTAGGGTACATGTGCACAATGTGCAGGTTTGTTACATATGTATCCATGTGCCATGTTGATTTCCTGCACCCATTAACTCGTCATTTAGCATTAGGTATATCTCCTAATGCTGTCCCTCCCCCCTCCCCCCACCCCACAACAGTCCCTGGAGTGTGATGTTCCCCTTCCTGTGTCCATGAGTTCTCATTGTTCAATTCCCACCTATGAGTGAGAACATGCGGTGTTTGGTTTTTTGTCCTTGCGATAGTTTACTGAGAATAATGTTTTCCAATTTCATCCATGTCCCTACAAAGGACACGAACTCATCATTTTTTATGGCTGCATAGTATTCCATGGTGTATATGTGCCACATTTTCTTAAAAAACGTTATTCAAATGTAAAGGATAATCTTCTAAAAGTTTTTTTAAGTTAAAATGGGAAATCACTGGAAGTAAACTTGATTATGATCCCTTACTAAACTCACTTTCCAATACAAGATAAACAAATATGAAAAACAAGTTCAGAACTATAAAGTGCTTTCTACTAGAAATTTCCATTCCCGTAGTACATCTTATCAAGAAAATTGGAAAAATGTATTTATTTTTACTCCCTATGTTCCTGAAAGGACCTAAAAGGATATACAGAAATAAATACCTCCTCCATCAATAAAGGATTAAAAACAAAATAAAGAAGAAATTGAGGAATAAAAATAATAGTAAAGCCATAATGAAGGCTAATACCTAAAAGCAAAATCATAATGCTATATTATATACTTTTTATTGGCTGAAATTGGGTTCTGAGTTTACAATCAAGTATAGCAAAGAAGAAAGCATAACCAGTTAAGATAGTTATGTTCATAAACTATCTGCTCAAGGGCCATTATCAATTTTTCTTGATATTGATTGCAGAGAGAAGTATATACTATGAATCTTATAGAGGAAAACTGAAAAAAAAAAAATCAACCAACAAATTACCAATACACCCAGAAGGTTAATAAAATGAATGGTTTATTAGGGGACCAGGAATTGGGGAAAATACATAAAAATAATTTGCAGTAAAACTATTAAAGTGATTAATGATGTTAATTAATATTCAACATAATACTCAGTAGTCATATAAAGTTTACTAACCTTCCTGAATGGTGATGTCCACAGTTACACCAGAAGATGGATGCAGAAGTTTTTGGTAATTCTGTGCATTTTGGTCGAATAACTGCACAAGAAGAGTACATGTCTTCTCATATTCACATCTGCTGACAGTGCACAACTGCTCCAACTGCTGAAACACAGTGGCAGTATCATCCAGTGGATCATCTAAGTGATCTCTGCAAACACAGAATAAGTTTGCAGACAACATTAGAATGTGAGGTACTTTTATTCACCACAAATAAACTTTATGTTAAATAAAAATTCTATAATAAAGGAATAAAAGACAGAGGCAGGAGGATCACTTGGGGCCAGGAGTTTGACACCAGCCAGGCCAACATAGCAAAATCCTGACTCTAAAAATACAAAAGTTAGCTGGACATGGTGGCACACACCTGTAATCCCAGCTACGCAAGAGGCTGAGGCATGAGAATGGCTTGAACTTGGAAGGCGGAGGTTGCAGTGAGCTAAGACTACGCCACTGCACTCCAGCTGGGGTGACAGGGCGAGACTCTGTCTCTAAAAAAAAAAAAATAAAAATAATAAAAAATAAAATAGAAATGTATTAGAAAGTAAAAAATAAAACTGTCTATATCTGAAGATGGCATGATTATGTAAATAGAAAATATTTTTAGAAACACAAAAATGCTACTCAAACTAATAGGTAAGTTTACTAAGGTCATAGCATACAAGGTCAATATACAAAATGACCTGTATTAGTAGATATTGGCAGTGAACAACTGGAAATTCAAATTTAAAAAACAGTACCATACAAAGGCAGTAGGAAACACAAAATATCAATTAAATCTACCTAAATGTATGCAAGATCTGAAGGCTAAATACCATAAAATGTTTGATGAAAGAAATCAGAGAAGAGCTAAATTAAAAGATAGACATGCTCAGGAACTAAGAAACTCAATATTGGTGAGATGTCAGTTCTTTCCCCAAGTTAATCTACAGTTTCAATGCAATCCCAGTCAAAATCCCAGCAGAACTTCTTTGTAGAAACTGAGATACTGATTCAAACATATACATGGAAAAGCAAAGAAAGTAGAATTGCCAAAACAATTTTGAAAGAGCAAAGCCACTTAGAGAACTCATACTATCTGGTTTCAAAGCTTATTATAAACCTAATCAAGACAGGGTACTGGTGAAAGAACAGACACATAGATCAATGAAGACAGAGTCCAGAAATAGAACTACACGTATGCAGTAAATTAATTTTTGACAAAAGCATAAAAACAATTCAATGGAGAAAGGATAGTCTGTTACACAAATGACGTTGAAATAACTGGTCATCTATATGCCAAAAAAAAAAGAACTCTAGCCTTATGCCAGGTAATATACAAAAATTAGCCTGAAAGAGATCACAGACTAAAGCGTAAATTCTAAGACAATAAAACTCCTAGAAGAGAAAATAAAAATCTCTCTGACCTTGGATTAGTTTCCATAGGTATAACAACAAAAACATAATACATAAAAGAAAATATAAAGCACTGGACTTAGTCAAAATTTAAAACTTCTGCTCCTCTAAAGACTCTGTTAAGAAAATGAAAAGGCAGAGGGTTTCCAAGATGGCCGAATAGGAATAGCTCCGGTCTGCAGCCCCCAGTGAGATCAGTGCAGATGGGTGATTTCTGCATTTCCAACTGAGGTGCCTGGTACGTCTCATTGGGACTGGTTGGACAGTGGGTGCAGCCCACGGAGGGCATGCTGAAGCAGGGCAGGGCGTCGCCTCACCCGGGAAGCACAAGGGATCGGGGGATTTCCCTTTCCTAGCCAAGGGAAGCCGTGACAGACTGTATCTGCAGAAACAGTAGACTTCTGACCAAATGCTGTGCTTTTCCCACAGTCTTAGCAACCTGCAGACCAGGAGATACCCTCCTGTGCCTGGCTCAGTGGGTCCCACACCCATGGAGACTTACTCACTGCTAGTGCAACAGTCTGAGATCAAACTGTGATGCTGCAGCCTGACGGGGAAAGGGGCGTCCGCCATTGCTGAGGCTTGAATAGCTCACAGTGTAAACAAAGCACGGACTGGGCAGAGCCCACCGCAGCTCAGCCTCTATAGATTCCACCTCTGGTGGCAGGGCATAGCAGAACAAAAGGCAGCAGACAGCTTCTGCAGACTTAAACGTCCCTGTCTGACAGCTCTGAAGAGAGCAGTGGTTCTCTCAGCATGGCGTTCAAGCTCCGAGAACGAACAGACCACCTCCTCAAGTGGGTCCCTGACCCCCGTGTAGCCTGACTGGGAAACACCTCCCAGTAGGGGCAAACAGACACCTCAAACAGGCAGGTGACCCTCTGGGATGAAGCTTCCAGAGGAAGGATCAGGTAGCACTATTTGCTGTTCTGCAGCCTCTGCTGTTGATACCAAGACAAACAGCGTCTGGAATGGACCCCCAGCAAACTCCAACAGACCTGCAGCTGAGGGGCCTGTTAGGAGGAAAACTAACAAACAGAAAGGAATAGCATCAACATCAACAAAAAGGACATCCACACAGAAACCCCATCTGTAGGTCACCAACATCAAAGACCAAAAGTAGATAAAACCACAAAGATGGGGAGAAACCAGACCAGAAAAGCTGAAAATTCCAAAAACCAGAGCACCTCTTCTCCTCCAAAGGATTGCAGCTCCTCACCAGCAAGGGAACAAAACTGGATGGAGACTGAGTTTGATGAGTTGACAGAAGTAGGCTTCAGAAGGTCGGTAATAACAAACTTCTCTGAGCTAAAGAAGCATGTTCTAACCCAATGCAAGGAAGCTATGAACCTTGATAAAACATTCCATGCTCATGGATAGGAAGAATCAATATTGTGAAAATGGCCATACTGCCCAAGGTAATTTATAGATTCAATGCTATCCCCATCAAGCTACCACTGACTTTCTTCACAGAATTGGAAAAAGCTACTTTAAAGTTCATATGGAACCAAAAAAGAGCCTGCATAGCCAAGACAATACTAAGCAAAAAGAACAAAGCTGGAGGCATCACGCTACCTGACTTCGAACTATACTACAAGGCTACAGTAACCAAAACAGCATGGTACTGGTACCAAAACAGAGATATAGACCAATGGAACAGAACAGAGCCCTCAGAGATAACACCACACATCTATAACCATCTGATCTTTGAATAACCTGACAAAAACAAGAAATGTGGAAAGGATTCCCTATTTAATAAATGGTGCTGGGAAAACTGGCTAGCCATATGTACGAAGCTGAAACTGGATCCCTTCCTTACACCTTACACAAAAATTAACTCAAGATGCATTAAAGACTTAAATGTAAGACCTAACACCATAAAAACCCTAGAAGAAAACCCAGGCAATACCATTCAGGACATAGGCATGGGCAAGGACTTCATGACTAAAACACCAAAAGCAATGGCAACAAAAGCTAAAATTGACAAATGGGATCTAATTAAACTAAAGAGCTTCTGCACAGCAAAAGAAACTATTATTAGAGTGAACAGGCAACCTACAGAATGGGAGAAAATCTTCGCAATCTACCCATCTGACAAAGGGCTAACATCCAGAATCTACAAAGAACTTAAACAAATTTACAAGAAAAAAACAACCCCATCAAAAAGTGGGCAAAGGATATGAACAGACACTTCTCAAAAGAAGACATTTGTGCAGCCAACAGACACATGAAAAAATGCTCATCATCACTGGTCAGAGAAATGCAAATCAAAACCACAATGAGATACCATCTCAAGCCAGTTAGAATGGTGATCATTAAAAAGTCAGGAAACAACAGATGCTGGAGAGGATGTGGAGAAATAGGAATGCTTTTACACTGTTGGTGGGAATGTAAATTAGTTCAACCATTGTGGAAGACAGTGTGGCAAGACATTGTGCACGTGTACCCTAGAACTTGAAGTATAATACAAAAAAAGAAAGAAAATGAAAAGGCAAACAACAGAGAAAATATTTGCAAACACATAACAGAAAGACTTGTGAAGAAAATATACAGACTGCTCAAATCTCAATATAAGAAAATTACAACCCAATTAAAAATGGGAAATAGATTTGACTAGCATATTACCAATGAATACATACACATGGTAAATAAGTGCATGAAAATATGCTCAACATTATTAGTCACTAAGGGAAAACCACAATGAGGTACACACCTATTAGAATGAGTAAAATTTTTTCAAACTAAAAATATCAAGTGCTAGTGAGAACACAGAGCAATTAAGTCTTTCAAACATTGTGAGTGGGAATGCAAAATGGTACAGCCACTTTGCAAAATAGTTTGGCAGCTTCTTGTGAAGTAAAATATATACTATACTTAACATGCATCCCAGGAATCCCACACCTAGGTATTTACCCAGGAGAAACAAAAACTTATGTTTGTACAAAATCTGTGCAGGAGTATTTACATCAGTTTTATTTACAATTGCCAAAAACATAAACAACTCAAAAGTCCAGCAACAGGTGAATTGGTAAACAAACTGATATATCCACAAAATGGAATACTACTCAGCAATGAAAGTAAAGTACTAACACAACACAGAGGAATCTCAAATGCATTATGCTAAGTGGAAAAAAATCAGACTAAAAAGCTGCATACTGTATAATTTCATTTATACAACATTCTGGAAAAGGCCAAAAAAAAATTACAGGGACACAAAACAGATCAGTAACTGCCAGAGATGAGGGTGAGGAGAGGGGCTGACTGAAAAAGGAGCCAAAAGAACTATCTGGATTGATGGAACTATTCTATATCTCAATTGTGATGGTAGTTCTACAACTGTGTGCACTTGTCAGAAATCATACAACTGTACACCAAAAAAGGTGAGTTTTAAATTTATACGTTTATCTTAAAAAATTCCAACGGTCAAAAGGAAATACAACAAAAACATTTAGTTTTTGAATACCTCACAACTATGGCAACTGAGTCCAACCGAGAAGTGATAAAGGCCTTTGTGATTTCTGGTGCATAAGTGTCTAATAGGTGGGGTTCAGTTGATTTCACAAAAGGAACAGACGCTACCATCCTTTGCCACAGAGTTAACAAATAATGAACACTGTTAGGAGCAAATTCCCAATGCTACAAAGAAATAAAGCAAAAGTTATTTAAAATATTACATCTTCCTACAATAAGAATTACAGAATAAAATTACTAAACATCTATTTTTAAATTAACTTTTATTCTTACCATAAAACTAATGAACACTTAATATAGCAAATTTATAAATGCAAAAAAGTAGAAAGAAACCAACATTTCTATTATTTTACCACCCAGAGTAACATTAAAATATTACTCTACTTCCCTCTAATCATTCCATGAATATTTTTCAGAGTTGACATCATGTGAAAAACATGGTTTTATAATCTCTCCCCTAAAATTATAAAACTTCAATATAATCTGTAAAAATTTTATTTCTTCACATAGATTTTATTATAGTTTCTCAAGCCATTATTCAATTATTAGATATTTAAGTAGCTTCTCAATTTTTGTTATATACATTTCAATGAACTTTTTTACCTAAAACCCTGCAATGAACATTTCCAGCAAAGTAATCAAATTAATAGATATTTTTTAAATACCCCCACCAACCCTTACTAAGAAGTTGTTTTAAAACTGGCTACAGTTTAACATAATTACATATTTTTACCTACCTGTAGGCTAGTAATGGTAAAATTAGCAATCAATCTAATAACTTCAGGATATTCCTTCACCATAACTAATTCTCCCAGCTGATAATTTGTCTTTAAACGAGCCAAAAATCGGCAAAATTCATGATAATTACCTGGATCAGACAAACCCTAAATTATGAGACAAAAAGAAAGGCTTAAAAACAAGCCAACCTATGGACAATAAAATCAGTAAAACCCCAAAGCATCTTAAGTCTCCCAATTTTCATGGGTACTTACTTAAAATACTCTGTGTCAACTAGGTAGTTAACAATGTAAAAAAAATAGATTCCTGCTAGGTCTAGTTTTGTCATCAATGATTAATAATAAAGAATCCAAAGTAGAGGCCTTGGAAGAAGATCTGCATCACAATGACTAAATTATAATTTTGGGGAAGCTATTATAGTACACAAAAGTTTTGAGAGTGTGTGTGTGTGTGTGTGTGTGTGTGTGTACTGTGGTTTAAACAGAAGTCAACAAAGGATCTGGAAAATATTTAAGATTAAAAGTACACTCTAGGAAAGAACAATAGTCATCAGACTTAAATGGTATGTATGAGCATACAAATAACAGAAATTTTCTTAATTAAACAAATATTTATTGAGTATCTACAGGCACTGTACCCTCAAGCAACTCCGTGTCTCTCCATGTCTCTAGACAGTCATTCAAACAAATCACTGCAATGTAAGGAATAAAGTTGAGCAAATAACTAAAGTTGGGCAAAAACAAAATTTACCCAGGTAAATTTTGGGGGAGCATAGATTAAAAGGAAATAACAAAAAAGGTCTGCCCAGTGGTCTGTAAGCTCCTTGAAAACAGTTTTAGTATGCACTGTAGCTGGGATGAAACAGAATTCAAAAAGTATCTTTGTAAAACTGAAAGTCTCTAAGCAATTTCATTCATAGGAGCTCCATGAAATATATAGAAAATAGTATCTATTAAGGACAAATAACCAAAAAAATTTTTGTAATCATAGATCTTTAAAACATGTTTGTGATTCTAAAACAATCTAATATTCATACCAACTTTTACAGCCATGGAACATCAACATAAGGATGTTGGAAAATCATTTAAGAGAAATTATCAGGCATTAGCATATTATCTTCCACCTATTGGTTGATGATATTGAGTTAAACAACTAAAAATTTTAAAATATACTGGTAAAATCCTCTTTATCAGCAAAACAGAAAATTTCACAACTATACTAACATTGAAAAGATAAAATAAATGCATAACCCATAAAATACTTCTGAGAATATGCAAAAACAATTGCTTTTTGTAGAACATTCTTACTAAAGATATTATATGTCACCCCCCAAAATTTATTAATAACCAAGAGAATTAGATAAACCTCCTTAAATCATTTAACCTTTAAAAATCTGTATTTTACAGATATTTTAAACCAAAATCAAAATAAAAAGTAAAACAAAATATTTTATCTAAGCACCCAAAATCACTCAATAGCAGCTTTGCAGTTCTCTGAAATGAATATTGGCAATGAAGCTCTAAAGTTAATGCAGAAAAAATTTTAAAATCTACAAACTCTTACTTGTCCACAAGAGGGCAAGAAAACATTATTTCATAATTTAAGGCCACTTGCTCCAATATTAACATTCCGATTTATATTATGTCTTCTATTCATAAGGTGGACATACTGAATTAATCACTTCAGTAGTTTAAGAAGTGCAAGCAAAGAAATGTAACACAATGGTAAAAGACAGAAGCATAGTAAGATAGATAATCTCTAGTCATATTTGCCTAAAAGAAAAAAATAAGAGAAACACAGAAGTCAGCCATGGAAACATCCATTTTTAAAAACTACCCATCTCTACTACAAATGAGATCTAAGGGCTGAGCACGGTGGCTCATGCCTGTAATCCCAGCACTTTGGGAGGCCGAGGCAGGTGGATCACTTGAGGTCAGGAGTTTGAGACCAGCCTGGCCAACATGGTGAAACCCCGTCTCTACTAAAACTACAAAAATTAGCAGGGGTGGTGGGTGCAAGCCTATAATCCCAGCTACTCAAGAGGCTGAGGGAGAAGAATCGCTTGAACCCAGGAGGTGGAGGTTGCAGTGAGGCAAGATTGCACCACTGCACTCCAGCCTGGGCAACAGAGCAAGACTTGATCTCAACAACAACAAAAAAAGCTCTAAGGAAGATAAATATGATACTAAATGTTTTCTTCCAGAATCATAATAAATTCATGATGAGTTTATTATGTGCCTTTAGCTGAAAAACTGTATCTCTATATGCTAAGTATTAAATTACTTCATAAATACCTGAGGGTTTTCAAGTATCCTTTTTACTCCCTTAATTAAATTACCAAGGTACTTGGCACGTTCAGGACTGTTAAATAAGGACCTTCTTGTCGAAGCAAACTGAACTAAACATGAAAGTGCCTAAAAAATACCAAAAGAATTTCATTTCAATTTTCAAAGTAACTGTGGCCACATGTAAGGAATACTACTAGTCTTTACACTTAAAATGAATTTAATTTTAATGCATTATAGAATATAATGCATTATAATGCAACATAAAAAGCATTATAGAACATAAAAATAATAAAAGCTAAATATCATCAACCACTCCCACCACTCACAATCCTTCTACCCCATCATAAAAATTCCTATTTGTATGTATTCCCCTCTAATGTTTTTTCATTAACAAAATCTGCCAGTTCAAGGCCTGGACATGCTATATATTTAATAGGCTCTCAATTGCTTACGATGCCCAGTTCCATTTTCTAATGAATCAGGTTTTCTACCGAAAAGAAAATATGGTTTTGTGGTATAGTATGTTTGGGAAATAGTGCACATTATGTACTGTGGTATCCTGTGGGAGGGGGCAGGGGGAACCTGTAATCTAATCCAGCATATTCCAAATTTAATTGGTCAAGGAATATTTTACAACATCCATTAGCATCTTAAAAAATAGTCTGAAAATGGTGCTGGAAAAGGTAGGCACTTTCTGGTAAGAAAAGAGACAAAAATCAAATGATGCCCTTTTTAGATGTGCTCCAGTTTGCCACAGCCCCTACCATTAGAACCTAAAACCCAAATTAAAAACAAAAACAAAAAGTCCTTAGAAAACTCAGAAGTACAAGTATGGGAACCACTAGCGTATTATAAACACCTGGGTTGGGGGCAAAAAAGACCTGTGTTTGAATCTCAATGCCAATATTTTCTTCATTGCCCTGGGGGAGGTCACTTAGTCAATCTGGGTCTGTTTTCTGTTTTTCTGGGTCTACATAGTAGGGATTTTATTATTTACCTTTCAGGGCCACTTTGAAGATTAAGTGAGGTAAGTATCATACAATAAATAGGACATGTCCAATAAATGTTCGTTACTATCTCTCAAAGCAGTTGTTTTCTACTTTGTTTTTTAAGCACTGGTACTTTTTTGTTTTATCCCAAAACATAATTACATGAAACCATGGTTTCTACATAACTAAAAGCAAGACTGTTGTGACTGAAAGACAGAAGGCTGTGGCTCCAACTGGAAACATGAGGTACTCTGAGAAATCCAGTTTAAAAAGCACTACCTTAAACTCTAGATTCAAGAGAAGACATGTTTTTTTAAAAAGGACATTTCTGTGAATGCTTTCCTCCCTTTTAGGAAATAAGATACCTAAACAAACATATCGCTGATATATACTTTAAATATGGAATATGTTTTTCAGAAAATGGCAATATTAGAACTCCCCAGCTTTACTTCTGCAAGTTTAAACATTAAACTTACGATTTTTTAATAGCCTTGACAGATTTGTTTTAGGCTCCGCAAACATGGAGCTCAGAGTCTCAAAGTTCTATATAACTACAGAGTATCAAGAACTTTTTAAGCATGCAATAGAATTTACACTGATTCAAAAAATATATAAATAACTGGCTTGATGAACACAATTCAAGTGAGTAGATCCCCTTCGTTTCTTATTCAGAGATCTGAAGGGGACAGCCTGTCAAACCTAAGACATGGAGCCAGGCAAGGTTGAGGAAGAATTAGAGAGGGGTAGTAGAAGGGAAAGTCCTTGTGTGGTGGTCAGCTGCTGGACTTAGGCCCTATGGGAACTGAGTAGGAAAAAAATATATATTTAGAGATTGGTAGGTTGTCCTGGCTCTGGGCAAGAGCTAAATCAATAGTTACTGGTTCTAGGCTCACCCATGAAATAAAAGGTAATGTTGACAAAACAAACAAAATTTGACAAATAGTGTAAGCAGTATACATCCCAGAAAATATAAGAACTTATTGTGAAAAGTAAACTCAATTGAATATATAAACAGAAGTTTTGAAGTAAATATATACCACCCCTTATTTAAATTAGATAAAAATCACAGGTATTTTTTAATGAAATAACGAATGACTTTTACTTACTAACTGAGACAGTAGTGGTGGAAGTGAATGATACAAATTGAAGAAAAGATCCAATGTTTCTGGTTCCAGGAAAACTGGGAAAAAAAATTATTTTCTAACACCATTACTTTCAATTCAGTGATCTTAACGAAGTAAGACAATATCACACAAACTGAGAAATCCAAGACCTCTGCATGTGGCCATTCCTTCCAGTTAGGCCTATTTTTAATTCCCAGCTATTTTCCTTTGAAAGATGAAATAATACAGACAGAAATTAACTAGCCAGGCTCTTCCTCATGTAGCACTTCCTCTATGTAGCACTACAGTTTGAAATGGGAGAATCTTCTATTTTTATTTGTACTCAAGTAATATAAACATTGAGAATTCAAACAGTATCAAAAAGTAAACAGTATTAAAAAGCTTATAATTAAAAAAAACTACCCTATCCCATTCCAACTGCTTTTCAACTCTTTTAGCTATAGTTAGTCATGTTTCCAAATAATGGCCTATACTATTTCTTCATTTGATTGTTTTACTTTAGACATCAACTGCATTCCTATTACAGTGTGTAACGCTTTAGCTGTCTAATCACGAATGCCACATCCCTACCACCCCTACCACTCTCTCCACAAGCAATCCTCTCAAAAACCCACCCACTATTATCACAATTTGTGATTAAATCAATTCTATGTGTTTACATTTATTATGACTATGTAAATAACATTAACGGCTGAGCTGTAGTTACATCACATTTCTAATACTCACTGGACTTAATCATAGCATCTTTTCTGTGCTTAGTTGTGTATCTGTCACTAATTCTCTCCAAATGCTCTGACAGATTGGCACAATGTTCTTCATAACATGTTCCACACCATCAATAGCATCAAATAACCCATCATTTGCATTCACCCACCGCTACCTCCCAGAGCCTTCAACTTGAACTGGTTGCTCCTTAACTTTGTTATACAACTGTAGCCTTTTTATGTCTTTCACTGTCATCTTGTGTTGAAGTGCTCATTTCCCAAATTCCATTATCTTCCACTTTCTTTGCATGGACATCAAGTAGCTTCCTGAGAGCAAGTACATAAGGGATAAATTTTGGAAGCACTCGCATATCTGAAAATGTCTTTATTCTATCTTAGATTTGATAAGTTTGGTCTAGTTTGGAAACAGCTTTCCCTCAGAAGCCTGAAGATACTACTCTATTGTCTTCTAGCTTTCAGTGCTGCTGTTGAGAAGTCTAATACCTTCTTGACCCCAATCCTTTGTAGGAGGAGACTTACTTTTTTCTTTCTGGTAAGTTTTACAATTTTTTTCTTTATCCTTACTATTCTAAAATGTCATGATTATAAAGCTTACTGAGTATCTTTTTTATTCATTATGCTGGGAACTTGGTGGGATCTTTCAATCCAAAAACGCATACCCTTCAGAGCTCAGAACATTTTGGGGTACTATCTGTTTGCAAATTTCCTTCTTTCTCCATCCTCTCTTTCTAGAACTCCTAACCGTCACACCTCCTTAATTTCATCTTCTAGTTTTCTTATTTTTTTTCCTCCTATCAAACATCTCCTTGCTTTTTTGTTCTACATTTTAGGAGACTGTGTTAACTTTATCTTACAACTTTTCCACTGGATGTTTTATTTTGGCAACTGTCCTGTAAATTTGGAACATTCTCTGAACAATGTCCTGTCCTTGTTTCAGGGATGCATTATCTCATCATCTCTCTGGGCATATTCATTATATCTTTCTGAAGTTTATTTCTACTTTCACCTTGTCTCTGTTGCTATTAACTACCCTCCATTTTAAAATTAAACTTTGAGATAATTGTAGATTCACATGCAGTTGCAAAAAATAATACAGAAAGACCCCGTGAACTCCCACCCATTTTCCTACAATGGTAATTTCTTGCAAAACTACAGTATAATATCTCAACCAGGACACTCACATTGATAAAATCCACAATCTTATTCAGATTTCAGTTTTACATGTACTCATGTGTGTGTAGATGTGTGTGTTCAGTCTGTGAAATTTTTTATTACATGTATTGGTTCATGTTTCCATCACCACAGTCAAGACACAGAACACAAAGTTCCCTTTTGTTGTTGTAGTCTCTGATCTCCATATTAGAAGTTTTTCACAAAATTAATACTGTTCCTCTATTATATCTGGTATCCATGAATATGAGGCCTCTCCAATTTTATTTCTTGAGGAAAAAAACTCTGGTCTTGGAAAGTAAAGAAGTAGCACAGGTAGAGAAAAGGGAGGAAAAGGCAGTCACCTAGCTGCACAGGTGGTAGAGAAGATCCTGGAGAGTTTAACTGTTCAGAGTACAGACTTTTTATCAAACCCCGTCAGCCCCATTTCCCAATTCTGAGCTCAGAGGTACTTTAGGTGCCACCATTTTTCTGGAACATGGGAGAACAAATTAGCTTCCTTTTTCTTGGTATCCCTTTCTATAAGCAAGTTGCGACTCTCCTCTTCTAGGTCACTTAATCTAATTCGTTCTCTTTATAACCCTAAAAAATATGTTGACATCTCTTGCCAACTCTTCATATTAAACTTTTTTCTTTCTCATGATGACCCTTCATACTGAACTTTTTTCTTGATCTCCAAGTTGTTGAAATCTGCACCGTGCAAAGATCATTTGCAGAATCACCTATTGAACTGCCAATGAAATCAAAGTTAAGGCAGTTAAGGACCAGTTTCAAGACCTTCATTACCAGATTTTGCTAACATTGATCCGGAAGATTTAAAGGTTTGGCCAACACCTGAAAATGATCATAAACAGAGTGGGATCCTGTCCCACTCTGTTTATCTGAAAGTTTCATATCAGAGCTCTTGACTTTCCTCCCAAATCTGCTCTCCATTTAGCTCTAGTGCAGTCCTTGTTTTTTCTTTTTTCCAAAATCAAAATATAGAAGTTACTATAATATGAATTACAGAAAACATTTCAATATTAGCCATCAGCAGCTACTTTAGGTTACAAATCCATTTGAGCTCTTTTTTTAATTCCTAGCAAAAAGATAACTATACTTAGGGAAACTATATTGCTTAATACTGTGCCTTTATGTTGATGACCCTTCACACCAAACTTTTTTCTTACTTGTTCTCCAAGCTGTTGGAATCTGCACCGTGCAAAGATCATCTGCAGATTCATCTGCTGAACTGCCAATGAAGTCAAAGTTAAGGCAGTTAAGGACCAGTTTCAAGACCTGCATTACCAGATTTTGCTGACATTGATCTTGAAGATTTAAAGGTTTGGCCAACACCTGAAAAAAGTACAAAATCAAATAAAACACTGTGAAATACATCAATAAACTTACACTTCATGACTTAAAATAATTTTTCAATGTCAAATGAAAACTAGTAAGAGTTTACAAAGTTATACTGTTCCATATATGAGGAAGTAATGTTACCTTCTTCAAGAAAAACTGGCTTTAACTTCATGCATAAAAGAATCACACTCAGCTAATAAAGGCAATCAGAACTCTGAATGTTGGAGCATACTCACAAAGCTTCTGGAGAACAATCCTGTTTCCAAAATAATGCCCATTCTCACACAAACCGAAAACAATTATACCTTTTAGGTATATTGTGAAATATTTATAGAGGAAATTATATGAAATTTGGGATTCTGCTTATATGAAATTTGGGATTCTGCTTGAAAAATAATATAAAAAGTGGGAAGGTAGGAATAGAGAGAAAACAAGATTGGCCGTGAGTTGCTACTGTTTAACTGGCTGATAGGTTAACTGGTTATAATAGTCTATCTACTTTTGTGTATGTTAAAATTTTCTATGTTAAAAGAAAAATTTTAAGATAATAGAAGGTCTTTGGGTCTGACATAGTGTAGCAGTTGTCATGTTACTATACCAACGAACTGAAATAATTGGAAACTAGTGCTTATTGGAGCATACTTTCAGAAATGCTGTATTACACCAATTATCAGGCTTGAATAGCATGATGGAGTCCCTATATTATACAAGAGAATACAGTATCATTACGAATCACGCTATCACTAATATTCAATACAGCACTAAGTAGCAAATGGGGAAATACTATTTCCCAAAGAAGTTGTTAAAGTCAACGATCTTGGCTGAACTATGAATAAATTTTGATAGCTGATGAATCAGGAAAATATTGTCATTTCATTTTTCATCTGCATCCTATCAAAATATAAGCAAGTAGATAAAGAAACTAATACTAAATTAGCTTCTATAATTAAAGAATCAACACTGGGAAGGCAATGAAACTACCACCTAAAGATAAGTTATTAGATTCCCTTTGGATTTCACCTTATCGTATGCCCAGTGAGTAAAAGTGAATTTTTTGGAACTGCTTACAGACTTATGCAAATTTACTATACTTAAGTCTGTCCACAATAATTCTTTAAAAGGCAGAATTGGGGGGAAAATCCAACTGAAATTTTTTTGAAACTCTTAAAATTTCCCAAATATTCTAACTAGGAAGTTGAATTATCAAATAACTTACCTCTTTCAAAAGAGAGCATGCTAGCACTAAAATGTCTTTGAGAGAAGTATCACGAAATGAGGTAGCTATTTTCCTGTGTTTTGCTGAAGGTCTAGAATAATCAACCTAAAAAAATAAAGATGAAATTAGTTTAACCAGACCTATGAAAAAGCAAAGCAAAATTTACTTAAAAAAAAAAGGAAATAAACAAGTAGAATCCAAGTTTCTAGACTGTTTCAATTTAATGTTCTTCCTACAACACATACTGATCCCGATACTAAAAACCAAAGTTCATCACACTTTCAGAGGCAGTATAAACAACACAGATTATAAAATAAAAATAGATACTAAGACTATTAACTCCTGAACCATGTACCATATTTTACATCATGCAGTAACAACTTCCCTGTTCCTCACATTCCACCTGTAAAATGAGAAATCTCCAAGATAATCTCCAAATTCTAACTTTATAAATAAGCAAACTGAATTAGCCACAGAAAAATTCTTCTGGCTGAAAGTGATATTCCTATATATACCATATATGTCATTGGTTCATATATCTTTCATACTATGAGAAGAAACCATGGCAGAAATTATAAATAATCAGAAATCTGATTTATTATACAAGCAATAGTATATTCCCTCTGAATATTTTATTAGTTAATGACAAATAATTTTTAAGAATAAACTAAGACTAGCTCTTAGGCCTCTAACCTAAAATGTAGTATATTCAAAATTATATTATTAATACCATTAATATTTCCATTTATCAATAGGAAACAGGCAAAGCTGAAGTCTGACACTCATACTAACATTAACACTATGGTCTACAGTTGCTATAGCATTACCATTTATTCTTATTGCTATTTGGAAGAAGAAAATAAACCATTTTCCTTGCTAGTGTTTATAGATCTGAAAGAAACAATAGGCTCAAAATTGATTATGTGATACTTCCCAACCTCTAACATATAATTTAGATTATACTCGATTGCCATACTTACTTATAAAACATGAAACATAACAGAAGGCCAAATGATTACACAAAGTAGTTATGGAACCTATACCCAATGTGTAAGATTTAAATTAGCATTTTCAGTGTTCCTTATTTTTTTTTCCAACTTTCATTTTAGCTTGTGGGGGTACATGTGTGTGTTTGTTGCCTGGGTGTATTGCATGTTGCTGAGGTTTGGGGTATGAATGATCCTATCACTCAAAAGTTAGTTTTTCAACCTTCACCCCTTTCTATCTCTCCCCTGTCTAGTAGTCCCCAGTTTCTACTATTGCCATCTTTATGTCCACGAGTATCTAGTGTTTAACTCCCACTGGAAGTGAGAACATGTGGTATTTGGTTTTCTGCTCCTGCATTAATTTGCTTAGGATAAGGGCCTCCAGCTGCATCCATGTTGCTGCAAAGGACATGATTTCATTATTTTTTATAGCTGCATAATATTCTGTGGTATATGTGTATTTTCTTTATCCAATCCACCGTCACTAGGTACTAACGTTGATTCCACGTCTTTGCTTTTCTGAATAGTACTGCAGTGAACATGTCAGTGCACATTCCTTTTTGATAGATTTGGGGTTTGGGGGATATATACTCAGTAATAGGATAGTGGTTCTGGTTTAAGTTCTTTGAGAAATCTCCAAACTACTTTCCACAGTGGCTGAACTAATTTACATTCCCACCAACGTATATAAGAGTTCCCTTTTCTCCACAGCCTTGCTAGCATCTGTGGTTTTTTGACTATTTAATAGTGGCCAGTCTGACTGGTGTGAGATGGTATTTCATTGTGGTTTTGATTTGCATTTCTAAGATGATTAGTAATGTGGAACATTTCTTCATGTTTTTTGGCCACCTGCCTTCTTTTGAGAAGTGTCTATTCATGTCTTTTGCTTATTTTTAATGCCTCTCTTGATTAATTTAAATCAAATCTCAACTTTCCTCAACATATAAAAATATTTTTTCCTTAATACAAATTAAAAGCAAAGAGCATTATAATTGCAATTTATAAAGTATTCTTCATATATTATTTCGCTTATTCCTTAAAACTAATCTGTGAGATACATTTTATCTTTTTAAAACACATGAGTTTTGAAATAAAGGATGATTTTAAAAGATGAGAAATTCAAGTTTACAGGCACACTGTCTTAAGACTAACCTCTCACTCTCATCATATCCATAAAATGGGAAGAAACTTAGGTGTACTGAGCACATTCTACACACTAAGTCCCGTGCAAGTTAATACAATCTTATTAAGATCCATGTAAGTAGTTGTTATTCTCACTTTACAGGTGACAATATGTAAGTTTTAAAGAAGCTAAGAAGTTTGTAAAAGGTAAAAATAGAGCGAAAATACAACTCCATGTTTTATTCCAGAGTTATATCAAAGGACTGCATGCTTATTTTACTTGGGTTACTCATTTAGATATCCAATATTTTGAGACGAAGGACTGCACATCCATTTTCTATTGCATATATATGCCTCTACCTTGGAGGCACAGGATATTTTACTTCTTAATGACTAGATAGTGAATATACTCCAGGAACAGAAACTCTAGCTTCTAAAACAGCAGGATAACTTATATAATCCTCCTAACTTTTAGGAAAACTCAAGTGTAGATCTTTTTCTTAAGAGACACATCCTGTTATGGATACTACATGAATTTATCTGGCTCACATCTGATAACTAGAGTATTTAATTATCCTCATGCATTATAGATCTCCCTACTTCCTGGTTCAGAAATGCTTAATAAATGCTAGTTGAAACTGTAAATGTCATAAAATTAGGCTGAGTGAACTGTCTCCACAGAAGCCATCTATATTTTTCACCATATAAACCCAAAATCACACTTCAGACCTTAAAACTTTTCTTAAAAGGTGCTTGGTTCAATGCAAGAAAAGCTTGGACTATCTTGTGCCAGAAGGTAAGAAAGAACCCAAAGAATGGTGAGGAAATGTCAAATGGACACAAAAATCACCTTGAAAAAGGTCCTATTGGTCAAATCCTGGAAAATCTGAGCAACAAATAATGTTAGCAATGAATTATAACCTATTAAATAAAATGAAACCAGGAATCCATAGTAATATAAGTTAACAAATCCATAAGCTGAAAGTCTGATAAGGAACAAGATATTTTCAGAGACTTAAGTACCTTTTCACAAAATATGTATTAATTACAACAGGGAAAAGAATAAGTCTACAATGGGGGAGCACAGAGGAGTCCATCTTAATTAAGAGATCAAAGTGAACATCATCAGTAATGTGACAAATCATCACATGCTTCCTGATGGGAGGCAATGAGATGGGCACAGTATCATTTCTGTGATATTTCTGACAAATTCACATAAGCTGAATCTAATAATGAGGAAATATCAGACAATCCCAAATTGAAGGACATTTTAAAAAACTGGCCTATAATCTTCATTAATGTCAAGGCCATGAAAGTGAAAAAGATTGAGAAATTTTTCTCCATATTGAAGGAGACTAATACAACATAAGAACTAAATGTGATACATAATCCTAAACTGGTTCTTTTGCTAGAAAGAGGGTTTATAACCAGTGAATCCTGAATGGGGTATGAGGATTAGATAGTGGGAATAATTCCAGTGTTCATTTTCTGATTGCAAGGTTGTATTGTGGTTATGTAGAAGAACGTCCTTGTATGTAGGAAATACACTAAATTCCCTGGTGGTGGAGAATCACATTAGCAACTCAGTGTCAAATAGATGAGAAAAAACTTCTCTTTACTATACTTACAACTTCTCTGTAAGTTTGCTAATTTAAAAAAAGAAGTTATCCTGTTACTCTCTAAACTACACATTTACCAGAACTTCACATTAACTAGTCTTCTTTCAGTGATAATCTAAACACAGCAAACTCTCATTTCCAGGGCAGACTATTTTCCTATTACGCTGAGAAGCACGAAATGAATCAAACTGCTAGTTTCAAAATTAGCAAAAAGTTGTAAAATGAAGATGACAAGTACATGAGGTTATCATACTATTCTCTTCACTTTTATGAAAATATTTAAATGTACTTGTTTTTAGAAGGAAGCTACAGTTCTTTAGACATATTTAGAGTTCAATAAGATTATCCCTGTCATAATATCCCTACTGACACAGTATTATTAATAGATACCTATGTACACACAAACACACAGCATATACTCTGGGGTGGAGGAGTCAGGAAGGTGATGGCCGTGATAAGAGATCACTCTAAATTTTAGAAATCCATCCTATAAATCTAAAAATATTTTCTAATTCCTGATTGAACACAAGCAGAAAATGGTTCTTTTGTATTTTTTTATGCACATGGCTATATTGTTACTCCAAAGGGAGCTGGCAAGTGATCCTGGGTATGAAAGCTCTTCTACATATATACATCTATATGTGTGCATCGACATGCATGCACACACGCAAACACATACCACTCAAGATGACAGTTTTTAAACACTACATTCCTCTTTATTATAAAATTATTCCACGTAGAACCCAACTTCTGCTTTCATTCTGTTCAGAACCATGTTATGTGCAAACGGAACAGGTGATAACATGTTCAGATCATAAAAGCACTGTTGGGGAGAAGTACAGCTTCTGAAAACTCCCCCTGTACAGGGTAAAAATCCAAACTAGGAGCCATAAAGTGAAAAAAGGCCTGTTTTGTTTTTTAATATAAACATTTATTATAAAATCAACTGGTTTGATAAGAAAGCAATTATTTAAAAAATTTAATACAAATACATGTTAAGTGTACAAATTAGAATTCTTTTGAGAAAACAAGTTCTTATTTAAAGAAGAAACAAAACCTCCTTAACAGTTGGAATAAAACCTATCCCTGAATAGTTAGTGGTATTACACAGAAATATTTATATTATGTTCCTCTATTCCCAGTACCTACTTTTACAGAATCAGGAGAATTTAAATAGAATATCAAAATATAAATAATAAATATCTGCACAAGATTTTTATTGAAGACATGATTATCAGTGCATAAATGCCTAAATATGAGGTTATAAATACAACATAATACTGAAGAACTCCATTCTCTCAATTTTAGAAAGGGAGACTTTTCTGAAGACAAATGTCTGAAGCTCAGGTATAGGATTTCACTAATTTCACACACTGGTATTATCGACAAATTGTGATTAAACAGAAATCACTCTTTTAGACAAAAATATTTCCTAATATGAAAAACAAATTCGACTTTCTGAATCTCAAAGAAATACTGAAACAGAAAGGTGAGAAAAAACGTGAAATTAAGAAAGTATTTTGGAGGGTTTCTTTTTTACACGGCTATGCTTAGGCTTAAGTATGTTTTTTGTGGCATCCACTCATACAGTGGTGGTCACTCCTATACGAATGCTGATAAAAACAACACAGCTTCTGTGAAATAGCTTTCTTCCACGCCTTCAACTTGTAGACAGTGATGAAGGTGAGCTTTTTTCTTGTAGAGTCTCATGAATATCTCTTTCAGTTCCATGAATGTGGGCTTCACACATGTGTTATTTGCTAAAGCTAATAATGAATAAAAATGGCCCACAGGAGGGACAGGCTGGTCTTCTAGCCTTCTTGATTTCAGGAGACAAACTGTAGAGATGGTTTTAATCTTTCAATATTTCTGCAAAGATGTAAAATCTGTACATTTCCTCTAACCATGAGCACACAGGTGAGGTAAAGACTATGTTTGGGGTCTGCCTGAAGCAGCTGGTGATCTTTACTAAAGGCATCTGAAAACATCTGATCCAATCTTTTAGTAGGAATGGTAACATCCGCCAGTGTATATAGAGGTGTTAGGCTTGATACAAGATAATGAAGCTGAGGAAAAGGAACTAAATTCATGCTGATTTCATTACGGTCCTTATTAAGGGACCCTTCAAATCTTGCAGAGCTTGTTAGGTTGAACAAATTTGCCACAATGTTGTTGACTGCAACAAAGGGCTTATTATGCCGCTTTTTAAAGCCACAGCACTTGAAGTCGTCTACAGTTGTATCCAACTTTCCAGAATTCACTATGAGGTCGACTTTGCTAATGATGTCAAATAAAGATTGTCAATGGGCAACACACGGTCTGCATGCTCATTAAGTTCCTTCATTGCCAAGATACCATTATGAGGTCAAGTTATGACATCTTCCTCACCGGAAGGATAAATGGAGGTCATAAATCTACATACTTCTGGGAATTCATCTTCAAGCACCTTTAAAAGAAATGTGTCAAATGGCACCTGGAACACCAGCCAACAAGACAGAAGCGTTCACTCCCCTGGAAAGGGGGCTGAGCCAGGGAGCCAAGTGGTCTAGCGCAGAGGATCCCACCCCCACGGAGCCCAGCATGCTAAGATCAACTGGCTTTAAAATCTTGCTGCCAGCACAGCAGTCTGAAGTCAACCTGGGATGCTCCAGCTTGGTGGGGGGACGGGCGTCCACCATTACTGTGGCTTGAGTAGGCGGTTTTGCCCTCACAGTGTAAACAAAGCCACTTGGAAGTTCAAAATGGGCGGAGCCCACCACGGTAGCCAGAATGCCCGTGTAGATTCCTCCTCTCTGGGCAAGGCATTTCTGAAAGAACGGCAGCAGCCCCAGTCAGGGGCTTATATATATATAAAACTCCCATCTCTCTGGAACAGAGCACCTGGGGGAAGGGGCGGCTGTGGGCACAGCTTCAGCAGACGTAAATGTTCCTCCTTGTCACCTCTGAAGAGAGCAGGGGATCTCCCAGCACGGTGCTCAGGCTCTGCTAAGGGACAGATCCCCGTGCCTCCTGACTGGGAGACATCTCCCAGCAGGGGTCAACAGACACCTCATACAGGAGAGCACTGGCTGGCATCTGGCGGGTGCCCCTCTAGAACAAAGCTTCCAGAAGAAGAAACAGGCAGCGATCTCTGCTGTTCTGCAGCCTCCGCTGGTGATACCGAGGCAAACAGGGTCTGCAGTGAACCTCCAGCAAACTCCAGCAGACCTGCAGCAGAGGGGCCTGACTGTTAGAAGGAAAGCTAACAAACAGAAAGCAATAGCATCAACACCAACAAAAAGGACGTCCATACAAAAACTCCATCTGAAGGTCACCAACATCAAAGACCAAAGGTAAATAAATCCATGAAGATGAGGAAAAACCAGCGCAAAAAGTCTGAAAATTCCAAAAACTGGAACACTTGTTCTCCTCCAAAAGCTCACAACTCCTCGCCAACAAGGGAACAAAACTGGATGGAGAATGAGTTTGACGAATTGACAGAAGGAGGCTTCAGAAGGTGAGTAATAATAAACTCCTCTGAGCGAAAGGAGCATGTTCTAACCCAATGCAAGGAAGCTAAGAACCTTGAAAAGGTTAGAGGAATTGCTAACTAGAATAACCAGTTTAGAGAAGAACCTAAATGACCTGATGGAGCTAAAAAACACAGCAAGAGAACTTCGTGAAGCATACACAAGCATCAATAGCCGAATCGATCAAGAGGAAGAAAGGATATCAGAGATTAAAAAACAACTTAATGAAATAAAGTGTGAAGACAAGATTAGAGAAAAAGAAATGAAAAGGAATCAACAAAGCCTCCAAGAAATATGGAACTATGTGAAAAGACAAAACCTATGTTTGATTGGTGTACCTGAACGTGATGGAGAGAATGGAACCAAGTTGGAAAACACTCTTCAGCATATTATCCAGGAGAACTTCCCCAACCTGCCAAGACAGGCCAACATTCAAATTCAGGAAATACAGAGAACATCACAAAGATACTCCTAGAGAAGAGCAACCCCAAAACACATAATCGTCAGATTCACCAAAGTTGGAATGAAGGAAAAAATGTTAAGGGCAGACAGAGAGAAAGGTTGAGTTACCCACAAAGGGAAGCCCATCAGACTAACAGCGGATCTCTCTGCAGAAACCCTACAAGCCAGAGGAGAGTGGAGGCCAATATTCAACATTCGTTAAGAAAAGAATCTTCAACCCAGAATTTCATATCCACCCAAACTAAGCTTCATAAGTGAAGGAGAAATAAAATCCTTTACAGACAAGCAAATGCTCAGAGATTTTGTCACCACCAGGCCTGCCTTACAAGAGCTCCTGAAGGAAGCACTAAATATGGAAAGGAAAAACTGGTACCAGCCACTGCAAAAACATACCAAATTGTAAAGACCATCGACACTATGAAGAAACTGCATCAACTATCAGGCAAAGTAACCAGCTACAATCATAATGACAGGATCAAATTCACATATAACAATACTAACCTTAAATGTAAATGGGCTAAATGCCCCAATTAAAAGACACAGAATGGCAAATTGGATAAAGAGTTAAGACCTATCAGTATGCTGTATTCAGGAGACCCATCTCATGTGCCTTTGCACATAGCCTACACACATAGGCTCAAAATAAAGGGATAGAGGAAGATTAACTAAGCAAATGGAAAGCAAAAAAAAGCAGGGGTTGCAATTCTAGTCTCTGATAAAACAGACTTTGAACCAACAAAGATCAAAGGAGAAAAGAAGGGCATTACATAATGTTAAAGGGATCAACACAACAAGAAGAGCTAACTATCCTAAATATATATGCACCCAATACAGGAGCACCCAGATTCATAAAGCAAGTTCTTAGAGACCTACAAAGAGACTTAGACTCCCACACAATAATAGTGGGAGACTTTAACACCCCACAGTCAATATCAGAGAGATCAACGAGAAAGAAAATTCACAAGGATATTCAGGACTTGACAAACTCAGCTCTGACCATGCAGACCTAATAGACATCTACAGAACTCTCCACCTCAGATCAACAGAATATACATTCTTCTCACAACCACATCGCACTTATTCTAAAATTGACCACATAATTGGAAGTAAAGCACTCCTCGGCAAATGCAAAAGAACCAAAATCATAACAGTCTCTCGGACCACAGTGCAATCAAATTAAAACTCAGGACTAAGAAACTCACTCAAAACTGCACAACTACACGGAAACTGAACAACCTGCTCCTGAATGACTACTGGGTAAATAACAAAATTAAGGCAGAAATAAATAAGTTATCTAAATCCAATGAGAACAAAGACACAATGTATCAGAATCTCTGGGACACAGCTAAAGCAGTGTTTAGAGGGAAATTTATAGCACTAAATGCCCACAGGAGAAAGCTGCAAAGACCTCAAATCGACACCCTAGCATCACAATTAAAAGAACTAGAAAAGCGAAAGCAAACAAATTCAAAAGCTAGCTGAAGACGAGAAATAACTAAGATGAGGGCAGAACTGAAGGAGACAGAGACATGAAAAACCCTTCAAAAAATCAATGAATCCAGGAGCTGGTTTTTTGAAAAGATTAACAAAATACATAGACCACTAGCCAGACTAACAAAGAAAAAAAAAAGAGAGAAGAATCAAATAGACACAATAAAAAACAATAAAGGGGAGATCACCAGTGACCCCACAGAAATACAAACTACCATCAGAGAATACTATAAACACCTCTACGAAAATCAGCTAGAAAATCTAGAAGAAATGAATAAATTCCTGGACACATACACCTCCCAAGACTAAACCAGGAAGAAGTTGAATCCCTGAATAGACCAATAACAGGTTCTGAAATTAAGGCAGTAATTGATAGCCTACCAACCAAAAAAAGCTCCGGACCAGACGGATTCACAACTGAATTCTACCAGAGTTACAAAGAGGAGCTGGTACTACTCCTTCTGAAACTATTTCAATCAATAGAAAAAGAGAGACTCCTCCCTAATTCATTTTATGAGTCCAGCATCATCCTGATACCAAATCCCGGCAGAGACACAACAAAAAAAGAAAATTTCAGGCCATTAAACCTGATGAACATCAACTCAAAAATCCTCAAAATACTGGCAAGCCAAATCCAGCAGCACATCAAAGAGCTTATCTACCACGATCAAGTCAGCTTTATCTCTGTGATGCAAAGCTGGTTCAACATATGCAAATCAATAAACATAATCCATTACATAAACAGAACCAATGACAAAAACTACATGATTATCTCAATAGAGGCAGAAAAGGCCTTCAATAAAAATCAACCCTTCATGCTAAACACTCTCAATATACTAGGTATTGATGGAACATATCTCAAAATAATAAGAGCTATTTATGACAGACCCACAGCCAATATCATACTGGATGGGCAAAAGCTGGAAGCATTCCCTTTGAAAACCAACACAAGACAATGATGCCCTCCCTCACCACTCCTATTCAATGTAGTATTGGAAGTTCTGGCCAGGGCAATCAGGCAAGAGGAAGAAATAAAGGGTATTCAAATAGGAAGGTAGGGAGTCAAATTGTCTCTCTTTGCAGATGACATGATTGTATATTTAGAAAATACCATTATCTCAGCCCCAAATCTCCTTAAGCTGATAAGCAACTTCAGCAAAGTCTCAGGATACAAAATCAATGTGCAAAAATCACAAGCGTTCCTATATACCAATAACGGACGAACAGAGAGCCAAATCATGAGTGAACTCCCATTCAGAATTGATACAAAGAGAATAAAATACCTAGGAATATAACTTACAAGGGATGTGAAGGACCTCTTCAAGGAGACCTACAAACCACTGCTCAAGTAAATAAGAGAGGATACAAACAAATGGAAAAACATTCCATGCTCATGGATAGGAAGAATCAATATTGTGAAAATGGCCATACTGCCCAAAGTAATTTATAGATTCAATGCTATCCCCATCAAGCTACCACTGACTTTCTTCACAGAATTAGAAAAAACTACTTTAAATTTCATATGGAACCAAAAAAGAGCCCATATAGCCAAGACAATCCTAAGCAAAAAGAACAAAGCTGGAGGCATCACGCTACCTGACTTCAGAGTATACTACAAGGCTACAGTAACCAAAACAGCATGGTACTGATACCAAAACAGATGTATAGACTAATGGAACAGAACAGAGGCCTCAGAAATAATGCCCCACATCTACAACCATCTGATTTTTGACAAACCTGACAAAAACAAGAAATGGGGAAAGGATTCCCTATTTAATAGTGTTGGAAAACTGGCTAGCCATATACAGAAAACTGAAACTGGGCCCCTACCTGACACCTTATACAAAAATTAACTCAAGATGGATTAAAGACTTAAATATAAGACCTAACATCATAAAAACCCTAACCTAGGCAATACCATTAAGGACATAGGCCTGGGCAAAGACTTCATGACTGAAACACCAAAAGCAATGGCAACAAAAGCCAAAATTAACTAATGGGATCTAATTAAACTAAAGAGCTTCTGCATAGCAAAAGAAACTATCATCAGAGTGAACAGGCAACCTACAGAATGGGAGAAAATTTTTGCAATCTATCCATCTGACAAAGGGCTAATATCCAGAATCTACAAGGAACTTAAACAAATTTACAAGAAAAAAAACCTCATCAAAAAGTGGGCAAAGGATATGAACAGACACTTCTGAAAAGAAGACACTTATGTGGCCAACAACCGTATGAAAAAAAGCTCATCATCACTGGTCATTAGAGAAATGCAAATCAAAACTACAATGAGATACCATCAAAGGAGACAAAGAAGGGCATTACATAATGTTAAAAGGATCAATGCAACAAGAAGAGCTAACTATCCTAAATATATATGCACCTAATACAGGAGCACCCAGATTCATAAAGCAAGACTGCATCTCATGCCAGCTAGAATTGTGATCACTAAAAAGTCAGGAAACAACAGATGCTGGAGAGGATGTGGAGAAATAGGAACACTTTTACACTGTTGATGGGAGTGTAAATTAGTTTAACCACTGTGGAAGACAGTGTGGCAATTCCTCAAGGATCTAGAACCAGAAATACCATTTGACCCAGCAATCCCATTACTGGGTATATACCCAAAGGATTATAAATAATTCTACTATAAAGACACAGGCACACATATGTTTATTGCATCACTATTCACAATAGCAAAGATTTGGAAACCAACCCAAATGCCCATCAACGATAGACTGGATAAAGAAAATGTGCCACATATACACCATGGAATACTATGCAGCCATAAAAAATGACGAGTTCATATCCTTTGCAGGGACATGGATGAAGCTGGAAACCACCATTCTCAGCAAACTAACACAGGAACAGAAAACCAAACACCGCATATTCTCACTCATAAGTGAGAGTTGAACAATGAGATTACATGGACACAGGGAGGGAAACATCACACACCAGGGCCTGTTGGGGGTTGGGGGGCTAGGGGAGGGATAGCATTAGGGGAAATACCTAATGTAGATAGATGGCTGGTTGATGGGTGCAGCAAACCACCATGGCACATATACACCTATGTAAAAAACCTGTACATTCTGCACATGTATCCGAGAACTTGAAGTTTAACAATGAAGAAAATATGGTTGTACATACACACATGCGCAATGGAATATTAAAAAAAAAAGAATAAGAAGAAGAAGAAGAAGAAGAAATGTGCCAAGCCCAGATCCTGATTCTCCTCCCACGGAATGTATTATAAAGAAACACTGCAAGCAATCACAGTGCTCTGCCAACTTTCTGAGTTTCTCTAAAACCTGGTCTTGATAAAGACTGCCAAAAACTTTGTGATCCACAGCCCAATTATTTCCGGAGCCAGAAGTATCAGTGATGAGCTGTTTGGTATCAAATACATCTCTGAGTGGTCCCTGCAGAATTTCATTCACTATCCCTTCTACCATGTCAATCAAGACAGCTGGTATCCACATTTCTAAAGAAGCTGCTTATTGCCTCATAATAAATTCCTTTCTGGCTGACCGCGGCGTGCTCCCTTAGTGCCAGGTCCCAGAAGCAGCAGCCAATCTGGTTTTCGCACTGGCCAACCAATGACTACCAACTGGGTTATGCTGGTGCATAGCCAGCTGGGGTCGCTTGTGAGTCGTGCCGGCCTCTGCATTGGCCTGCAACCCAAAAGGCCTGTATTGCTGCTTGTTGTTGTTGTTGTTTGAGACAGAGTCTTGCTCTGTCACCCAGGGTGGAGTGCAGTGGCATGATCTCAGCTCACTGCAACCTCTGCCTCCCGGGTTCAAGCAATTCTCCTGCCTCAGCCTCCCCAGTAGCTGGGATTACAGGCGCCCATCACCACGCCCAGCTAATTTTTGTTATTTTTAGTAGAGATGGGGTTTCTCCATGTTGGCCAGGCTGGTCTCGAACTCCTGACCTCAGGTGATCCCCCTGCCTCAGTCTCCCAAAGTGCAGGCATTACAAGTGTGAGCCACCTGGCCCAGCCAAAAAAAGGCCTGTTTTTTTATGAGTCCTGCTGTGTATCCATTGTTGAGAATCAATTCCTCAAACCACCTATATTTGTAAGTGAGTAAAAGTTTGTTTCTCTTTTGCATATATTTCTTACTGTTAGCATATTATGATATATATGAGGTAAAAGAACAATTCTCCAAGTGCCCATGGGAGCAAGAACCATGTCTAATTCTCTGTTCTTTGTAATACTCTGTACTATTGCAGATATCTCCAATTACAATGAAAATATTCCACCACTTAATTAGCCCATCAATAAAACAGACACACACACAAAAAAACTTGATTATTCAGAGTTTTATGCCACAAAAAGAAGGCTATTTTGCCACAAATAAAAGCAGAAAAGAAACAACATTACTTAAGCAAACTCAGGCTCCTGTTAGATGGAAAGGCTTGCTTACCAGGTTCATTTCCTGAGTCAATTCAGAAAGGATTATTACTCCTATTATGCAGTGCTCCACAGTACCCTTTGGAGAAAATAACAAAGTTTAGCCTAAGTGGAGACAAATGATTGGTTCTTAATGTATACACCAGGTAATATTTACAAATAATTAAAGACTGAAACACCACATTTACTTAATAATAAAATGGAAATAAAATTTTAAAATATAAAGAAAAATCACTGTGAGTTGTATAAACAAAAGAATTTCAAACCTATTTTTTGAAAGATAAATTTGGGTACACAGAGCTAAATGGGAAAAAGCTCCTCCCTTATAAATGCATGATACTCAACAAAATGTTTCCAGCACTTATAGGACAAATAATAAACTAAGTTTCAAAGTACAAGAATTTAGCTTAGTACCTTTTATAAGACCAAGAATAAGAATAAGCAAAAAATGTTTTTAGCTCTATAATTTGCTTAAAGCCTACTGAGCTAGAGGCACTCAATAAATAAATAATAAATAGCTTAGGCACTAATTCAAATCTCTTGTTCTAATATCGGATAGGATCACTTAGGCTCTTTTAGCATTAATTGTGCATGTATATGAAATTGTTACATACCTATAATGATGGCATGTAAAGTACACAATGCAATGAGATAAATACATGACTATCTAGACAATGTTTTTAATTTAATCAGCTTCCAATTTAATCTCAAATTTTCCATCATTAAAATTCAGACTTTATATGCACATTACTAACAAACTACCCTTGTGTGAAATCATACTGGAATTATGAAAATCATAAATGTGGCATCCAATTACATTGCAGTCATTTTTAAAAACTGACACAAAAGATAGATACACTTTTCAAATCTTAATTTTATAGTTGGTCATCCCTTTTAACTATCACAGAATTCCATTATCACTGTATGTAATTAAATTCAAATTATCTCAGAACAAAAAAAAGTCCCACAATTTTTGCATTGTAATCATTTATGGCCTTTCAAGACAGTCTGAGTGTCTAAACCGAGCTCCAGATTTCCTACACACTGAAACATCCATCCTATGTGTACACCAGGTTAATGTTCCCCAAAGTGTGGTACCCTGACCAATTGCTAAAACCAGCTGATTGATGACCTACAAACTCAATTCTAATCTGAAAATAGTTTGTTACTGGTCCATGACAAAACAAAGAGCATGTAACAGATTATAAAACAGCTAAGTCACAAAATACGCTAGGTCAGTTGGCTTTTTTTTCATAGCAAGTCTTTCTCAATGAAGAAGGCACTATGTTCATTTACAGTCTTACATAAGCTCCTTATCTTGCTGAAGACCAGTAATTTGAATAGCACTGCCCTAAATGACAGTAGGATCTCCTGAGTATATCAGTAGAAAGGAGACACATAAGTATGTTTGGAGTGTGGCAGCAAGAGGTCTGTAATAATAGAAAAAAAAGAATGCACAAAAGTTCAGACTGTTAAAGATGTGACAAACTTAAAATAATTTTTAGGACAAAATTCACGAAAGCTGCTAATACCCAAAGGAACCATACGATAATATTCTAGAAAACTAAAACACTAAAGCCAAAATTGACTTTCTCATGATGCAGGGTTAGGTCAAGCCATACATATATAAATATATAACATACTAACTATTCTGTGGTGATACTATTATATAATAAACTTTCAAGCTAAAACATTTTGTTTCTTTTGGTCTTCCAGAACTGGTAAAAGTACACTGAATCCCAACTTAAGTTGAGCTTACTGGCCACTAAAGAGGGAGTTTGAGAAATGTTAGCCAGCAAGAATTTCATTCAATTTCAACCTTGATTTTGTTTTAAAAGAACTGCATGGTCGCTTCTTGTCTACTCAAATAAATCTTGATGAACAATCTTAGTAAAAGACAAAAGGGGGATGCTACTGTGCTTGCCAAACTTACAAATACAACTCTGAAGTGTGAAGCTCATACTTGTCCTGAATAAACTATCCTTCTGCCCTAGTATAAACTGATCTGCTCAGAGCTAAGAACATTTATTCCTGTGAAGTTCTAAATGATCAAATTTTGTTAACCAGGTTTTAACAACATGGATAAGACAGAAGCAGCATAACCTAGCATTTCATATTCTGAGGTTTCCAGCACTGCATTATATGATGAAGTTGTATCTTACACAGGGGTTGAATTTTAAAGTTACTGCATAAAAGTCAAATCTCCGAAAGTCAAAACTGCCCATACTCAACCATGAACCAAAACTGAACCATCTATTAATCAAAACTGCCAATTTTTCCTCAAGAATACTAACAGATCATGGTGTTGTTTTTTTTTGTTTTTTTTTTTGTTTTTTTTTGAGACGGAGTCTTGCTCTGTCGCCCAGGCTGGAGTGCAGTGGCGCAATCTCAGCTCACTGCAAGCTCACGCCATTCTCCTGCCTCAGCCTCCTGAGTAGCTGGGACTACAGGCGCCTGCCACCACGCCCAGCTAATTTTTTGTGTTTTTAGTAGAGACAGGGTTTCACCGTGTTAGCCAGGATGGTCTCGATCTCCTGACCTCGTGATCCGCCTGCCTCGGCCTCCCAAAGTGCTAGGATTACAGGCATGAGCCACCACACCCAGCCCAGATCATGTTTCTTTAGCTGGACATCAGATAAAATAGTTTTCTTCTACTTGGGAATCACGTTTGTATGAAAAAATATATATGTATATCTTCAAATATCTGAATCATACCGAGCAAGGCATGACAGTCATCCTGAGCAAGAGTAAACAGGAAACAAGAGCAGATGCAGGTTTCTCTAAATCAGCCCAGGACGTGGAATCACTAGCATGATTTAGTTTAATGTTTTCTTGCCTTTGTTTATTTTGTTTTGTTTTTTTGGGGTTTTTTTTGGCAGTCCATATATCTTACATATTTATGTAAGTTAAATGTGCATATGCTATGACTTTATTTTAATCACTTAGGTTAAAAATATTGTTTTTAAAATAACCATTCTTTATTGATATATAATAGCTGTACCTATTTGATACCTATATACAATGTGTAATGATCAAATTGAAAACATTCTTGAGAAACTGATATAGTCAATGTGGTATAGTGTAAAAATTAAAAAATTTATCGTAAGTTGGAGGCTTGTTAAATGCTAGCTGTATGCTTTAAGCAGTCACCACGCAATCTTACAGAAATTATTTAACCCCTCTAAACCTGTTTTCTTATTTACAAAATAAAATCTATTTCATTTTAGGTTGTGATGAACATTTAATTACATAATCTATGAAAAGCATTATATACATGTTTTATATATATACAGTACCATAGACTTATGTGTCATAAATGTACACACATTTTAAAATTAGAAAACATGATTATTTACATTCTTCTGGTTTGGAAATTATGTAACAGCACGATCCTCATTTACTAACAATAAATGATAAAGGATCCAGAGGATAAATAATAAATCATAATTAACATGGTACTGGTAGTCACAAAACAAACTATATCGCTTTAAGAAGAGCAGTATTCTAAACCAAAAAAAGCAAGTAGTGATGTTCTAACAATGTAGCAATGACTTCTTACCTGGAGAAACTTCTTCACATCAGCAATAATTTCTCTGAAGACAAATTGGTCTTTCTGAACCTCAAACCACCCCAACTTAGTGATTTTAGCAATGACTTGAATAAGAGCTTGGATGACAAAGGGAGCCAGCTTGGGCTGTGATGCCACGTAATTCAGAATGTAGTTTCCTACAAAGAAAACACTCCATGGATCATTTGGACTTCTCAGAAACAACATAGTGTGAATCATATGAAGAAAGAGAGGTGGGGGTGGGGGAAGGGGAGGGAGAGCATTAGGACAAATACCTAATGCATGCAGGGCTTAAAACCTAGATGACGGGTTGATAGGTACAGCAAAACACCATGGCACATGTATACCTATGTAACAAACCTCCATGTTCAGCACATGTATCCCAGAACTTACTGTAAAAAAAAAAAAAGAATTTTGTGAACTTTAAACAAAAAAGTTGCAGTATTTGTTAAAAAAAAAAAAACAGAAAAAGAGGTGGCAATGACATGCTGTGACAAAAGGTTAATAGCTCTCCTCAAGATATATGTTTATTTATATAGTTCTTTTATTAGGCTTGTTTTGAAAAAGCAAATTTGTTCCAATGCATTTGATATATTAGGGAAAAACTTGAATAGAACACTTTTGTTGAATATGTCACTTTTGTTTCTGCATGATTTTATCTACCAAAAAATGCTAGGTGAATGCAGAAAACTGAAACCAGGCTGATATGGTTTGGATTTGTGTCCCTGCCCAAGTCTCATGTCCCCAATGTTGGAGGAGGGACCTGTTGGGAGGTGATTGGATTATAGGGGCAGATTTCCATCTTGATGTTCTCATGATAGTAATTTTCACTAGATCTGGTTGTTTAAAGTGTGAAGCACCTCCCCCTTCTCTCTTCCTCCTGCTCCAACCATGTAAGCCATGCCAGCTTCCCCTTCACCTACTGCCATAATTGGAAGTTTCCTGAGGCCTCCCCAGCCATGCTACCTGTACAGCCTACAGAACCATGAGCCAATTAAACCTCTTTTCTTTATAAATCACCCAGTCTCAGATATTTCTTCATAGCAGTGTGAGAACCGACTAATATACAGGCCAACTGAACAAAATGCATACACCTCAAACATCTACTATGTATTGTCAACCCCACCCATCTTTATCTGGTATTATATCTTTCTATACTATTTCAGATGATCTTCCTTTCGTCACTTTACAATAACTCACAAGCTGCAACCCTTCTGAGGCCCACTTCTGTGAACAAACTTCAGGTCTTTCCCAAGGTAAAGTGTCATATTTATTGTACTATGTTTTTCTTAACCATTTAACATGTGTAAAACTCTACTAACCTTTGATTTGATTTGTATCTTTTTTTAAATATGTCACTGACAAGACTTTTAAATTTTATTTTTATAATCTAATTTCTCTCATAAGCCCTGTGCTTTTTATTATGTAGCATTGCATAGCACAGTCACTTTTAGGAACATGTCATGTCATAGCAAAAGTGACTATACACTGTCTTCTTGAGGTAGCATTAAAAATACAAATAAACCCCATCTCTACAAAAAATTGTTAAAACAATAGCTGGGTATTGCGACATGCACCTACAGTCCTACCTACTCGGGACACTGAGAATGACTGTGCCACTGCATTCCAGCCTGGGTGACAGAGTGAGATCCTGTCCCACAAAAAACAAACACAAATAGTACAATATGATAAAATAAATATATAAATTCAAGAAAGCATGAGTAGAACAGTAAAGTCAAGCTTGTAATAAAGTTAATACACCAAAACTGTTAAAAGTGGGTAGCAAATTCAGTTATGAGCTTTCTAGTTGACTAATGAAGTCAGATAACAAATACACCAAGAAGTCTCTCAGAAAACTACAAGAAGAATTTTTACAAGAGAAAAAACTCCATTTCCACTTTGGCCTGAAAGGCCAGCATGCCATTTGGGAAAACAGTAAAGAAAAGGTAAACACCTCAATATTTAATTAAAAACAGCTTTGATGGAAACAACTCCAAAATCCAAGAATGTATGCAACAAGCATTCTTGATAATTGTAGTAAGATTCTTGATATTTAAAAAAGTTCTTGTAACTATTATACTTCAACCTCAATTTTTATTAATATTAAAATATTGTTATACAACAAAAAAGATAAAATATATTTTGAAAAAAAGCATAATTTCCTTAGCATTAGGACAGATATCAGAGAAGTTTCTCCTACAAATCACGGTAATATGGTTCTAAGCTTTGTTGCATGTAATCTTTTATTTCAATAACAAAACTTAAGAACATGACACTGCTTCCTGAATATAAAAGAAAATCCAGCATATTTACTTCAATTACACTTTTATTTTTAATATCTTGAAAATGTTCATCTTGCAGTGGGTACAGGCAAACCATATGTGGGCAGCAGTAACCACTAGGAGGAGGGCAATCTCAAAATAATAATAAAACAAACAAATAGGAGACAACCCAGGTTTCACATTTAAAGCTAGATGCCAACAAGGACATGTTCCCAGACTGCCCAAACAAAGGTACCTAGGGCTAATAAATTCATTATCTAGGGAAGGGAAAAAAAAATCACTAGAATATGTTTCTGTTACTTTAGCTGAATGTTTTACACAAAATATTCTCATGTTATGCTTTTTACACAAACTATAAGATTGTTCCAATTTAGTAAGCACCAATAATCACAATCATTTAAAACATCAGCAATCTCCCCCTCACTGGTACAATTAATAGAGAAAAGCCATACTAAGAAGAAATGGAAATGTTTGGGAAGATACATGGAAGAACAACAACCACAACAAACAGCTGGGAAAAACCCCAGACAAAAGTCAGTATAAAGTTGGAAAGCTACACACTAGAGGTCCTTTGAGTGTCAAAAGCCTATATAACAGTAACAATAATATTTCATGTTTATGAAGCATGTCAGAAATTTTGAAGTGCTTCCCATCAAATACTTGATATGGCTCTCATAGCAATGTGAAGATACTGCTATTATGTATTATTATTATTCTGTCTTACAGGCCAAAAATATGAAGGTCAAAAAGGTAAAATGACTGGGACTCTGAATCAGGTTATTTTGGTTCATTCCGATTTTTTGTTTGTTTCCTGTTTCCAAATATTGGACAAACCATATATTTTAGTAATAATTCATAATTCAAAATTCTAAATCCAAACTTGTAGATAGTCTTTTAGAGTGTGCTATCTAAATATAAAAATAATATAAAAGAAAGGGGAAATATTCAATTTCTACCTCTATCCCAAAAGCCAGTACGTTATTTGGGAAAGGAAAGAGACGATACACATCTCAAAATTTAACTAAAAATCCTTTGATGGAAACAACCCTAAATTCTAATAGTGAGAAGTATACGCTATAATCTATGTCTAGAGAGTTAGCTTATGAACTATTTGGAGAGAGAGTGTGAGAGAGAGAAAGAGAGGGCAAGCAAAAGAAAGCAAGGAGAGAAAGAGAACATGGAACAAAAAGAAACTACAAAAAAAAAAAAGAAAAAAGATACATGAGGCTAGTTCAATATTCAAAAATTAATGTAATCCATCACATCAATAAGCTAAAGAAAAATCACATGATAACATAAATAGATGCAGAAAAAGTATTTGACAAAATTCAACATCCATTGATGGTAAAAACTCTCAGCAAACTAGGAATAGAGGACAACTTTCTCAATTTGATAAAGTATATCTACAAAAAACCTAGAGCTAAAATCATATTTAATGGTGAGAAACTTGAAGCTTTCTCACTGAGAAAAAGGCAAGATGTCCCCTCTTACCACTGCTTTGCAACATAATACTTTAAGTCCTAGCAAATGCAATAAGAAAAAGAAATAGAATGCATATAGATTAGGAAAGAAGAAATAAAAGTGTATTTGCTCACAGATGGCATGATATGTAGAAAATCTGAAAGAACTGACAAAAAAATTATGAACTAATAAATGATTACAGCAAGGTTACAGGATACAGGTTAATATACCAAAGTCAATCACTCTGCTTTGCCAGCAACTGGAACTTGAAATAAAACATAAAATAACTTATATTAGTACCCTCAAAAATGAAATATTAATACTTAGATTTAAATCTAACAAAATATGTACAAGACCTATATGAGGAAAATTACAAAACTATTAATAAAATAAACCAAAGAAGATCTAAATAAATGAATACATATTACATGTTCATAGACAGGAAACTCAACACTGTCAAGATATCAGTATTTTCCAACTTTAAAGATTCAATGCAATCCCAATCAAAACCCCAGTAATTTATTTTGTGTATATCAATGAACTAATTCTAAAGGTTATATTCAGAGGCAAAAGACCCAAAATAGCCAACACAATACCGAAGAAGAACAAAGTTGGAAGACTGACACTACCCCACTTCAAGGCATACCATAAAGCTACAGTAATCAAGACAGTTTGGTATCAGCAAAAGAAATGACACATCAACGGCTATAGTTTGAATGTCTGTCCCCTCCCATACTCATGCTGAAACTTAACTGCCACTGTAACATCTTAAGAGGCAGGATCTTCAAGAGATGATTACACCAAGAGTGCTTTGCCCATATGAATGGTTTAATGTCATTATTTCAGGAGTAGGTTCCTTTAAAAAGGACGATTTCAGCCCCCTTTTGTCACTCTCTTTTGCCTTCTCTTTGCCCTCCCATCATGGAATAATGCACCAAGATGGTCCTCACCAGATGCCAGCCCCTTGATCTTGAACTTTCCATCCTCCAGAACTGTAAGAAATACATTTCTTTCTTGATAAATTACCCAGTTTCAGGTATTCTGTGGCAGCAGCACAAAACCAACTAAGATGCCAATCAACAGAACAGAATAAAAAAACCCAGAAATAGACCCATATAAATATAGTCAATTGATCTCTGACAAAGGAGCAAAGGGAGTAACAAAATATGAGTCTTTTAAATATAAAAAAAGTATTTTCATCAAATAGTGCTGGAACAACTGGACATCCACATGGAAAAAAGGAATCTTGACATAGACTATATGCCCTTCACAAAAATTAACTTAAAATGGTTCACAGACCTAAGCGTAAAACATAAAGCTATGAAACTCCTAGAAGATAAGAGAAAATCTAAGTGACCTTGGTTCAGTGATGACTTTTTAGATGCAACACCAAAGGCATGATCCACAAAAGAAAGAATGAATAAGGTAAACTTTGTCATGAAAATGAAAAATTTCTGCTCTGCAAAAGACAATGTCAAAAGAATAAAAAGATAAGCCACAGATCGGGAGAAAATATTTGCACAAGACATATCAAAGGAACCGCTTTCCAAACTACACAAAGAACTCTTAAAACTCAAAAATAAGAACACAACCTGATTTAAAAAATGGGCCGATGACCTTAACAGACACCTTTCCAAAGAAGATAACAGTTCACCCTTGAACAACATGAGTTTGAACAGAACCACTTATGCGTGGATTTTTTTCAATGAATATATTGGAAAAATTTTTGGAGACTTATGACAATTTTTAAAAATTTGGACATAGCCGGGCATGGTGGCTCACACCTATAATCCCAGCACTTTGGGAGGCTGAGGCAGGCGGATCGCTTGAGCTCAGGAGTTCGAGACCAGCCTGAGCAACATGGTGAAACCCCATCTCTACAAAAAAAATACAAAAACTTAGCCAGGCATGGTAGTCACATCTGTAGTCCCAACTACTTGGGAGGCTGAGGTGGGAGGATCACTCGAGCCTGGGAGGCAGAGGGAGGAGTGAGCCAAGATCACACCACTGCACTCCAGCCTCAGTGACAAAGTGCGACTGTCTCAAAAAAAAAAAAAAAAAAAGCACCTCAAACGAATGGTGTAGTGTTGAAATATTTTTTAAACATAAGGTATAAATGTAGATACTACTCTATTTTATCATTTACTATCATAAAATATACACAAATTATAAAAAGTTAGAATTTATCAAAACTTACACACATGCTTAGATTGTACATCGTTCCAACCACAGTCAAGGTTTATGTAGTCAGGTTTATGATCAGGACTGCCCTTATCTACAAAGCTGCTAATCTCCTAGCCTTGAAGGGAAAAAATAAATACCAGCTGCCAGTCTTCTGGCTGTACAACCAGGCCTAGAAGAGAACCTTTTTCTGGATTGGTTTCATAGATGCTTTGTCCCTGAAGTTACTAAGTACCTTGCCGGTAAGGGAATACCTTTTAAAGTTCTTTTCGTATTGGACAATGTCCCTGGCCACTCAGAACCCCATGAGTTCAGTGAGGACATTAAAGTGGTCTATGTGCCCCTAAACACATCTCTAATTAAGCCTCTGAATTGGGGGTCATAAGGACCTTTATTTAAAGCTCATGGCACATGGTACTGTATAAAAAGGATTGTCAACACTATGGAAGAGAACCCCCACAGAGAGAACATTCATGGAAGTCTGGAAGGATTTTAACACTGAGGATGCCATTGTTGTTATAGAAAAAGCCATGAAAGCCATCAAGCCTGAAACAAAAAATTCCTGCTGGAGGAAGCTCTGTCCAGATGTTGTGCATGACTTCACAGGATATACAACAGAGCCAATCAAGGAAATCATGAAAGAGACTGTGGATATGGCAAAAAAAAAAAAAAAAAAAAAAAAGGACAGTCTAAAGGGTTTCAAGATATGGATCTTGGAGAAATTCAAGACCTAATAATAAAGCTAATAGGTAGTTTTCATATGAAACATTTTTTAAAAATCAAATATATGTTCCAATGGGCACTACTGTTTACAAGCAATATTAAAGGGGACAAAACAACACTTATTTAACAGGGACAAATATACCACAAGGTACAGGATCAGTGCAATAAATTCACAAAACTATATTACAGCTAGTTAATCAGTTTAAGAATTGTTCCCAAGTCAGTCACATTTTTGGCCCTCAGAAGTGCGTTTCTACAGATTTCAACTACTCTAAATTTTTAGCTACAAAGAGGTTAAGAATGATTATAAGAGGCTTTCCAAGGAGTTACAAAATCTTTGTAGACCAGAGTCAACTATCATCACTGCAAGTCTGCTCTCACCAACAGCTCTTGCATTTTTCAGGAAGAAATCTCCAGGAAAAGAGTCACACACCAGTGTAGTCACTACCTCCTATGCCAAACCTAGGGAATTGAAATGGACGATATTACTCCACAATGAGAATTCTGAGGTTTATCTTTAAAGGCTTATTCCAATCTCAAAGATTAGTCAGAGAAGATTATCTTCTACTGAAATAAATCTTGGCTAAATGTAGGAAACTTCTGTACTTTATTGCTGTTCTTCGAGTAAAAGTCATACACATGAGTCTTAACCTACTGTATACTATAGCTAAAGTCAGCTGAAAATCTGAAATTAAAAGTATGCCAAAATTCCTGAATCTTTTGGAAGTCTGCTACTAAAAAGCCTTTAAGGATTTACTAACGTCAACTCTAAGTAAAGGCAACAAAAGGTCTAAGTCTGTCAGACATTACTCATTTGAAAAAAAAGATCAAAGTTTCCTACAAATTGCTAAGTTTTACACAAGGGAGGAACCTACACCTACTAGGGAATCTAACAAAAGAAACACCAGAATTTACAGAAGATGATTTTATGGAGATGAGTGCTTCTGAACCAGTGCCACATGATGAGGGAGAAGATGTAGCAGAAACAGCAGTGCCAGCGCGGTGGCTCACGCTTATAATCCCAGCACTTTGGGAGGCCGAGGCGGGCGGATCACGAGGTCAGGAGATTGAGACCACGGTGAAACCCCGTCTCTACTAAAAAGACAAAAAAATTAGCCGGGCGTGGTGGCAGGTGCCTGTAGTCCCAGCTACTCGGAGAGGCTGAGGCAGGAGAATGGCGTGAACCCGGGAGGCGGAGCTTGCAGTGAGCCAAGATTGCGCCACTGCACTCCAGCCTGGGCGACAGAGCAAGACTCCGTCTCAAAAAAAAAAAAAAAAAAAAAAAAAAAATTAACATTAGACAATCTGGCAGAAATGTTTCCATTATTCCAGACTTCTTTTAGGACATGGACCTTTCTATGATACAGGGCAATGAATTTGAAGTGAACACAGAAGGATTGGTACTTTATAGAAACATTTTTAAAGAAATGAAAAAGCAAAAAAGTCAGACAGAAATTACAACGTATTTCCATAAAGTTATACCTAGTGCTCCTGCCTTTCCTGCCTCCTCTGCCTCTGCCACCCCGAGACCACAAGACCAACCTCTCCTCTTTCTCTTCCTCAGCCTACTCAATGTGAAAATGATGAGGATAAAAATCTTTATGATGATCCACTTCCATTAATGAATAGTAAATACATTTTATCTTTCTTTTCATTTTCCAAATAATATTCTTTTCTCTAGCTTACTTTATTCACAGAATATAGTATATAACACATATAACATACAAAATATGGATTAATCAGCCTGTTTCTATGTTATTGGTAAGGCTTCCAGTCAACAGTAGACTATGAGCAGTTAAGTTTTGGGGGAGTCAAAAGTCAATGCCCCTAATATCCGCATTGTTCAAGGGTCAACTGTACAGAGGTCAAATAACCACACAGGAAGGTGCTGTATATCATATGTTCTCAGGGAAATACAAATTAAAACAAGGAGATACCAATACACATCTATCAAAATAGCCAAAATCCAGAAAATGCCAAATGCTGGCAAGGATGTGGTGCAACAGGAACTCTCACTCATGGCTGGTGGGAATGCGAAGTGGTACAGCCACCTTGAAAGACAGTGTGGTGGTTTCTTACAAAACTGAACACACTCTTAACATACAATCCAGCAATTGTGCTCCAAGGTATTTATCCAAGGGAGCTGAAAATGTTTGGGCACACAAAAACCCACATACGTATGTTGATAGCAGCTTTATTCATAATTGTCAAAACTTGGAAGCAACGAAGATGCCCTTCAGTAAGTGAATGGATAAACTGCGGTATACCCAGACAACAAAGAATTATTCAGTGCTAAAAAGAAATGAGGTATCAAGCCATGAAAAAAACATGGAGGAACCTTAAATGCATATTACTAAGTGAAAGAAGCCAATCTGAAAAGGCTCCACGTATGATTGATACCTCAGGCTGTATGATTCCAACTATATCATATTCTGGAAAAGGCAAAGCTATGGAGACAGTATAAAGATCAGGGTTGGGGGAGGGTGGGATGAACAGGCAGAGAACAGCGAATTTTTAGTGCAGTAAAACTATTCTGTATAATACTATATTGGTGGATACACGTCATTGTATTAACACATTTGTCAAAATCCATAGAAATACAACACCAAGAGTGAACCCTAATGTAAATTACAGACTTGGGTTAATGATGTGTCAGTGTGGGTTCATCAGTTGTAACAAATGTACTACTTTGGTGCAGGATGTTGATAGTTGGGAAGCTGTGCATGTGTGGCAGCAGGGAGTATATGGAAATCCTCCATACTTTGTGCTCAATTTTGCTGTGAACCCAAAACTGCTCTAAAAAAATTAAGTCTATTTAAAAGATGTGTGTGGAAAAGTATAATAAACAAAATCACAAGTTTTATGACTTAGCTTTATACTATTTGAACCTTATTTTTAAAACTGTAAACTCCTTTCCTTTGCTTTCTTAAGTACAGAAGTCCAACAGTGGATAAATCCTTCTCAAGGCTTTCTGCAGTACCTAAGACTCAGAGTGCTTACAGAAATAACAGTCAATATAGAGGGAAACAACGTATCATTGTGAGATTTTGACCATTCAGGTTTAAACTTAAAGATCCATCACATAAATTTTAACTTTTCTGATAAATATAAATTATGTTAACGTTGAGGCTAAAGAACAGAAATGAGTCAACAATCTATTTCTAATATGAACAAAGATGACAAAAAACCCTATGCCTCAATTATTACAATTTTGTCCAAATGAAATGCAAGCTACTTACACACACACAAAAACTTAAAATACATTAACTCCGAAAAACATACTGCTACTTTATAGAATCATTTTTTCAAGTAAAGTTCCAAGCACTGTTTATCCATATATAAATTGTCTTCCTATTAAGAACCTGCTTTTATTTTACATATACCCCAAATGATTTTGATATAGCATCCTGAAAAATACTAGAGAGCTGAATTCTGTCCTGTCATTCAGTTGCATACCAAGTTAAGATAATGACTAAAAGCCTGGACTCTAAACAGGTAGAGTAGCTTTGAATCATAACTCTACTACATTCTAGTTGTGTGATCTTGGGCATGTGACAGAGCCTGTCTGCAAATCTAATTTCCTCATTTGTGAAATGAGGACAACTCAAAAATCTTATTTGGTGGATAACATGAGATAGTACAAATCTTAACAAATAGGACACAAAATGCTAGTTGTTTATCATTAAATAAATGCTTTTTTGGCCGGGCATGATGGCTCACGTCTGTAATCCTAGCACTTTGGGAGGCCAACGCAGGCAGATCACGAGGTCAAGAGATCAAGACCATCCGGGCCAACATGGTGAAACCGTCTTTACTAAAAATACAAAAATTAGCTGGGCGTGGTAGCGTGCACCTGTAGTCCCAGCTACTTGGGAGGCTGAGGCAGGAGAATTGCTTGAACCCAGGAGGTGTAGGCTGCAGTGAACTGAGATCGCGCCACTGCACTCCAGCCTGGCGACAGAGCGAGACTCTTGTCTCAAATAAAGAAAAAAAAATGTCTTTTTGATTAGACATTGCTTTATGTAACACATCACTGTTCATCACAGATGAGTAAATGAGACTTGATACTCACGTTTTAAAAAATGACAGACACAAAAAATTTGCAATCCTAGTAACAGTTTAGTATATTTAAAAGAAAAAGTTTTTTTAAAGCGCAGTTGGTTAAAAAGCACAATAAGCCACTTACTGATGTCCATCCTCTGCTCAACAGGTAAAGGACTGACTCGGCTGACAAGTTTTGAAAGACATGTTGCTGCAAGGAGCTGGGCATAGGATGTCTGTAAAGAATAATTTTATTTATTATCATAAATGAAATTAAAATAAAGCATTGTGATAGAGATGTTCTTCTAAGCAATAACAGAAATTCTTCTGGTTTTCCAAACTGGCAAATTTACAACAGATAAAATATGTCAATTTGAGATACATATATACAGAAAAGGATACACATACACAGGCATACAATCTCTTATAAGAAATCATTAGTTGAGGGAGATGTAGACAGCCATCTCAAATAACAACAAGCAAACGGGAGAAATAAAGCAAGTTCAAATAAAATAAAGTACTCTTACCATGGTCTATAGCCCTACACCATCTGGCCTCTGATTATCTCTTCAAATTCATCTGATTCCATTCCTGACTTTGCTCTGATCATGATAGCCTTTAGGTTCCTTTCCAAATCTTCCCCACCCTGGTCTCCATGTTGCTTGAAATCCATGTCTGACTATATTCTCTCTGGCCCCCAATTATCTTAATACTATGCTCAAACTCTCTAAACGCATGCTCACCCTTGAAAATTTCGTTCATGTATTCACTCCACCTCCTAGAAATTCTTGCAAAGATACTCCCTCTTTTTTTCTCTAGACCAGAGGCTGGCAAACTATGGCCCTTGACCAAATCCTGCCTGTTTTTACATGGGTTGTGACCTAAGAATGTTTTTCACAATTTTAAACAGCTTTTCAACTGTTAAAAAAAATCAAAACAATAACAATATTTTGTGACAGAAAAATAAATGAAATCTGTATTTTGGTGTCCATAAAGTTTATTAAAATACAGCCATGCTCATTCATTTACACACTGCCTATGGCTGCTTTCACGCCACGATGGCAGAATTGAATAGTTAAAACAGAGACCACATGTGGCGCTCAGTGCTTCCTACTGCTGCTCAGAGTATCATAAACCACAGTGAGGTAGGTAAAACTCTACAGTGCCTAGAGAGCCATGGGTGTTGTCACGACATGACACATACCTTTTATACCAGCACATGTCTATCATATCAAAAGAAGAAAAGATAAAAGTGGACTTCAAATATCTAATTTTTAAGGCACAATGGAGTACGGACTATTCTTTTATTGATTACATGGCAAAACAATGTGCTTTTATGCAATGGTACTATGGTTGTCCTAAAAGAATACAATATACATTGACAATATCAGACCAAGCAATATCCCCAATATACACTGACAATATCAGACCAAGCAATATCCCCAATATACACTGACAATATCAGACCAAGCAATATCCCCAATATTTCCATCACAATATTCCCAACTCAAGAAATCAAAAGTCAGAAAAAATAGAAAATTGGATATCTCATCATAGTAGACTGTCTTTACAAATATAAAAAATGAGACTGCAACCAAAGTTTCCAAGTGGCTCATTTGTTAGCCAATCACATAGCCATTTACTGATGAAGAGTTAATTAAATCACCATTGTTTTATTACAGCAGCCAACGTTATGTGTGCAGAGAAAATAAGATTACTAGTTTCTGGTGGAAGCAAATTCTCAAAGAGTTGAAGACACTGGAACAACATCAAAAGTCAATTTGAAAACAAGACAAATGATTTGGAAAGGTTCTCCTTAAGTCTTGATGAGTGGACAGATGTTTCTTACAATGCTCATACTGTTAATGTTACCAATAGTTACTATCTGTTTATTCTAGAAGTCAATGCTGAGTGTGAAGCAACTAAAGAATTGGCCTCTATGAAGACTGTGGGAGAACTACAGGACAGAATATTTTCAAAGAAGTTGAGGACACATTAATTCAATATAAACTGAAGTAGAATCTGCTACGATATGTCACACTAGTGGTAAAAACATATGGAGCAGAAAAGGGCTTAGCTGAACAAATTTACAAAGCTTGTGAAAAATGTAAGATGTTTAAAGTCTATGGTTATTCACCATATTATTCATCAGCAGATACTGTGTGGTAAATATATGAATCTATTGTAAGTTAATAAAACAGTAGTGTTAACAGTGGACTTCATTCACTTTTGTGAACTTTAGTTCTGTTAATTTCTGTAAGATAAAGAAGCAGTATCTGAATATTCTGTGTTGGAAACAATATCCTCACTTGTCTTCTCACACAATAGTTTAATAGCTTATCAGTGACAAATTTTTACTGCTATTTTTTTTAGCTCAGGGATAAGGCTAAAATTTTTCTGAATGAGACAACCAAGTCACTACTGTTCAACACTAAATGGCTTTGGAACTTACTTTTTGCTGCAAAATTGATAATGTTCCTCAATAAATTCAACCTAAAATTACAAAATTGCCTAAAAAGTGCTTAGTACCTATATGCAGAACTTATACTGCAGTAAAGCCATTTTGATAACATCATTTGAATTGCAAGTAATGTCAGGCAGCTTTATATACTTCCCACATTGTCAAAAGTTAAAACAAGTAGTGAGCTCTCTATTCAGAGATGTATTTTCTGAGCTTCAACTATAGCTCCAGCTTCAGATCTTGATGCAAATGTAAAGGAAATTTCCATATTATAAAATCCATTTAACTGTGCAATTAAGAGCTCCCACCTAATCTTCAATTGGAAGTGGTCAATCTGTGTATAATGACATGCTGAAAGGCAAATATCAAGATTTAACAGAATTTTTTAAATGCCTTGTAAATGATGAATGTGCTTAATTATAATCATATGCTCGTGGACTGATATTAGTATTTGGCAGTACCTATCTATGTGAAAAGATACTTTCAAATATAAAATATGTAAAATCTCATTATAGATCAGCATTAATATATGAACATCTGCAATCAATGTTGATGATCGAAAACAACTCTGAACTCCAATTATTAAAAGCAAAATGTTAACCCCCTAAAAACAGTTCTATTCTCTTCATTAACAGACCTGTATTATTAAAAAATCTGTATTAGATTATTATATTTTGAATCTCATCAATAAAACTTTGTAGAAATTTGTTTTTTCTCTTTCTATAGATGTTCTTACAAAATACTTTCCATTTTGTCTCCTGGCCCACAAAGTCTACAATATTTGCTATCTGACCCTTCACAGAAAAAGTTTGCCAACTCTGCTCTAGACCACACAGTCTCTTACTGCAATCGTTTCATAGCTATTTATGTATCTGCCTCTCCAACTAAACAAAGAGCTACTTTAATTCATGTACATAAATCAAGTAAGCAGTACAGTGCCTGATTTGGCATTTAAACATTTTACTAAATGAATATGAATGTCTAGACTATGAATATCTAGATGGGAGGCAGGCAAGAGGTAATCAACATGCTTTCGAATCATCCTTTCATGTTTCTGAGGTAATTACAATCTGCCTCCCCTATCTAGATTTTTTTAAGTTGTTAGTCAACTTCCTAAAAATGTAATTTTGCCCACTAATATGAGACATAAAAAGAGACCAATAGTAATCAAGAAACTATCTCAATTCATTCCTATTTCATTTCCTGGCTCTTCCCTAAGTTTGCTTTCCAGGTTTTCCAATTCTTTTCCTGATTAACCCCTTTGACAGTGAAACTACAGTTTCACAAAAACAAAAAAACCATGTGGCAGTATCTATCAGTTACCATTGTTAACACACGAGTTCATTAACAATGACATACATCTACTGATCTTTCATGGTTAATCATTGTTACCAAATACTTACTGTTCCTTGTTCTAATAAAAGTTGACACTTGCTGAGACATTCTGGGCTGTCAATAAGTTCCAAGAGTGTTTTCTCAGCCTCTATTCTTTGTGTAAGATCAGTCCCTACGTAGAGATGAGTACATAACACTTCCAATTCAGCCAAACTCTTCAAAGAAAAAAAAATTAACATTTTACTTCAATGAAAAAAATGAGGTAAATATTTAACCACAAAAAATAAAGGATACAAATATCACGTGTATTCATTAATTCAATACATGTTTATCGAAATACAACTACTTACTAGGGGATACAGTTGCAAACAAAACAGACCCATCTTCTACTCCCCAAATTATTTACTTACAAATTGATAGTTCTGCAATGGAAAAGTACAAGAAAGGGAGAACTTGTCTACAACAAGGATTTGGAAAGGTAGGCCTCAAGAAATAATACTTACGCTGAGACCTACAACAGTGAATCAGATTTTAAAAAGACTAGAAGGCAGTCCAGGCAAAGAAAGAACATTTACCAGCGTCCTTCGGTAGAATGGAATTTAGTCATCTCAAAGCATTAAAGGTTAGTGCGGCTGATAGACACAGCAAGGAGATACCAGAAGAGGTTAGGGAGATGGATGGGGGAAATGATCATGCACAAGTTGCAGATAACCAAATTTATATTCTTTCTCAAATTTTACGTATTTAAGGCCGGGCATGGTGACTCATGCCTATAATCCCAGCACTGTGAGAGGCCAAGGCGGAAGGATCGCTTGAGCCCAGGAGTTCAAGACCACCACAGGCAACATGGCAAAATCCCCTCTACAAATACAACAAAAGTAGCTGGGTATAGTAGGGTATGCCTGTAGTCTCAGCTATTAGAGGGCTGAAGTGGGAGAATCGCTTGAGCCTTGGAGGTCGAGACTGCAGTGAGCCTTGATACCATCATTGTACTTCAGCGGGTGACAGAGCAAGACCCTGTCTCAAAAATATATATATATTATTTTTATTATATGTTGATTTCAGGCTTCTGAACCAACAACTCAAAGTGCTGCAGGATTTTCAGGAACTTTGACTTGATCCCATGGCATTTCTAGCAATGTAATAACCAGTTATGTTAAAGTCTCCTATTTTATAAGCATAAAGACTAAAGCATTCTGTTTATAATCCTATCTTGATGATATAAATCTAATCTCATGACGATCTGGGACACATGGAAACCATCTAAAAACAGAATTAAAAAATGAGTTCAGCACTCCTCTCCAGCTTAAAAATTTTTTTGTTAAAGAGGTCTTCTGAAAACAAATTACCTCACTTTAAACTTCAATTAGAGAATCAGTCTCTGAAAGAAAAAATACCGGCACAGATTTCAACGTCAGGTAGGCATATGAAAATAATGGGATATTCCTTTTTAAAAATGCCATTTTTTTTGTACTTTCTAGCCTGAATTTTATGTGGCAACCTTATAGCTACACTAGCCCACGCATTCCCTCACATGCATATACCTTCTCATAAAAGGAATACACGAGTAACACCAAAATGAGACCTACTCTAGCTCCCATTATTCTTTTTACTTCTCTCTTCCTCTCTCCTTCTTAGCGCTTTTATAGCATTTTCCATTTCCCTAACTACATCAGAGCCCAGCATCCCAGACTTGGAAATTTCCTGCTAGAGTAAACACATAAGTCCAAAAGTAAGATTTCAAATAGGCTGATTAAGATAAAGAACCTCAAATGAACCACATTTTAAACATTTCCCCGCCTAGATTAGCCCAACAAACCCAGATTACTATTACATACTGTTCACAACAGTAAAATGCATACAATATTTATGGTTCATGAATACATAAAAATTATATTGTTTTATCCAGGGTAAGAAATACAAAAATAGAGGGCCAAGATGGCCAACTAGAAGCAGTGGCGATCGGAGGCTCCCACTGAGAAGAACCAAAACAGCATGCGAATCTTGCACTGATAACCAAGGTATCCAGGTTCTGTTATCAGGACTGACTAGGCAGTTGGGGTAACCCACAGGGAGATGGAAAGAGCAAGGTGGTGTGCTGGCCCACCTGAGAGCCACACAGGGCAGGGGAGCCCCTGCTCCCAGCCAAGGGAAGCCGTCAGTGCCCCTCGAGGACAGAGATCCCAGAGAAAGGAACAGGCATCTGTCTCTGCCATTCTCCAGCCTCCTCAGGTGACATCTCCAGGTACAGGAGCGACCCAGATTAACAAGGCCCGAAGTGAACTCCCAGCAAACCGCAGCAGCCCCACTGAAGAGGGACCTGACTATTGAAAGAAAAACAAACAGAAAGCAACAACAGCATCAACAAAAAAAGTCCCCACAAAAACCTCATCCAAGGGTGAGCAGCCTCAAAGACCGAAACTAGACAAATGAAGATGAGAAAGAATCAATGAAAGAATGCTGAAAACCCAAAAGGCCAGAGTGCCTCTTCTCCAAATGATCACAACACCTCTCCAGGAAGGGCACAGAATTGGATGGAGGATGAGCTGGACAAACTGACAGAAGTAAGCTTCAGAAGGTGGGTAATAACAAACTTCACTGAGGTAAAGAAACATGTTCTAACCCAATGAAAAGAAGCTAAGAACCATAATAAAAGGTTACAGGAGCTGCTAACTAGAATAACCAGTTGAGAGAGGAACATAAATAACCTGATGGAGCTGAAAAACACAGCACGAGAACTTTGTGAAGCATACACAAGTACCAATAGCCAAATCAATCCAGCAGAAGAAAGAATATCAGAGCTTGAAGACTATCTTGCTGAAATAAGACAAGAGAGAAAAAAGAATGAGAAGAAATGAACAAACCTCTGAGAACTATGGGACTATGTAAAAAGACCAAACCTAAGACTGATTGAAGTACCTGAAAGAGACAAAGAGAGTGGAACCAAGTTGGAAAACACACTTCAGGATATCATCCAGGAAAACTTCCCCAACCTAGCAAGACAGGCCAACATTCAAATTCAGGAAATACAGAGAACCCTAGTAAGACGATCAACCCCAAGACACATAATCATTAGATCCTCCAAGGTCAAAATGAAGGAAAAAATATAAAGGGCAGCAGGAGGGAAAGGCCAGGTTACCTACAAAAGGAAGCCCATCGGACTAACAGCAGATCTCTCTGCAGAAACCCTACAAGCCAGAAGAGAGTGGGGACCAATATTCAACATTCTTAAAGACAAGAATTTTCAACCCAGAATGTCATATCGGGCCAAACTAAGCTTCGTAAGAGAAGGAGAAATAAAATCCTTTTCAGACAAGCAAATGCTGAGGGAATTTGTCACCACGAGGCCTGCCTTCCAAGAGCTCCTGAAGGAAGCACTAAATATGGAAAGGAAAAACTGGTACCAGCCACCGCAAAAACACACCGAAATACAAAGACCAAGGACACTACGAAGAAGCTGCATCAACTAACGGGCAAAATAACCAGCTAGCATCATGATGACAGGATCAAATTCACACATAACAATATTAACTTTAAATGTAAATGGGCTAAATGCCCCAATAAAAAGACACAGACTGGCAAATTGGATAAAGAGTCAAGTCCCATCAGTGTACTGTATTCAAGAGACCCATCTCATATGTAAAGACATACATAGGCTCAAAATAAAGGGATGGAGGAAAATTTACCAAGCAAATGGAGAGCAAAAAAAAAAAAAAAAGCAGGGGTTGCAATCCTAGTTTCTGACAAAACAGACTTTAAACCAACAAAGATCAAAAAAGATAAAGAAGGGCATTACATAATGATAAAGGGAACAATTCAACATAATGAGCTATCCTAAATATATATGCAACCAATGCAGGCGCACCTAGATTCATAAAATGAGTTCTGAGAGACCTACAAAGAGACTTAGACGCCCAGACAATAATAGTGGGAAAATGTAACACCCCACTATCAAAATTAGGTAGATCAACAGGACAGAAAATTAACAAGGATATTCAGGACTTGAACTCAGCCCTGGATCAAGGAGACCTGATAGATGTCTACAGAACTCTCCACCCCAAAACAACAGAATATATATTCTTCTAGTGCTACATGGCACTTACTCTAAAATCAAACACATAATTGGAAGTAAAGCACTCCTCAGCAAATACAAAAGAACTGAAATCATAACAGTCTCACAGACCACAGTGCAATCAAATTAGAACTCAAGATTAAGAAACTCACTCAAAACCACACAACTACACAGAAATTAACCTTGCTCCTGAATGACTCCTGGGTAAGTAATGAAATTAATGCAGAAATCAAGAAATTCTACGAAACCAATGACAACAAAGAGGGATGCAGCTATAGCAGCATTAAGAGGGAAATTTATAGCACTAAATGCCCACTTTAGAAAGTTCGAAAGATCTCAAATCAACACCCTAACATCACAACTAAATGTACTAGAGAAGCAAGGGCAAAGAAATTCAAAAGCTAGCACAAGACAAGAAATAACTAAGATTAGAGCAGAACTGAAGGAGATAGAGACACGAAAAATCCTTCAAAAAAAGTCAATGAATCCAGGAGCTGGTTTTTACAAAAACTTAATAAAATAGACTGCTAGCTAGACTAATAAAGGGGAAAAGAGAGAAGAATCAAACAGACACAATAAAAATGATAAAGGATTATAGCCAGTGACCCCACAGAAATACAAACTACCATCAGAGAATACTATAAACACTTTTATGCAAATAAACTAGAAAATCTAGAAGAAATGGAAAAATTCCTGGACATATACACCCTCACAACACTAAACCAGGAAGAAGTAGAATCCTTGATTAGACGAATAAGTTCTAAAATTGAAGCAGTAAAAAAAATAGCCTACCAACCAAAAAAGCCCAAGATCAGACAGATTCACAGCCGAATTCTACCAGAGGTACAAAGAGGAGCCGATACCATTCTTTCTGAAACTATCCCAAACAACTGAAAAGGAGGGACTCCTCCCTAACTCATTTTATGAGGCCTGCATCAACCTGATACCAAAACCTGGCAGAGACACAACAAGAAAAGAAAACTGCAGGCCAGTATCCCTGATGAACATCGATGTGAAAATCCTCAATAAAATACTGCAAACCAAATCCAGCAGCACATCAAAAAGCTTATCCAAGCCCAGTGCCATGGCTCACGCCTGTAATCCCAGCCCTTTGAGAGGCCAAGGTGGTTGGATCACCTGAGGTCAGTGGTTCAAGACCAGTCTGGCCAACGTGGCAAAACCCCATCTCTACTAAAACACAAAAATCAGCCGGGCATGGTTTCACATGCCTGTAGTTCCAGCTACTCGGGAGGCTAAGGCAGGAGAATCTCGTGAACCCGGAAGGTGGAGGTTCCAGCGAGCCAAGATTTTGCCACTGCACTCCAGTCTGGGTGACAGAGTAAGACTCCGTCTCAAAAAAAGAAAAAAAAAAAAAAAAAAAAAAGCTTATCTACTACAATCAAGTCAAGTCAACTTCATCCCTGGGATGCAAAGCTGGTTCGACATATGCAAATCAGTAAACATAATCCATCACATAAACAGAGCCAATGACAAAAGCCACATGATTATCTCAATAGAATGATGCAGAAAAATAAAATGATGCAGAAAATGCCTTCAATAAAATTCAACAACCCTGCATGTTAAAAATTCTTAATAAACTAGGTATTGATGGAACATATCTCAAAATAATAAGCTATTTATGACAAACCCACAGCCAATGTCACACTGAATGGGCAAAAGCTGGAAGCATTCCCTTTGAAAACTGGCACAAGACAAGGATACCCTCTCTCACCACTCTTATTCCACACAGTATTGGAAGTTCTGGCCAGGGCAATCAGGCAAAAGAAAGAAATAAAGGGTATTCAAATAGGAAGAGACGAAGTCAAATTGTCTCTGCAGACAACATGATCCTACAACTTAGAAAACCCCATCATCTCAGCCCAAAAACTCCTTAAGCTGATAAGCAATTTCAGCAAAGTCTCACAATACAAAATCAATGTGCAAAATCACAAGCATTCCTATACACCAACAATAGACAAGTAGACAGCCAAATCATGAATGAACTCCCATTCACAATTGCTACAAAGAAAATAAAATACCGAGGAATACAGCAAGAGATGTGAGGGACTTCTTCAAGAAGTATAAACCACTGCTCGAGGAAATGAGAGGACACAAAAAAATGGAAAAACATTCCATCCTCATGGATAAAGAGAACCAATATTGTGAAAATGGACATACTGCCCAAAGTAATTTATAGATTCAATGCTATTCCCATCAAACTACCATTGACATTCTTCACAGAATTAGAAAAAAACTACCATAAAATTCATATAGAACCAAAAAAGAGCCCATATAGCCCAGACAATCCTAAGCAAAAAGAACAAAGCTGGAGGCATCACACTACCTGACTTCAGACTATACTGCAAGGCTACAGTAACTAAAACAGCATGGTACTGGTACTGAAACAGACACATAGACCAATAGAAAAGAATAGAGACCTCAGAAATAAGACCACACATCAACAACCATCTGATCTTTGACAAACCTGACAAAAACAAGCAATGGGGAGAGAATTCCCTGTTTAATAAATGGTGCTGGGAAAACTGGTTAGCCATATGCAGAAAACTGTAACTGGGCCCCTTTCTTACATTTTATACAAAAATTAACTCAAGATGGATTAAAGACTTAATCAAAACCCAAAGCCATAAAAGCTCTAGAAGAAAATCTAGACAATATCATTCAGGACAGAGGCATGGGCAAAGATTTTATGATGAAATCGCCAGAAGCAATTACAACAAAAGCCAAAATTGACAAATGGGATCTAATTAAAGAGCTTCTACACAGCAAAAGAAACTATCATCAGAGAGAACAGGCAATCTACAGAATGGGAGAAAATTTTTGCAATCAACTCATGTGACAAAGGTCTAATATCCAGAATTTACATGGAATCTTAAACAAATTTAAAGAAAAAAAAACCCCATCAAAAAGTGGGCAAACGTAGTGGCCAGGCATGGTGGCTCACGCCTGTAATCCCAGCACTTTGGGAGGTGGAGGCAGGAGGATCATGAGGTCAGGAGTTCGAGATCAGCCTGGCCAACATAGTGAAACCCTGTCTCTACTAAAAATACAAAAATTAGCCAGATGTGGTGGCAGGTGCCTGTAATCCCAGCTACTTGGGAGGCTGAGGCAGGAGAATTGCTTGAACCCAGGAGGCGGAGGTTGCAATGAACCAAGATTGTGCCATTGCACTACAGTCTAGACAACAGTGCAAGACTCCATCTCATAAGAAAAAAAAGTGGGCAAAGGACATGAACAGACACTTCTCAAAAGAAAACATTTATGTGGCCAACAAACACATGAAAAAAAGTTCAGCATCACTGATCATTAGAAAAATGCAAATCAAAACCACAATGAGATACCACTTCACACCAGTCAGAATGGTGATTATTAAAAAGTCAAGAAACAACAGATGCTGGCCAAGCTGTGGAGAAATAGAAATGCTTTTATACTGTTGGTGGGAATGTAAATTAGTTCAACCATTGTGGAAGACAGTGTGGCGATTCCTCAAGGACCTAGAACCAGAAATATCATTTGACCCAGCAATCCCATTACTGGGTATATACTCAAAGGAATATAAATCACTCTATTATAAAGATACATGTACATGTATGTTTACTGCAGCACTATTCACAATAGCAAAGACATGAAAACAACCCAAATGCCCACTGATGGTAGACTGGATAAAGAAAATGTGGTACATATACGCCATGGAATACTATGCAGCCATAAAAAGGAATGAGATCATGTCCTTTGCCGGGACATGGATGAAGCTGGAAGCTATTATCCTCAGCAAGCTAATGCAGGAACAGAAAACCAAACACCAAATGTTCTCACCCATAAGTAGAAGCCGAACAATGAAGACACACGGACACAAGGAGGGGAATGACAAATACAGGGGGCCTGTTGTGGGGGTGAGGGGAGGGAGAGAGAGCATCAGGACAAATAGCTAATGCATGCAGAGCTTAATACCTAGGTGACGGGTCGACAGGTCCAGCAAACCATCACAGCACATGTATACCTATGTAACAAACCTGCACGTTCTGCACATGTATCTCAGAACTTAAAGTAAAATTATATATGTATTTATATATGAAAATAAAAAGGGGTCCCTTTTTCCCTCTCATGATCAACCTAAGAAGTCTTTTCCTTCATCTAATAAATTTGGAGGACTGAATTTTAGAACTGATAATACTCAGTATAATTAATAAACTGATCCCGCTGGCATGCATTCATCTAGGCCTAAGATTATTTGAAGTAGACTTTGACTGCAAAAAGAATTAGGCCAAGAAATAGTAATAGACCTGTTTAACAAAAGGCAGCAAAAATGAGACTGGTAGCAGTGCCTATCTCATAGGTGTGGAGGATTAAGAGTTAGTGTCATGTAACTTCTGGTACACAGTTGTTTTTAACATTACCTAATAATATTGTAACGATTTTAATTATATCCCCTTAAAATATATGTCCATGTCCCAACTCCAGTACCTATAAATGTGACCTTATTTGGAAATACGGTCTTCACAAATCCTTAATTAAGAATCTTGGTATGAGATCATGCTGGATTTACAGTGGGCCCTAAATCCACTGACTGCTATTCTTATAAGAGAAAGGAGGGAGATTTGAGATGCAGAGACACAGCAGGGAAGACCATATGAAGATGTAGGCAGAGACTAGAGTGATGTTTCTGCAAGCCAAGGAACAATGAAGATTGCCAGCAGCCATTAGAAGCAGCTGGGCAAAAGGCATGAAATGGTTTCTCCTTCAGAAGGGACCAAACCTGTATATGTTTCAGATTTCTGGCCTCCAGATCTATGAAAATATATTTGTATTAAGGCATGGTGGCACAAGCCTGTAATCCCAGCTACTCAGTAGGCTGAGGCAGTAGGCTTGAGCCCAGGAGTTCAAGGCCAGCCTGGGAAACATAGCGAGACTCCCAACTCAAAAAAAAAAAAAAAAAAAAAAACAACTGTTGTGAGCCCTAGAAAAGTAATATTAATAGTAATTAATTCAATAGCACCTAAATAAACCTATTTGGAAAGATTATGGAAAAGTCGGGAAATTATTTGTCTGTTTTGCTTTACTCTGATATAAAGAACCTCAGGCAGAACAGACCTGGGGTATATTTACATAGTACTTAAATCAACAATGTTACCAATCACTCTTTTTTTCCAAAAATATTTCAAATTATTAACAAATGCAAGGCCATCCAAGATAAAAAGGGAAAGGTTTGAATATTCTTTTACAAAAGACTCAAAGGGAAAATCAGGTTATTCTTTCACTGTAATGGTAACAAACATATACCTGGTATACTAAAAACCTTTTTAGAGAAAGGGATATACACACAAAGACCCTTCCCCTGGTAGAAAGGTATTATCTAGACATATAAAGCAATTAAACCCACAATATGGTGGTTACTAACCAATCAAGTAATCTTCTGTTTAGCACTTCATTTTCTAAGGAAACTATTTTTCATAGTAAACTGATAAATTTTCATCTTAGTTTTATACATTGATATCTGAGAATATGATTAATATGAGAATGGTCTCAGAAAAACGGATCCCTTCTCAATTTGTTGACAAATCAGTTTTGAGTTCTTAAAGCTTCTACAAGTCTTAATGATAACATTAGAAGCCCATATAAATAACTAAGAGGTAAAACAAAGAGAACTGGACATCATTCACCTCCCGCAGAGTAACTATCAAATACAAACAGACACGCCAGGCATGGTGGCTCACACCTGTAATCTCAGCACTTCGGGAGGCCAAGGTGGGTGAACTGTTTGAGCTCAGGAGTTTGAGACCAGCCTGGCCAATGTGGCAAAACGCCTCTCTTCAAAAAATACGAAAAAAAAAATCAACCAGGTGTGGTAGCACATGCCTGTAGTCCCAGCTACTTGGGAGGCTGAGGTGGGAGGATTTCTTGAGCCCAAGAGGCAGAGGTTGCAGCGAGCCGAGATCCCACCACTGCACTCCAGCCTGGGTGACAAAGCAAGACCCTGTCTAAAAAACCACACACAAAAAACACAGACAGCATCCTTTCATATCCTAGGAGACAATGATGTAATCCTGACCATATCTAAATAAGGATCTTCCAAATTACTCTGGACTTATTTCTGGCCTTTGTACTTGACACAGAATTGGCCTCTAAATGATGAGTTCTTTTTACATAGCAAGTAAAAAGTCACGCACGCAACTATCAACAGGTGAATGCTGGAGAGTGTATACTGTATGATTCTTAAGAAACAGAAAGCAAATCAGTGATTTCCTGGCTGGGAGAGAAGACAGCAGAGGAGTGGGGGAAAAAGAGAGATTACAAAGGGGCACAAGAGCACAAGGAAACTTTTGGGGGAATGGATATGTTTATTTTCTTGATTTTGGTGACAATTTCACAGATGTATACATATGTCAAAACCCATCCAATTGCACAGTTTAAATACACACATTTTATTATCAATTGTAATTCAGTAAAGCTGAAAAAAGAGAATAAACATTTGTTTCAGGAAATAAATGTTCCCTAATAGTAAAACATAAGTAAGCCACAAAAATCCGCTTCAATTGAATTTAAAGATCTTTTCAATTACTTTCCTGTGTCTTTCCTGCCTTCTGGAATTAAGCTTCTTGATTACAATAAACAGAAACTGCCTTCATTTTGAAGTTACTCATTTCCCACAAACTCTTTTTTTTCTTCCTCTTACTACCTTTTCCTGAGTATCCCTGAAGGCTTTTATCTGGATCTCTTGGAATTCTTCCTTCTTACAATGAAATAGATAATATTTGTTTTAGTGCTTTATAGTTTACAAAAGTATTTCCACCTTTTTTTAAACCAATCCTGAAAAATAGGCTCTTGTGAAGTATGTATTTTCAGTATATTTATTCTACATATTTAAAAAGCTAAAGCTGAGATCAAATATATATAAATTCCACAAGATTAGAGATAATCAAATTCTGAGTCAAATACAAGTCTACGGACCCCAAATACATGTTGTCTCCCCCAACCTGCCCAAATTGCCACTCTTCATTTCCATCATCATCGACCTGGAGATGATGTCCTAGTCCATACTTCAAGAGACAGGGTCTTGCTATGTTGCCCAAGCTGTTGTGCAATAGCTATGCACAGGCATGGTCCCACTACAGATCGGCACTAGAGTTTTGACCAGCTCTGTCTCTGACGTGGGCCAGTTCATCGTTCCTTAGGCAACCTGGTGGTCCCCCATTCCCATATTGATGGGAGGTCAATATTATTGATGTTGAACTTAGTGGAGACACTTGATCGGTGGAGCACACTACAATACAGCCCAGAACCCCTAAGCTCAAGTGATCCCCCCACCTCAGCCTCCCAAGTAGCTGGGACTATAGGCACACACCACCATGCCAGGTAGGCCATACTTTTAGCCCTGTCTGTTCACCATCTTTATATTTGTGTACAAATTTCTTTCTCTTGGAAATCTAGAAAGATGTAAAAAAAATCACCCAAAAATGTCACAAACAGAATTGAACATGCTTTCCACTTTAAGTGTCCCTTCTTTTTTTGTTGTTGTTGAGATGGAGTCTCGCTCTGTCGCCCAGGCAAGAGTGCAGTGGCGCAATCTCGGCTCACTGCAAGCTCCACCTCCCAGGTTCACGTCATTCTCCTGCCTCAGCCTCCTGAGCAGCTGGGACTACAGGTGCCCGCCACCACGCCTGGCTAATTTTTTGTATTTTTAGTAGACACGGGGTTTCACTGTGTTAGCCAGGATGGTCTCCATCTCCTAACCTCGTGATCCGCCCACCTCAGCCTCCCAAAGTGCTGGGATTACAGGCATGAGCCACCACGCCCGGCCTAAGTGTCCCTTCTTCTCAGTAGTTTCAGATTTCTAGACCAGAGTGTAGATTTACAAGCTCAATGTTATCTTTTGCTTCCCCCTCTCCGTAGTCTCCTTTGTACCTCCTGTATAGTAACAGATTTGGTCTTGCCATAAGAGACATCTGGCCTTTGCTTCTGGAAGGTAATGTATATCATACCTGATAGGAATGTTTTTATTTAGGGGAGGGGCTGGCCATACCCAATAGTGGTAGGTTGGGGGCTGGCCACACCAGAAACACCAACTACGTGTTTAGGGTCGGGACTTTGGGTCACAAGGTAATAGTCAACCTACGACTGATCTCAAACATGTGGGCAATCAATCAATCATGCCTAAGAACTGAAGCCCCAATAAAAACCCTGTATAATGACGTCTGAGTGAGCTTACCCCGTTTGCAATAATTAGTGCATATTGCCCTATATTGATGCAGGGAGCACAACATGTCCTGAGGCCAACAGAAGCTTAGTTTTGAAACCTGCACAGATTTTACCCTGTGTCACCTTCCTTTGACCAATTTTAATCTGTATCCAGTCCCTGTAACAAACTGCAACTGAGTACGACAACTTTCAGTGAATTCTGTGAGTCAACTACTGAACCTGAGGGTGGTTTTGGGAAACCCCCAAACTTGCACTTGGTCTGAGAAGTAAGGGCAGTCTTGTGGACTCTGCCCTCAAACCTCAGTATGGCTAATTCTTGGGACATACCTAATTTGTCATAAAGTCTTCCCAATTATTCTTGTATAAAGACTCAACTCAACACCTCCACCTGATATTCACCGACAGTAGATCAAGCAATATTTTCTAAATGTGACTGCCAGGACCAGGGATGTCTCAAGGGGCTGCTCTCGGAATGAGAGTAGAGAGTAGTGGGGTCTTAGAAATGTCATGGTTCGATTTGAAAACCACTGGTCCAACAGAGTGGACACAACCTTTGGAATCTGCCACTCACTTATTAAGCGACCTCGGGCAAATAATTTAACCTTTCTAAGCCTCGCTGTTAAAAATGCAAACAGGGCCGGGCGCGGAGGCTCACTCCTGTAATCCTAGCACTTTGGGAGGCCAAAGTGGGCGGATCACCTGAGGTCAGGAATTCGCCATCAGACTGGTCAACATGGCAAAACCCTGACTCTACTAAAAATACAAAAATTAGCCAGGCATGGTGGCTTGCAACTGTAATCTCAGCTACCCAGGAGGCTGAGGCAAGAGAATCACTGGAACCTGGGAAGCAGAGGCTGCAGTGAGCGGAGATTCCACCACTGCACTCCAGCCTGGGTAACAGAGCAAGACTCTGTCTCAAACAAACAAACAAACAACAACAACAACAAAACCTGCGAACAGCAATATCTACCTTCCAAAATAATTGTGAGAATGAAGACAGAAAAGATGGGGAAAGACTAATCCAATGCCTGCCATACAGAAGATCCACAATAAATTATAAATAATCTCTCCAGTTACTGGTGAATATAAAAGACCATACTGATCTTCTATAGTTTCTCCCATTCAAGTCCACACTGCCAGAATGGTCATTCCCACGTACCTATTTTCATGTTATAATTGCATTTAAAAATAATAGTTTTCAATCACATCTAGATCAAATCAGGTAGCTTGACTGGGGATTAAGAAGCATGGCTATATTTCCTGCTTCTTAAACAGCCCTGAGCAAAAAAGTTGCATCAACTGAGTCCCTTAAATTTTTCCTAACATTCTCTCGATTCTCACCAAGGTACCTCTGTTCTCCCTAAAGTGCCTACCTCTTACTTGTTCTCAATTCTATCTCTTTCCTCACTCTGCCCCCTTATCTGGATTGCCTGTCAGGGATTCCAGACCCATTAATTCCTTTGGGATGGGGTATCCTAATTCACAGCTTCCTAACCAGAATGCAGCTGCTTTGAATGATTCACAGGTATGCCTGAGATATTGATCCCTCTGCTCTCCAGGTAGCAAAGGCAGAGCTTGGGACACTGGGGAAAGTGCACACTGATCGCCTTTGGCAATGAGCAGTTTATGTTAACGAGACACACAATTAACATTTTTTATGTATGTCATGAGGTGAAAAAGATGTTAACTAGTACCCTAACCTCACCCTACACAAATCTGCTCCTTTACTCATCATCTTGATGGCATAATTTTTGCCTAGCTGCCCTTTTGGTAATGGGGAACACGGAACTTGTGAGTTATGAGGCCTACTCTAACTCTGTAACGTTGGGCAAGTCACAACTGTTTTAAGACTCAGTGTCTTCAGAACAAAATGTATATATGCACACTTTTTAAGTTAGTGGCAGGGCTCAACTCTATAATGAGGATATGAAAACTCAAAATGCTAGGTACTGGTTATCACTATTAACAAATGTTCCTTGAGGTAACTGATTAACAATATGATCCTATATGCTAAAAAGAATTCAAACGGAGAAATTTCAGTTTTTTTCTAGTCAATAAAACTGTCTGATCTTTTATTTGTCCAACTCCACTTTTTTTTTTTTTTTTTTTTTTGAGGCAGAGTCTCGCTCTTTCGCCCAGGCCGGAGTGCAGTGGCGCTATCTCGGCTCACTGCAAGCTCCGCCTCCCGGGTTCACGCCATTCTCCTGCCTCAGCCTCCTGAGCAGCTGGGACTACAGGCGCCTGCCACCGCGCCCCGCTAATTTTTTGTATTTTTAGTAGAGACACGGTTTCACCGTGTTAGCCAAGACGGTCTCGATTTCCTGACCTCGTGATCCACCCGCCTCGGCCTCCCAAAGTGCTGGGATTACAGGCGTGAGCCACTGCGCCCGGCCCCAACTTCACTTTTAAGCTGTCTACAGGAATGTACTGTAAAGTACTTATGTTGGAATGTACTGTGAAGTACATTCCTGCAAAACCAATATGGGTAGTTTTGACATCAGCAGCTAATTTTTCCAACACTGTGCCTAAATATGAAGAAGTCTTCCAGGACTTGGTGATTTACTATACATCATCTTTCCATGTATGAAAAAATTCCAAAGTTCTACCATACCTTTTAATCTACTCTCAAGATCTACTCGGGCTCTGTGAACATCTGATTACCTATTTACAATCCATAAACCCTCCTTGTGAGATTCTTCCTGTGAAAATTTCCCAGAGGGCATATTTACTAAAGTGGTAATACATTATTTTGACCTGAGGACCCTTAGAAATGGCACGAAGTCAAAAGGTAATGTGTGGGGCTTGCTACCTAACATTCTAGAACTGTCGATTATCAGACAGTAACTGGTTTTTTAAAAAGACCCTTTAGAAGAATCAATAAATCAGCCAAGTTATAAGTCAGTGTGATCACAGGGGGTTCAAAGAAGTCTACAAGGGGAATGAGATTCTTAAGATACACTGTCACGATATTTTGAAATTCCCTTCCCTCCCTGGGGTCATCTCCTGCCACCCACTGCCTCCCCTGGTCCCATCCCTTTGTTCCAACCAGACTGAACTTTCTGCAGTACACCATGTTCTTCCATAATTCTTTGCCTTGGCTCACACTGTCCTTCTACCTCCATATCCTTCCCTTCCTCTTCACCTGGCAAACACCTACGATTCTTTCAAGGAGCAGTAGACTGCAAGTTCCCTGAGAGCAGAAACCATAGTTTTGTTCAGAGCTGTCGTATCTTCAGCGCCTAGCATAGCAGGCGCTCAATAATTAATCAATTGAAGAATGGAGGCTCAAAGAAACTTAAAGCATCTCTCAGCTGAGAGCATAGCAGCTCTGCTTCACTCCTTCTCAACATACATATTTGGCTGGCTGCCCCCTTTTCCGTGCTCTCATGATACTGTGACTATTTCTACCATATATTTTTCACTTGTACCGTAATTCTCTGTGAACTGTATGAGGGCGAGGATAGTAAGATGTCATCCTTTATCCCCAGAACTTTCCACAGTGCTTGAGACACAGTGGGGAGATAATAAATGTTTGCTGAATAACTGAACGGGGATGTCACAGCAGCCCGAGGATATACAAGCACGCGTCCCATCTTCGTAGCCTCTGCGATCCTCGCGCCCGCGCCCGGCCCGGGTTTCCTCCTCCGAAGAGGCGGCCGCTGAGCCCTCACTCGCAACTCCCCCCAGACGCAGCCCCTGTCTCCTCTGGCCAATTAAAGTCCAACTGCTGCCGCCGCTCCTTCGGTGGATCCCAAGCCCCGCTCCGGCTCGGGCTCAACTGCGTGGAGGGAGGCTGACGACAGAGCCGCGCCGGCGACGCGGCGGGAAGGCGGGAAGGCTGCTCCTCCGCTCGGGAGCCGCGCGAGGCGCGCCAAAGCCGGCCCAGCTAGGACTCCCACCTGCCCCGCCGCCACTAAAGCCGCGGTCAGCGCGCGTGCTGCCGGCGTCCGCACCTTCCCCGGGGCGAGCCCTGGGCCTGTCCCCCGCCCCCTCCACCCGCCGCCTCCAACCCACGCTCGGCCGCCCCTTTCTCGGGCTCCGGCCCGGGCCTGGGGTGTGCAGCCCAGACCAGTGTCCTGGTCCCCGGCTAGGGGCAGAGGCAGGGGCTGGGACTCCGGAGACACCGGCCCACGGCCCTGCGGCCTCCGCCGCTGTCCTCTGCCCTCGGTCTCCAGACGCGTCCCGCCGGGTTCCCAGAGCGGCGGAGCGCGGGCCCGCGGCGCAGAGCACACTGACCTGGAAGTGCAGCGCCATCTTCCCAGGAGGCGGCGCCGGCCGGCCGGTCTGCACCCAGCGCCCGAGGGGAGGGAGCAGGAGCGGGCGCCGCGGAAGACCCAGCCGCCCGCGGGGTCCCTGCGCCGCTCGCCGGCTCGCGCTCGCTCGGCCCTCGTAGCCTCAGCGGCGCTCGGCGTCCTCATTCGAAGCGCTGGAGGGGCGGGGCCGGGAGGGACGGGGCGGGGCGACGGAGGCGGTGCGCGGGGCGGGGTCGATAGGGGCGTGTCCTCCGGGAATCTCAACCGCCCCTTGTGCTCAAGTTTCAACCGGCGTGTTGGTGGGTCATGACCTCCAACCTCTGGCCTTTGACACAACTACCACAACCCACCTGTCAGCCGTGGACCCTGACTCATAAGTCTTCCAAAGGCTCTCTTGACCCCTGACCCTCAAAGTACAACTATCGCCCATGGCTCCAGACCTCTGCATCTCCACAGATTTTCTTGTCTCCTAACAGCCACGAACCACAGACACACACAAGCCATAACCTTTGACTCCCACATGCCAGCTCTTGCCCTTGACCCCTGACTCCCAGGCCCAAATTCCATTGATGCTTAACAATGTTTTTAACTTCATTTTGGTTAAAATTAAACCGACCATGTCTACATGCTGTTAAGTTGTAAAATTCAAGCTTTACCTCTTATTCTTTGCATTTTGTTTAATATGAACTTATATTTTACACCAAATGATTCCATTGCAATGAGAATTTATTGGAGCAGAAGTGGGTCAAAGTCGCTGCTTTCTGATGTTCTTCGTTTTTTCTTCAAGTTCAACAGTTCCATTTGGGAGTACTGTACTTTAAGAGGGAAACTCCCTTAAGCACTTCTTGTATTCAGGTCTGCTAACAACAAAGTCTCTCAGCTTTTGTTAACATAAAATCATCTTAATTCACCTTCATTTTTTAAAGGATAGTTTTTCTGGGTATAGAATTTCACATTGGCTTTTTCTTTAATCTTTCAGCATTTTAAAAATGTCTTTTCATTGTCTTCTGCTTATCATTGTTTCTATTGAGAAATCAGCCATCAGTCTAACTGTTGCTCCTGTCTTTTGGCCCCCTCCTCAGCTACTTGAACATTTTTCTCTTTTTTTATTTTTCCTTTTTGTCTTCAGCACTTTGTGCTTGATGTCACTAAGTTTGTGTGTGTGTGTGTGTGTGTGTTGTATTTATCCTGCTTGGGATTCGTAAAGCTCTTTAAGTGTGAATGTGATCTTTTTCATCAAGTTTTGAAAAATCTTAGTCAGTATTCCTTTACATATTGCATCTGTCCCCTTCTCTCTCTCTCTTTCTCTTTCTCTCTCTCTACCTCTCCATTCTGGAACTCCAGTTACATGTATGTCATAACTTTTTGCTATATTCCTTATTTCTATTCTGTATTTTTTATTTGCCTGCTACCCATTCCATAGAAACTCTGTTCTGCTGTGTCTGAGCTGCTATACATCCCCTCTACTGAATTTCTTGGTTTTAGTTATAATATTTTCAGTTCTAGAGTTTTCATTTAGAAAGTTGAAATTTTCATGTTTCCTCCTCCTCTCCCATTTTAATAGATTCCAAGGCTTTGATGAAATTCTTTATCTTTATTTTCTTAAATATTTTAACTGTATTATTTAAAGCCCTTATCTGTTAACTCCAATATCTGAATCATCTGAGTTTTCCTGGGTTTTTGGTGCTTGGCCCTTTTTTTTTTTTTTTTTTTCTTAACATATCTCATGATTTCTTGTTGAATTCAAATGATGTAGAAGAAAATTTGTAGAGGCTCTGGATGATAACAGGTTTCTCCAAGGAGGGCTAAGTTTTCTTGTTGTAGTAGGCGGACAAGAGTACTAGTGGATCATTGAGTCTTTTTAATTCTGGTTAACTTCAGTTTTGACCTTACTCCTAGGCCGTGGTTCTTACTAGGTCTTACAACTAAAAGCCTAGAATGTGGCTGGGCATGGTGGCTCATGCCTATAATCCCAGCACATTGGAAAGCCAGAGAGGGTGGATCGCTTGAGTCCAGGAGTTTGAGACCAGCCTGGGCAACATGGTGAAAACCCATCTCTACAAGAAATTAGCTTGGTGTAGTAGCATGTGCCTGTAGTCCTAGCTACTTGGGAGGCTGAGGTGGGAAGACCACTTGGGCCCAGAAGCTAGAGGCTGCAGTGAGCTGTGATTGCACCACTGCACTCCAGGCCAGGCAACAGAGCAAGAATCTGTCTCAAAAAAACAAAAGCCTGGAATGTTTACCAAGATCCTTCCACCTTGTGGGGCTTAAACTCTAGTCTCTGTCTCTCCAGCCCTGTGTAGCTGCTGAAATCTTTATTGAGCTCTTTAGGTGCTGTTGTTCTGCTGGATTTCTTAGAGTCTCTTCCCGTGCATATATATCTTAGGAACGGACACAAATTTGGGGACTCACATCTCTATAGTTACTTTCTTTCTAGAATTTTGTCCCTCAAATCTCAGTTGCTCTTGTTCCCAGACTCCAGCCTTTGCTCCTAGCCTATTGAGACTGCTGCTTTCTATTTAGCTGTTACTCCTTGCTGCCACTTGGAAAATGCCTTGGGGTGATGACGGGGAGGGAGCAGATGGGGAATCTAAGGTAAATTTGAATCTTACCTCTTGTGCTTTCCTTCTTTCAAGAGTTGTGGCCACTTAAGTTCTGCCTTTTCTATTGCCTTTAGTTGTTAAAGATACTTATCTGTCGTGTGTGTGTGTGTGTGTGTGCGCATGATTGCTGATAATTCATATTTACTCATAGTTTTATATATATTTAATATATGTGATAGAATTGTCATATACACGTGTCCTATCTTTATAATAGTTTTCAGTGGGCAGTCTAATCTAACATAAGATACTTTATTATTACAAGCCTGTTTGCAGCTTCCATTCTTGACCCTTGGTTTTCATAACTCATCCACTGTCCATAAATCTGCATTTCCAGAACTGACCTCCTTTAAACCTTAAAATCATTAATGCCCTCCCCCTGCCATTTTTCACTCCTGTGTCCCAAAGTTCCTGATTCCCATAGTAGTAACTTCCATTTGCATGTCTCGGTACTTTTGATATCCAGTCTCAACTGTGATTCCCACAACCCGACATATCTGATGCCCACATCCCAAACATCCATCATGATTTCTGACCTCTGTGAGATGTCTACTGCACAATACCCCGTTATTTTAACTGCCTGCTGCTTTTGCCTAACTTCTAAAACCCAACTACCTTTTAAAGCTATTGTTTTAAAATGGCATTTTTAACACCTCAAATTTTAGGTCCTTGAGGGAGAAACAATTATTTGAGTTTTGAATCATTTAATTTTTTTCCCACTCCAGAATATCGTCACCAGAAATGTAGAGTTGTGAAAACAGCAACAGAGGATGCCAACTACTCTGTGGATTCACCAGGCAATTCTGGAAACGAGAAGACAACTGTTTTTTTCCCTTTTAAATTTGAGTGGCTGCTTAAGATTTCTGTTTTCAGTCAACACTCTCTTCCATGAGTGTCTATCAACAAAATATGCATACAACTCCATCTCTTTTATGTCAGTTAATAAAATTTAAGATAGAATTATGTCCCTACAACTATTAAAATTAGCACGGAAGATGCTCCAGGACGTCAAATAATTCATTTCTATCACAAAACTCAATTAAAGGAAGGACATTTAGAACCCATAGGAATTATAAAATTATCTTCCTTTATGGAAACTAGCCTTCTAAAAAAGACAGAAGGATCTTTGATCTTTGTACTTTTCAGGAGATTCAATTAACATATGTAATTCCCATACCTTAGGAAATTCATCTAACATCTCTGAGTTTTGATTTATTATTTCTAAGATCAGGATGACAGTAAGTCTGTAATTCAAATAATTTTCTGAACAATAACATGAGATGAGGCAGGAGAGCACAGTGGTTAGGAAAACAGAGTCTAGATTTTGATGTCAGCTGCATTCTTTACTAGCTGACAACCTTGAAGTCACTTTATCTCTGTGCTTTCATTTCCCCATCTGAGAAATGGACATGTAGTAATACTTATCTCATAGGTTGCTGTGGTGATTAAATGAGTTGATACATGTAAAGTATTTAGAAGGTACTTGGTAAATAATGAGTGCTATATAAATAGTAATTATCAAGTACATTATCATCTGAATATAATGTTTAAAATTATATTTTGATAGCATAGGATTATAATTTTAATCAAACAGACTAAGTTACTGTCTTTTTTAATTTGTAAATTGATCAAACTGGATATTTCCTCACTGCCGTACTCCGACCTCACCCAGCTTTTCTAGCCTGAAAATTTTCAATGGTTGTGACCTTACCTACATTACCTTTCTGGATGAAATGGAAAGGCTGTTAATGTGAATATTTTTGTAAATTGTGAGACTGAAACTGAAACTCTATCAGTACTTACAAAGTAAAATCTACGATCAATCATTTACTTTAGTAGCACTTTTAAACAAAGTACAGGAAACATTAGTGTACAATTCCCTTAGCTTATTCTACAATTGCAATTTTGTTAAGTACATTTAGAAAGATTGCTTAATAACTCAGTAAGCTTTGGGAATCCAGCAGAGGGCAGGCAGGTGAGAGAAATAGGAGGAGAATGCATCCTCAAAATTCAAATTTACATTAAATCCTCCCAAAACGCAACAGATATATATTAATAAAATATTCACCTGTGTGTTTTCTTTCATGCTGGTTAATTTTTGTTTTGTCAAGTCATTGACCTTAAACATAATTTATTTAAATATCCAGTGCCTAACCAGAGTACAATAACAAAAAATTCTTCTCCACTGTTGATATGAATTCAAGTTATTTCATAATCTTGATTATTACATATATACTAAAAGTTATACATACTTTCCTTTAGATAGTTTTACATTTTTAACATACTGGCAATAGTAAAAGTATACTGCTCTGTATTAATAATGCCAGTATTGGCTGGGCGCAGTGGCTCACGCCTGTAATCCCCAAACTTTGGGAGGCCGAGGCGGGTGGATCACGAGGTCAGGCATTCGAGACCAACCTGGCAAACATAGTGAAACCCTGTCTCTGCTAAAAATACAAACAGATATTAGCCAGGCATGGTGGCAGCACCTGTAATCCCAGCTACTCAGGAGGCTGAGGCAGAAGAATCGCTCGAACCTAGGAGGCTGAGGTTGCAGTGTGCTGAGATCACGCCACTGCACTCCAGCCTGGGCAACAGTATGAGACTCTGTCTCAAAATAATAATAATAATAATAATAATAATAATAATAATAATAATATAATAATAATGCCAGTATTTTGACAAGTAAAACTTAAATATTTCTCATTCTGTATATTGCCTTATTTGCATATTAGTGCTTCCATAGAATACTAGGTAGTTTAAGGAATTGATTATGTAAGCAAGATAGTAATATTATGTTAGTAAGTGTCCTTAAAGTTACTGCTAAGCAAGAATATGATAAAATATCACCTGATAGTCAATGCTATTGGACAAATAAAGCAGTACATCTTTTCGAAAAGCAATTTGGCAATATATATCAAGAACCTTAAAAATGTACACCCTGGCCAGATGCGGTGGCCCACGCCTGTAATCCCAGCACTTTGGGAGGCTCAGGTGGGTGGATCACCTGATATCAGGAGTTCAAGACTAGCCTGGCCAACAATGCAAAACCCCGTCTCTATTAAAGATACAAAAATTAGCTGGGTGTGGTGGCTGGCACCTGTAATCCCAGCTACTCAGGAGGCTGAGGCAGGAGAATCACTTGAACCTAAGAGGCGGAGATTGCAGTGAGCCGAGATTGTGCCACTGCACTCCAACCTGGGCAACAGAGCGAGACTCCGTCTCAAAAATAATAATAATATTAATAATAATAAGTACATCCTCTCTACCCAACTTCTAGAAAGTGATCCCAATAAATAATCTAAATTGCAAAAAAAAGTGAAGGTATTTATTACAGCTGATTTATAGTAGAGAAAAGTTTAAGTGACAGTACAGCATATGGCAGAATTTTATATAGTCAGTAAGAATTGTTTATGTTGTGCTAAGTGAAATAAGCTAGGCACAGAAAGACAAATACCTCACGTTCTCACTCACATGTGGAATCTAAAACTCATAGAAGCAGAGAGGAGAATGGTGGTTACAGAGTATGGGGAATAAGGAAAATGGGGAGATGATGGTCAAAGGGTACAAAATCTCAGACAGGAGGAATAGATTGAACAATGTAGTAAACATACTTAATGATAGTATATTGTACATTTCAAAATTGCTGAGAGTAAATTTCAAGTGTTCTCAATACAAAAAGTGATTCATATTTGAGGTGATGGATATGTTAGCTTGATTTAATTATTCCACATTGTATTCATAAATCATAACATCATTTTGTACCTCATAAATATATACAACTGTAAATTGTCAATTTACAATAAAATTTAAAAAAGAATTATGCTTATGGACTTTCGTAAAAACACAAAAAAATGCCACGTTACAAAGTTAAGTGCTAAAAGCAAAATGCAAAATTTGAGTCCAGTGAAAAAAGGCATAGAAAAAAATTAATGGAACAGAAAAAAAACAAATGTTAACATTGCTGTCTTGTGAATGGTAATGTGGAATTAACAGGTGATTTTTTTCTTCTTCATAATGTTTCTGTACTGTCAAGATTCCCTAAAATGTACATTATTCATTTTCTAAAAAGAGAAAAACTTATGGTGTAACAAAAAGTCAAATCTAAACAGATTGCCTTAATGCTCATTTAAAAAGTACTTATTGGCCAGGCGCGGTGGCTCACACGTGTAATCCCAACACTTTGGGAGGCCGAGGCGGGTGGATCACGAGGTCAGGAGATTGAAATCATCCTGGCCAACACGGTGAAACCCCATCTCTACTAAAAATACAAAAATTAGCCGAGCGTGGTGGCGCCTGCCTGTAATCCCAGCTACTCAGGAAGCTGAGTCAGGAGACTCACTTGAACCCGGGAGACAGAGGTTGCAGTGAGCCGAGATGGCGCCACTGCACTCCAGCCTGGCGACAGACCAAGATTCCCTCTCAAAAAAAAAAAAAAAGAAAGAAAGAAAGTACTTATTAAAGAAACATTGATGGGAGGTGTGTAGAGGGCAAGGCCAATCAGAAAAGGTGAATTTAACCAGGTGCTGGTATTGCCACATTTGTTTTGTTTTGTTTTTTGTTTGTTTTGTTTTTGAGAACCTCGCTCTGTTGCCCAGTCTGGAGTGCAGCGGCATGATCTTGGCTCACTGCAACCTCCATCTCCCGGGTTGCCAACTTATCTTAGACAGAATCCTGTTACTGATTTTGCCAATGATTCTGATCAAAAGCATTGGGATTTATATGAGAGAAATGCTTTTGTAGTGATGGAAAAAATTGAAATTTGGTTAAGAATGGAGTATTTACAGTCTTTCCCATCTTGCAAGATGGCGGGTGAAAAAGTTGAGAAGCGAGATACTAAAGAGAAGAAACCCGAAGCCAAGAAGGCTGATGCTGGTGGCAAGGTGAAAAAGGGTAACCTCAAGGCTAAAAAGCCCAAGAAGGGGAAGCCCCATTGCAGCCGCAACCCTGTCCTTGTCAGAGGAATTGGCAGGTATTCCCGATCTGCCATGTATTCCAGAAAGGCCATGTACAAGAGGAAGTACTCAGCCGCTAAATCCAAGGTTGAAAAGAAAAAGAAAGAGAAGGTTCTTGCAACTGTTACAAAACCAGTTGGTGGTGACAAGAACGGTGGTACCCGGGTGGTTAAACTTCGCAAAATGCCTAGATATTATCCTACTGAAGATGTGCCTCGAAAGCTGTTGAGCCACGGCAAAAAACCCTTCAGTCAGCACGTGAGAAAACTGCGAGCCAGCATTACCCCTGGGACCATTCTGATCATCCTTACTGGACGCCACAGGGGCAAGAGGGTGGTTTTCCTGAAGCAGCTGGCTAGTGGCTTGTTACTTGTAACTGGACCTCTGGTCCTCAATCGAGTTCCTCTACGAAGAACACACCAGAAATTTGTCATTGCCACCTCAACCAAAATCGATATCAGCAATGTAAAAATCCCAAAACATCTTACTGATGCTTACTTCAAGAAGAAGAAGCTGCGGAAGCCCAGACACCAGGAAGGTGAGATCTTCGACACAGAAAAAGAGGAATACGAGATTACGGAGCAGCGCAAGATTGATCAGAAAGCTGTGGACTCACAAATTTTACCAAAAATCAAAGCTATTCCTCAGCTCCAGGGCTACCTGCGATCTGTGTTTGCCCTGACAAATGGAATTTATCCTCACAAATTGGTGTTCTGAATATCTTAAGAACCTAATTAAATAGCTGACTACAAAAAAAAAAAAAAAAAAAAAAAAAAGAATGGAGTATTTACAGTCTCACAGTAACACCTCACAAAATACGTATTCATTACAAAGCAAAATAAAGTAACTTTTCAATACAAAAGTCTGGCATATACAGCCATAACTGAGTGATTAATGTGTATACTATTAGTAATGGGACAAGTCTAAATCGTGTAGTATCTGATAGAATGCAGTAAGAACACAGCACCACCTTGTTGATGGTCCAGCAAAAGATGCGCATCCTGAATCTAATCATGAGGAAACATCAAACTGAAATTGAGAGACATTCTACAAAATAACTGGCCTATACTCTTCACAAGTGTCAAGATGACAAAAGTCAAGGAAAGACTAAGGAACTGTCTCAGAATAATGAAACTAAAGAGACATGATAAATGCAGTGCACAATTCTGAACTGAATTGTTTTCAATAAAGGACGTTTTGGGGATACTTGGGAAAACTTGAATGAGATCTGAGGATTAGAAAGCAGTAATATATCAACATTAATTTCCTAATTTCATGGTTGTATTGTAGTTATGCAAGAGAATGCCCTTGTTTGTAGGGAATACACACTGATGTTGTTGGAAATTATGGTTATCAGCTTGGCAAGTTACTTTCCAATGTAATTAGAGCTTTTCTGTAAGTTTGTGTAAGTTTGTGATTGTTTCCAAAAAGAGAATTCTAAAACACAAGAAATACACCGGGACAATTGGCATAAACTAGATTGTTCTAGAAGACTGGATATTATCATCATCCAACTTCAAAGTAGGTTTAACAATTAAATACTTCCTCAAGAGCAAGCATATTTACCTAATATCACACCAAGGTATTAATATGTTACCCAAAGTGGTGGTAAATCTTTGCTTTGGTGGAATGAAAGGATTTATCATCCATTATAGGAATTTATGAAACTGTCACTATTAGGTCTAATGGGGACCCTATTAGAATGTTTTATGAGGAATTTTACTTTCACATCTGAGCTTACATTCTGAATCCTCTTCATCCAAGCTAACCCAAGGAAAATTATGTAATCTCTGGGATCCTTAGGAATGTAATGCCAAACACTCTGCAAGATTGTTTTAAACGTCTGATACTATGTGAAAGTTTAAAGCGTCCAGCACACAGTAGTTAGTCATATTTTATTGATTCCAGATGCACAGCATCATTTTTCACATTTTATAATTTCTGAGGTCAGGATGTACCTTACAATGGAAGGCCTTTTACAGTTGTGAACAGTCAGAGAGAGGCCAGAAGTACTAGTCACTGTCTACATATGTGCAAAGTTGAATATAAGTACCGGCAGCCTGGCTGGAGAACTACAACCCTTCTATGTTACAGTCAACAAACTCTTTTAGGTTCATTTGAGGAAGGAACGTTCGTATTGGTTATAGAAACCTTTTTTTGTCCCCTTCTGGTAAGATCAAGAAAGTGCCGTCCTAAGAACTTGCAGAATGAGAATCAGTGGCTGTGGTGGAGCCTTCTTTTCAAAAAATGCTATGTCCCGAGAGGACACTACTAATTGAAAACATGTGGACACCAACAATTCTGAGTTGAAGTAATTTGGAAGATTCAAATTCTATGTGCAAAGAAGTTTTAGGGATATCTTAAGCAGTTAATTTCACTTCTGTTTTTTTGTTATGTACGTAAAAGAATGAATAAAGGTGGCCAGGCATGGTGGCTCACACCTGTAATCCCAGCACTTTGGGAAGCCTAAGCAAGTGGATCACCTGAGGTCAGGAGTTTGAGACCAGCCTGACCAATAAGGTGAAACCAAGTCTCTACTGAGAATACAAACATCAGCCAGCTACTTGGGAGGCTGAGACAGGAGAATCGCTTGAACCCGGAAGGCGGAGGTTGCAGAGAGCCAAGACTGCACCACTGCATTCCAGCCTAGGAGACACAGCTGAGACTCCATTTCAAAAAAAAAAAAAAAAAAAAGCATAAAGGTAAAATCCAGGTCTACACAAGTCTAAAAGATCTCTTTCAATAAGTACTTAGTAAGAATTCTAAGTTATGTTGCTATAGTTCGACTGTCAGAGTTTTTCTTTCTTCAGGGTATATAAAATAATTAGGCTTATTACAATTGATATGTGCCTTAGATTTGAAGAAAATCAGTCAGTGGTAATTTTTATTTTCCTTGAAATGGCATCACTTAAATAGTTGCCACACATAGACAATAATCTGCAAAAACATGCCAAGGTCGGCCCGGCGCAGTGGCTCAGGCCTGTAATCCCAGCAATTTGGGAGGCCGAGGCGGGCGGATCACGAGGTCAGAAGTTCGAGATCAGCCTGACCAACATGGTGAAACCTCGTCTCTACTAAAAAATGCAAAAATTAGCCGGGCATGGAGGCATGCGCCTGTAATCCCAGCTACTCGGGAGGCTGGCGCAGGAGAATCGCTTGAACCCGGGAGGTGGAGGTTGCAGTGAGCCGAGATTGTGCCACTGCACTCCAGCCTGAGACTCCGTCTCAAAAAACAAAACAAAACAAAACAAAAAAACATGCCAAGGTCCCTAGGATTGGTTCCTTATTATGGCAGAATTCGTTTGGATAAAATAGATAATCTCTGAGAGACCGTCTCTATCTGGGAGAACTAAAGTGGTGCCCATCATGTCTGCATCATTAGGAATATACTTGAATTGCTGTTTAATATAGGAAAAAATGAAGATATACTCTAGGCACGTTAATAACATTCATCATTAATTAGCTAATAGGGTCCCACTGGGTGTTTGTCTGAGAAGTCAAAATATTGGCCTCAGGGGGCCAGGAGAATCTGTGCAAATATGGATGTATTAATATAATCAAATTTTAGAGTGTTAAAGGAGACCACGGCTGGCTAATGCGTTGGCCATGTGATTAAGAAGGGAATTCATGACATGATAAAAACAACATGGAACCACTCTGTGGACTGATGTATAGCTGGCCACTCTGTCTAGTAATATTGAAACCTCCTCTGGAGGGATCCACTGACAGAGTGATGATAGAATCCATCTGGACAGTGGTTTTTATTTCTGTATGGTTTACCACAACCAGCATATTTGAGACTGGGGAAGAATGTATGGCATTTCCAAAGTCCCCATCTGAAACCAGATCATTTGAATTTAGGCTAAAGCAGAGGCACTTTGCCAAGGGGTTACCACTGGCCTGACACCTTCAGCAAGGACCCGGCATTGGCCATTTTACATTTGCCTAGCACTGGACGTTTCCTATAGAGGACCTCTTGGACTACCTTACCTGCAAACAATCTGATGTCGGCTGTTTTACAAAAGAGATACCAGAATTTTGAAAATGGGCCAGGCGAAGGCATATCTTAAATGAGCTATCCTAGCCAAGATTTTCACCCCGCTGTTTCCACTGATCCACACCCCTCCCCACACACAATTTGGACAATCTGTTTAAAAACTGGATGACTTATGCTATTTTATATCTGTCTCTGCTACCATGTTGACTGTAGATGAACTTCAGTCATCTCACAAACTGGTTAATCTTCTGATCATTTGCTGAGGGTGGTCTGTGGGCAACATTTCACAAATATCCAATTGCAAATCATTTTATTGATTCTTAGAGCATTTAAAGATTGCTGTTAAGCTATTTGTGAAATAGAGGATTAAACCCATTTAAAATGTTAATCTTCTTCAGTGAATGAATCATGCATTCAGCCTGTTTTAGTTCTTCCATAATGCTCCACAGAAAGTTTATCGTAGAAAAATACTTACAGTATCACTGAATTATTCTTGTCAACTAAAGTGGTATGTGGTCATCATGTGAGTAAGACAGGCTTTTAAATTGAGTGAATACTATTAAAAAACTAGATCCTATGTTGTCTGGAAAGAATAATTATATTTAATACTTTGATAGGAAACCTCGACTTTCTTAAAAAACTATCTTAAGTATATAAGTAAATATACATGATATTTTATGTGAAATGTCTATACTCGTATAAATTTGTTTCCTTTCTTATAGTCAGCAGGTTCATATTCTCCCTCTTTTTCAATATAGTCTTGAAATCTTTTTTTTTCTTTTTTTTCTTTTTTGCTTTTTGAGATGGAGTCTCACTTTGCTGCCCAGGCTGGAGTGCAGTGACACAATCTCAGCTCACTGCAACCTCCACCTCACTGGTTCAAGTGATTCTCCTGAGTAGCTGGGATTATAGACACCTGCCACCATGGCCAGCTAATTTTTTGTATTTTTTAGTAAAGATGGGGTTTCACCACGTTGGCCAAGCTAGTCTTGAACTCCTGACCTTGGCCTCCCAAAGTGCTGGGGTTACAGGCATGAGCCACCACACCCAGCCTGTTTGATATAGTCTTCATAATCTTTATTATTCTTTGTGACTCAGTTCCATGCAGGAATTTGATATGTGAATGAAGAGCCTATGCATCCAATAGATTAGAGGCGACATAACTGAAAGATACAATGTACTTCATAATGTGCTGCACTTAGAGGTTTACTCTCAGCCCAACAGTTATGAAATAGTGCTACTCCACTATTTCCTTACCCCTTGTTGTGAACTGAATGTTTGTGTTCCTCCAAAATCCATATGTTGAAGCCCTAACCCTCAAGTGGCTGTGTGTGGAGAAAGGACTTGTGAGGAGGTGATAAGGGTTAAATAAAGTGGGTCCTAATCCAGTACAGCTGGTGCCCTTATAAAATGAGGAAGAGATAGTAGAGCTCTCTCTTCCCACCATGTGAGGACACAGTTTGAGATGGTAGCCATCTGCAAGCGAGGAAGAGCACCCTCAGCAGGAATCAAACACTGCTGGACCTCGATCTTGAATGTTCCAGCATCCAGAACTGCGAGAAAATAAATTTGTGTGGTTTAAGCTACACAGTCTGTGGTATTTTGTTATGGCAGCCCGAGCAGACTAAGGCACTCCTATTTGGCCTTTCCTCCCCCAGTACACACATCCCTATAAATGTACTGGTATTTATCAAGCCCCCCCAAATTAAACTAGATCTGTGCCGTGCTTGGATTACTTTATATTATTACCGGGTGTCTTAAAGCATTTGAGTTCAATATTCCCCAGACAAATCACATTGTTTACCTTTATTTAATATACAATGAACCTAAGAGCAAATAAATTTGTATTCTTAAGTGGCTGAGTTTTACTCTGACTTTTCAGTTCTAGAATCTATGAAGACCATTTCAAATTATTCACAAACTATCTTGGTTAATTCTAAGTTGCCATTCAGTCTTGTATTAGAGTGGCAATATCAATTAGCTAATATTTGAATCTCTGTTCTCTGTAAGTCATTCCACTATATATTTGGGCAACACAAAGTTTAAGACCATCTTTGCTTTTAAGAGGCTTCTAATGCAATGAAGAAACAAAGCATAAACTGTTAGAGGCTCAATTTTGCATTCAGATACGAGGAAAATAATAAAAAAAGACATCACAAAGTAAGTCACAATTATGCCGAATGAAAGGTCACAAATGTGGAGTATTAGTATTCCTGAATGGAAGCATGAATACATGCTAAGATAAATATTTCACAGTATTCTTAAAGAAGGGAGAAGACATGGATCACATCATTCAAAGGACTGGGGTGAATCAGTTTGGTTTGCAGAGAGGACTTGGGAAGGTAAATAGTTGATAGAAGCTTGAAGGGGTTTGGCTGGAGCAAGATAATGGAGGAACATCAAAACCAGCCCGGGGTCTTTGGACTGTTCTTCTGCAGGTAATGGGAGAGAAGAGGATGGAAATGAAGTCAAAAGATGACTGTGGTTATAATATTCAGGACAAAGTGAAGGGGAAGGCCCCGAAGGTAGATACCCCAGCTAAGGGGCTTTTGTAAGAACTGAAAGAAAGGATCAGGTGCAAAAGACAGCAGAGTGGAAGTTAAAGAAAGATCATACAGGAAGGTGGATGCCATTTGCTCTTTAAATATTAACTTTTAAAAGACAAAAGTAGCATTCCATGGTATATATATACCACAGTTTCTTTATCCACTCATTGATTGATGGGCATTTGTGTTGGTTCCATGTTTTTGCAATTGCAAATTGTGCTGCTATAAACATGTGTGTGTATCTTTTTCATATGACTTCTTTTCCTCTGGGTAGACACCCAGTAGTGGGATTGCTGGATCAAATGGTAGTCGAATGAATTAATGGAATTCGCAGCAAACTGGATGACATTGGAGGCTATTATTCTAAGTGAAGTAATTCAGGAATGGAAAACCAAACTTTGTATATTCTCACTCATATGTGGGAGCTAAGCTATGAGGATGCAAAGGCATAAGAAAGACACATTGGACTTTTGGGACTCATGGGGAAAAGGGTGGGGAGGGAGTGAGGGATAAAAGACCACAGATTGGGTGCAGTGTATACTGCTCGGCTGATAGGTGCACTAAAATCTCACAAATCAACACCAAAGGACTCACTCATGCAACCAAACACCACCCGTTCCCCAATAACCTGTGGAAATATAAAAATTTAATAAAATAAAAAAATAAAAATAAAAGACAAAAGTAATAAACATTCATTATACAAGTTTAGAGTATTTATTTATTAAAAATTGGCATTGAATTAAAAGTGTAAATAGCTCTTATTATCCCTTCTCATGCTGTGTAGGGGTAACTACATTTAAAAGTATAGCACAATCTTTCCTCCATTTTTCCTGTTTTTGCCTTAATTTGGAGTAAAAAGCTACTTAGCAGTCTTGTGTATGCATAGGCCATCCCATATTCATCTTTGGTGTGGCAAGCATCAACACATTCATCTGTTTTCCTGATTCCTTAAATTTGCAGTCATCACATCAGATCATATTTCAGAGGTCCACCTCTAATCTGTTAGAAAAATTTTCTTTCAGCAGTTATTTATTAATTTATGCATAACTTCCTACAATGGACATTTTAAACATATATAAAAGAAGAGAGGGTCTGGCGCGGTGGCTCACGCCTGTAATCCCAACACTTTGGGAGGCTGAGGTGGGCAGATCACCTGAGGTCAGGAGTTCAAGACCAGCCTGACCAACAAGGAGAAACCCCATCTCTACTAAAAATACAAAATTAGCCAGGTGTAGTGGTGCATGCCCGTAATCCCAGCTACTCGGGAGGCTGAGGCAGGAGAATCACTTGAACCTGGGTGGCAGAGGTTGCAGTGAGCTGAGATCATGCCATGGCACTCCAGCCTGGACAGCAAGAGTGAAACTCTGTCTCAAAAAAAAAAAAAAAAAAAAAAAAAAAAAAAAAAAAAAAAAAGAAAAGAGATTAGTGTAATGAACTCTCGTATACCATCACCCACAATATACATAGGCCAGCTTTTTTCATCTCTTATTCTCTCCTTAGGATCTATCCATCTACCCCCTACTAGCTTATTGTAAAGCAGTTCCTAGATGTTATACTTTAGGATGGGTCTCTCTGAGATAAGATTCTTTTTTTAAAAAAACATGAACACAATTCTAGTATAGCTCAACATTTTTTAACAGTTCCTTAATATCATCCAATGGCCAGTCAGTATTCACAATGATTCAATTAGTTCACATATATCTTTATGTATAATTTGTTTGAATCCAGATCCAAAGAAGGGCCACACATTGCATTTGGTTGGTATGATTTTCTTTTCTTTTTCTTTTTGCTATTTTGAGACAGGGTCTGGCTCTATTGCCGAGGCTGAAGTTCAACAGTACATTCACGGCTCGGCTCACTGCAACCTCTGCCTCCTGGGCTCAAGAGCTCCTCCCAACTCAGCCTCCTGAGTAGCTGGAACTACAGACGTGTGCCACCATGCTAGCTAAGTTTTGTAGTTGTTGTAGAGACAAGGTCTCACCATGTTGCCCAGGCTGGTCTCGAACACCTGAGCTCAAACGATCCTCCTGCCTCAGCCTCCCAGAGTGCTAGGATTACAGGCAAGAGCCACCACACCAGGCTGATAGAATTTTCAAGTCCCTTTTAATCTATACTAGTTTGCTTCCTGCTTTTACTTCTCTTACCATTAGTTTATTGAAGAAAGCAACTTATTTGTCCTGTCAAATATCCTGCATTTTGGATTTGGCTGATTACATCCCTGTGGTATCATTTCACATGTTTCTCTAGCCCTGTGTTAGTATTTTTATTTATTAAAATACTTAAGTTTTAAACGTATTTGAGGTATTACAATCCATGCTAGCCATTATGTTTTCTGATGTTTGCATTGTGTCCCATCGAGTTGGTTCCTGTGTCCTGTTGAGGAGACGCCAGTGGAATGGCAATGCTCTTATTTTTTGGTATGACAAGATGTTCAGACTCAATCTGTGTATTTGCTGCCTCAGACCTGGAATCAGCAGTTTCTCTAAGGAGCCTCCTTTCCTCTTAGTGGAAAATTATATTGCAAAACCATAATCTGGGTGCTACAGGTGCTCTTGACTACAGGGTTGGCCGTAACTTCTAGGCCTTTTCGTTGCTCAGAGCTGGGAAATGGTTTGGTTTTGTTTTTTTTCAAAAATAAAATTACATCCCAGATTTAAACTGATATTTTCAATTCAAATTTAAGGTTACAGATTTTTCACTTATCTTCTTTCTTTTATATTTGTACTTCTTTTCTTTGATGCTAAAAATCTTGGTTTCTAATGACACTAACAATTACTGTTTGACTCACTGTACAATATATATTTATTTGTTTCAAAACTGTAATTCTGGTAATTTTACTAACAGATAAATGATCATGCCGTCCCTAAGGAAGACCATAGACAAATCCAGAGTATGGAGTATTCTGCATGAACAAAGCACCCAGTTTCTGCCATAAGCCAATGATATAAAAAACAAGGATGAGGGAGAGTACTTTTCTAGATCAAAGGGACTTGAGAAACCTAGTGACTAATTGTGATGTGTGAACTGTTTGAAGTCTAATTCAGAAAACCAACTGTAAAAAGATTTTTCAAAGAAAATTGGGGTGTGATTACAGACAGGCTGACAGATGATGCCAAGAAAATATCACTAATTTTTCAGGTATGATAAAGGCATTTTGTTTATGTAAGAAAGTGCAATATATTCCATAGAGGCATACTGAGCCATGCAGAGTGACGTAACAGGAAAGCTGGAGATTGCTTTAAGATATTTTGGCAAAGAAAAAAGTAAAACAAAAAAGGATGGATGAATAAATGTGACAAACCATTGATAATTATTGAATCTGGGTGGTGGGTATAGAGGGCTTCATTATACTGTTCTTTCTACTTTTGAGGATGTTTGAAACTTCTTATAATAAAAATATATAGTCTTTCTATGACTTCATGGCTCACTGTGAAAAATCCAACCTCTGTACCCTATTGGATCTTCTTATCCAATTCAATCCTACTTTTCCAGGTTTACCTGTGAATGCTGTCACTCATGCACACTGCACAGCTGTAGTGAATGACTTGTGTAACATGACTGTCCTTGCTGCTTTGCTTACACTGTTACCTCTACTTACAGTTCCTCTCCACCCATTATTCCGAGAAGAATGCCCCCAGAGAGATGGTTAAAAACACTGATTATAGTAACTACCGTTGATTGAGTGTTTACACTTGGCAATGGAATGCACTGGGTAATGATTCATATTCTTTTTTTTTTTCTTTTGAGACAGAGTCGTGCTCTGTCACCCAAGCTGGAGTGCAGTGGTGCAATCTCAGCTCACTGCAACCTCCGCCTCCTGGGCTCAAGCAATTCTTGTGCCTCAGCCTCCGGAGTAGCTGGAACTACAGGCATGTGCCACCACGCCCAGTTAATTTTTTTGTGTTTTTTATTAGAGATGGAGTTTCGCCATGTTGGCCAGGCTGGTGTCAAACTCCTGGCCTCAAGTGATCTGCCCACCTTGGCCTCCCACAGTGCTGGGATTACAGGAGGAAGCCCCCACACCTGGCCAATATTAATTTTTAAACAATCCTGAGGTATACCTGAGAAAAGGAGGAAACCAGATCAAAGAGGTGAATTTGCTCATAGTGCAATTCATTCTGAGGCATATTATGCCGTTTGTTTGTTTGTTTAACTATATCAGTGGTTGTCAAATTTTAGAGTGGCATGAGGTCATCTGAAACGGTTATTTTCACATGCAGATTCATGAGGCACACCTCCTGAATCTTGACTTTTTTCAGCTGCACTTGAGCCCTGCAGCTGATCATTTCACCAGGGTGTCAAGAGGGTGCTGTGACTTGTGGTCTTTAAGCCGCACTTTGAGAAGCCCTGCACTACAGCATGCTGTAACCTCCTTTCATCCTTTCTGTCACCACCTGCAGACCCCTAGATCCTATTAATGAGATCATATATATGAAATGATTTTGTATATCTTCTATCACCTTGAATATAGAAGGCATTATATTGCCTGACATGGTTACAATGGAAACATTTTAATATTTCAAACTCGGATTATAACATGTGATCTGGGAAAGAGAATTCATTAATGTCATCAACAAATATATTGAGTGCCTGTGTGTTGTGCCAAAGATTCATGTACCTGAATTGAAGTGCACTTATCATCATTGGGAAGAAATGTTTTATCTGCCTTTGCCTTCCACTCCAGATGTTTTATGGGGTAGGCTGAATTTTCACAAACAAAAATGACATTATGTATTTTCAGGAGGCAAAGAAATAACAAAAATGAAATTATTTCCAGTGAAATTCCCTGTATTTTCAGGAGGCAAAGAAATAACAGAAGCTACAAAAAAAGTGAGAAATTTGTGTCAAAAAATGGCTCCCATACAGTTTGGAGGCTCCTCAAAAAACTAAAAATAGAGCTCCCATATGGTCCAGCAATCCCACTGCTGGGTATATACCCAAAAGAAAGGAAATCAGTATACCTAAGAGATATCTGCACTCCCATGTTTATTGCAGAGCTGTTCACAATAGCGAACATTTGGAAGCAACCTAAGTGTCCATCAACACATGAATGGATAAAGAAAATGTAAGACATACACACAATGGAGTACTATTCAGACATAAAAAGAACAAGATCCTGTCATTTCCAATAACATGGATGGAACTGGAGATCATTGTGTTAAGTGAAATAAGCCAGGCACAGAAAGACCAACATCACGTGTTCTCACTTACCTGTGAGATCTAAAAATCAAAACAATTGAACTCATGAACACAGAGAGTAGCAGGATGGTTACCAGAGTCTGGGAAAGGAAGTTGGGGGGTGGAGGCGGGGGGGATGTAAGGATGATTGATGGGTGGACAACAATATCAAAAATATAAAGTTAGAATGAATAGGACATACTATGTGATTGCACAACAGGGTGAGTGTAGTCAACAATAACTCAATCGTACATTTAAAAATAACTAAAAGAGTGAAACTGGATTATTTGTAACACAAAGGACAAATGCTTGAGGGGATAGATACCCCATTCTCCATGATGTGGTTATTTCATATTGCATGCCTGTATCAAAACATCTCATGTGCCCCACAAATATGTACACCTATTATATACCCACAAAAATTAAAAATAAAAAAATTTTTAAAAGTGGCTCCAGTGTCTAAGGAAATATTTCTGGAAATAATTTGTGCATATGTAAATGCAACTGGGGCCAGGAGTTCAGGACTAGCCTGGCCAACATGGTGAAACCCTGTCTCTACTAAAAATATAAAAATTAGCCAGGCATGGTGACATGTGCCTGTAATCCCAGCTACTTGGGAGGCTGAGGCAGGAGAATTGTTTGAACCTGGGAGGTGGAGGCTGCAGTGAACCGAGATCATTCCACTACACTCCAGCCTGGGCAGCAAAGTGAGACTACATCTCAAAAAAATTAAAAATAAAAATAAATAAATGCAATTGGAATAAATAATTGGGGTCTTTTTTCAGTACTCACAGTCAGTAGACTTTTAGCCAAAATTTTTACAAAATCTGTATAGTATTTATGCAGTATGAAAAAGGGAATCCAACAACAAAAAAACTTTGCTTAGAAACTCATTCAGAGATGCCTCATTTAGTTGAATACAGACTTTTTTTTTTTTCAAATGGAGTATCTCTTTGTCGCTCAGGCTGGAGTGCAGTGGTGTGATCTTGATTCACTGCAACTTCCACCTCCTGGGTTCAAGCAATTGAATCCAGTCTGCCTCAGCCACCTGAATAGCTGGGACTACAGGCACAAGCCATCATCCCTAGCTAATTTTTGTATTTTTGGTAGAGACAGAGTTTCACCATGTTGGCCAGGCTGGTCTTGAATTCCTGACCTCAAGTAATCTGCTTGCCTCAGCCTCCCAAAGTGCTGGGATTACAGGTGTCAGCCACCACACCCAGCCAAATATGGACTAGTTAGAATGGGAAAAACTTTTATCCAAATTTCCAAAAGTCCTGGTGAAAATGGAAGCTATGAAGAGTGTTGTGTTAAGTTGGGTGGGGGACGTTGAAGAGGAAGAAAAAGTAGGAAAATGGTGTGGAAAAAAGGAATGATGTATCTGTTAAGGAACTAGAATATATAAATAACTATTATAATTCAATAAAAACATGGCCGGGCACAGTGGCTCAGGCCTGTAATCCCAGCACTTTGGGAGGCCAAGATGGGCGGATCACAAGGTCAAGAGATTGAGACCATCCTGGCCAACATGGCGAAACCTCGTCTCTACTAAAAATACAAAAATTAGCCGGGAATTGGTGGCACCCACCTGCAGTCCCAGCTACTCGGGAGGTTGAGGCAGGAGAATCGCTTGAAACCGGGAGGCAGAGGTTGCAGTAAGCCGAGATCGCACCACTGCACTCCAGCCTGGCGACAGAGCAAGACTCCATCTCAAAACAACAGCAACAACAACAACAACAAAACCCTGATAACCCAATGAAAAATCGACAAAGGATCTGAGTAGACATTCCTCCAGAGATGATCTACAAAAGGCCAATAGGCACATGAAAAGATGCTCAGCTTCATGAGCCATCTGGGAAAGTCAAATCAAAACCACAATGAGACAGCCCTTCAGACATACACTAGCAGGGCTCCAGTCAAAAACACAGATGGTAACAAGAGATGATGAGCACCTGGAGAAACCAAAACCCTCACATGCTGCTGGTAGAAATGTAAATATTGTGGAAGGAAAATAGTCCAGAAGTAACAAAGAGTTATCATGTGAGGCAGCAATTCTACCTGTAGGTATATACCTAAAAGAAATGAAAACATGTCCACAGAAAAAACTTCTCCATGAATTTTCACAACAGCATTATTCCTAGTAGCCAAGAAGTGGAAACAACCCAAATGTCATCAAGCGATGGATGGGTAAATAAAATGTGATGGGCCGGGCACGGTGGCTCACGCTTGTAATCCCAGCACTTTGGGAGACCGAGGCGGGCGGATCATGAGGTCAGGAGATCGAGACCACGGTGAAACCCTGTCTCTACTAAAAATACAAAAAAAAAAAAAATTAGCCGGGTGTGGTGGCGGGCGCCTGTAGTCCCAGCTACTCGGAGAGGCTGAGGCAGGAGAATGGCGTGAACCCGGGAGGCGGAGCTTGCAGTGAGCCAAGATTGCGCCACTGCACTCCAGCCTGGGCGACAAAGCAAGACTCCGTCTCAAAAAAAAAAAAAAAAAAAAAAAAAAAAATGTGATGTGTCCATGCAATGCAGTATTCTTCAGCAATAAAAAGGAATGAAACACTGACCCATGCTACCATGCGGATGAACCTGGAAACTCTTGTGTTAAGTGTAAGAAGTGAGTCACAAAGGACCACGTATTATATGTCCAGAATAGGAAGCCTCTAGAGACGAAAATAGGTTAGTGATTGTTCGTGGCTTGGCAGGATAGAGTACTAGAGGGTGAGGGCTTATAGAAGTGAGGTTTCTTTAAGGTAATGAAAATATCCTAAAATTGATTGTAGTGATGGATGCAGAAGGCTGTGAATCTACTAGGGTCACTGCATTATACCCTTTAAGTGGATGAACTGTATGGCATGTGAATTATGTCTCAATAAAGCTGTTAACAAAAAAGGACCATATCAAAATATACAAAAGATATTCTTGATACTACAATACATGGGACAAAAATAGCCATTACTCTAAGATCTCATTTTCACTATGAGGAGTGAAAATGAGAGAGAGAAAAAAATATGTTTAATACCTATGCACCAAGCTTTATGTTATTTTTATTTAGCACTACCCGCTGGCAAGGTAGGTATTTTCCAATTTTTACAGATGACTTCAAAGAAGCAGGTCAGTTGTATCCTTAAGTGGCAGAGCACAGATTCAAACAACGTTTGCCTGTCTACAAAGTAAATATTTTTTCAATTACACCATTTGGTCTCTGTATTACAGCTAGTTTTATAATTGTATTTCAATAATGGAGCTAAATCTAAAACAGAGCCTTTATTCTATTTGTGTTATTTTTACTTTAAAAAATTATATAAAAATGGACCGGGCTCGGTAGCTCACACCTGTAATCCCAGCACTTTGGGAGGCCAAGGCGGGCAGATCATTTGAGGTCAGGAGTTCAAGACTAGCCTGGCCAACATGGTGAAATCCCACCTCTACTAAAATTACAAAAATTAGCTGGGCATGGTGACATGCGCCTGTAATCCCAGCTACTCAGGAGGCCGAGACAGGAGAATCACTTGAACCCGGAAGGTGGAGGTCACAGTCAGCTGAGATTGCATCATTGCACTCCACCCTGCCTAGCCGACACAGCAATACTCAATCTCAAAAAAAAAAAAAAAAAAAAAAATACATCTATATATATATATATATATATAGACAGAGAGAGAGAGTCAATATTAGGGAGTACATATATATATATGTCCTAAACTTCTACCAGTTGACTAAGAGCACATTTTTTAATCCATTTAGAAGATAAAATTAAAAGTATAAGCATATGTGGTCAGGCCCAGTGGCTCATGCCTGTAATCCCAGCACTTTGGGAGTCCGAGGCAGGTGGATCACTTGAGGTCAGGAGTTCGAGACCAGCTGAGCCAACATTGTGAAAACCTGTCTCTACTAAAAATACAAAAATTAACTGGGCAGTGTGACTCATGCCTGTAATCCCAGCTACTTGGGAGGCCAAGGCAGGAGAATCACTTGAACCTGGAAGGCGGAGGTTGCAGTAAGCCGAGATTGCACTACTGCACTCCAGCCTGGGTGGCAAGAGGGAGATTCCGTCTCAAAAAAAAAAAAAGTATATGAATATGCATATCTTATTATATATACAAAATTTCTTTCTAAAAAATAATGTAATGTCGTTGTTACATAGCTCAGTTTTATCTTAAGTGGTACAGCATCCTGGAAAATTGACTTTGTTATGACCCAGGGTAAAATAATCAAGACATCTTTAATCTAGCTATGTGAATTATCTTGCCCACTTTTTAAATTATTTACTTGTTGTAGTCAACATAGCAATTGATACTAACACTGTATAATTAATTCATGGCTGATGGGGTTCTATAAAGGTTGATAGATTTTATAAATTTTATATTCCATGGCTTCTATTTCTTAATATTAAGTATTTTTTTCATTTGTAGTAATCTCAGGACATAAGAATGTGCTCAATTTAACATTAAAGTAATTTTTATTTTTGTCCTGAGAAAGCAGAAATGTCAGTGCCAAAGGCACACAATAAAAAAACAGAAATCACATAAATTCCCCCTTTCAAGGGCAAAACTACTGCCTATGGCCCTTGGACATATTAACTTGTCCACATCAAATCAAAAACAAATGGGATAAGAAATAAAAAGTGGGCTAGTGTGAAATTGTTGCTTGTCAACATTAGGGAGTACATTTTATATCAAGAAACTCATAAAGAATAGACAATAGCTTAGTTCTCCTAACCACCAAAAGTTTTGTTCTAGCTGCTGCTAAAAGCTCCCAATATTTGGAAATAGTTTTGCCCTTCTCTTTTGGGGGTATTTTTGATTGCTAACAATAGTAGCTTTTTCTTGGGCTTAAATGCATCAAATCTATTTGTTTTTATCCTGAATTGCCCACAAATCAATTACATATTCTTGACTAAGGGGAACTCTGATACTGACTCCATTGTTTCAGCTGATGTCACATATTAATCAGGAAGCCTGGCCCTTTAATTTCCCTGTATATTACCAACGTAATATACTTACAATAGCCTGTGCCAAAATCACTCATGATGAATCTACCTGTCTTGTCTACAAAAGGTCTCACAGACTTTCCGTATCCCCAGCATGACCAAAGTTCAAATTCAATCCATCATATTATATGCCAAAACACCAAAGAAAATCGCACCCAATGGACTGTTAAACCATATTAGGTTTGTATTATTTAGCTCAAGAACATTGAATCAGATTTAAGTAAAGTGCAGCCTTGAAAGTATTTTAATGGATTTTGGCTTGTTGCTGCTGATAAGTGTGTGTGTATACACATATATACATATATATGTATATGAATATATATGTGTATATATGTATATATGTATACACACACATACACACACATATATAAAACAGTGTGTTAAAATAAGTGTAAATTATTTCATACAATTGCAGGAAAATCATAATTGTGTTAGTAAATTGGTCATTTTGCAAGGCATGTGAATTCAGACCAGGAAAGTATTAACATATTATAAATTAACAGAGTAATGGTTAACTATGTTTTTGTAAATGCGATTTTTTAAAGGCTTGTCAGAAAATTCTGAAGGAATCCTACTCACTGAATTCATTTTCCCCTACGTTAACTTCAAATAATGCTATAATATCCATGTAGAAATTAGAGTGTAGAGCGGGTAACCAAATCGAGAATGGTAAGACTCCACACTCCAGAATAGTTGATACCATCAGTCCTTTACACCCATATTCTTAGCCCAAGAAACTCACAAATGACACTGAGGAGTTGTGAATAAATAATTAGAAGTGATGTAGAAGATTTGAAAACTAGCTTTGATGACTTCAAATATGATACTAGAAGAGGTACCCTATTAAATTAGTTTTCTTTAAAAACTAAAAAAATAGTGGACACTGGAAGGAAAACTTAGTCTTATAATCATTAATAATAATTATAATGATAGGCCAGGCACAGTGGCTCATGCCTGTAATCCCAGCACTTTGGGATCACTTGAGCCAGGAGTTCAAGACAACATGATGAAACCCCGTTTCTACCAAAAACGCAAAAAAATTAACTGGGCATGGTGGTGCACGCCTGTAGTCCCAACTGCTTGGGAGGCTGAGGCAGGAGGATTGCTTGAGCTCAGGAGGTCGAGGCTGCAGTGAGCACTGATTGTGCCACTGCACTCTAGCCTGGACAACAGATAGAGACCTCGTCTCAAAAGAATAATAATATTATTATTATTATTATTATTATCATATCAGAATCAGTGCGCTCCAGCCTGGACAACAGATAGAGACCTCATCTCAAAATAATAATAGTAATATTATTATTATTATTATAATATCAGGATCACTGGGCTTACTTCAAGTGTCATTATGGTTCTATTATTCTGGAGAAAATGACTCTTGTTTCTCATTTAAAACAGAATACATACGTAATAATAGGCTAAAGGGGATTGGAGAAATTCTTTTGAACACCTGGATCTTAGGCAAATCATTCTCTTTGCTAAACATGTGTAATCCTCAGGAGTCTTGGATTTCAGCACACCCAGTACTGCAATGCTCTGCACACCTTGCGCATTTGTATTTGTAATTCTAGCACTGTGTTAGAATGGGTTGACATTGTCACAGTGGGGGACATCACTGGCTAAGCCTTATTTCATTCTGAGAATCTGCCTCTTGAGATCTCACATTTTTACTTGTCAGAAACAAATGTAATAGGGAAAATTATATCAATGGACTTTTGAAAACTAAATGCAATAATCATACATGAAATACATGTGTCTAGAGTGTGCCCATGTGATAAAGTGGATTCTGGGCACTGAGGAAAACTGTTGCACTTACACTGTTTCACTAATGGCTATTTCCAGACATATGTTTTGAAGTGTTTAATAAGCAATTTAGAACTCCAGAGAGCAAGCATTAAGACACTGGAAAATCTGTAAGAAATTGGAGCAGCTTGTTTGTGAAGAATGATTTATATTAAGATGGAGCCGTAAAACTATCTTTGTGAAAGTCGCTGTTGCGATTGCTGTATTTTTCTTCATCTTACCCAATGAGTATAGTATTTTTATGTCTACATTGGCTTCTTTCTCCTATCAAGAACATTGTGGCCTTGTAAGAACTATGTTTTGTCTTCTTACGGTTCTTTAGTGTACCAAAATAAATGCAAATGAATGCAAATAAATTTTCCATTGACATAGGAAGTCTTTTCTACTTACTTATCAAGTATTGTAGATCTACAATCTATTTTCATGTGATCCTTTCAGAGGATATAAGTTTAGACTCTCACACCAAAACAAAATTTCATCCAATTAATTCATCAAATCATATTTTTAAATATGCTGAGTTCAGCAAAGATATAATTCATAGTTATTAAGGCATTTACCCTTCATTGCTTCTTATTACTTTTAATTCCATCTAGATATCACTAAATAAGTATTCCATTATTGTTATGAAATAAACACAGAAACATTTGCTATTACTCTCGAAGTCACATAGTTAAACTCTATACTTGCTAATTTTTTGATCCTTGAGTAGTTTGAATGTGGAGCACCAAATCAAGCCCTGGACAACTAATTCTGTACACTTGAGTTTTTAAGATCTGCTGGAGGTCAAATAATCTAGACATTAAATCAGATTGTGGGCCGGGCATGGTGGCTCACGCCTGTAATCCCAGCATTCTGGGAGGCCGAGGCGGGCGGATCACGAGGTCAGGAGATGGAGACCATGGTGAAACCCCGTCTCTACTAAAAATACAAAAAATTAGCCGGGCATGGTGGCAGGCGCCTGTAGTCCCAGCTACTCGGAGAGGCTGAGGCAGGAGAATGGCGTGAACCCGCAAGACGGAGCTTGCAGTGAGCGGAGATCACGCCACTGCACTCCAGCCTGGGTGACAGAGCGAGACTCCGTCTCCAAAAAAAAAAAAAAAAAAAAAAAAAAATCAGACTGTGACCATAAAACACGTACTAGGCTCTTACGTCATTTCAATACATAGAGTCAAGGTCAGAAATAGAAAAGCACATACAGAGATCTATATCTTTCATTCTTTAATAAGAATTGAATGGTGTGCAGATTCTGTATTACCTGAATCACAAGGTCCTTTATGTTTCTTGTCACTATTGGTGTTCTTCCGAGAGTTTACCTTCTTAAACTGGCAGACATCCTCATAGTTTTTTTCTTGTTTCACACAGATGGATTGTGGCTCAGTGATTCTCCATCTATCAGCACCTCTGCATCCAGGACCATGCCAGGTTGTTCACATACTGATCATAGAAATGGCTGTTTTGGCCAGGCACAGTGGCTCACACCTGTAATCTCAGCATTTTGGGAGCCTGAGGTGGGCGAATCACTTGAGGTCAGGAGTTCGAAACCAGCATGGCCAAAATGGTGAAACTCCGTCTCTACTAAAAATTAAAAAATTAGCTGGGCCTGGTGGTGGGCACGTGCAACCCCAGCTACTCGAGAGGCTGAAGCAGGAGAATCAGTTGGATCCCAGAGGGAGAGGTTGCAGTGAGCTGAGACTGTACCACTGCACTCCAGCCTGGGCGGCAGAGCAAGACTCCGTCTCAAAAAAAAAAAAAAAAAAAGCTGTTTCTCCCCATATTCCATCATTCTAAGTAGAGCTGCATCGATCCAGCATAGTCCTGGACAAGGAGCATGCAGGGTGGGAGCAGAGTTCTAAATCACATTTTCCACAGCTATCATCTCCCCCAGAATAACCTCAGCCAGCACTCATGACGCAAAATGGGGAGACTCTGCAAACCATGTAAAGGTTGTAGCAGGGCTGCAAACACCACTATGCTCACCAGAAGTTCATTCCAAGCCATTCATTCACACCAGCTTTGAATCTTTGGTTTTAAGCCGAAAGAAAAAACATCCCCATTTTTTCATCTTGTTTTTCCCTTTCCCCTCCAGAAAAATTATAAATCTGCCACAGATGATTTCAAGCCAATGTTGACATCAGATTCCAAGTTTAGAGAGGATAAATAGGATATTTAAAAATCCAAAAATGTTCTTCTGGGATGCAGTTTCTTAAAAGACAGCTTTTGGGTTTAAAGCAAACTATAATCTTGACAGTAGAATTGTAGTTTTTGCCTCCTGATTCGTTCTGGAAGCCAAACCCTGAGAGAGTTTTTGTACGAGAATAAAATTGTTTTATAGTGAAGTCCAAGAAGTATTAATAAAGAAAAATTATGTAAAGTATAAAGTTTATGATCATGTATGATTTAAAAATTGTTAGGGAGCTATTTTCCATTCCTTTTTTTTTTTTAAACCTCCTTCCCTCTCTCTTTCTTCCTGCTTTCTTCCTTCCTTTTTTTCTTCTTAGTCATAAGACTAACATGTCCAATACATTTAGGCTACTATTTTATGAAGTACTAGAAAGTATCTGTGGCCCAACCTAATTGGCTTCTGTTTATTTGGGTTTGGGGGTCAAGTGAGGTTCTGGGCATTATTTAACACACCATGACTCTAAAATAACTACTAAGCGACTGGGCATGGTGGCTCATACCCATAATCCCAGCACTTTGGGAGGCTGAGGCAGTGGATCACCTGAGGTCAGGAGTTTGAGATCAGCCTGCCCAACGTTGTGAAATCCCATCGCTACTAAAAATACAAAAAAATTAGCCCGGCATGGTGGCATGTGCCTGTAATCCCAGCTACTCAGGAGGCTGAGGCAGAAGAATTGCTTGAACCCGGGAAGTGGAAGTTGCAGTGAGCTGAGATCTCACCACCGCACTCCAGCCTGGGTGACAGAGCAAGACTCTGTCTCAAAAAGAAAAAAAAAGTAAATAAAAAATTTTTTAATAAAGTAAAATAAAATAACTATTACCAATAATAGAGGATAGGACTTCTTGTTAAACATGATCAAAAAGTTCTGACATGTATTACGGTTTTCTCCTCAAACTCCACTAAAATGATACTGAAGGAATTTGAAAAACACAAACTAATAAAGGCAAAGAGAACAGGAGAGGGCTCCATGGCAAATGGGGGAACTCAACACGATGTTTGGAAGCTGGAAAGCAAATGAATAGGTGGTAACTGATTTAGTACAGCAGAGACAGGGCAGACCTAGAGATCCATCATGGGGGAAGACGGCAAGAGGCCAGCCACGTTGCACTGCAGAACTTCTGAATGTCAAGACTTGAAAGCGATATGAACCCCCGGAGGCAGGGTTGTGAACTGGGCCTGAAAACGGGATGTTTTGAAAATTGCTATATAGAAAAGTAAGATTCCTTTGCAGGTAGCTCAAGAGAATAAGAAAAAGAAAAAAAAAAAAAAAGACAAGGAGTTTAATTTCTTTTAAGATTTGCTCAGTTTGGGCCAGGGATAAGATGCTGGGCCAGGAGATTAAGGAGAAGTCAGTGGACTGAACAGGGAGACCTCAGGCCATTTCCCTGGGAGCTCCCAGAATGCTGGCAGCCAGGTCTACATCTTCCAAGTGAGAAACTGGGAGAATCCTTCTGTGAGGAAACTGACCTATCTGGGAGATGTTACCTTCAGATAGTGCACATGTTACTTGGCTAAACCTAATTTTTAAATTAAAAGCAATAGTAACAAAACACAATCAGACAATCGCTTATGGCTTTGTTTGAATCTTGACTTGCCTATCACTAACTTGTGACCTTAAGTAATTTCACTAACTTGATCTTAAGATTTCCTTAAAATTGAAAAACCTTTCACTGAGTTGTAATGAGGGTGAAATGAGATACATATGTAAAAGCTTCTAGGGGATACAGAGGCACTTAATAAACAGCAGGGTTTTTTTTAATTAGTTCATAGTGACCAATAATTATAGTAAAAGTAAGTCCTCTTAGAATAATTAACCTACTCTGGCACAGTAACCTTTGGCCGAATATTACTCTGGGCAGAATATTATAATGGCTTGCTTTAGACTCTTGTTAAGTGGCTTGGCTGTTGCCTGAGAAACGGTGATTGAAACTAGACATATGGATTTCTGGCTAAGTATGATAGATGAGGTAAGATAACAGTAGAAAAAGAGGGGAGCTTGAAGAAGAGGGGGAAAGAGAATTGATTTTGGTTTCCTTCAAAGGGTTGGTGTCATTTTTCTTAGATTTGTCATCATGTCTTGTTTGATCACTTGAAACCTAGGTGTCAAACACCACTGCACGTTTCACAAAAGCAGCAGGTTTTATAGAGGAATTGGAAAGGTCTGCAAATAAAGAGAAAAGGAAGTGATGGTGTTAGACTCCAGGTGCTATCCTGGAGAAGGACAGGTACCCCAGAACAGAGTGCATTGAAAAACCCCTGCACAGGAAGTAGAATTAGAAGAACAGGCTGATGTGAGTATTGAGGGGACACATACCAAAGGCCCTCTAGGTTCCAAGTATTGGCCATTCAGTTTTCTCTGAAATCTTCCAACTATAACCTTTGTCCAAAGAGCTAGCTCATGATGCCACTATTATATACCCTGTTTGACAGATGAGAAAATATAAGCAAAGAGGTTAAGTAATTTGCCCAAGATTGACTTCTTAGCAGAACCAGGATTTGTGAATCTCACTCCAAAGTACATCTACCCTTTTTTTAACTCCATTATTCCATCTCTTCCCAGACATGAACTTATTTTTATGAAATAAGTGTATGCAAGCCCTTTGTAAGGCATAAAGTTTTACATAAGCTCCAGACATTTTATATATTATTTAACAGTTGAAAGGCAAACGACACCTGAAAATCTGAGGCGCAGTTGTGCTTGTTTAACACTCAATGTATTTAGTTTGCCTTCTGCTTGTGGAGCAGGTTGAAATAGGAGAAGGGAATATGAGGCTGAAATGGAGATAAAGTGGAGATAGAAATAAAAGATGATGGGTTTTAGTATTTCAAGAGAAAAAGAATAATAGAATTATTTTTGTGGTAGTAGAAATTGCTCAGCTTAAACATTTGTTTCTCTTGCATAACGAAATTATATAAGTATAATGTGGATTTTCTTGGCGTAAAATTAAAGAGGAATTATTTTGAGGCTGATCCACAAAAAGTTTAGGTTCTTGCTACTGAAAGTGTGGACTGGGACCAAGTTTTGGCTCCTCTTGGGAGCTTGCTGGAAATGCAGAATCTGGGCCCCACCTGAATCAGACTGTGCACAGATCCCCAGGTGACATGTATGCACATCATGGTCCCTGAAGCACTGTTTTAGGCCAAAAGCTAAAGGTTGTGGGTGAAGAGAAAAAGGCATGAACTTGGACAAGGGTTTTCGAGGTTACATATTTTCAGTGAGAATAAGGATTTTCAGGAAGTATTCTGGGTATTTTTTAAATGAATAAACAGGCTAGGAACAAATCATCCCAATTGCCACGGAAGTGACTGGACTGTGGCCTGAGAGGGGGGCTGTGGTGGGCATGTGTGTTATAAATAAAGCTCATTAAACAACAACAAAAGTTTGGGTATTAACAGAGATCAGGACATTCAGTGCAGCCTCCTGTTTACCAGCGACATTTAATTACCCAAAGAAGGTCTGAGTGAAATCTTGAAATTTTAGCTTAAAAATTTCCCTTTAATATGTTAAGTAAGTTATAATAAAACAAATGTGGATTTCTCTCTTGTCAAAGCAATTTAGTATTTTATAATGCTAAGGAGGAAAAGAGATATCCGATATCGAACACCTTGAAGAGACCAGAAGAGGGGAAGTCTATGGTGCCCTTAGGTGTCCTGAATCCCCGCTGGGGGCCAGATCCCCTTTCCTGGCAGTCTGTTCTCACCATTTGTGACCTTGCTCTCTGCAAAGCATGATGCTGGGAGCCAGTGGTGGGGGACGTGAGGCAGAAAGACAGTGATTCAAGGCTTCCCAGCAAGAGCTACAGGTCTCTGACCTAAAGAAAATTACAATTCCTCAGGTCCTCAGAGAGTGAATTAAGAATTTATATGTATTCAGTCAATTTATCAGCATATACTTAGTAAACACGTACTTCTTGAACAGCTCTGTCCAAGAAGGCTTATACCAGAGCACAAGCCTTAATTCTTTTCTTCCAGGATTTTTAAATCTCTGTGCCCAAAATGGCAGAGTGTTTTACGAAGGGGTTGGTGACGTCTGTTGGGATAGGAAAGAGCACTGTAATAATTCACTGCCTGTATTTAGCACTGAACAGTGGACAAAGCACATTCAGAGTCAGAGGGAGGTAATCGGTTTTCCCATTTTAGAGCCATGGAGCAGGTTGGGAGAGGTTTAATAACCCAAGGTCATGCCTTGCTATAAACCGACAGAGCTGGAAATAAAATCTAGGTCTTCCGTCATTTAATTCCATGAGGAAAGAATAACCCAGATGATGATCATGGTGGTGGTGGTGGTGGTGGTGATGGTAATGGTGATGATGGTGGTGTTGGTGATGGTAGTGTTGGTGGTGATGATGATAGTGGTGGTGACGGTGGTAAGGAAGGGTAAAAGACAGGAAAGGCAGTGCTAGGGACTCTCCTCCTTAAATAAAGAATAGTACTGCTAGGCCTTCTGCTAGTGTTTGTTCTGGCTGAAAGAGAAAAGTGAGTGGCTTCAATGGAGTGAAACTAGGACAAGCAGAGGGACTGGGGCATCCCAACGTGATCTTAGCACATGTGGGGATTCCCAGAGCTTCATGAAGTGGATGTAAGTGAAGAATCCTCATTGTAACCCACAACCGAGGTTAAAAAAATCAGGAGCTTCACCTAATGTATCTGGCAAGCATTTCGTCTTCCCTTAAATAAAATAAATTCCCTTAATAAAGCCAATGGGGGCAGGGCTGGTGGCGGGGGTGGGAGGTGGAGAGGGTATGTGTGATTTATTACAGAGCAAGAGGAGGGCCTTGATGGCTCTGAACTATCTATTTACAACTGCTGGCTCGAAAACCAAGTTGTACACTGGTTTCTCTTTTTGTGCCAATCTTACATTTTTTAAAAAATATAACTTTTATGAATATCATCATTAGTGCTATAAGCACAGGGAAGTATAAGTTAATTCTACAGTAAAGTGATTATTAAATCCATTAGTCATATACAGGGAATCCATAATTAACTTATTCTCCAGCATCAAGTAAATGATTCTACTGTGTGCTTTAAGAAAGCAATTGTTCACTAATATGCAAAATACAGCAGAACTATTAGATCATAAAGCCATGCAATCTTATAATTAAATTATAAATTTTACATATTTTAATAATGTGCTTTATATACTTTAATTGTTTTCTATGCAAGATTAAAAGGAGGTGCCATGGTTTTTCTCAGACATATTATATCTTGACCTGAACTGTGCAATACTTAATAATAATTGATGAGTATCTACCAGGGATGACAGCAGTCTTTCAGTAGTATCAGATATTTCTTTGGATTATTGCTGAGGACTAAAATGAAGATACGCATTAGTCTTAAGTGGAGTTGCAGCTATACCCTTGGGCTTTCTTTTTTCCCCCCTTTTTGCTGTTATAACAGCCATGGGCATCCACGTTCTCTCTTCCCAGGCCACAGGAAGGGACTGGCCCCATTCACACTGCCTTGGTTGTATATGTGGGTAAAGGCAGCAAGCACATTAAATTCTCTGCAGGGGACTTATGTGCCCACATGGGCAATCTATTGTGGTTATTGTATTTTGGATTAAATAATGATGCCATTTTTTCCCTGTGCAGAATTAAATGTGTTTGAAAGACCTGGGAAATACTACAGATCTGGGCTGTGAGGATTGCCTCTATAACCTTCTGTTTCTCCAAATCCTGATTGCTGCCGGGGGAACTGTAGAGCTGGTTTCCTTTTCTCTCCCTCAGAGGGAGCTAACCTTTCTCTTTGATGGTTACGCTATTTCAGCCTGCTTTCCAGTGGTCACCATATGGGGTGAGGATCTTCTCACAAAGTAGCAAAGACAGCTGCCACAACTCCTGGCTGACATCGTCCTCTTGAGGATGCTGTAACTGGCTCTTATTCGATCATCTTGGCCACATGCTTTTCTGTGAAGCTAGCATAGTAGCCAATGGATGGAGCAAGCTGACCGTCCAGGCCTGGATCAGCTGCCCTCCTCTGGAGCCCTCCTCTGGAGCCCTCCTCTGGAGCCCTCCTCTGGAGCCCAGTGGGAGCAAGGGCAGGATCAGCCCCATCAAACCACATGGACAGAAGGGGAAGAGTGAGAAACCACCAAGGAAAAGTGGAGGAGTGTGATGGTTAATTTTGTGTGTCAATTTGACTGCAGCACAGGATGCCCAGTCGGATTGCTAAACACTATTGCTGAGTGTGCCTGCGATGGTGTTTCTGGGAGAGGTTAGCATTTGAATTGGTAGACTGACTAAAGCAGATGGCCCTCACCAGTGTGGGTGGGCATCATCCATTCTGTTGAGGGCCTGAGTAGAAGAAGAAGAAGGTGAACTATCTCTGCTGGATTGCTTGAGCTGGGACATTGATCTTCTCCTGCTCTCAGCACTCCTGGCTCTGAGACCTTCAGATTCAGACTGGAACCTGAACCATAGGGTCTCTGGCTCTCAGACAGAGCTATACCATGAGGTTTTCTAGGTCTCCAGCTTGCAAATGGCAGCCCCCATAATCATATGAGCCAGTACCTTATAATACACCTCTTTCTAGAGAGATATATATACATCCTATTGGCCTGTTTCTCTGGATGACCCTAATTCAGGTAATATCTGCCCCAAGAGATAGAAACAGAAGCCTGAAGGTTGTAGTAGGCAGTCTTTAAGGTAGCCTCCCCTGACCCCTGCTTCCTGCTGGTCACACCATTGTGTATTCCCCTCCCATGCTAAACCAAGGTTGATCTCTGTGACTACAGAATATAGCAGAAGCGGTCACGTGTCACCTCAAAAATTAGATTATTAAAAAAACACGGTGGCTCCCAAAAAGAAAAAAAAAGAAAAGAGGCCAGTTGCAGTGGCTTACGCCTGTAATCCCAGCACTTTGGGAGGCTAAGGTAGGTGGATCTCCTGAGGTCAGGAGTTCGAGACCAGCCCGGCCAACATGGTGAAACCCCGTCTCTACTAAAAATACAAAAATTAGCTGGGCATGGTGGCGTGTGCCTGTAATCCCAGCTACTTGGGAGGTTGAAGCAGGAGAATCCCTTGAGCCTGGGAGGTGGAGGTTGCAGTGAGCCAAGATTGCGCCATTGCACTCCAGCTTGGGGGACAAGAGCAAAACTCCATCTCAAAAAAGAAAAAAAAATACTCCTACAATAGGGTTTGGTACATCATTAGCGTTATGGCAATCTCAACCAATTAGAAACCCATTCCTATACCTGGAATTATTATTCTAATGTGTTCTTCCACTTTAATTAAAGGAGGCAAAATTGGTCCCCTTGACTATGATCTCTAATCTTTTTTCTCCATTTTCTAACTAAAGCTGGAGAAAGACATAGCAAATTAACATTGTATTTTAATCTGTTTTAGAGAAGTAATGAAGTATGAGTGAAAGTTGTTCTATTTTTAAACATCCTGGCTATTATTTGCTGTCTAAAACCAAAACAATCATATTGCTTCTGTTACGAGAAAGGGATCCTGATCCAGACCCGAAGAGAGGGTTCTTGGACCTTGTGCAAGAAAGAATTTGGGGCGAGTCCACAGAGTAAAGTGAAAGTAAGTTTATTAAGAAAGTAATCGGCTGGGCGTGGTGGCTCTCGTCTGTAATCCCAGCACTTTGGGAGGCCAAGGGGGGCGGATCACTTGAGGTCAGGAGTTTGAAACCAGCCTGGACAACATGGTGAAACACTGTCTCTACTAAAAATAAAAAAAAATTGGCAGGGTATGGTGGCATGCACCTGTAATTCCAACTCTCAGGAGGCTGACTCACCAGAATAGCTTGAACCCTGGAGGCAGGGGTTGCAGTGAGCCAAGATTGCGCCACTGCACTCCAGCGTGGGCGACAGAGCAAAACCTCATCTCAAAAAAAAAAAAAAAAAGGAAAGTAAAGGCATAAAAGAATGGCTACTCTGGCTACTTCATAGGCAGAGCAGTGGCATGGACTATTCAAGTGAATATACTTATAGTGACTTATTGATTACATCCTAAACAAGGGGTGGATTATTCATGAGTTATCTGGGAAAGGGATAGGCAATTTCTGGAGCTGAAATTTCCTCCCCTTTTTAGACTGTATAGGGTAATTTCTGTACGTTGCTATGGCATTTATAAACGGTCATGGTGCTGGCGGGAGTGTCTTTTAGCAAGCTAATGTATTATAATTCATCTATAATGAACAATGAGGACAACTAGAGGTCACTTTCATTGCCATTTTGGTTTTTGGTGGGTTTTGACTGGTTGTTTGTTTTGTTTTTGTTTTTTTTCCTCCACTACATCCTGTTTTATTAGCAAGGTCTTTGTGACCTGTATCTTGTTCTGACCTCTGTTTCATTCGGTGACTAAGAATTCCTAACCTCCTGGGAATGAAGCCCAGTAGGTCTCAGCCTTATTTTACCCAACCCCTCCCTACTCAAGATGGAGTTGCTCTGGTTTGAATGCCTCTGATACTTTTTTTTTTTGAGATGGAGTCTCACTCTGTCACCCAGGCTGGAGTGTAGTGGCGCAATCTCAGCTCACTGCAACCTCTGCCTCCTGTGTTCAAGCGATTCTCCTGCCTCAGCCTCCCAAGTAGCTGGGATTACAGGTGCCCGCCACCGTGCCTGGCTAGTTTTTGTATTTTTAGTAGAGACAGGGTTTCACTATGTTGGCTGGCTGGTCTCGAACGCCTGACCTCAAGTGATCCACCCGCCTCGGCCTCCCAAAGTGCTGGGATTACAGGCGTGAGCCACTGCGCCTGGTCACCTCTGATACTTCTCTACTTAAAAATGTTAGGCTTGAAAACAATAATCTTGGCTTGAGCTCAGATCATCACACATGTATTAAGTGACTATCATGTTCCAGGCCCTCAAATAAGATATATGAAAAGGTTAATAATAGGTAATCCCTGCCCTTAAAAGTAAATTCTATTGATGATTTCACACTGTTTACAGCAGTTTCTCAAGATGTGATCCACTGACATCCCATCCGCATTTCTGGTATGGACTAGAACTACAGTGGACGGGCTGGGCATGGTGACTCACACCTGTAATCCCAGAACTTTGGATTCTAAGGATTGACTCGCTGAGGCTGGGGGGTCACTTGAGCTCAGGAGTTTGAGACCAGCCTGGGCAACATGACAAAACCCCATCTCTACTAAAAATACAAAAATTAGCCTGATGTGGTGGTGTGTGCCTGTAATTCTAGCTACTTGGGAGGCTGAGGTGGGAGGATCATCTGAGCCTGGAGATCAAGGCTGTGAGTAGAGATTGCACCACTGCACTTAAGCCTGGGCAACAGAGTGAGCCCTATCTCAGAAACATCAGCAATTGGCCTGGGCATGGTGGTTCACGCCTGTAATCTCAGCACTTTTGGAAGCTGCGGTGGGCAGATCACCTGAGGTCCGGAGTTTGAGACCAGCGTGGCCACATGGCAAAACCCCACTTCCACTAAAAATACAAAAATTATCCAGGTGTGGTGAGGTATGCCCATAATCCCACCTACTTAGGAGGTTTAGGCACGAGAATTGCTTGAACCCAGGAGGCAGAGGTTGTAGTGAGCACTGCACTCCAGCCTGGGTGACAGAGCGAGAATCCATCTCAAAAACAAAACAAAACAAAACAACAAACAAAACAAAAAAGAACTACAGTGAACCAGGTAGGTGTGAGCTCACTTAGAGTAGCGTGAGAGCAACACAGGGAAGCTGCTCAGGGGAGACCAGTCTCCTGTTTGGTGCTGGAAATTGCCGATGAAGAGTCAATTCTGTAAAATATTTGGAGATTTACCCTTAGCCAAATGTGAGGACCATGACCCGTGACACAGCCCCAGGAAGTCCTGAGAACCTGTGCCCAAGGTGTTCAGGCTACGGTTTGGTTTTACACGTTTTAGGGAGACATAAGACAACAATCAATATATGTAAAATGTACATTGGTTCAGTCCGGAAAGGTGGGACATCTCGAAGCAGGTTGTGGGGGGGTTTCCAGGTCATAGATGAATTCCAAGATTTCCCGATTGGCAATTGGTTGAAAGAGTTAAATCTTTAAAGACCTGAAATCAATAGAACAAAGGGTCTGGGTTCAGGGGTTGTGGAAATCAAGGTTCTTATTATGCAGATGAAGCCTCCAGGTAGTAGGCTTCAGAGAAAATGCATTACAAATGTTTCTTATCAGACTTAAAAAGATGCCAGACTCACCGGGTGCTGTGGCTAACACCTGTAATCCCAGAATGCTGGGAGGCTGAGCCGGGTGGATCACCTGAGGTCAGGAGTTCAAGAGCAGCCTGGTCAACATGGTGAAAACCTGTCTCTACTAAAAATACAAAATTAGCCAGGTATGGTGGCAGCTGCCTGTAATCCCAGCTACTCGGGAGGCTGGGGCATGAGAATTGCTTGAACCCAGGAGGCGGAAGTCACAGTGAGCCAAGATTGCACCACTGCACTCCAAACTGGGTGACAGAGCAAGACTCTGTCTCAAAAAAAAAAAAAAAAAAAAAAAAGATGCCAGACTCTTAGTTAATTCTCTCCTGGATCAGGAAAAAGACCTGGAAGACGAAGGGGATTCTCTACAGAATGTAGATTTTCCCCACAAGAGACAGCTTTGCAGGGCCATTTCAAAATGTGTCAAATAAATAAATTTGGGGTTAAAATATTTTGATTTCCTTCAGGGCCTGCTAGCTGTCATGCTGGTATCTTACTGCTACAGAGTCTGTTGTGTCAGTCTTAAGATCTCTGTTTTAATGTTAATGCTGGTCAGTTGAGCCTGAATCCCCAATGGAGGAGAGTATAATGAGGCATACCTGACTCCCGCTTCCCATCATGGCCTGAATTAGGTTTTCAGGTTTCTTTGGCGTGCCCTTGGCTGAGAGGGTGTCCATTAGTCAGTTGGGGGGTCTTAGAATTTTATTTTTGGTTTTCAAAGTCCAGGGCTTGACTCTGACACAAAGATGTGGAGAAAGCTGTGGAAAAGGGGGTAGGAGGTGGCCGCTGGTTGCTCCAGTGTTCTTTGTAAAGAATTGATCACATCTTATACCAGTGAAGAGAACTACTGAGGCTACGGGAGGTCTAAGCTTTTGGCAAAAGGGAAATGCATGAGGAATTCAGGCCCTACCAGGTCTCCTTACTTGGACCCTCCTACACTGTGGCTGCCCAAACCAAACTTGGCTTCCCAGAATTGGCTGACAGAGCAAGAGCTTGTTTAATTTGTGAGTACTGGACACCAAATCATTCTTTGTGGCAGCTCTGATATTGGCAGATGGGAGATTTAGCACTGTCCTGTTTATATAACAGCAGTTGATAGATAGTGACTTCATAGTTGGATATTTATGAGAGGTTTCATTTCAAATAATATAGTTTTGGCCCATGGCAATGCTAAGGCTCTTACCCATTATTACTGAGAAGCTAAATCTTTAGGATATTGTAACTATAACTGCAGGGTCCTTTTGATCTACCCGGAAGAGCTACAAAAGTTAATATTTTTCGAAACGATGAAAGCTTTATTATAAAAAGTCTCATTAGGAAGTTATCTGTCCCTAAAACATATAGCCTATCAGAAGGGCGGGTATGTAAAAAGGCAACGTTTCATACTTTTCTTTCACTCTGTGACTTCTATCACATAACAAGGTAATTAAAAATAAAAAAAAAAATGTCTCCTGCTTTCCATTACAGAAACCAAATGCCTTGCCATTGACTGAATAGCAGCATAACCATCGTTGACCAGCACCTCATTTTAAAATTCACCTTAATAAAAAACCACCTAAATCCAAAGGGCATCAGCCTAATGGCTAAGGTCAGCGTGAACATAAACCACAAATAACTTCTCTAATCAGAAACATTCCGAACTCCTGCCTGACCAGAGACGTGCTAGCCCCAAGATAACCCCCCACCAGCTGGGAAGATGCCAGCCTTGAGATAACCCCACTCTGGCCGGAAAGATGTCAGCCCCAAGATAACTTCCCCTCCACCCAGAGACATTCCAATCCCACCATAAACTTCTCCTTCACACAGAAACAGTCCAAGTTTGTGATAAGCCCCCTCACCCTAAAACCAATATATACTGTTAGTCTGCAAGAGAAAGTGCTCCTGACTGAAATTGGCCAGAAGCCCCTCTCAGGGCTATCTCTCCAAAATAAACCTGTCTTTGACTGTTAAGCCGCATTTTGTGTTGCCTCTCTCTTTCTTTAACTCTTACAGCCATGCCCTCTACCCAGTTCCTGGTTCCGAGGGAAGCTGGTGAAGTCCATCCTCACTGTTTTAGAACAATAGCCATGGCTGTGTTAGGCACTGAGGCTGTTCACAGTCCTGTAAGCTGTCATCAGATTGTGAGTGCCCTGTGTTTCCCCAGTTGTGAAAGAAGATTATCCCTATTTTAACACTGTTGGAGGAGATCTTTGGGATTCTGTGGGTTTTAAATCCTTATTCTGTGATAGCAGACCCTTGGCAGCAGAGGAAGTGGCAGGATCTGAAAAGGATGATTGGGTTGAGTGGTGCAAAGATTCTTTAAGGATGGGCACTGGGAATCTGTGGAGAAGCACAATGCTGCTCAGCTGTTCCCAAAAGGAAGGTAGAGGCACTGGAGGACCTGAGTCATGGGGGCTCTCTTGGTTTGTGGGAGACAGAGTAAGAGCTAAAATGGTTGGAGGAAAATTGGGCAAGAAACGATGGTGATGGGTAACTTAGCAGAGGGCTTAAATTTTTCCTTTTCATGGGCCAGGCGAGGTGGCTCATGTCTGTAATCCCAGCACTTTGGGAGGCTGAGGCAGGTGGATCACAAGGTCAAGAGATTGAAACCATCCTGGCCAACATGGTGAAACCCCGTCTCTACTAAAAATACAAAAATTACCTGGGCATGGTGGCACGTGCCTGTAGTCCCAGCTACTTGGGAGGCTGAGGCAGGAGAATCACTTGAACCCGGGAGGTGGAGGTTGCAGTGAGCCAAGATTGTACCACTGTACTCTGGTCTGGCGACAGAGTGAGACTCCATCTGAAAAAGAAAAAAATCCTTTTTGTTTTGTAATGCAGGAAATTGAAAAGGACACACAATAACCCCTCAGCCTCCCAAGTAGCTGGGACTACAGGCACGTGCCACCATGCCCAGGTAATTTTTGTATTTTTAGTAGAGACGGGGTTTCACCATGTTGGCCAGGATGGTTTCAATCTCTTGACCTTGTGATCCACCTGCCTCAGCCTCCCAAAGTGCTGGGATTACAGACATGAGCCACCTCGCCTGGCCCATGAAAAGGAAAAATTTAAGCCCTCTGCTAAGTTACCCATCACCATCGTTTCTTGCCCAATTTTCCTCCACTCTTTGGGGTGGCCAGTGAGAGAAATCAGAGCTTGTGTTATGGGCTGAATTGTGTCATTTCCAACCCTCTCCATCCCTTGCCCAAAAATTTATATGCTGAAGTCCTAACCCCCAGGACCTCAGAATGTGACTGTATTTGGAGATCAGGTCTTTAAAGAGGTAATTAAATTAAAATGAGATCTTTCATGAAAACCCTAATCCTGTATGACTGGTGTTCTTATAAGAAGAGGAAATTTGGACAGGCACAGAGCAGAAGACCATATGAAGACATCAAGAGAATGGCCACTTACAAGCCCTAATGACACCTCAGGCTTCTGGCCTCCAGAACTGTAAGAAACTTAATATCTGTTGTTTAAGCCACCAAGTCTGTGGTACTTTGTTATGGCAGTCCTAGCAAACAAATGTACCTGGTTAGATTATTTGTAGGGAGAAGGAGAAAGGCAAAGTCTAATTTGTAACTAAGCACATCACCAGGCGCACCTGTGAGTGTGGAGCTCAGCCTTGTCTTATGCGTGGACCTTTCCGCAAGCTCCCAAGCTTAAGCTGGGATTTTGCTCTCAGGTGCTATAAGGGCTCTGGTACCTCAGCCCAAGTAAGACATTGGGCTTTAAAAACTTAATGCTAGGCTGAGCGTGGTGGCTCACGCCTGTAATCCCAGCACTTTGGGAGGCTGAGGTGGGTGATCACTTGAGGCCAGGAATTCAAGAGCAGCCTGGCCAAAACAGTGAAACCCCACCTCTACTAAAAATACAAAAATTAGCCGGGCATGGTGGTGCATGCCAGTAGTCCCAGGTACTTGGGAAGCTGAGGCATAAGAATCGCTTGAACCTGAGAGGCAGAGGTTGCAGTGAGCTAAGATTGCACCACTGCACTCCAGCTTAGGTGATGGGTGATAAAGTGACAGAGTGTGTCTCCAAAAATAAAGAAATAAAAACTTGGCCAGGTACAGTGGCTCACGCCTGTAATCCCAGCACTTTGGGAGGCCAAAGCGGGCAGATTGACTGAGGTCAGGAGTTTAAGACCAGTCTGGCCAACATGGTGACACCCCGTTTCTACTAAAAATACAAAAAAATTAGCTGGACATGGTGGCAGGTACCTGTAATCCTAGCTAGTCAGGAGGCCGAGGCTGGGGAATTGCTTGAACTAGGGAGGTGGAGGCTGTAGTGAGCCGAGATCGTGCCACTGCCCTCAAGCCTGGGCGACAGAGTGACACTCTGTCTCAAACAAAACAAAACAAAACACAACACTTAAGACTAGATTTTCCTTTCATATATTTTATGTGTCATTAATTATATTTTAAGAAAGAGTTACTTTCTTAAATAATATTTCTTCAATCTATAATTTTGAAAAATATTTCCTCCCAAATTTTGTTTCTTGTTATTTTTCTTTTTCTTTTTTATTTTGAGACAGGTCTGTCACCAAGGCTGGAGTGTACTGGCACGATCATGGTTCACTGCATCCTCTGCCTCCAGGCTCAAGCAATCCCTCCACCTCAGCCTCCCAAGTAGCTAGAATTACAGGCACGCACCACCACACTAATTTTTATACTTTTTGTAGAGACAGAGTTTTGCTATGTTGCCCAGGCTGGTCTGGAACTCCTGAACTCAAGTGATCTGCCCACCTTGGCCTCCCAAAGTGCTAAAATTGCAGGCATGAGCCACTACACCCGGCATCTTGTTATTTTTCTACCAAAGAATCAAATCCAGCATTTCACAAAATGTGTTCCATAAACTATCCATGAGCTACGCTAGTATAATTTACTCACAAGTAGGATTCTGTCATCAAATACATTTTGGAAACACTGTACAAGATGTCCCCCTTAGACATTCATAATGCACATTAGTATTTTGAAAGTTCTGATAAGTCTTGAAACAGGCAGCCCTTTAACTTTATTTAAATCAGTATTTTCCAAAATTATTGGATGAAATATGCCTTTTTATTCCCAGATCATCTAGCCAAAGTGGTGTTTGTAAGAATCATAATAACAGTAGGTTATATTTTCTCAGGGATTGTTATGTACAGGGCATTGCTGTAAGCAATGTACATTTTGTTTTGTTTTGTTTTGTTTCGAGACAGATTCTCACTCTGTTGCCTAGGCTGGAGTGTAGTGGCGCGATCTCGGCTCACTGCAACCTCTGCCTCTCGGGTTCAAGCTGTTCTCCTGTCTCAGGCTCCTGAGTAGCTGGGACTACAGACGCGTGCCACCACACCTGGCTAATTTTTTTGCATTTTTAGTAGAGACAGGGTTTCACCGTGTTAGCCAGGATGGTTTCGATCTCCTGACCTCGTGATCCACCCGCCTCAGCCTCCCAAAGTGCTGGGATTACAGACGTGAGCCACCGTGCCTGGCCTAAGCAATGTATATATTTAAATTCATTTTACCTATGTAATAACCCAGTGAAGTAAGATCTATTATTATCACCAGTTGACAGATGAGGCACAGAGAGAGGAATTAATTTGACTAAGACCACACAGCTAATAAGTATCACAGCCAAGACTCAAACCCAGGCTTTCTCACTCCAAGGACTCTCGGGGAAACACTACTCTAGTCTCCAGGACAGAATTTGGTTCAATATTTCTGTACTCAATGAATATATTTATTAACTCTACAAATGTTTATTAGATTCTTTTTATGTGGAGTCACTATATTAGGCACTGTGGGGGCTCAGGGAATAAAGGCAGACAGAGTCCTTGCCTGTATGAAGTCCATATCTCAGGGAAAGACAGATAGTTAACAATGAATGATTTGGATACGTGTACAATTACAGCTGTGATCACATTGATGGGGCTTTTAATGAAAGGCATGTACTGCTATAGTCTATGAAACAAGGACTTGAGCTTTTTGGAGAGGAAAGAAAGGCTTCTTCGGGAAGTAAGTATTAAGCCTAAAAATAATTCTATAAGGACCCAGTGATATGGGTGATAGTTGGTGTAAACTCCCATAAAGACTTTACTTATTGGAAACTCTGTGTTTTAATCTTTAATGCAAAACTTTATGTTGAGTGCCTAACTTCTAAGTTACTTACAGTGTTAGGCACCCGATGGCTTCATTCTCCTTTCCCACTTTCCTGCCCAAATGTCTTCCATTCTTCATTAATCCCAAGGTAAATGTTTTAATATGCTTCCTTTCTAAGAGGACATCCTCATTTGCTCTTGGATTAAGCCACATATGGAAAGACCGAAGGTCGAGTAGAGAGTTTCCTTAAAGGAAACCTACCCAGATGTGGTCCCTATGTCAGCTCTATATGTTGATAGGCTGCTATTTTATTTTCAATAGTATTATTTAGAACAATTTTTTTAAAGAAGAGTTTGGGAATGGTGGAAATGACGGCCAAAATTTTATATGTAAAAATAGGAAAGGGAGAAATGTGCAGTTCAGGGACTGACCTATTCATTATAAATTCTAGAGATTTCACTTCACACTCTTAGCTGCACTGATTTCCTACTTAAACTTGCAGGAGAAATAAAATGGGTTTTGATTTGGGCTGTCTGACTAGACTTTAGTTTTAGCTGAGCCCAAAAAAAGCATCTGTCCTTGCAAATAGAAACCCAGCGTTTGATATCCACTCTTTGTTTTTAAGGCTCTCTTAAATCAAGAGGTATACGACCATTAGGTGCCAACAAAAACCAGTTAAGCCAGAAACTGTGAATTTTGTTTTGTTTCACCAATAATGTGCCTTTTATTTTTATATAGCAACCTCACAGCCAAAGTTCCAATAAAAAAGAGATAACATTTATGGAGCATGCAGCAATCGGCCAGGAACTGTAAGTGCTCTGCACGCTTGGTATCATTGTGTGCACTGCACACATTGCAACATTGGAGGCCATAAGGACATTTTTCATATTTTACAGAGAAGGAAATAAGGTACAAAGAGGTTAAGTCAGGTCACACAGCTAACTGGTGACAGGCAGAGCCAGGGCAGAAACCTAAGTTGACTCAGGTCAAAGCCAGCCTCCTAACCTCTCCAGTATCCTCCTTGAATTCTTCACAGGGTCAGTTTGTTTCTTCCCATCACCCTATGAGTTACTAGCTTTGGAGATGGAAAGTTCAGTGGACATTTCTAAGGTGGGAAAGTGAAAGGGGCATGATCTTATTATTGTTTGCATTTCTTTCACTTCTGTTATTGTCTAACTTGGATCCAGATTCTGGAAACTTCTAACAACTTGTAAGAATGAGGCAGTGTGGTGTAGTGGATGAAGCACACTTATGTGTGTTTTTTTTTTTTTTTTTTTTTGAGACAGAGTTTCACTCTCATTGCCCAGGATGGAGTGCACTAGCATGATCTCAACTGCAACCTCTGGCTCCCGGGTTCCAATGATTCTCCTGCCTCAGCCTCCTGAGTAGCTGGGACTACAGGCGGGCGCCACCATGCCCTGCCAATTTTTGTGTGTTTAGTAGCGATGGGGTTTTACCATGTTGGCCAGGCTGGTTTCGAACTACTGACCTCACGTGATCCACCCACCTCAGCCTCCCAAAGTGCTGGGATTACAGGCATGAGCCACCGCACCCGGCCCAGGCAGAAGTCTTGAGGCCAGATAGACCTGGGTTCAAATCAAAGCTCTGCCACTTCCCAACTATATAACCTTGAGGCAGCCATTGAATCTCCTTGAACCACTGTCTTCCCCTCTGCAAAATGGATTAATATCATCTACCTTAGAGGACTATTGTCAGGATGAGAGATAGGGTAGGTGAGGTGCTTAGTACATACTTGTCACATAAAAAATTGTAGCTATTAACTAACATTTACACACCATGGACTGCCGTCCTTTCATGCAACTTGAGCAAGTCTCTCTATCTGAGAAAAAGCAAAATAAAAACACCTCCAATGGACTGCAGTATGGTTATTATTCTTAATATTTTCCCCCAGCAAACTGCATAAAAGTTACTTTACTCCTGTGTTCTGTTTGGAAAACATTATAAAACTTTGAGCAGACAGTGGTGCTGTGACAGCATAGTACTTACCAAAGCACAGTATGCTTTTCTGATAAAGACGTAACTTTATTGCCCTTTATGTACTCTCTTGGTTAATACAGTAAGCAAATGGGAGATAATTTGAAATACCTTTACTACCATTTATAGTGTCAGAACATACAACTTATCTTTAAAAATGTGAAAGATTCATTGCAATGGAAGGCATTGTGTATACATACAAATGCATTTTTAAACAATCACCAGTGTAGTGCTGAGAGGAATCATGAGCTGAGATCTTTCACCTTTGTAGAGATGAAATAGGATGTTCTTGTTAACTATGTTCTCGGAGCAGCGAGCCAGGCTGCTCCAATATGCACTGTGGGCAAGATTGCCAGCTTTTGTGATTTCCTTTGCAGGAACTTATAGACGGAAGAGGTGAAAAGCAGGGTCCTCTAGGCTAACAAATGACTTTAAAAGTCTTTTCTGGGGAAGAATGATCTGATTTGCTAGGAAAGATTCCAGAGATGCCCCTGCCTCAAATTTCTGGTGTGTGGGTTGGGGTGTGGAACAGTCCTGGCAGATTGAGAGAGATCGTCAAGACACAGGCCACAGATAATGCCATTCAATCTTTATGAGGTCGTGGCTTGCTATTGTACTGTAGATGTTGTAATCTGGCAGCCATGCTTCTGCATTGGCTGAGCATGAAGCTGAGTGCACAGAATCCTTTGAGGAGTTCATGGGATCGGTGAAAAGATGCTAGGCCTGGAAGACATGGCTTCTATTCTTGGCTGTGCCCTGTTTGATTTTGGACGCATCCCGTGTAGTCTCCCACCCTAGTTTCTACTAACATGTCATATAAGCTGGTTGCACTTCATCAAGTCCCAGCTACTGATTTTCTGGGAGTATGTAATATGTGTATAACCATGTATCAGATTGATTAGGACCCATTTGTGTGACTGATGTCACATGTCCAAAATATTTTCACTTTTATAATCTCAATTTTTAACCATACTACAAACCTGTGAGATAGAAAGGTGAATATATTTGTTCCCTTTGACATATTAGAAAACTTAGGCAAATAGAGATTCAGTTAATAGTAGAGTCCAGGTCTCCTGACTCTCATTCTTGGGTTCCCACACTAAATTAAACTGGATTAGTCTTTTGGGATAAGTCTGAAATGGAATGCAACTAGATTCTTTGTGGAAAAAAATAACTTAATAAATTATATTAAATTCCTAAAGGAGTAGATAAAAAACAAAGTTGTATTTCCCTTGTTGAGAATTTGCCTTTGAATCCCTCTGTGAAATGAATTAGAATGTTTTGTTATGATGTAAGAAATATACAAACTCAGAAAAAGCACATCTCATATTTTTAAATGGATAATTTCTCCTGGGACTTCTTTACATTCTGAAAATTCACTTTATTATTGCATTCTAAAGTTTGTGGCTTTAAATGCCACGGCATCTGAGTCTAACTTTTATTGGTGATATTTGTGGTTATCAGTTTCCACTGTCACCCTGTCCCATTTCCTTTGTTTTGTTCCATAGATATGATTTGGTTTATGAATGAGGGCTTTTCGATCCTTCAAGATATGTTTTTGTGAATTGGTTCAATAATTTGTTATTGAAAAGCAAAATCCATCAGAGACATATTTGCCTACTTCCTTTAAAAAGAAATCTTTTCATAGAGACCAACTGTCTATTCATCATTCATGCCTCTTCTCTGTATGTTTTAAGGACATAGCCACAACTCTTGTTTGTTAAACGTGTCCATAAATGTATTCAACCTGAAAGCCCAGCTTCAAAACTTCTAACATTTGGAAATTACACAAATGTCTTAGTCCACAAAGAAACTGCAGGCCTCTGCCTTGGGTGCAGACACAGAGTAAGTTGGCAGGCCAGACTCAAAGAGGCCCTGAGAAGGAGAAGGAAGTCTGACTCTCATTCTTGGGTTCCCACACTAAATTGAACTGGATTAGTCTTTTGAGATAAGTCTGAAATGGAATGCAACTAGATTCTTTGTGGAAAAAATTTGGAGTTGCCTTTTTATGTCACAACTCTGATGATCGCGTATTTCTCAGCTGAGTGCTCCCTCCTTTCATTACTCTGAGAGTTCTTAGTGAAGCTTTTGACTCATACCCCTGACCTTGAGGGCTACCTGTGAGGCATCATTCAAGCCAGCTGCCCCCTCCTACCCATTACAGAAAGCAGGTTCTTTGATTGCAGGTCGTCTAACTTTTTGCATTTCTGAGAATGTTTTTAATTGATTTACTTAGACTCGAATTAACTTTAAGGTTCAAGTTTAGTGTCTCAAAAACTGGGAGTTGCAACAAAGAACTGCTGTATTGCCGTATGCCTGCATCATTCTTCGACCACAAATTTATCATTGGATGCTGTTTTGTCATGCTATGGCCACGTCAGAAATAGATGTTGTACTAGTTTGTTCTTGCTTTGCTACAAAGAACTACCTGAGACTGGGTAATTTATAAAGAAAAGTGGTTTAACCGGCTCATGGTTCCACAGGCTATACAGGAAGCATGGCTGGGGAGGCCTCAGGAAACTTTCAGTCATGGCAGAAGGTGAAGGGGAAGCAGGCTCGTCTTACATGGCTGGAGCAGAAGGAAGAGAGAAAAGGGGGAGGTGCTACACACTTTTAAACAACCAGATCTCATAAGAACTCATCATCACGAGAATAGCAAGGGGGAAGTCCTCCCCCATGATCCAATCACCTCCCACCAGGCCCATCTTCCAACATTGGAGATTACAATTTGACATGAGATTTGGGTGGAGACACAAATCCAAACTATATCAGATGTCCTGTTCCTTCTTGGCACTAACATAGGAGATTCAATGAAACAGAAGGAAAAATTTGCTTTCTGTCTGCTGTACATATTATTCATATTCAATAGTCATATCCTGTTGGACGTTTCCATGTGGTGGACACACTGTATTATTTCACCCTCCTGAAAATATAGTTTTCATGAAGTTGTTGTCTCTTCCACCAAGGCATGTGGTATCTGTCTTCCCATCTGGCTTCACATGTGGAGAGCTTGGAAAAATACAAGTCTTGAGTACATAAGTCTGAGTTGAGACTCTGGGGTCAGTTGTCTATAAAGCTCCACCAGTGACTCTTATGATCAGCCGGATTCAGGAACCACTGCTTCAAAGCCTGTGTGTCCAGAGTCCCCATGACCACTGGCTGGGTTTGATGATTCACCAGGAGGACTCACAGGACTCTGCATATAGTTGTACTCATGGCTATAATGTATTACAGCAAAAAGATACACAACATTGCCCAACTCTACAACTCTTTAACCCTTGGCTCTTGTCTTCACTGAGAGAGGAATAGCTAGCTGGCTTGTAAATGCAGATGTCCTCAAAGATCACAGAGATATTGGACCATCAGGTAGTTATTTACTCACTTTTCATGTTCTATTGTCTTTTCTAGTTTTCAAATGGGATTGCATTTTATCTAATGTCTGGAAAGGCACAGTTATAAGACATGATATTGAGTGGTTAAGTTTCATATCATAGCCAAGTCACTGAAAGCTGTGAATCACATGATTCCCCTTCAGATCCCCCAAAAGAAATCATAATTTTGAAGTTCAACCTTGTGGGCCACCAGGAATATTCTTAGGCATTTGTTTTATGTTAGCAATACTTTGACACTTTAATTTTCTGCAGCCAGAGGCATCTCCCTGCATCTACAACCTTCCAAGATTACCTGGTAAAATAGAGCTGTCTGCTTCCAGGCAGCTGGATGGCAAAATCAAAGGGAGAGATGATTCTTTATTCTCATGGGAAGTTTCCAGATGGAGAATCTGAGCATTTCATTATTCAACCTGCACATTTTCTTCCTTCTAAACAATTAGGCTTTCTCTGAAGTGCTTTTATGCCTATTTACTTTTATTCAGTTCACTTATTCGGGTGAATAGTGGAACAGCATGTCCCTTGCACAAAATTTCTCTTGAACTTAATAATGACAGTCATTCACTCAGCTTACTTTCCAAGGTACAAAAGCTCCTTCTTGTTGGATTTGTTTTCTATTATTTAAATCACTTCTGTCATTCTTCTCTGTTTCCCCATTTCTGTACATCCCTAGAAGTATGGGCCAAAATTGAACTCAGTGTTTTCAACCCAAATATACTGCAGTCTGATATATATTTAAATTCTTTACAAAACTGTTGAAAATTATATGTAATTTAATATATATTTAATTTTAAAAATAGATTAAACATGTTTTCAATTTTTCTTTTAAAAAATATCACACATAACTTACATTGATCACATATTAGGGTGTAATTCCTTGTCTGTTAAGAGACAATTTTACAAATGTATACGTTTTAAAAAGCAAGGAGCTTTGGCAGTAAACTGATAAAAATTCACTATAGGCCAGCAGCTGAGAAGAACTGCTCCCTATGTGTAAGAGTAAGGCACAACACTGAAGAAATACTTTATCTCTTTTTTTTTTTTTTGAGATGGAGTGCCTGTCACCAGGCTGGAGTGCAGTGGCGCCATCTCGGCTCACTGCAACCTCTGCCTCATGGGTTCAAGCGATTCTCCTGCCTCAGCCTCCTGAGTAGCTGGGACTACAGGCATGCACCACCACACCTGGCTAATTTTTTGTATTTTTGGTAGAGACGGGGTTTCACCATGTTAGCCAGAATGGTCTCGATCCGCCCACCTCGGCCTCTCAAAGTGCTGGGATTACAGGCGTGAGCCACTGCACCTGGCCGAAAGACCATATCTTGATCTCAAACTCCCACTAACTGCAGATCTTTATGCCTGTCACTAAACTTGCCTTGTGTATTAGTTCGTTTTCACACTTCTATAAAGATATTACCTGAGAACGGGTAATTTATAAACAAAGAAGGCTTAATTGACTCACAGTTCTGCATGGCTGGGGAGGCCTCAGAAAACTTACAATCATGGTGGGAGGCAAAGGGGAAGCAAGGCATGTCTTACATGGCAGCAGGAGAGAGAGGGAGCAAGGAAGTGCTATACTTTAAAACCATCAGCTCTTGTGAAAACTCCCTCACTATCACGAGAACAGCATGGGGGAAACCATCCCCATGATCAAATCACCTCCCACCAGGTGCCTCCCTCCACATGTGGGGATTACAATTCGAGATGAAATTTGGGTGGGAACACAGAGCCAAACCATATCACCTGGCACTGAAAGCCATACTGTACTTCTCTTCTACAGGGACTCCCCTGCATTGCCTGCTCATTTCCAGCTTGAGGTCTACTGTAATCTCCACCCCTTTTCTGCTATGCTCATTTCTCCTTTTTTTTCTTTTATTCTTTTCTCTTTTTTTTTGAGATGGATTCTCGTTCTGTCGCCCGGGCTGGAGTGCAGTGGTGTGATCTTGGCTTACTGCAACCTCTGCCTCTTGGGTTCAAGTGATTCTCCTGCCTCAGCCTCCCGAGTAGCTGTGATTACAGGCACCCACCACCACGCCCGGCTAATTTTTTCTATTTTTAATAGATACAGGGTTTCGCCATGTTGCCTGGGCTGGTCTTGAACTCCTGACCTCAAGTGATCCACCCACCTCAGCCTCCCAAAGTACTGGGATTACAAGCATAAGCCACCACGCCCCACCCTCATTTCTCCCTTTCATTTGAAATGAACCATCTGCCATTTAGTTGCTATTGAGTGTCTTCCTATATTTTTATGATTTCTTATATTGAGACTATTGCTAGTCTCAGTAGCAAGTTAAGTAATAATTATATTTCTATGACTTAGAATATTTCCAGCCCCAGCTAGTTTCATGTCCTTTGGAAATTTGGTGAGGTTGTTCTTGATATTTTCAACCAAGAAGTAAATATTTTGAACAACATGATCACTGGGACTGCTCTGGGTAGGGGATACAATGGACAGGTTTAGAATATTAGAAGTTTTTACTGAGAACTCTAATGTAGTAGCTACACTTTAGTGCAGAGTGATACAAAATCCAAGAGTCAATGTTCCCCCTGCAAAGTGTATTCTCAAACTATAAAAATATAATTCAACAACAAAAAAGAGAATTCCAAGAGATAAAGAATGCTTGGAAGAAAATCTGTGACATTTTTTGAGAATTGGCTCTTTCGCTATCACCAGGCTCAATTGTTTAACTGCAAGGCAAGTGTTGCGGTGCAGTGATGTCAAAGAAAACATTGGCTGTGTCACCAGCATTTACTATTTGCTTGGCAGAAGATATTAATGGTAGGGTTAGTATGTGGGTCTTGAGCATATATGTGTACTGTCTGGGGTTGGGGGAACATGAGGATAGAAGAATGTGAGCCCATTGAGTTTGCACTGTGATACATACCTTCTCCAAATTGGATCTTATAACAATCATTGTATAGATGACCACTTGATTTGGTGGGTAGCTAATACGGTGTATTTATTTCATAGTTTCACATCTTTATCATTGTTTTTATATAATGCTTAAATGGGGTCTCAGAACAGATATTTCCTTTTAAACTTTTTTTTTTTAAAAATCACAAATATGATTGGCTCATACAACCACATTTCACCTAGTTTCACCAGCACCCCCACCCATTCCCATTAGAAACATTTTGTTAAAAAATCAGGTGATCAAACTCATAGAAACTGAATTGTGAGAAGTATAATGGGAAAAGGAATGAGAACCTATGGCTATAGGAAGTTACAGAAGGGAAACCATCTTTTAGAGCCATGGTTTATTTCTGACAGGAAAGGTAAAGCTGTGCATTTATTAGAACAGGAGGCTAAGAAATTAAAGATGGCAAGATTGTCTAAAATAACTGAGGCTGAACTGGAAGCCTTTACCCTGGCACACTCAAAAATCACTTTTGGTACTGTTGGCTGAGACTGGCCGAGGAATGTGCATCTCTGGCTGGATTTGGAGAGGACAGCTCACCCGCAACCTGAACATAGGTTCTGTAACGTATCTCACTGTTACTCAGAAAGTTCAGTACTCAGGGCCAGCATGCCCTGCTCATGCAGGATAAGCCACTCATAGTAGACCAGCTGGAAGGATCAGGGATCCAAGCAAAGCCAAGTTTACTTAAGCTAAGCCACTTGTTCCTGGGTCATGCAGTTTGTTTTCTAATAAGCATCATTCCTGATCATTAGAGCAAAGGGATGAATGCTCCTCTTGGAATGATACAGGGGACTTGCCACCGGGAAAGTATTGCTCAGTGTTAGAGTAGCAGCAATGACAGAATGACAGCGACTCTCTGAGTCAACCCAGTACTTTTAGTACCCCATCAGTATGTGAATAAAGGCAGCTAGAAAATGGACTCAATTCTGCAAGCCTTCATGGCAACAGCCCATATTAAGGCTCCTAGAACAAGTTAAAAAAGATCTTCCATTTCCATCCATGCGTGGGAAAAGGGCTTTAGTATTGTTTAGAATGGACGTGTGTATAATAATAAAATGATAAGATATGCATAGTGGGGGAATAAAGCCTCAGAGTCCTTCCAATGTGGGGAATCCAGTGTATCTTAGAACCAAGGGATTTGTTTAGATTATTGATCTACTAATTTTTTCTTCATTTATATTTGAATTTTCAGTGATAGGACTTCTTGGAATTTGGGGATAATTCTGTTGTGGTATTAAATAATATTCATTATTTAAAAACTCATCTTGGTATTGAGTTAGTGTATTGACTTCCAATGAATTGACATAAGCCCATGTTTCATTTTAACCAGGAACAAAAACTAGAAAATGTCACTCCCTAAATAGGCAACAATGTATTTTATAAGCACTGCAGAGATTTAGTAAAAAATATGTATGACTACTTTAGAAACAACTTCTGACACTTGAGGGTTACCCAATGGTCTCCTTCCCATTCTTTATACGAGGTAAATGCAAACCAGGGAGCCACCGAGTAAACAGCCCTGAGTACATTTGTAATCTTGGGCTCCATGGGGATGTCCTTGATTAAGATGAAAGAGGAATGGACTGATGTTTCTATTACAAGATGCTGTAATGCTAGGACTTCTACACAGCTTAGAATAATGGTTGGAGGTTCACTCTTTGAGCAGAAAGGCTCAAATATTATTTCAGTCACTTGTAGCACCATTGGATGTGGGTGCACACTTGGCCTAAAATACCATTTACATCATTATCTTGTCCTGTTGAAGGCCTATGGCATGCAAGAAATTTAATATTGACTCAAAAATACATGTAGTACGCCCAGTAAAATACATTGGCTAGCATAAAAATCAAAGGAAACAGTAGTTTGGAATAGTGATCAATATTACTGGGGTTTTGAATTGTGAAATAATCAACAATCCTGCCCATCTTTTCTCGGAAGACAAACTTGAACTTGTCGCTAGTTTTCATTGTCAAGTCACTGTAGTCAACATTGTCACTGGAAATTTCAATGCTGGCAAAGCTGATCTTCCGTTTAAAGCTGGAGATGGAGCTGTTGATGATATTAGTAATACTGACTTCTTCCACTTCCTTCGTTGTCCCCTAGTTCATAGACAATGCAGTTAGCTTAAAAGACTTGACTCAGCAAAATAAATAAGTAGGTAATGAGCTAATAAAAAGTTTAGAGGCCTAAGTATTGAATAATTAGACTTAATAGAGAGTGGCATTGAGTGCTTCAGAAATTGGCCAATAAGCCAGGCTTGGGCTCCTGTTACCCTGTTTGGAGACACCTATTTCTACGTCACCAGCATATATAACAGGAGGAGTAACCATGGCCCACTGTGGATATCCTGAGCAGTGTGCCAGATGCAAAATGCTCAGGCTTCGAAGTTAGTGGACCTGGGTTCAAATTCCATTCGGCCTCTCACTATTGTGAAACTTTAGTCACCTCAATCCCTCTAAGACTTGATTTCCTCGCCTGCCAAATGGTGATTGGTATTGCCATCTTGAGACTGATGGGAAGATTAAATGGTAAAAAATGGAAAGCGTCTGGTAGGTGTTTGATGACTTCAATTCTGTTCCAGGGAGAAAGGAGTAACTGATTATGAGAGATAATAGAAATCAGCTGTGTCTTAAAGGCTTTGCCACCAAAGCAGAAATAGTGATGCTTCCTGCCATTGCAAGGAGTTGCCATTCTCCAACATGGCTGGGGTCAACTCCCAGGAATGTGGGAGTGTAGTGAAGTCAGAGAGAGTGTGGTTTGGATCCTTGGCCAGGCCACTTGCTAGGTGTGGGGTCTTATGGGAGTTACCATATCACTGTATAGGACAATGAAATGAGTACCATTATTATCCCAATCTTACTCTTGAGAAATCTGCCACATCAATGAGTGGCAGATTTCTCAAGAGCAAAATTGGGATAATAATGGTACTCATTCCGTTATGTTGTTGGATGAACTAAAGGAGATGTTGATGGATGTTTAGGACACAGCGAGTACTCCGTAGTGCAGTGATTATCATATAAACAGCAAAATAAGGGCTTTCTGGTGTCTTTAGAGGAGCCTGTCAGTATTTCACCAATGTCCATTTTGCCAATCTAGCAAATCCAGATTTTTTGGGGGCGTGGGGAGGTAATTCAACTTCCTTCTTCCCTCATAAGGAAGCCTAAGGGAGCAAAATAAATGAAAGCCGTGTTCCTCTTTGGCTGGCACACGTGGTCATTTGCCTTTGGTGCTTGGATGACATGACCGTGAAACATTACTCACTGTAGCCAAACACAAGGGAAAAAGCAACTGGATCTCTGGGTCATTTTGATTCCTCATTCTTCACTAGTAGATACTTTGTGGTCCTAGCACTTTGCTAAAGGTGGGCACCTCTTCTGAACTGGATCCCTATCATTTTCTTGCTTCTTAGCATGAACTTTAGTATGCCATTATCTATCAAATTTGGCTTCCAAATAACACTAGGGGTCCATGGACCTGTAAAGAGTGATAGTTAAGAGCATGGTCCAATGCTCACTGCAAGTGGGAATAGTGGATAAGTGTCAGGCTTTGGAACCAAGTAGGTTTAGGTTGGAATCCCGTCTCTACCTCTTAGTATCCATATCCCCTACGGTAAGTCTCTTTCCCTTCTTGTTATCAGATTTCATAAATTTAAAAAGGGAGGTAACCTCATTGGGTTGTTATGAGCATTTAAAATAATATAATATTTGCAAAAGGCTTGTTACTGTGTCTGGCACATGTAGATGCTTGATAAATAATGACTATTATTATTATTTAGAGAGCTGGACTACAGTGTTCCACTGCTAAATTAAAATAATGACAGTTTTTCTCAATTAGCAGAAAAATATGCTAACCAAGAAATTTGTCACAATCCAATATTTCCATACATTTTTCAGTAAAGCATTACTTGTATAATTTCAGGACACAATAATGCAACAAAAGAATTAAATAGTAAATATATATTAATCTGAAATGTGCAAGCAGCTGATCATGTTTTGTTCATATTGGATTCTTCATGGATGCTTGCTCCTGTGGTTGTGATTTTATGCTGCATACAGATAACATATTTTCTGCTGGAAAATTAAACATATTAATATCTCATTGTATTTGGTGAAAAGAATGGTCTTTTTCAAGGGGCACCATGACTTCCAGCTGTTCCCACCTGAACAAGAATAAGACTCACTGGAGCACAGGGAATCACTGGGGGTGGAGTGGGGATAGAAGCCAGGTCCAGCCCATGTCTACAGATCAGCACATGGCACCAGTGATGGATCATACACAGGGCCCTCAAGACTCTTACCCTATCTTTGGCTGCCATCTGCTGTAAGGAACTGTAGTGAGCAACTGCGTATTCCAGCAAGGCCCCAAACACGAAGCTAAAGCAGATCCCCAGGTACACATCGATGGCCTTGATGAAGCAGTTGGTGTTGGGAAGAGAAGTGCGGGACCCGATCATCAGTGTGGTCATTGATAACACGGTCGTCACTCCTGGGAAAACAGGCAGGGGATGTTCCTACAAAGTGACTGGTTAGTCCTCCACCATAGCCTGGCAGAATGTCCCCATATGAGAATTGGCAGGGTGAGGGCAAGACCCAGAAATGGAATGCATCTCATTTTGAAAAGTCTGCGACCTTCTAGAATAGGGTTGATTTGTCCATTTTGTACAGATATGAGGGATGTGTTTGTTTAAATGTTTCACGTTCTGTCTTCTCCTGGGAGGGGGTGATAAATACGCAAAAGAACTGACAATAGACCATCTAAGCACAATGATCCCTTACTTGTCACTGTAAAACAAGTTTAAAAATGCACCACTCCTGGCAGGGCACGGTGGCTCACACCTGTAATCCCAGCACTTTGGGAGGCTAAGGTGGGCAGATCACTTGAGGTCAGGAGTTCAGGACCAGCCTGGACAACATGGTGAAAAACCATCTCTACTAAAAATACAAAAATAAGTTGGGCATAATGGCACATGCCTGTAGTCCTAGCTACCCGGGATGCTAAGGCAGGAGAGTCACTTGAACCTGGAAGGCAGAGGTTGCAGTGAGCTGAGATCACACCAGTCCACTCCAACCTGGGTGACAAGAGTGAAATTCCGTCTCCAAAAAAAAAAAAACAAACAAACAAACAAAAAACCCAAACTCCTAAAGTAGTCTCTTTCTGTCTCTCTCTTTCTTTCTCTGTAAAAGAATCTCCCAAGAAAACAACTCTTGGAACTGCCTTAGGAATATCAATAAAGACAATGGTAAAAGGAAAAAAAAGTAAGTACCTGATAAGCTAGTTCTTAGAAATCTCCTATTAGAGCTGCTTACCAATGCAGGTTCTTGCAGGGACCGAGTCGAGAGAGATCCAAAATGAAACCCAGGACAACACCACCAGGAAAGTGGAAGGAACGTAGGTTTCCAAAATGAAATACAGAACATTCCTCCGGAGCTCAAACTGTAAGACCAATCTAGTGTAATTTCCTGAAAGGGTAAACAACAGATAGGAAATTGTGTCTGTTCGTGTAGCAAGTGGTTTCTCTATGGGATGCTTAACTATATGTACATTAAGCCCTCTGTCATTGATCTAAATCTGGTTATGTATGAACTGTCATTATGATTTCCACAGGAGACATTGCTGTTGTTGCATTGAATGGGATTTATGGGGGCGCTGTCCTGCCTTATGTCCATCTTGGGCTTTTCTGAATCACAGTATTCCTACAGCAGTGCAATCAATACTGGTTTTCTTGACGTCTGCCTCGCTAGACAGTGAGTTCCTTGGGGGCAAACACTGAATCTTTCAGTTCTGCACTCACAAAGTAGTTGTTCAATAAATACCTATTTATTGAAGATTACCTGTGACCATCTGTTTCTCAAGGAATACGATGGAATAGACCTAATGGACCTATTAAATATAAGTGAATTTTTGATGATTTCAGAGGCACCCCAGATTTTATACTACTTCAGGGCCATCCTTAGGAAACTAGCAGTGTATTCTAGATGTGGGAAAGGCATGTGTTAGAGAGCTATCAGTAACAGAATTCTGTGTGGCAAATAGGCTACTGTAGCACAAAACATATGTCCATGGGTTAGAGTCCCAAGCTCTGCTCCCGCTGTGCTTCTATTATGGGGAGGTGAGCAGTAGTGGCCAGCATTGGTGTGGATGGATGAATGAAGCTGTTATCCTCTGGGAACAGGAAAAGTCCAGCTTAGATCATTGTTGGGGGAAAACAGGATAGTGAATGGGAGCTGCTCCAACCCCCTGTCACCCCCAAATTAAAGCCTGAAATTAGAAATTATACCATTAAATAAACAACAGACATATGCCTGGAGTAATATAGTATAGAATAAAAATATGTACTTTTAGAGCTTGGTGAGACCCTAGAGATTACTTATTATTTTACTTTATTGGTGGGTAAATTGAGACACAGGAAGTTTTAGTGATTTGAAAAGGACCTGGAGTTGATGTTAGAAGAAAGAATAAAAACCAGGTCTTTTGCCCGTTTGCCCAGGGATGTTTTATCAGTCTACACTGCCTGCGTTATTTCCTTGATTTTGAAAGTCAATGTTTTAAAAACAAACAAGCAAACCTTAGAATCAACATTTGACTAAATAACGACCCTCTTTTGTACCTAAAAAGGGTGGTTATGTGCTACATGAGATTACATAATTTTTAAAACTGAAGCCATTTTTTTATATGAACCCCACCCAACTTGGGAATCCAGATTTGGTAAACTATGACTGCATAGCCCTAATTTACAAAGTTGTCTTTAAAAATAAAGTGTATTTATTTGCCCGTTATAAAAATAATACATGATAATTACTTAAAATTTGGGAAATAAGGCCAGGCATCGTGGCTCATGCCTGTAATCCCAGCACTTTGGGAGGCCAAGGCAGGTGGGTTGCTGGAGCTCAGGAGTTCGAGACCACCCTGGGAAACATGATGTAACCTCATCTCTACAATAATACAAAAAATTACCCAGGCGTGATGGCACACACCTATAGTCCCAGCTACCAGGGAGACTGAGATGGGAGGATCACTCAAGCCCAGAAGGTGAAGGTTGCCGTGAGCTGAGATTGCGCCACTGCACTCTAGCCTAGGTGACACTAGAGTGAGACACTATCTCAAATAAATAAAATAAAATAAAGTAAAATAAAATAAAATAATAATTAAATAAATAAAGAAAAAAGAAAAGAAAAATTCGGAAAATAAGAAAAGTAGGGGGAAAAGATCACCTTTCCTTCTATTCCAGTCTTTTCTCTATACATAGCCTTTAATTTCTAATTTTCATGTAGCCATGATCTTGGTGTGACTTATGATTTTTAATGTCACCTAGGCTCAACTAAAATACACAGCAGGCCGGGCACAGTGGCTCATGCCTGTAATCCCAGCACTTTGGGAGGCCAAAGCAGGTGGATCACTTGAGGTCAGGAGTTCGAGACCAGCCTGGCCAACATGGCGAAACCCCCTCTCTACCAAAAATACAAAAATTAGCCGGGCGTGCTGGAGGATACCTGTAATCCCAGCTACTCAGGAGGCTGAGGCACAAGAATCGCTTGAACCTTGGAGGCGAAGGTTGCAGTGAGCCGAGATCGTGCCACTGCACTCCAGCCTGGGTGACAGACTTTGTCTCAAATAAATAAAATAAAATACGTAGTAATTTTTTAGGGTGCAAATATTGATGAGAATAAGCGTTCTTAAGATTATCATAAAGAAGTGCGAGGAAAATGCCAGCTGCTTATATATAACATCACATCTTTCAAAACATGTCTATGTAAAATCGCCAAAGACCAAGAGATGCATTTCTGGTAAATGAAATGAAAATACTTCCTGCCACGTTGGCAATAATTAGAGTGCTCATGCTCTTGTCGGGCATTGCTGCTGTCTTTTTCATTTTTGAGCTGTATTCTTATTTTTATTCTTCAGTGTCAGAGAACCAGTGTTCCAGTGAGAAATATGAATAAATTTTATGCATGAGGGAGGCACGGAATTTGAGCAATCATTAGCAAATATCTGGAGGTACATGGTGCAAGGCTTCAGAGCTGGTCTGTTCCTCAGTGTCTGTTCCTCAGTGGACCGTTTTAATACTGGGTGTGGAGGAGGTGGAATTGCTCAGCCCAAACCCTACTGTTCCCCTCCACTGCATCTCAAAGAGGTAAAGTGAGAAGACGATATTTCTGACTCAGAGAGCAACCCTACATCTCAGTTCATTTATTTTTATTTCATACAGTTTGTCACATGAGTTACCTGTCTCCTGCTGCGATCTGGTGACTAAGGTGAAATAACGCTCTATGGTGTACTGAGCAAGCCGCAGGTGTTCCAGTCCACGCACGGAGTCGTTCCCTCTCAGCCAGGTGAACTCCACGTCATTTCCATCATAGCCCCCTGGCAAATAAAATGGAGCCCTGGTCAGTGCAACGGTGTTCCAGATTGAACTGGTCTCGTCTGGAAAATGCTATAATATGGAGACAGTATGAGTTCTTTCTTCATGGTGATAAGTCCAAGGACAATCCCATGCAGAACTTGGCATGATTTCCCAAGGGCAATTGCAACGTCTGCTCTGAATGAAGTGACCTGCTAGGACGATTTGCTGTCAATCGAGAGCTGGTCTTGTGTAAGGTATTGCGTAGATCTGGTGGATGATAAGTCATTAGAAGTGGCCTCCCCCATTATTTAAATTACATTTGTTAAGCACCTATCTGTGAACACACAAAGATACTGCCTTTCAAGGTTGTATAATAGCTCTGATGATATTTTCAGGGACTTAAGAACTGATCTGTTCATATTTCCGTATTGGCATAAATGCAAAAACAAAAACAAAAAACCCGCTTTATTAAAGCCTGTAAAAATGCATGTTAGATAAGTCTCAAAGCAGTTTAATTAATATAGTTGATAATAGTAACAATAGTTACCTTTTGAACATTTATAAGTACTTTATACATTATGTCACTAATGTTCTTGTAAACTTGCAAGGTAGCCATTTCTATATTTCTTCAATTCTAAGATGGACATTTCTTTACATTTTCTGAAATTGAACTGGATCTTGTAGTTGATTTATATCTATATAATACATATAGTAGTGTATATATGTATTTAAATATATAATAAAGCTTATATTTTTTCCTGAAATGTTATTATTCAATAAATGCTGTTCCATAAAACTCAGTCACTATGATGATTTTCCCACATTATTCTTGAAAACTTTCAGATTCAGAGGGGTTGCATAACTTCCTCAGGATAACAAGGCAAGCAAGAAACAAAGTTACCTTAGGAAAGTTTAATCCCAAAGTCTATGAGTGACGATGATAATAATACCTATCATTTAATAAGCAATTGCATTTCCAAGTGCTTTACAACATTATCATCTCATTTAACCCTCAATGTATCTCTTTGAGAAGATACATGAATGGTTCATAAGCAAACAAAAAGATACCCAACATCCCTAGTCATTAGGGAAATGCAAATCAAAACCACAATAAAATGCCTCACACCCATTAGAATGGCTGTAATAAAAAAGACAGACAATAACGAAGGTCAGCACATGCAGAAGCTGGAACATTAGCTAGTGGGAATGTGAAATGGTACAACCACTTTGGAAAACAGTAACAAGGTAGCAATTTCTTAAAAACTTAAATATATATTTACCATTTGACCCAGCATTCCACTCCTAGGTATCTGTCCAAGAGAAATGAAACCCTGTCCACAGAAAGACTCACACACCAGTGTTCATAGCAGCACTACTTATAATAGCCAAAAGGTGGAAACCAAATGTCCATCAACTGATGAATCAATAAATAAAATTTGATATATATATCTATCTCACATGAATATATATATATATATATATATATATGCATACAAAGAAATACTACTCAGTAATAAAAAGGAATAAAGTTCTGATGCATGCCATAACATGTGTGAACCTCAAAAACATGCTAAGTGAAAGAAACCAGATGCAAAAGACCACATAGGGGTGGGCATGGTGGCTCATGCCTGTAATCCCAGCACTTTGGGAGGCCGAGGCAGGTGGATCACCTGTGGTCGGGAGTTTGAGACCAGCCTGGCCAACATGGTGAAACCCTGTCTCTACTAAAAATACAAAAATTAGCCAGGCATGGCAGTGCATGCCAGCTACTTGGGAGGCTGAGATAGGAGAATCACTTGAACCTGGGAGGTGGAGGTTGCAGTGAGCCTAGATTGTGCCATTGCACTCCAGCCTGGACAACCAGAGCTTTGGACAAAACTCTGTCTCAAAACCAACCAACCAACCAACCAACCACATAGTGCATGATTCCATTTATAAGAAATATCCAGAAAAGGCACATTCATACAGACAGCAAGTGGGTTAGTCATTGCCTGGGAGCTGGTGATGGGAAAGAGGCGTGACTGCAGAGGGGTACAGGAGTCTCTTTGGGGTGATGGAAATATTCTAACAATGACATGTGGTGATGGTTGCACTACTCGGAAATGTACTAAAAATCTTTGAACTGTACAATTAAAATGGGTGAATTGTATGGTATATAAGTCATACCCCAATAAAGCTGTTAAAAAACAACTCTGAGTCAGACACTATTATTCTTCCCACTTCACTGATAGGAAACTGAGGTCCAGAGACATTAGTTACTCACCCGGAGTCACAGAGCTAGTGATGGCAAAACCCAGTGATTTCAGTACCTGTGATCTTAAACATAAATCTATATTGCCTTTGTTTTCAAAGGCTACTGGGAAATGTGATGCCGGTGTTGGAACTAACGTTTTATTAAGTCTCACAGTACGGTATCCATTGTCTAGCAAGGGTCATCTCTCCCTTCCCAGGGAAGAGAAATATAGCTATACACTCTTAGGGGATTTCCAGGTAAAAACTGTCTGTGGACTTTCCCTTGGAAGCATCCAAACATGTACTAAAGTCAGGGGTCTAAATATGGCTACCATCCCACATTAAAAAAAAATCTATGAAAGTGGGTAGTACAAGTTTCTACCTGGACACTCTGACTTTATAACTAGTAAATGCTCACGATCATTACATTATGGGCTCTCTGTCCCTGGGTGAATAAAGAAAACTGTGGGATGGTATCAGTTCTTTTCCAGAGATGGTACTTAGAAAAAAACCCATAGTGAGGTTTCTGTACCCAAACGCTGCTAATAAACATTCAGAGAAAGCTCCCTCCACTCACTGGGGATGGTATTTGTGAAACAGAGCCTGAAGTTTCCAGGAGAATCTCTCTCCTGGGATTTGAGATGAGCCCAGCCACCATACACGGAAGGTAATTGCTTTTTCCATGTGAGACTGAAAATGAGTTCTCTTTTTGATAACCTCAAGTTTTATTCTGCCAGCAAACAGCTGTATTGCTTCAAGAAGGTTCTGCATACATTTAATCAATAAGATAATTAATCTGTTTGTCTGGGTCTTTAATTAAATGTCTGCTTCTGAAAAATGGCTTCTGCTTCATAATGGCTGTGCTTCTCAGATGCTGCCCACTTGTGACCTTACGTAAGGAGTGCCCACTGCTCTCCAGAGCTTGACTATAGTTTCTCCCTCCACACACAAGCCCTACCTTGATGCCTTAATAAATCACATCTGCAATGTTGTTTGCATATCACAGGTGCCCCAGTTTGGTGGGCATTTCAGAGTGGTTTAGGAACAATGGAGATTACTTAACAATACTACGGAGTTCATTCATCCCACATCAACTTAGAGTTAAATCCTCATTTTTCATCGCAGGCAAATCCTCAGATTACAGTTTAGATGCCCATTTACTGGCATGACTGTATGAGCTTTATATCTATCAAGCAATTTCTTTTAAAAGTTGGAAGCACGCGTGGTAAATGTCAAGGATGGCTTTGCATATTTGCCATTCCTTCTGCTGTGTTCCTTCTTGTATATAATCCTCATCTTAGCAGATTCTGAGTTCCCACTCCTTGTCTCTTGGTCCATTCCAGCTGATGCCCTACGTCTCACTCCAAGTGACATTTTCCCTAGGAAAACTCTGACCCCCCTATTACTTTTCATTGTTGTAACTCATTCTGTTATAATCATTTAAAGTCCCGCACCCTCTATTAGACAGTAGAGTTCTCGAAGACTGCAGCATTACTTTCATCTGTGTATTACAAACATCTACCACAGTACCTCACATAGAATAGTCATTTAATGGTTGAATGGATGAATTGAATGTATTTAAATGAGGATAGACAGATGGAACCCAACCAGCCATCCACACTGGCTGGAGACTTTAGTGGGACAATATATAAAACTAAAATATTAGAATGAGAAAAAAGACTTTCCTTAGCAGACACAGGAGAGGACAAACACTGGTCTTGGTCCTGGCAATGCAAGGGAACTGGCACAGGGATATGTCTGGGGCCACTGTGTGGTAATCAGGTTGCAATTCAGTTGAACATTCTGGCAGGATTTGGGGAATCCAACAAAAGCGTCACAAGGTAACTCAATTTGGGGAACAATGATGATAATAAATGGACACTGGAGAAATTGGGAAGGAGTTATTAAAAGATTTTCATTATCCCCATATTACTGTTTAAAAGCACTTTATGGTTTTACTCAAGATAAATAAAGCAGCTCAGATCACAAACAAGCCACTGGAACAAACTTCCTATGTGACTCTCCAGCCCAGTGGAAGGGCTATTAGAGTTCAGGGAACTTTGGACCTTGGGGCTATTCCACCTGGGTTCAAGTCCCAGTGTGGCTACTTCACTTTCCCTTGGGAAAATTGCCAAATCCTAATGAACCTCAATTTCTCTATCTGCAAGATGGGAAAAACAATATATATCTCTCAGGATTGTTTGTAAGGTATCTAGTATAGTGCCAGACATGGATTAAGTAATTGTTAAATGAATGCTACAGTATTTATTGGGAAAATAATATTTATTACTATATATATATTTTTTGAGATGGAGTCTTGTTCTTGTTGCCCAGGCTGGAGTGCAATGGCACGATCTTGGCTCACTGCAACCTCCACCTCCTGAGTTCAAGTGATTCTCCTGCCTCAGCCTCCCAAGTAGCTGGGATTACAGGCACCCACCATCACATCTGGCTAATTTTTGTATTTTTAGTAGAGATGGGGTTTCACCATGTTGGCCAGGCTGGTCTTGAACTCCAGACCTCAAGTAATCTGTCCACTTTGGCCTCCCAGAGTGCTGGGATTATAGGCGTGAGCCACAGTGCCCTGCCCATTTATTACTATTATTGTTAACAAAAAAGTTTTTTGGTCAAGGAGATTGGGGCAACAGCAGATTGAGGTCATAAAACACATTTTGTTACCTCCTCCAAGAAGTCTTTCCTCACTAGCCTCTCTACTTCCTTTGCAATGGAGAGTGAGGTTTCTCTTCTTATCACAGTGCTTTGCATAGAAAAAAGAAATAAAATAGCGTTTTAGACATGAAGTCCTTGCCAATGCCTATGTCCTGAATAGTATTGCCTAGGTTTTCTTCTAGGGTTTTTATGGTTTTAGGTCTAACATTTAAGTCTTTAATCCATCTTGAATTAATTTTTGTTTAAGGTGTGAGGAAGGGATCCAGTTTCAGCTTTCTACATATGGCTAGCCAGTTTTCTCAGCACCATTTGTTAAATAGGGAATCCTTTCCCCATTTCTTGTTTTTGTCAGGTTTGTCAAAGATCAGATAGTTGTAGATGTGTGGTATTATTTCTGAGGGCTCTGTTCTGTTCCATTGGTCTATATCTCTGTTTTGGTACCAGTACCATGCTGTTTTGGTTATTGTAGCCTTGTAGTATAGTTTGAAGTCAGGTAGCGTGATGCCTCCAGCTTTGTTCTTTTGGCTTAGGATTGACTTGGCAATGTGGGCTCTTTTTTGGTTCCATATGAACTTTAAAGTAGTTTTTTCCAATTCTGTGAAGAAAGTCATTGGTAGCTTGATGGGGTTGGCATTGAATCTATAAATTACTTGGGCAGTATGGCCATTTTCACGATATTGATTCTTCCTATCCACGAGCATGGAATGTTCTTCCATTTGTTTGTGTCCTCTTTTATTTTGTTGAGCAGTGGCAACAAAAGCCAAAATTGACAAGTGGGATCTAATTAAACTAAAGAGCTTCTGCACAGCAAAAGAAACTACCATCAGAGTGAACAGGCAACCTACAGAATGGGAGAAAATTTTTGCAATCTACTCATCTGACAAAGGGCTAATATCCAGAATCTACAAAGAACTCAAACAAATTTACAAGAAAAAAACAAACAACCCCATCAAAAAGTAGGCAAAGGATATGAACAGACACTTCTCAAAAGAAGATATTTAGGCAGCCAATAGACACATGAAAAAATGCTCATCATCACTGACCATCAGAGAAATGCAAATCAGAACCACAATGAGATACCGTCTCACACCAGTTAGAATGGCAACCATCAAAAAGTCAGGAAACTACAGGTGCTGGAGAGGATGTGGAGAAATAGGAACACTTTTACACTGTTGGTGGGACTGTAAACTAGTTCAACCATTGTGGAAGTCAGTGTGGCGATTCCTCAGGGATCTTGAAGTAGAAATACCATTTGACCCAGCCATCCCATTACTGGGTATATACCCAAAGGAATATAAATCATGCTGCTATAAAGACACATGCACACGTATGTTTATTGCGGCACTACTCACAATAGCAAAGACTTGGAACCAACCAAAATGTCCAACAATGATAGACTGGATTAAGAAAATGTGGCACATATACACCATGGAATACTATGCAGCCATAAAAGATGATGAGTTCATGTCCTTTGTAGGGACATGGATGAAGCTGGAAACCATTATTCTCAGCAAACTATCACAGGGACAAAAAACAAAACACCGCATGTTCTCACTCATAAGTGGGCATTGAACAATGAGAACACTTGGACACAGGAAGGGGAACACAGGAAGTGTGGGAGGAGGGGGGAGGGATAGCATTAGGAGATGTACCTAATGTAAATGATGAGTTAACGGGTGCAGCACACCAACATGGCACATGTATACATATGTAACAAACCTGCATGTTGTGCACATGTACCCTAGAACTGAAAGTATAATAAAAATATATACATAAAACAAAAAAAAAAAAGAAAAAGTAAATAAAGTCTTTGTGATTTTCTAGACCTAAAAAGGTAGCCCTGGACATACTTGCTGACAAATGAAGAGTACATTGATGAAAAGTCCATGACCTTTTTCATCAGCTTCTACTGGGACCTGTGGCTGATTTGATCTTGGGAGAGTAAGGGTGGGTGGGTGGCAAAGAACATGGTCATAGAACTCATCTGGAACCATAGACCCTTTGAGAGTTAGTAACCAGATAGATGGCATAAATTAAATATTAAAAGTTTAGGTCTCAGGGGCTAGTCTATATTTGTTGTTACCAAAATGTTTTTTATAAAATGATTGTCCCACAAAATGCTCATGAAAGAAGATTCCATGGTTTAAAACGTTTGGGAAGTGCTACCACTCCTTCTTGGAATTTCAAGTGGAAGTAACTTATTAGAGCCTGTTAAAAACTCTGCAGCAGGCCAGGTGCAGTGGCTCACGCCTGTAATCCCAGCACTTTGGGAGGCTGAGGCGGGCAGATCACGAGGTCAGGAGATTGAGACTATCCTGGCTAACATGGTGAATCCCTGTCTCTACTAAAAATACAAAAAATTAGCCGGGCATGGTGTCAGGCGCCTGTGGTCCCAGCTACTCGGGAGGCCGAGGCAGGAGAATGGTGTGAACCTGGGAGGCGGAGCTTGCAGTGAGCCAAGATCATGCCACTGCACTCCAGCTTGGGCGACAGAGCGAGACTCTGTCTCAAAACAAAACAAAACAAAAAACTCTGCAGCAAAGAAGAATGTTAATACTTAAGGCTTTATGAGTCATCTGGTCTCTATCACAAATACTCAACTCTGCCACTGCAGTGCAAAAGTAGCTACAGACAATATGTAAGTACATGGGCATGACTGTGCTTTAGTAAAACTTCCTTTGCAGAAACAGGTGATGGGCTGGATTTGGCACACCAGCTGTTGTTTGCTGACCCCTGGCCTAGACCACCAACTACATTAAAGCATTTCCTTTGGTTTTCTTGTCCACTCATAGGTGGAGATATCTGGTACTAATGCATAATTGTTCTCCCCAAAAGATATTAGGCATGTCTTCGAGAAGTCTCTAAATCTGTCTGGAAGTACGGTCAGAAGGGCTGAATCCACAATGAATCAACATTAAGAAAAGAAAGGTCACTATGTATGAGATACTTTTCATGAATACACAGACCTAAGTCACCCAGGAAAATCATCTCAGGAGCCTGTAGGATGTATACTTACAGCTTTCCAGCTGCAACTTGCATGTCTGTGTGTCCATGGGGTATTTAGACAGATCCATGTTACATGCAACAGTTGTTGTGATTCTAAGAAGGAAAAATGGGTTCAAAAACAGTATTATGAGGAAGCTATAGAAAGTTCACATTCCCTTCCAAGGCCCACTCAAAGAAGACTTTCACTTGAACTCTTAAACGAACATGTAGCTTGGAGTCTGCAACTAAAGCATCCTTGAGGTTCTGGGTGCTAAGGAACGTGCATGAGGCTTGGTTAAACCTGGGTCGAGAGTAGAGGAAGTTGGAATGCTGGCCATTCAAGGGGCAAAACTTCTGGCAGTATCACAGAACAGACAGATGCATTGGCTCGAGATGCTTTAGCATCCAGTTTTCAAATTTAATCTTCCTGACAGACCTGGGTGGACCTGGAACAGTGTTCACCGTCACTATCGTCACCACTTGACAGCAGGCATAGGGACTTGTGTAGGCTCACGTGGCTCTGAGTGGCAGAACTGAGGCTGGAGCTTAGGTCTCCTGGCTGTGCTCTTCTCACGAGGCCCTGCCTCCTCATGGGAACCAGGATGCAGAGGTAGTGGGGGCCCCAGGCACTGTGGCTTTGGGGGCTTAACCCCAGAGATATTCAATTAAAGGTCAGTTAAGCCCTCACAGGGGAGATTGCATTCGCCAGGCCTCTATCTTCCTTTTTCTTCAGTGTCATACATTTTTATTCAGCATCCTTATTTATTAAGCACCATGCTAGGTACCTGGGGGTAATGGAGGTGATTACAGAACGGTGCTCACCTCCAGGATGCTCACTCACACTCCCTTTAGGGAGACAGAGACTAACAATAGCTATGGTTTACTGAGTGCTTACTGTGAGCCAGTCCCTGGGCTGAGTGCTTTGCATGCGTTACCACTTTGAACAGCTCTAATAGGTAGGAAATATTTTAATTCTCATTTTACTGCTGATGAAACTGAGGCTCTGAGAGTCAAGTAACTTGCCTAAGGTCACAGAGCTGCTGAGGGACAGAGCAGGGACTTGTACCAAAATCTTTATGATTCTAGAGCCAGGCTATTAAAACATCACTCATTATTTGTAATCCTTACACAATATTGATTATGTTGTGTGCCATAATACAGACAGACACACGTGTACACACAAATGCATGCACACACTCACACACCCACATTCACACATTGCTGTGGGAACATGGGGAAGGGGAACATTAATGATGATTGGAATTGAGGTCAAAAGATAAGTCTAATTATGTTTCATGAAACAAGAATTGGGCTTTGAGATGGTCTTTGCAAAACTCAGCACAGTTGAGGCATGTCCAGAAATTCAGTTTATTGGTTAGCTCAACCCTTGTTTTATAACTTCAGACTCTTACTTAAGATTAAACATCAGCCCCAGGAATATTTGGCTCCTGGCCTCCTCCCCAAGGCCTCTGGGAGCTTTAGGTTTGCACAGCCCTTGCACAGGCAGGGATGAGTCCTGTTCCATCCAACCCGGCTCCATTAACAATTGGGTGAAGGGAACTTCAGCTTTAGGAATTTGGGGAGAGGGCAAAGGGGAGCCCATGGCTGCAGGTGGCAGAGACTTTGGGGCACTGCACCTTGGTTGTCTCTACAAACATGACTCAGACAAGTAGAGTTGTGTTCTTGAGCTGCCGCAGCTCCACTGGGCCCCATGAAAGGAAGGTTCCTTGCACGCACCTCTCTGTTGTCTCTGCCATTGCCCTTACTTCTTCCCTTGATAACTTCCTTTTACCCTTGAAGACACAGCTCAGAATCCTGTGAAAGCATCCTGTAACATCACCCCCAAACCACTCACCTACTCCCCAACTTGGGCTCCAGCACCAGGGACCTCCTTTGTTTCCATGTCCGTGTCTTGAGGACAGGGCAATGTCTTACTCAGCTCTATCCTATGGCCAGCATGGGGCTTGGCACAGAGCAGGCATTTGGTAGATGATGAACTGAGAGACGGACCTTCTATTATGGGGGCAAGGATCTAAGAAGGCATGGGACCTTACAGTGGCTATTTGAGTTCTGGTCACAACTACCCAAGACACATCTGCATGTTTTCTCCCAGCTGCTGTCCTCCAGCCCTGAGGTCACAGGCGTCCGCGTACCTGAGGGCATACAGGACCGTGCCATTGGAGAAGAGGCGGATGAGCCTGTTTCCCACAGTGACTTCATGGAGGAAGGACTTCTTGGACTCCACAATGTAAGTGTCCGGCACCCAGAGGAACTCCACGAGGCGGGCATCCAGAGTGAAGCTCTTGTTGCCTTCAAACACCAGCCGCTGGTCCATCCAGCGCTGTCGGAGGTATATGGTGGCTGTGTAGTCCTGGGAGGGGGAGGCAGGGTATGGAAATGGATGGGGGTAGTGGGTGAGAGAACCCCACCAAACAGGGAGAAAAGTGGTCAAGGTTTACTCCCCTCCCCACCTCCACTTAGAGCAAGAGTACATAGACATTGGTGAATAAAGTTACCATTCTAATTGCAATATGCCACTACCCAAAGACTGGGGTAACTGATAAGTCACTCCAGTTACCCCAGTCTTGGGTTAGTGGCATATTGCAATAAGAGAACAAATCGCCTTATTTATTCTAGATAATAGCTCCCACTGCCAAAAGGGAGCCCCATGTTCAAGACTTTAACTTACTTGGCGTTGACAGCTCACATCGCACTGATCACTAAGGCCCCACAAAATTGTTGAATTTTGTGGTGGGCTAAGTGCTTAGGTTGTCCACGATTTATCTGGAATGCACGGCATGCCCTCTTGGCAAACTGCCTTTAGTTTGCCCTTGTCTCGATATGTTCTCTTAAGGAAGAGGGTCGTTGTCAGCATCAGCTGTCAGTTTTCCTCGGGTTGTCTCCCCCGTTATAAAAGACCATGTGATGGCCAGACTTGCCTACTACACTTTTATTCCTTTCCCCAAATTTTATCCATCACCAAGTGTACCCACTTCATTGCCTGGTTTTTCTCCTCCTGGCTCTTGAACCGATTTTCTTCCTGATACTCAGAAAATCTGCTCTACAAGAATCTTCCATTGTCTTGAGTTTGGAGATAGCACTCTAGCTTCTGCCATTCCAAATGGAGGAGGGCCATGAGCCATTCTTTTTTTTTTTTTTTTGAGTGGCTAGAAAGCATATCCCCATTAAACACATGGAGAGGGACTACTTGGGTGGAGTACAAAGGAACAGCGCTTACCATGTTACTCTCTGAAATGCTAGAGATACTTGCAATGTCCAGAGTCAGCGCTATCTGTACGGGTTCTCCTAAGATGAAAAAAAACAAGAAAGAATGGAAACACAAACATGAGCTGTCCTAATACTACATTAGTGCATTCTAAAACAGATTAGAATTACAAAAGTCATGCTTGGTTGTTAGAAAAATTTAAATATTCTATAAATATAAAAAGAAAAATTTTCTTATCCCCTCTCAAGAGTAACCATTGTGTATGGTGTGCCTGTCTTTTGTATGAAAAATATGCACACATACATAGGTATCTTAATATGTAAGAGAGACTACCTGCATAATTAATGCTTTTTAATTATTATTATTATTTTTTTTGAGACAGAGTTTCACTCTTCTTGCCCAGGCTGGAGTGCAATAATAGCACGATCTCGGCTCGCCGCAAACTCCGCCTCCCGGGTTCAAGCGATTCTCCTGCCTCAGCCTCCCAAGTAGCTGGGATTACAGGCAGGTGCCACCAGGCCCGGCTAATTTTGTATTTTTTTCTCCCTGTTGGTCATGCTGGTCAATTAACGCATAAGGAACATAGTGCTGAGATATTTGCCACTTCTTACATGGAGGGGTTTTCCTATGGCATTTGCAAGGAACTAATTGTTTAGAAATGTAACAGATTTGGTAATCTGATTGTGCACAGATGTTGTTTTATCCCCCCTTGGCTAAGTAAATTTACCACAAGAGGCATTCAAGACTCGTGGCTGAGCTTTTACTGACCTCCTGACGCTTTGCTTCTCTTCCTTTACTCTCCTGGAACCCTAAACAATTTAGAATTTCAGAACCTCCACACTTGGTCCAGTGTGCAGACTGTTGGGCCTCAATCCTGGAGTCTCAGCAGGAAGACTGAACTTCAGAGAGAGACAGTTCTATCTCTAGAGACTGAGGTGTCAGAGCCACCTTCAAGAAGCCAGGCCAGGTCAGGGAAGTTTACTCCTCTTTATATGGAGATGTGGAATCATGGACCTAGATCCCAGCTCCATCACCTCCCATTTCTTTATTTGGGAAAAGTTATTAAATCTTTCAGAGCTGCAGTTCTCTTACCTGCAAGTGGAGATCATACTGATGTCACAGGATCATGGGAAGGATTAAATGAGATTAGACGTGTGACATTGTCTTTGTGGAGTGGCGGCAATAGGGAGTGTAAGAGAAGTGCCTGCCTAGCCGGACATCCTGAAGGTGTTCATCATTGGTTATCTGTACAAAGCTCCCAGCATCATGCCCATCAGTCATGTAATAATAGGCGCTCAATAAATGGCATTTCCCTTCCCTTCCCCCTCTCTTCCGTAATCCTAGCTAATTTTGGAAAAGGGACAACTTTATTCACCAGGCTAATAGATGCAATAGCATTCACTTGCAATAAATAACCCCTGGGGGTGCCTCAGGGGACTGTGATAATGCATTAACCAGGAAGAGGCCAGGCGGATTTCAAAAGAAGCCTAAAAACATCTCATCGGTAGGAATAGGGCAAGGCAAACTACTTATTAATCTAAGGAAACTAAGCCATAGGATATAGGTAGGAATTTGAAAATGAAGTGTTAGAGCCAATGCAATTAAACAATACTTGAATGTTAATATCTGGTGGAAAAGGGCGAGATCTTTGAGGGCAGACCCTGGAAGGTGCTGAAGTTGTGTGGTGCTAAGTGGCTTTCTGCCCCTCTGGGCAGCAATGTGCAGCTCTGAGACTAGAAGCCTGGAGTCAGAGACAGCTGTTTGAATTCCACTCAGGCCACCTAACGGCTTTGTGATCTTGAGCAAATTTCAAATTTCTCTGTGCTGCAGTTTTTTTTTGTTTTTGTTTTTGGTTTTTTTTTGAGACGGAGTCTCCCTCTTGTTGCCCAGGCTAGAGGTGCAGTGGTGCAATATTGGCTTACTGAGACCTCTGCCTCCTGGATTCAAGTGATTCTCCTGCCTCAGCCTTCAGAATAGCTGGGATTACAGCACCCACCACCATGCCCAGCTAATGTTTGTATTTTTAGTAAAGACGGGGTTTCACCATGTTGACCAGGCTGGTCTTGAACTCCTGACCTCAGGTGATCTGCCCACCTCGGCCTCCCAAAGTGCTGGGATTATAGGCACGAGCCACTGGGCCTGGCCTGTGCTACAGTTCCACACCTGTAAAACAGAGCTACGAGAGCCACTGTGGTTTGAATGTTTGTCCCCTCCAAAACTCTTGTTGACATTTGATTGCCATTGTAAGAGTGTTAAGAGGTAGGACCCTTAAGAGGTGATTAAGCCTCATGGTGGAATTGGTGCCATGATAAAAGGGCAGGTTCAGCCCTCTCCTGCCCTCTCTCTCACTCTCTCACCTTCCACCGTCTGATGACACAGTAAGAAGGCCCTTGCGAAATTCCGGCACCTTGATATTCAACTCCTCAGCCTCTAAAACTGTGAGCCAATAGACTTCTGCTCGTTATAAATACTCAGCCTCAGGTATTCTGTTATAGAAGCACAAAACAGACTAAGACAAGTGCCAACCATTGAGAGGTGGGTTGGCACGGTTATGGCATCTACTTTAAGTGCCATAGATCCGTGTTAGTTGCCCTCCCTGAAGAATGCAGAGAATGGAAAAGACACGAGAGCTCCAGTCCCACTGTGCTTTCTGTCCAGTTTATTTCTACACAGTCTAGTCTAGGCTTTGCCTCAGAGTTGGCTTTTTTAGTGGACCAGAGCTTGCTCTTTCTTCCCCTTGAGTTACAAAAGCAAGCTGTGCCACCAGAGGGCAGCTTTCTCCTAGGAACGAGGTCAAAGCCAGCTCCTGGGTAGTGTTCACTAGTGCCTGCTTACAATCCTTTGCTTTGTCCAGCTCAGTCCATGAGAAATCCTATGAAGGTCTTGTCTCTTTTGGACTTGGGGTCCTGGAAACTGGGTGCACAGATATTACAGAGAGCAATGGCCCTCTGTAGGCCTCCAGCCTGCCATGCAAGTACAGGGATTTTCAGGAGTGAAGTGCCAGGAGGCACAAAACAAGGGGTATGGGGTTGTGCTGTGCCCTTTTTTAAACTGAAGACTCCATGCCCCATTTTCACCCCAGGTGGGACGAGGCATCACATCCCTTTAGGCCTACCTCAGGCTCCCTGTTCTCAGAATGAGCTCCTTGCCCAAGGACCCTGCACCTTGTTGGCCAGTGAGTAGGCAAACAAGAAGGGGTGTATTCTGACTTAATTGTTTGGGGCTTGGGGGGCAAGAGAAATTGTTGAGTGGCACTAACCAAGGTGTGCAGACTCACATGCTTGTCATACATGTTCAGTAGGGCCTGGGAAAACCAGGGGATACTGAAGCCTCCTTAGATTCCTTAATGTAAGGATCTCACATCTTAATTGTGTCTCAAATCTGAATGAAAATGCATCTCTCCCATCTCCAACTGACCAGGTGTGATTGACTGAGGGCCTTGGCTGCTGTGCTTTGGAATCTACCACCACACTTGCTCCAAGGCCACACTTCTCATGGGCCACAGCCAACCACAGACTGAACACAGTGGGGATATCAAAGCGGCCTGTTCCTGGGAGGCACAGAGATGGGAGACTCCTCTGAATGCAGCTGTAGCTCAAGGACTCCCTGGTGGTCATTCCAAACACACTGAGGACTGCCCTACCATCTAAGACACTTCCACCCAACCTCCCTTCCTTCCCTCTCTCCTTCCCTGGGGCCAGACCTGCAGGTCTGACAGCTCTCCTAGCTTGCCTCTCCTGCTGCCCCATTCTCCCTCCTAGACATAGTCCCCCTAAATAGCTTGAAGAAGTCATCAGCTCTCGGCGTCTGCTGCCCAGAGGATCTGGACTACCACATGAATTCTAGATCAGACCAGAGGGTTTTATTATCTGAGGGGAGGAGCAAAGAGGAGAAGGGAGGAAAATAACCCACACTCTGTTGATGGGGCAGGCACTGTGCCTCAGGCTTACACACTTCACTTCATTCAGTCTTCCCTGTGAGATAGATGGATGTCCCCATTTTACACAAAGGAAAAGTGAGGCACAGAAGGGTAAACTACTTGTCAAGCAGGAGAGCTAGGAGCCAAACTCAGGTTTGTTAAATGCCAAGGCTCTTTCTGTTGCTTTCTGCTGCTTTCTGCTATGAAGATCTGTGTGGTTTGCCTCCCTCCCTCCCTCCTTGCTTTATTCTTTCAATAGATATTAATCAGCAGTTTGTTATATGTCACGCACTGAGCTTCTGTGGGAGATAGTGAGGGAAATGGTCGGACTCCTTCTAGGGCTGCAGCCTGGAGCTGGGACAGACATGAATCCAGTTATAGCATAATGGGAATGGCTATGATTTTGAGGCATGTTCACAAGGAAGTGTGAAGGGGATGGGGCCTGGAGGAATCAGGGGAGGCTTCTCAGAGAAGGCAATGTTTGCTCTGAGACATGATGGAAAATTGATATTTTCCTAGGGAGTCAAGTTTAAAGAAGCAATTCCAGGAAGACAGCTTCTGTAAAGGCATAGAGGCAGGAGAGGCCAAGGATGTCAGGGAGCATTCTGAGTACACTGGGGAGCATTGTAGGAGGGGAAGGAGCAGGGACTTGGGTGGATGAGAATGGCAGACAGATAAAGGCTGGGCTGGGAAGGGCCTGGTGTGCCTGGACTCTACGCGAGGATGCTGGGACACATACAGGTGTTCCAAACAGGGCAATGACCCAGGAGGCCTCCAGATGGCAGTTTGGGGAGTCAGCTGAGAGGGGGCAGGCTGGAGGGGGAAGACCAGGTGGGGTAGCCTGGTGGCGCATGGTGCATTCATTGAATAATGACCCCGGAAGTGGGGGCAGGAGGAGGACAGTGTGTGAGTGATTGTTAGGAGGCTCTTGCCACCTCCACAGTGAGGAAGAGCATTGCTTTATCTTGCAGGTGGAGAGGCTGGGTGCCTTTTTCCAGGCAGTGTGAAAAATCATTGGTGGCCATCCTCATCCATCATTGCCAATCCTTAACAGGCTGCAGATCAGAAAATGGAGTCAACTAAAACCTCCCGAAACCCTCCACTGCTTATTGTCTCTGTTTTCTTCCCTTTGAATGATGTCCTGGACACAGACGATGACCTACCACCAAAATTGGGCCTGAGAAATTTGTTATATCCTGCTGTGAGGTTCTCAAAGCCAGGCAGGGAAAGCTTGTCACTTCTGCCGACCTCGACGTTGAACTGATTCCCCTGGATGCACATCCTGGAAGAGAAATGGGCTTTGTTGTGTTTGCTTGTTTATGTGTGAATCAACATGTGTACATACCTTTGAGCTTGTGTTTGCCCACGTGTGTGTGGGTGTATGTGCCTTGCCCATGTACCAGCAGTGACATTCCTACAGAAAAATCTCTTAGTTTTCAGCTATTGAGTTAGTATCCCCATTTTTTTACCCATTTGCCATAGATCAAATATCATGGTAATTTGGAAATCCTCCAAGTGTCTTCTTTAAAAACATAAGGGTTCATCCATCTATGACCATATTGGAAGCTTATGTTCTGTAAATAGAGTAAATGGTGGGAAGTTTCATTGTTCGGTGCTCCAGGGAAGTGAGTGGACCAGGTTTTGCCTTGCTGTGGGTGAACAGGAAGAGCTGCCCCCTCCCACCACATGCCCGAATGCAAAGCAATGCAAATGGAGGCCATTCTGGGGGTAGCAAAGCTCACCTTTCAGTGCAGAGACTCAGATACACGAAGGCCAAGTGGAGGCTGTAGTTCATGTTGAGAAACTGCTCACACCAGGGGGCTGAAGTAGGAATCACCTGGGAAACAGGGGGCAGGGTAAGTGGAAGGCCATGCAACAGGCTCACCTGCTCCTGGCCAGCCTCTCTCTCTGGTGGGTGGTCGGTGCAGTATTTTCTCAGCGTGCATAGGAAGCAGCCTCTTTCCATACCTTTTAGTTACAGCTCCTTCTCCCTGTGTTCCCTCCAGGAATGACTTCATTTTGGAGGATTATGTTTTTTTTTTTTAATTTAATTTTTATTTTTTTGAAACAGGGCCTCACTCTGTCATCCAGGCTGAAGTGCAGGGGCATGATCTCGGTTCACTGCAGCTCAGCTTCCCGGGCTCCAGAGATGCTCCCAACCTTAGCCTCCTGAGTAGTTGGGACTACAGGCACATACCGCCACACCTGGGTAATTTTTTTGTATTTTTGGTAGAGATGGGGTTTCATCATGTTGCCCAGGCTGGTCTCGAACTCCTAAGCTCAAGCGATCCATCTGCCTTGGCCTCCCAAAGTGCTGGGATTACAGGCATGGGCCACTACGCCCGGCCCAGGATTATGTTTTAAATCTGCCCCAAATTAAGACTGGGACTTTGTTTGGAGAGTGGTTCATCAGCACCAGAAATGCAGCCAGTTTATCCTCTGGGCCACATCTGCTGGGAGCCAAGGCTATCCTTGCCCTGTCCTTGTCCCAGCTTTGCCAGGAAGGACACTCTCAACTCTATACTCACCTTGACCAAGCCAGACATTCTTTTATTTATCCCCAGGTCTAGGCTTGTGGGGTCAGTCATGTAGACAGGAAACAAAAACCTGAGAGCCTCCAGTGTCAGGAAGTCATGAGTTAGGTGCTGTCCCACAGAGCTCACTCCATCCTCACAGTGGCCTTGTGTGGTGGGCGGGTTAATCCCTATATTATTACGACAAGGAAACAGGTGCATGGGAAGGACATCATGCTAGTGAGTGCCAGGGGAGACTTGGAATCCAGGGCTGGCTGCCTCCCCCCTGGTACTCTCTTCCTTCAGAGCAGGCTGGGGCCTGGGCCTTAGTTGACAAGAGGATCCTTGCTGCTGTCGTGACCTCCTAGACCTTGTCCCTGTGTTTCCTGAAGCCTTCCGGCTGGTGTGTACGTGAGGACCATCGGTGGGGCATGGCCCAGGGGCGCGGCCTCCTCAGATTCAGGAGCTGCTGTCAGGCGTCCCTCTGAGGGAGCAGGGGGCAGCCAGGCAGGCCAGCCTGTGACCTGTCATGCTGGTGACAGCAGAATGGAGGTGCTCAGGCTCAGGCCCCATTCTCAGGCAGCCCTGGGTTGATTACCTTCTCTGTGGCAACCCCTGTGAAACAAGCCACTTTCTAGAATCTGGCTGTTCTGGAGCTTAGGGTGTGATTCAGCCATTCATTAATATTATTTTACTTTCAAAACCAATACACGCTCACTGTAGAAATGGCAACAAGTCAGAAGTTAAAAGTATAAGTCCCAATGATGTGTCAATATGGATTCATCGATGAAAACAAATGTGTCCCTCTGATGTGGGATGTTGACAGTAAAGAAGGTTTTATGTGTAGGGAAAGCTCAATTTTGCTGTGACCCAAAATTGCTCTAAAAAAGAAGTCTATTTAAAAAAACATAACAAAAACAAAAAGTCCCCCCCGATTTCTTCTCTTCTGTCTCATACTTCAGAAATAACTACTGATAACAGTTGTTTTATCCACAGATACACAACATACATATGTATCTCTATATCAAAAAAATTAAAAAGCAAAATTGGGGCAATAGCATGCTTTTTGCTGCTTACTTTTTTAACTTAATAATTATAGCAAACATTTATTGAACACTTAATGCATGTTTACAACTGCGCCACGCATATCTAGAATCCTCACAACTCTTTGAAGTACAGACTACCATTCTCCCCATTTTACAGGTGAGAATACTGAGGATTAGAGAGGATAAGGAATATTTCCAAGGCTAAGTAGCACATGAGGGGCAGAAAAGTGCAACTAAGCAAGCTGACCCAAGTCCTCTTAATGAGTGCACCATGAGACATGCTGTTTTGCAGTATCAGTGACACCTTCCATGTCAGTTCCTATAATCCGCCTTATTCTCTCTAATGGCTGCAAGGTGTCTCATGGTCTGAATGTACCAACATTTCTAGAACACATCTTCTACTGTGAATGCTGTTATTTCCAAAGGTTTTGCTGTTACAAAATCAGTGAAGAACAGTTTTGCACACAGGTAAACTCTTATCATTCTGCTCTCTGTTATGTTAGCTCTTTTGTTCTCACTCATTGAAAATACCAGCTATAAAATCAACATTATAAATCTACCAACGATCGTATTCACATTCTCTTCCTTTAGCCCATCTCCCCAATCCCTGTCCTTTCCCTGTACAAGCATCGAGTTTAAGGGGGTCCATGGAGCAGCTCCCATGCCCTCCATTGCCTCATTCAATTTTCCACAGGTTTATTGAGCTTATCCTATGAACCAGGCATATGAAAGGCACCACCAGAGCACCCATCTAGTGAGGAAGAGACACAGGTGACTGGTGAATGAACATTCCCCATAGCCACCTCTAACAGGAGCAGAGGACAGGGGATACTTGGTATGCAAAAGAGCGGGGAGGATGGGGCAATGTCAAAAGGGAAGTCACAGAAAAGGTCATTTGATTCTTGAAGAGTGTGTTGCATCTGCCAGGTGGACAAAGGAGAGTGGGGACCCTCCAAATGTTGGACAGAGATGTGGAGGCTTGCCCACGGCCTCTTTCCCACATGCTTATCAGCCTCTTCCCACCAGCCCTTGGCTGTCTGTGTCTTTCTCCTGGTCTGGCCTGAATGAACATGGTTCCACTTTGGCATATTCCTCATTTCCTCCTCCTCCTATAGGAAATGGCCCTAGATCAAGTGAGTTGGGGAACCATCCAGTCTTCAGTTCCAAGACTCCTCTTGAATAGTGCTTTCTCAGTGGCCAAACTTCCGTTAGGAAGATGTAACATTTGGCCCTGGGCCTCTCAACCTCCTCTAAGGAGTCTCATGATCTGAGAAGCTTCACCCAGGCCAGAGCCAGAAATGTAATACCATCCTACCCTGTTTGCTTGGTTAAGTTGCTAAACACATCTTATTTTATAAGGGGAGAAAAGAGAAGAAGAAAAAAGCCTTCTAAATGCCCATGAATTGTTAGAAGCCATGTCTGGTGCTTAATTTCACTTAATTCTCATGGCTGCTGACCCAGAAGGTGTTAATTTTTAGAGTCAAATCTTAGATTTGCAAAGGGATTTAGCTGAGGTCACACAGTTAAGTGGCATGATTTAAATGTTTTCCAAGTCCCTTTTCTTTGCCCTGCATCTAGCAGGAGGGCCTTCAGCACCCCCAAGCTGAACTGGATTCCACTTGAATCTTGTCCTTTTTATACCAAACCCATCTGGGGGATGGTGTGTTGCATCCGCAGCACATCCCAAGTGACAAGTGCAGCTGATGCCATCACCCCCTGTGGTAGAAGAGCCAATTGTTAAGTGGCTATTTATGTGTTGGCCAGCCTCAATGGAGGCTCAGGCCACCAGTTCTGGTGCAGGTGCTGGGGGATGGAATTTAGTGGAGAGGTACTGAGCCACCAGAGGTCAGTGTCCTAAGGGTTGTCCCCAAAGCTGCAACACAGATGTTGACAGGAACAACCTAGCCTTCAGCATCTGCAGGGACAAGGTGCTCAGGAGGCCCTAGGAGGCTCCTGAGTAGGGGCAGCCTATGCATTATCCTGCCCCGAGGGCATCTCTGGCCAAGCTCCTACCTCCACTTGTAGAGGAGACCTTGAGCTCTGGATTCTGACACACCCGAGTCATGTAACCTCTCAGAGTCTCAGTTTTCCCATCTGACAAATGGGAATAGAAAAGATTCAATAAACACTAGTTTTCATTCTCCTCTGCCTTCAGTGTCTTCCATGGGAATTCGGTGATTCCACCATGACTAATAGAACCCAAATCTCAAGCTCTTTCTATTTCTATATACACCCCAGGTGCCACTCAGAGTGTGAGCTAACTGGCACGACCTCAGGAAGGACAGGGTCAGGCACAGGGCATTAGATTCACATAGGGAGCTGATGGCACCTTTTTCTAAACCAGAAATCCAGCCCAATGTCTCCCGGTCTCCCTAGCTTGGCCTCTTCCTAGCTTGGCCTACTGGGCCTCTATACTCCGTGCTCTTGGCCTCTATGTCTCTTTTGAAAACTTCCCAGGTTGGAAGCAGAAATAATTCCAATATGTGCAAGTTTCTACTCCCATTTCTACTCTATTCCCAGAATTTCTACCACGTAAATACAGTGACCTCCCACCCCAACTTGTCACCTCCAGCTTCCTTCCTATGCAGGCACTGTTTTCCTATCCTTGTCACTTCAGCATAGACAGAATCATTTGTTGGAAAGCAGGAGTAGAGACCGAATTAGGTTAAGGTGAGGAAAGGCATTATTGCCACGGGTCCTCCTTAAGAAAATCCCAGAAGACAAAGTGGTGTGGCGTGTGCCCTGTGTCTGCTGGTCTTGGCCAGCTGGTGCACAGGGGTCAACGACTGTGGCTGTAGTGAGGACAGCGGGGGTTCTAATCTTGGCTCTGCTGCTGGTCCTGCAGTGGTGCTCCCTGACGCACATTAGGTGTTCAGCAGAGTCCAGGCCTGCCCCCTCCCTTGGTCCCAGCAGCGCTTGTATTTGGATCTCCCTCCCTCCCCTCTCTCCAGGCACCTGGAGGGCCAGCAGTTTCCTTACCAGGCAGTTGTTGAGGCTCTGTTAGGGCAAGTCCTTCAGGCCTACAGGCAGGACTTCCGGGTAAGGCACGGTCTTCTGGGTCCCCAGGGTTCTCCTCATCCTCAGCCCTGTCCCCTCGTATGTGGACACGCAGCCACCCTCAGATGGAGTGGCTCTCTGGGGAAGAATGGAGTTGCTGAACCTGCTGTGCAGAAACAGAGGTGGGCGGAGCCTCTCAAAGCCCCGTCCTTGGTGGGGGCACTGACTGGTCCTGAGTGTCTGGAGATTGTCTGGTCCTGAGTTTCTGGAGATCGTCAGCTCCTGCTATAGCTACTGCCTCCAGGGGTTTGATTCTGAGATCATGTCTCAGTCATGCTCCCAGACCTCTGCCAGAAAAGACCCCTGAGATCAAGGACCCATGAGAGTCAGATAAAGTGGGTGACCCTGAATTTGGTGGACAGCCCTCCATCCTGGTGCAATGGAATGGCTATAGTGGCCACTTCACCTCCTTAGGCCTCAGCTTCCCATCTATAAAATGAGAAGCTGACTGTGTGTAAAACTCCAATTTCTTGTGTATTTTAAGAGCATCTTTGGGATCAACAGAAGGCCTATTCTACGTTAAAAGAGACTTTTACATCCCAGGTCCCGGTGCTTTCCAGCCTGTGAACTTTCAAAAAGACTCATAGAGGCCAAGAGCATGGAGGATAGGGGCCCAGGAGGAGGAGGCGGGGAGACTGGGAGACATTGGGCTGGATTTCTCCAACCCTCCACCTTCCCCCATCCTGCCCTCACACAGAGGATTCTTTAACTCCCCACAAAGTCCTTTCAGGAGCATCCCAGAGAGGGAGGCCTTCTTCCTCCCTGGCCAGCCAAACCTCCTAACAGAAGTGCTTGGACAGTGCTCACTGAGTCATGGGTCATCCCCTCAGCATAGCCAGCGGCCCCAAACTCACTCTTGGCTCCACCCGTGCAGGTAAGGGGAGGGATTCCTTGGAGGCTTGGCCTTGCACCCTGAGGGAGCTGGGAGCCAGGAGGGACTCAGATGGAGGGGCAGGGAGAGAGCTGAGGCTGTGGTGAGAGGCCCAGAGGCATCTCCTTCCCTCCTGACATCATGGCAAAGCTCCTGCCTAGACCCAGTCTAGAAGCCGGGATGGGAGATACCCAGAGAGAGAAAGGAAGGGGAGCAAATGGAGGGGCAGGAAGGGGAGGGCCTCAGTGTACAATGAACCATAGATGCCTTTGGCCCCAAACCAACTTCCTTAGTGAGCTTCTGGAGCCTGGCCAGCCTGGAGAACATTGCTCCACTGGTGGGTAAGGAGTGGGCACCTAAAGAGACAGCGCTTTCATTTCTCCTGAGAGGACTCACTTTCACTTGGGAACCTTGCAGGTGGCTAGAGCAGGAATGGCTGAGGAGCCGGTTTCAGGTTCTCAATGAATGGACAGTGATCTGGCGCTTTTCTCAAAAAGTCTAAGATGTTCTCACACAGAACAAAGGCTCCAGAGTCACAAAGACAATTCAGAGCTGGGAGGTGGGGGTGGGAGGGTTTCCTCTGACTCAGGAACCGTGAGACTTAGATGAAGGAACGTGGGCTAGCTAGCTGCATGGCCCTGGACAAGTTGCTTAACCCCTCTGGATCTCCATTTCTTATCTGACCAATGGGGCTGATGCTTCCTTACAGGGTTGCTGTAAGGAGTCAGCAATGACAGATGTGGTAACACATCTGAAAGCACCTGGTACCTTGACCTGGCACACTGTAGACGCTCAACAAATTATTCTTTTTCTCCTGATAGTGTAGTGTCTTGTCAAGTTTGTACTTATCTATCCAAACATCCATCCAAATATCTATTATCTATCTATCTATCTATCTATCTATCATCTATCTATCTATCATCTATCTATCTGTCTATCTATCTTTCATCCCCATTATCTGTCAATCTATTTATCCTGTGTTTAATCTTCCCAATCATATTGTTAGCATTTTCATTGCAAAGGGCTTGAATTGTACTTCCATGTAGACATCCAGTAAATATGTTAAGAGACTGATTACCCCCAGTGGCCACGGAAAGCCAGATCTTAAGTTAAAGTAGGTAGGATAAGACGTCTTATCTCCCACTTTCAAACAATGCTTCAGTCTAGTGCTGGCTTCTTCTTAGATTTTCTTCAGATCAAGTGAAGACATGCCTGGAAGGGGAATTTCCAGGAAAACTAGGTTCTTCTCCAGTATTCCCAGGCATTCTTGCTCCGTGGATCCAGAAACCCCAGCAACCTCTGCACCATCTAGGTCACCTCATTTCCAAGTGTGACCTCTGGTCTCAGGAGCCCTAAGGTCAGTGTTAGGATGTTCAGGATGTTCAGATGTACTGCCCACAGGATACTGATCTCAGTGTCCACCTCTTACTCCACATGGTGGTACTCTCTCCTAGAAGGTGTCCCAGAAAAACAAAGGCAAGGGTACATAGATATGTCTTGCCTTGTACCTCAATCATAATGCGTGCAGGATACTAAGTCATAATAACACCATACATTTGTATAGTGCTTTGCAGTTTTCAGAGCCTTTAATTGTGCATCTCCTTTATCTTTGAGCCATATAATAATCCTGTGAAGCAGGCAGGGCTTTTTAAAAAATTGTTATTTTGCAGATGAGGAAGCTGTGCTAGTCAGCCAGCTATTAAGGGGTGGAGTCGGCATGGACTGGAATTCAGGTCTTTGAATTTCAAATCAGCCGCTTACTCCACAAGTCCATTCAATAATGGTGGGGAGTACAGTGAAACAGAGTTCAACTAAAGCAGAGGACAGAGAAAACTTATGGATCTTCCCCTTGCCTGGGACACTGTAGTGGGAAAAGATTACTTTTTGCACCTGTGCTTCCCAGGAAATACTGCCTGTCAGAACTGAATACCCTTCTCACCTGCAATCCCAGCTGGAACTTCTAGGACAATCTCAACCCTCTCATCTTCCTTCTTCCCCCACCCTCAACACCTGATGGACTCTCACTCTTGATCGCTTGTTCTGTCTTATCTCCCAATGCCCGGCTCAGCATCTCCTCATCTTAGAAATTGACATCTCCAAAAAGAGGCCTGAATGGCTCTGTGCAAGATGAGCTTTTGAATTATAGGAGAAAATATTTGAACTTCCATGGCTTCAAACAATGGGAGAGATATTGTACTTTAGTAATATTTACTATGTGCATGGATACTGGCTGCTCACCAGTGTGATGGGCAGACTGTCCAAGGTCATGTATAGCTGGGCCAAGATACGTGAACCTGAGGATGGAGTGGGGGCTTTACAGCATGGAGGGCTTGGTCTTGCAATCCTTTGCTTTGGGACCAGGTTAAATGGATTGATGATTTGTTTTCACCAAATTAACCCTAAATTGATGTGTGGCTTAAAAAAAGATTTCTGCAAAAATAAACTACTGAAAGGAGATAACACTGATAATGGAAACAGTAAGAAAATGGTAGCACTGACACTTCACTCATCTTCACCTAATTAAACATCTTCCAAATGAAGAGTTTTCAAACTCTTGTTAAAAATATAAAAGTGCCAATGACAAATGTGGAAGAACAGTTGATCAACATCAGAGAAGATGACATTTCCTAACTGAATTTAGACACAATTTGCATAATTGGTAAGATAGAAAAATTATTATTATAGCAAGCACAGCCAATGTAGTGCCTTTTCCGTTTGGATTTCTGCACTTTAGTGAAGTATCATTTCTTTCAATTCTGAAAGTGATTAGAACTAAATATCAAAATAATTTGAACTTAAAACTAGTCTTCTAAATATCGTAATGCAAAAGCTTAATATGAAAATAATACAAGCATGATAAAACCTAACAACCTCGGTACAAATATTAGTTTTCATAAAAATTTGTTCCAGTGAAAACGGTTTTCTTGGGTATGGTATAAAAGCTTAAAAAGTAGCGTTATGTCATCTTTCATCTTTATCTCAGCCATTTAAATGCTTCTTTTTTAGTATATCTTATCACACATACCATATATTAGGACATAAGACAGTTTCTAAATAAATTAATGTACACAGGTTGAGGACATAGGATCAAGAAAGCGTGGAGACAGTTGGGCCAGGCTATTGAGGAAGTTCCTGACTGTTTTTTCAGCCTCCAAATATATTCCCCTCTTGATGATCACCAGGCCGATCTTCATAAAAACCCAGAGCGGATCAGGTCACTTCTCTGATTTCAGCTCTGTGTTGAGGTGAGTGGGTAGCAAAGGGTGGCAGCCCTAGTTGCTGGGCAACTTCAGGAGCTGGGCAGGTAATGTGATGCATGAAGGCTGAGTGTAACAACTGGTGGGAACCATGGTGAACAGGAGAGTTCTTTGCTTAAAAACACTCCAATTTGAAAATATGTAAACCTGGACAGGCAACAAAAAATACCGCTGTGGCCTGGATCCTATGTGGGGGCTGGCAACTGTAAGTTCGGAGCAGGTCAAGACCAACCTTGTTTCTCTGGAAAACGCTGTGCATCTCTCCAGGTAGGTCCCTTGCGGCTTCCTCCCAAACACTCTGTGCATTGTGGTCATTCCTAGTTTGTGCTAACTCTGCTCTGTGATATCTTCTTCCTGGCCAAGTAAGCTTTAGTGAAACTAAAACTGGCCCTGATGTTCTCTCCTCCATGGAGTGCCTTGACTTCCCTTGGTAACTTTCTCTCCTTGTGCTGCCCTTGTACAGTGCTCTTGCTGGGTCTTACTGGCCTCAACAGCCACGGACCTACCTGTCTCTACCACTAAGCTAGGGCTTAGCTAGGGCTCCTTGAGGTCAGGTACTTTGTTCTGTTAGTTGTTTCATCCCCAATATTGAAGTCAGTGCCTTGATCACATCGTGGATCTTCAAAAAGTCTACTGAGCCAATGAACAAATGCAATCAATGGTGTCTGCACATTTGGGCAACAGCAGTGTATTACGAGCTTCTTATGTTTGCTTCTAATTTATTTATTTTTTATTTATTGAGATAGAATCTCACTCTGTTGCCCAGGCTGGAGTGCAGCAGCATGATCTCGTCTCCCTGCAACCTCCGCTTCCTGGGTTCAAGCAATTCTCCTGCCTCAGGCTCCAGAGTACCGGGGATTATAGGCATGTGCCACTGTGCCCTGCTAAGTTTTGTATTTTTAGTAGAGATGGGGTTTCACCACATTGGCCAGGCTGGTCTTGAACTCCTGACCTCAGGTGATCTGCCTGCCTTGGCCTCTCAAAGTGCTGGGATTACAGGTGTGAGCCACCGCTCCCGGCCTGCTTCTAATTTCTAATAATAATAAATACATACCTTCCTCTTGCTACACTGCACAACCCACACCCCCCGCCATTGCCCCAGCTCCAAGGCATAAACCTCCAGATTCTAGAGATGCTTGAAGGACTGGAGAAAAAGGCAATGGCAGGTGGTGAAAACTCATTTCTCAGCGATGTCACTGCAGTGGAGACAAACCACGCAGGTAAGGCAGTGTTTCCCAAGATGTGGCCTGTCCAGAGGTGCTTCTGTCAGAAAGTATCACGAGGGGTACTTGTTAAGATGCACATTCCTGGTCATCTCTCTAGACCTGCTGAATCAGAAGATCAAGAAATGAGGCCTAGGAATCTGAATGTCAATCAGAATGAATAAGATAATTCTTATTCACTCTAAAATTTGAGGACTATGGCTATCAGGTAGAGCTCTCATTTCATTCATCATTGATTCAGTTGATTAATATTACTGAATGCCTACTCGTTCCATGCCAGGCACTGTGCTAAGTGCTGGTGGAATAATGCTGCTTCAGTCGCACCTGGCCTTTCCTTTGAAGCTTACAGTTTAGAGGTGGAGGCAGGCAATACCTAAGAAACACATTTAGGCCGGGCACAGTGGCTCACACCTGTAATCCCAGCACTTTGGGAGGCTGAGGCTGGCGGATCACTTGAGGTCAGGAGTTTGAGACCAGCCTGGCCAACATGGTAAAACCCCATCTCTACTAAAAATACAAAAATAAGCCAGGTATGGTGGTGCATGCCTGTAATCCCAGCTACTCATGAGGCTGAGGCACGAGAATAGCTTGAACCTGGGAGGCGAAGCCTGCAATGAGCAGAGATTGTGTCACTGCACTCCAGCCTGGGTGACAGAGTGAGACTCTATTTCAAAAAAAAGAAGAAAAAAGAAAGAAAGAAAGAGAAAGAAAGAAACGTATTTAACTACAGTGTGTGATAAGAGCTCTGAAATACAAAAAATAGAGCAGGGCTGGCCAGGTTAGATGGAACGACCTAGGAATATCTCTTTGAGAGGTGACATTTAAGCTGATTCCTAGAGGGTGGGAAGGAGTCGGCCCTGTGTTGAGGAGGGCAGGGGAGGCAGGGCAGGGCCTGGCGGCAGAGCTCTCTCAGGGATTCAGGGAACACCCTGTGGGAACCCCTAGCCCAGGCAAATGGGTCGTGACTGGAGGAGAAGCAGAGGGCTGGCCTTCCACCTCGTCAGCATCCTCCCCATTCCAAACCCTGGGAAACTGGAATAGCTACGGTAACATAAACCTCAGGTTAGACTTGGAATCTTTCATAGCTCTTGGGGTTCAGCCAGACTCCCACAGTCTGAGAACCCCCAAAGCCGGGGGCGGTCTCCACCCACTCTCTCCAACCCTTGGTGCTTTGTTCTTTTTCTCTCAATCAGCCTTTTCTTCTGAGCTGCTAAGTCACTGGCACCTTTAGAAGACTGTCAGAAGCTGAGGTTACTAAAGACCTTAAGTCACAAACACAATCACTGGCGCTGTGGGCCACAGGGCAATTGAGGGAAGGTGGGTTGGATCTACCGAAAGCAGGCTGAGTCCCTGCTGAGAACAGACTGTCCACACCCCTTACTGTGCACCGTGGGAAGCTGCTTCCAGGGAGCAGCGGCCTGGATGAAAGATTTGTGGCCGACACTGTAATCCCAGCCGTGGGGACTGGGGACCATTACTGGAAACAACCTCACCAAGTCCCCGGCATCACTTTACCCACTGTAAAGAGCTCAGGCGCAGCACACCCAGCCTTACCACGTTCCCTCAACTCAAATAAATAATAAAATACATTAAAAAAATGAAAAAGCATTAACGTCATTGCCAGAGGGTCAGGCTATACATACATTAGTTTCATGTATCAAAATGCTTCCCTGGTCAGTTTCCAGGGGTTCTTGATTCCAAATATCCTTCTGCATCTTGTACAGCATGTTTTAGAGCTGAGTGGGGCTTCTTATTTTTCCATTTCATTCACCAAGTTGACCTTGCCCACCTTGGCTTGGCATTTTCCCCGGGAGCTAATGGGTGCTGCTGGGTGAGGGGGTCTGAGGGTCTGTGTATCACAGAGGATGGAAAGTCTCGGTGGTGAGGCCAGCCGAGCTTGGGGCTCCGGGATGGTGGGTCTTGTTTGGCGTTGGACATTTCAGTCTATGTGGCTGAGTGAAACGGAACACAGGCATTGGAGTCAAATCTGGATTCTGGTTTCTTGGCTCTGTGATCTTGGCAAATCACCAAGTTTCAGTTCTCAGTTTCAGTTTTTCTTCTGTAAAATGGGGATAACATACCTACTTTGTAGTATAAGTAGGCCATCTTACATTTCGCCTAGTACAGGGTGTGCTGAATATGTATTTTTTTTTTTTTTTTAGATGGTGTCTCGCTCTGTCATCCAGGCTGAAGTGCAGTGGCATGATCTTGGCTCACTGCAACCTCTGCCTCCCAGGTTCAAGTGATTCTCATGCCTCAGCTTCCCGAGTAGCTGGGATTATAGGTGCCTCTCACCATGCCTGGCTACTTTTTGTATTTTTAGTAGAGATGGGGTTTCACCATGTTGCCCAGGCAGGTCGTGAACTCCTAACCTCAAGTGATCTGCCCACCTCGGCCTCCCAAAGTGCTGGGATTACAGGCTTGAGTCACCACACCCTGCTCAAAATGTATTTTTTAATCCGTAATTTCAGACCCAGGGCCCTAAGTAGCCAGTTGCACCCTCCCTGGAACCATTTGGTGTTGTAAGATGCTGGCATGGCACCCAGCGTCAGAAGCCTACCAGCCCCAAAGTGCTAGGGTCAGCACATGTGGATGGGATCTTTGCAGCACCGGGTTCTCAGGGTTCTGCAGCAGCATCGGCCTGCTTGGTTGGCTCCTGGGCCTTGGGATACAGATCTCATGGGCTGGGGCTCACTTCGCTGACCTTCACAGCAGCTCAACACCATCCTCAGGGCAAACCCAAGTCCTAGCTGCCAACTACTTCACATAAAAATAGGCCCACAGCAAAGTTTTCCATTTCTTAAAAAGATAGGAATTTTATTATTTTTTCCTTTTAACAAAATTTGAGAGCCAACTGTGTGTTAGGTGCTCTTCTAGGTGTTAGCGACACAGCTGTGAACAAAATAGGTAGAGTCCCTGCTTAAGTGAAATGTATATCCTATAAAGAAGAGACCAGAAAATAAATGTATACAGACGTCGATGCAATGTTGTGTAGGAATAAGCGCTATAAAGAAATGTAAAGCTGGCTAATGAGGGTGGGGCATGATGAGGCTTCTATTCAGATGGGCTTTAAAATAGAATGTCTCTTCGAAGAGGTAACATTAAAAGGAGGCCCAAAGGAAGGAATGCTGTCCTATTCCCAATCCCCTCCTCCACCCTCATTCTACTGTGGTCAGCATTATTCCTGGAATTCTACTACAATCAGATCACTTCCCAGCTTAAAGATCCTTCCGTGGTTATTTTTCTGAAAAAGCCGGAACACCTTTGGCATGGCTTTCAAAAGATTTCAGGATACGGTCCCAAAGATCACTTACTCTGTGACTCCCCAGTTTCAACCCACCCTGAACTACTCACACTTCTCCAAATGCCGCCAGGTGGCTCACCCGGTTTCTTTTTTTTCAACCCCTACCTTCCCTTAGTCTTTGTACATGCTGTTCCCCTGCCTGGGACGCCCTTTGTCTTCTCCCTGTTATCCATCAGGCCAACCCCAGTAGGTCCCTCGGAGGCCCTCCTGTCCCAACCAGGTTTTCTCCCCATCTTCTAGGCTGACCCCTTGGATACCACCCACCATACCATGAATCACAGGATCCTTAGTTTGTATCCTTGCCTGTCCCCCATACCAGACTATGAGCCCCTACAGAAATTATTTGCATCCATCCTTAATTCGTAATATAGAACCAAACACATAGTAGGTGTTGACTGGATTAATAAATAAGGGAAAATAATTCATGCTGTTTATTTCATCGCTTGATTGAGCCCTTTTCAGCATGGCTTATTAAAAAAATTATGGCACATAGTAGGTATATATATTTATGGGGTACATGAGATACTTTGATACAGGCATGCAATGTGTAACAATTATGTCAGGGTAAATGGGGTCTCCATAACCTCAAGCATTCATCATTTCCTTGTTGTACAAACATTCCAATTGTACTCCCTCAGTTATTTGAAAATGTACAACAAATTATTGCTGTCTGTAGTCACCTTGTTCTGCTATCAATAACAGATCGTATTCATTGTATTGCTTTCATTGCATATTTTGTACCTGTTAATCATCCCTACATCCCCCCAACCCCACTACCCTTTCCGGCCTCTGTTAACCATCATTCTACTTTTCTGTCCCCATGAGTGAAATTGTTTTAATTTTTAGCTCCCACAAATGAATGAGAACATGAGAAGTTTGCTTTTCTGTGCCTGGCTTATTTCATTTAACATGTCCCCAAGTTCCATCCATGTTGGAAATGACAGGATCTTATTTGCAAAATCAGCATTTCCCTAACTGCCTCTACAGGTCAGCCACATTTCATATGCCAATATTCACCATCCCAGCCATTCTGTCCCCTATACCCTGCTCTTTTCATTTTTCCCTGCCTCATCTCCTTCTAGCAGCCTCCACAGCTGAGTCATTTGTTATGTTGATTATTGATTGGTCTCCTCCCTGTAGAGCACAAGCTTCACGTGGGCGGGGTCTTTATCTCTTTTCTCCTTGCTGTATTCCAGTGCCTGGCACATAGTAGGGGGACACCTTTGTTGAATGAATCACAGCAACTCAATGCTGCTGGCATTTCAGGATTCCTGCTTGGGAACAGAGAGCCAGGGAGGTAGCCTTGCCCAAGGAGGCACAACCAGTGAGGCTGAGGGCAGGTTCGAGTCCCCTCCCAGCCTGAACTCTTGCAGCTGTGTGGGCTGCTTCTCAGCGTCCTGCTCCACAACCAGATTGAAAAGCGAGCCCCTGGCTCAGGAGATGTGCCCTGGTTACAGCTGGTGCTCTACCTGCTGGTGGACGTGGGGTTGTGCTGGATTGCCTCATGCTCAGGAGTAGAGATTAGAGACACCTGACTTAGGGTGGGGATTGGGGGTGGGTGGGAGGCTGGCAGGTGATTTGGCGGAGAGGCTTGGTTTGCACAGACCCTCCCACTTCAGACTCCCAAAGTGCAGAGATTACAGGTTTGACCCACCTGGGCTGGCCAAGCACTCAGGTTGCTAATCCCTCCAGTATGCATTTGCTTTGTAAACATTCCTGCAGCCAGCTCAGGTGCAGCTCTGACTTGGCCTAGCCAGGCCTCTTCCCCAGACTTCCCAGAGGTGCTGCCCTGCTGCTGCTGCCATCTCTCCAAAACTCTGGCAAGCCCACCTCAAATTCTAAAGGGGTGCTGAGGGCTCCAGTGAGGCAAACTTAGTGTGCCCCCTCAAACTGAGTCCTCACCTTCTCCCATCTGTGCCCCCATCTCCTCGTCACCCCCTCACCCCCCTGCCACCATGCCCCACACATGCCAGTCTCAGTCACACCTCTGCCTGTACACACCCTGCCTGCCTGTCCCTCTTCCTGGAAGGCCTCTCCCTTCTTTTTCCACTTACTGAACTGTTCCTCCTCCTACAAGAGCCAGACCAAGGACTGTCCTCTCTGGGAGGCCTTCTTCCTGCCTGGCCCTCTACACACACACACGTGCACAAAGATACTCTGTATACACACATACCTTGTACACACACACACAGACACATGCACCTACAAGGGCACAGACACACACACCACCCAGATTCTTCACACATGGACATGCAGTTGTACACAGACAAGACACACGTACCATATACACTATTCACACAGTCACACACATATATGCACGTACACCCATAAACCCCTTCCCCTCCACATGCGCACAGCCCTGTATTCCCTCCCAAATACCCCCACTCACATACACAGATGTGCCCCACCACCCCTCCTTCCCCATACCCATCCCACACCTGCCTCAGATCTGTACTCCCTCCCCTTGACAGCAGCTGCTCACCGCTTCTCTATGCTGCTGGGTCTGGCTGTCTTTCAGCAGGTCCTGCCCTGTGCCATGGCATGTTCATTCCCTGTCCCTCACTCCTTGACTGAGAGCCCTGTCTGAGCCCCGGTCCTTAACACTGGCATCTGGTACACAGGAGGGAAAATTGGGAGGTGAATGAATGAATCCAAGGGAGCTCAGAAGTGAAGGGTGGGGCTGAAATGAGCCCTGGAAATGATTCAGGCCAAGTGTAACAATCAGGAGAGTGCAACCCGGGGCATGAGGAAGACTGGGACAGGACAAGCGTATCTTTGCTTTGAATATCAAAAATAAACAAAGAAGAAACAAAACAATAAAACAGCTCCCCGGGTGACTCTCATGTGCATCCTTGGTTGAGAACTGCTGGTCAGGACCACCAGCCCCCTTTTTTTACACACAGGAGAAGCAGATGTTTCCATCCCACACAGCAGGGTCAGGACCTGAGCCTGGGCATGGTGGTGTTGACTGAGCTTGCCTCGCAGAGCTCATGAAGTGTGCAGACTGTGGGATGATCACTTTACAGGAAGAAAGAGCACAGGAGGGCTGATCTACACCAGCTCTGGACTGCTGGGGGTGGGAATCCTAAATGCTTTTGTTTAGGGAGTAGCAGGTGCAGAGCAGTGGCCTTAGGTCAGGGGTGGTTTTTCCCCCAGTGGACATGTAGCAATTAATGTCTGGAGACATTTTTGATGGTCCCAATTAGGGGGCAGGTGCTATTCGTACCTGGGGGTAGATACCAAGGTTGTTGCTAAACATCTTGTGATGCACAGGCAGCCTCCGTAACAAAGAACTACCCAGCCAAAAAAGTTAGCAGTGCCACGGTTGAGAACTCCTGGTGTAGACAGAGGAACATGGGCTTTTGAAAGATATCCCAGCTCTGCATGTGACCCCGGACAAATCACTTCCCTGATGCCTCTGAACTTTGGTTTTCTCGTTCGCAAAAGGCGATAATCATGCCTATGTCACAGGGTTATTGTGAGAATCAGCTTTCACTGGAAAGCACCTGGCCCAACACAGGGCACATGGAAGGTGCTTAATAAACTGCGGCCCCCCGGAGCATCCTCTGCATCCACGGCGAATGCCCACCTTCCTTTTCTTTTCTTCCTAAAGACTTCCACATTCGCCTATGCCAAAATTTTTCAGGATCTGCCTCCTAGCGTCTCCCTGATCTCTTGGCTTTGGAGGTAACCCTGCTCTGCACAGGACTTCCTCCCTTTGAACTTCACGTGCATATAAGGGGGGGTTCTGAGTCCATTATCTTCCTCAATCCTCCTACCCTGAATATACAAACATATCTGCGTCGGACACAGGGCACGTGGAGTGTGTGTGTTTGTGTGTGTATCCACTCATGAGCATTTTTACACTTTCCTCTCTGGTCTGGTTTTCAGCAAGATGATGATGAGGCATCGCTGATTTGGAGGCACAGCATTTCATCTGTAAACGTGTCTGAATGTACATCCTTAGGTGTACTCACCATCTGAAAATTAGAAAGGCCTACAATTATAAGTGAAACTTTCATTTTCTCCAGTATTGCTCCACCTTGCTCTAGGTTTCTGAGGAATCTGCCACCCTTGTTTGGACAGAACAATGTCAAGGAACTCCAGATGGAGATTGTGAAGGATGCTTCCCAGTCCCAAGCATCTCTGGGCCTTGATGCTTTCCTGTCTGCCTCAGGAGTTCAATACACCCGTGAGAGGTCCCCAGATAGCCCGCTGAAGAGCTAAGTCCAGAAGAGAAGTTCCATGGAGAGTGCTCAGCCCAGCCTTTCTCTCTTCACTGGATGAGCTGATCTCTTCTCTGCAGGTGCAAACCCACAGTAGGGGCCACTGCCCCAGGCTGCTCCAAGCACGCTCTCCTTCAAAGTTGCCAGGGTCTCAGAGGCTGGATAATAAGTCACTGTGCCCTGCCTTGCTGTCCTGCTCTGCAGCAGCACTCTTTGCCCTCAGTTGGCAGCCAGTTCTGGGGGCTGAGCTGACATGCTCATTCCCCTGTCCCCCAGCCCTTAGCCGCTGAGCAGCGCTGGGCTGCAGCAGCCTCTGTGCTCACCCCACCCACCTATTATTACCTGCTGTCTCCCCACCTGAGCAGGCCCTCCACCTGCCCACGATGAATTTTTCCATCATTCATCCTGAGAGGCCTCCAGGCCAAACAACCCTGCCTGCTACCTGCCCTGGCCAGTGGGCAGCCTGCTCCAGAAGACACCTTAAGGAAGACACAGAAATGCCCAGCCAAAACAACTGGCCAGAAATCTGGCTCGAGCTGTCTTCACGCAAAAGAGACACTAAATGAACTTGAATGGGTGGATGAAAGCTTCTCTCATCTTAAAAGGTCACCTTTTACGAGGTCACCAATATATCCACTAATTGCAATTCCCACTTCTTCCTGTTGGAGTCTTAATGTAAGAGCTCCTCGTGAAGCTGGGCCCTCTTGCCTCCCTCCGTTTGCTTCCCTCTATTACACCCCACCCCACCCCACCCCACCGTCTTTCTAAAATGCAGATCCCATCATGTCACTCCCTTCCTCAAAAGCCATCAATTGCTCCCCATTGCCTCTAATAGAAGTTCTAAATTCCAAATCAAGCTCGTTCAGGCCCTTCATGGTCTCTTCCAGCTGCCTTCACTACAGGCTCCCTTTCAGCATGCTTTAACCTACGTCCCAGACACAGCAAGCAGGTTCTGCCTTCTTTGCCATTACACTTTTGTTTCTTTCACCTGGAGTAATACCCGCCCTTTCCCATTTCCCTGCTCTTGAAACCTGACGCATCCTTCAAGAGACACTTCAAATGGCTCTTCCTTTTCAGAACCTCCTAGCTCAAGTGACTCTCTCTTGTCCCATAGCACTTTGTCCCCATAATACAGCCAAGTGCTGGAGTTGATTGAATGCACATTTGTCTTCCCCAGTAGTAAAAGCTCCTTGAAGTCAGGGACTATGTGTTATTAATCACTGTGGTCAGCACCCCCCCGGTCCTGCATCCCATTTCTTGGCATAGACTAGGGACTAGATAAATTGTGGAATTGAAGAGTTTTCTGCAAGCTGTTTTAGGAACCATGAAGGCTGACAGATGGGGGTGGGGGCTCAGTGACTGCCAGAAATCCAGGCAAATAGGAGTGTGGGCAGAGCAGTCAGCCTGGAGTACAACCAGGAAAGATGCGGAGATTTCCTGGAGGCATGCTCCAGGGGTCGGGAAGCCTGCCGCCCATGATAACATGCTATTTTCCCACCCATCAGAGCTAGGCGGCCTCTTTCCTTTCTCAGCCTCTTCCTCTTCTCTCCAGCTCCCATCTCTGGCTGTTCTCCAGGGGAAATTTATATCTGTAATGGTGGAATAATTAGCTCCCAAACCTGCCGTGCATTAACCCTGAATTGATGGTGTCAGCTAACGAGAGAGGGAGCAGGAGGGCTCAGGAATTATAGCGCCTGTAACTGCACTCCTTTCTGCGGGGCCTGGCTTGAGCTGATCGGTTTCCAAACCCCGAGAGTCCTTGCACATGTTTTCACTCCCAGGTAAGAGACATCATTGTCCGGGTTCCCACGTTCTATGTCCAACATCAGTCATCATTTTAGTCAAATATTCCCCAAACCCCAAGTAAATGAAACAATGTATTTCTTCCCATAATGATATTCTTACCTGTGGACCTCCAGTTGCCCTGGCAACAGGGAGATACCCTGTTAGTATGTTACCCTTAATTACCAACTGTGTACACCTGGACTAGCTACTTGGTTTGAGTCTCTGTTTTCTTAACTGTAAGATGAAGTTAATTATAGTATCTACTTTATAGGGTTATTGTATGAATCAAATAACCTCATATATACAGATGTTCAGTTCATAATGTGAGCTGTTACGATTATTACTTAATCCAGGTGAGCACCATGACACTGCATGTTTTCCAGGCCTCAGTTTCCCTCACTGTAAAATAGGGAGTGGGACTAGGCCATCAGTAGGTCTCACCTGGAATGCTAAGATGGGACCGTTCTTAGGTTTTCCCACCACCCTGACTGTGTGCCCAATCCTCCTGCTATTTCTTAGCACCTAAAATATTGCTTGATTTGTTCCATTCAGTGTTGTAAAAAATTTTTAAAATGTCTCCAATAATAATCGTAATAGTCCTAGTAATTCGACCATGGAGAGAAGAGATTTCCCTTAAGAGCTCCAATTAAAGCTGCTTCCTGCAGTCCAGGAAAGTTACTACACCATCACCAGCTGATTCCTTGATGATTTTTGTCTGTGGCAATCAACTGTATCCATTCACGTTATAATCTTTATATCTGCATAGTATTTTTACAGTTTAGAGTCCTTTTCCATCTCTGTCGTCTCAATTCACCCTACCAATAATCCCCTGCAGAGCTGGGGTAAATAATATCACTCCCATTTGATAGACGGAAACGTTCATTCATTCATCTGCTCATTCATTCCACGAATGTTTGCGGAACGCATTTTGTACTAGCTGCCACAGTTCAGATGCTCGGCATATGTGGCTGAGGTGTCACTGCTCTAAGTAAGGGGTGGCTCTGGGTCAGGGTTCAAGGCCTCCTTGTGCTGGGTTCAGTGTGCCTGCACCCCCAACACTGCTCTCTTGCAGTCTGCCCTTGTTACTGCCCCTGAATCCTGACACCGAAGCCCGCATCCAAGAAAGCATTTCAGCCCAGGTGCACCCTTGGGTTCCTCTGCTCAACCTTAGCCACCTGCTGACTTGCTGCTCACCCTTAAGCCCTAGCTCCTCTTCTGTGAGCTGGGGGGAGGCCCCGACCTTGCCCTTCTGTCCCCCTCCCTCCTTTGTGCCTGTGGATCCATCTCTACTACCACATTTACCACGTAATATTGTAATAGTTTATGTACCCGCATGTCTTTACCTGTTCCCCCACCCCCTCCACATACATCCCACCTATATACAAAGCCACCACACAGAAAATTCGGGAGGAAATTTGGGAGCCTCATATGATCCCTGCACCGCCAGAGTCAAGCCCAGCGCCGGGCACGGGCTCAGTAGATGTTGAATGGACAGAGTCATTTGGAATTGGTCCTTCCCCTTCCTGAGTAATGTTTGGTATCTCATACCCTCTGGGTGTGGATGAATGAGAAAGGGGAGAGGGAGAGGAAGTGGGGAGGAGAAAGTTATGAAAAATGGAAGCTGGAGACCACACCTGGTACCTCTCTGCTTCCTAGGGCAGAATGTTTTAATATGGGATGCCTCTGTTTGTAGATGTTCAATAGCTGTAAATGGCTCGTGCATAAGAAACCTCCTCCCATTCCACCCTTACTCATCTCCCACAGACCCTGGGTCAGGAAATTAGAAAGATAAAAAAGCAGCCAGGTGACTTGCTTAGAGGAAATGAAAAGGAATCATGCTGATTGTGGCTCAAGTGCTCCAGCTGCCTCGTTACTAGGTAATATTATCCCCACGTAAGGTGAGTCAGTGGTCCCAAAGTTCAAATAAATTGCCCACGTTCACACCGCTGGCCGAGGTGAAATCTGACCCGAGGACCCCTGGTCCTTGTTGAGGCCCCTGCTCTTTCTCTACTGCACACCTCAAAAGAGTGTGGAGAAAGATCCAGAGGGAGTCTGGGATGGCCCCATGAGGAAGTGAGATGAGGGAGCTGAAGGTGCAGGCGCACTGAGGAGCACTGCCAATGACCCCAGGCTCCATCTGTACCAGGCAGAAGGGTCTCAGTGTAAAAAAAAAAAAAATTACTCGATGACACTTGGCACTTAATAGAGCACAGTAAGGAAGACGTTCTTTGGTAGAGGATGTACAGCAATAGGGTTTTGCAGTGGGGGAGAGAGATTGGTCTCAGCTCCGAATACTTCATGGGAAAGTAAGAGTTTACGGCCAGGGAGCAGGGTGGGGTCAGTGGATAGAAAATGACTAAGAGGAACTATCAGGAGTGAGAGGATTCTGGCTAAACCCACCTAAAAGATTTTTGCTGAAGGCAGGCCAGGGTGATCAGACCTCACCTAGGGGAGGGCAGAGGGTGCAGAAGCTGAGCAGATATCAAGGGTGTTCAGATATCAAGGGTGAGGTGGGGTGGGGGTTCTTGCTAAAACTGGGCTTTACGAGAAAATGCACAGATGGACTTAGGAGAAGGTCCAGGAGCCTGGTGAAGGTTTGATCAAGCAAATAATCTTTGTCATTAGATACAAATTAGACAGGTCAAGAGGTGGGGAAGGGCGACGCCTGGAGAAGGTTATGTTGAGCCTGGGGAGTGGTAGGGGTCTCTGTAGGTAGGCTCTGCCTCGTGTTTGTCTGTGGTCACCTTCACTGCAAAGAGTCCCTGAGCCCAAGAAGATGGGCCAGGAGGTGAAGCCATCACAGCCATTTATCCTGAAGGGACCACCAAGGAGGGGCAGATGGGAACCAGTGACAAACCTCTGAAGGGTCCCTGAAGCCAGAGCCCCAAAGCTCTTGTGAGGGAGAGGGTTGCTCTGCTGGTGTGTGTGTGTGTGTGTGTGTGTGCACGCACGTGTGTGAAGGTGGAGGTTGTCTGACTCTCAGGAGTGTAAACCGACCCCTGTTGAGTGTGGTTCTCTGGCCTGTTGTCCCTGATATCACCGACAGTGCCGTCTGCAGTAAATCTCCTTGCACCTCAGCTGGCTCCTGCCCCATATGACCGTTTGGGTCATGTCCCCCAACCCCACAGGGGCCCCTGCCAGAGCAGCTCTCAGGCAAGGCAATTAACTCGTTTTACCAGACAATGACTCACGAGAAAATATCTCTGATTTGTGGGAACGTGAGAGATCTGGGAGCTGGCAGATGGCCACAAGGCAGGGACAGCCACCTGAACACAGAGTGCTAGCTCCCTCCCGTCTCTGGTTTTGCTCCGCAGCAATTCCCACCTAGAGGCTCAGGCTGAGCTCTAGCTGCTCTCCCCAGTCTCCACCAGGATGACCCCAGCACCATGGGCCCGGACAGAAAGACCTGGAGCCACGTCCTCGCAGGTGGGACTCAGGGACTGAGATCAGAATGAAGCAGAGGCCCTGCCCATGACTTGCCTCCTGAGATCGTGTTGACATTGTCCTGCACTTGCATTCCACAGCGACTTGTCTCTTCTAGCTAGTGAGATCGTGGTGTGTGTAGAATCTTCAGAGATTATGAACTGCCTTGTTCAACCATAATTTACAGGCTGGGGAAATATTATTTGAATTATATGTGGCTTCTTCACTCATTAATTCAGTTAACATTTGCTAGCACCTGCTCTGGGCTAAGCCTTGTGGTAGGTCCTGGGGTCTCAAAGAGGTATAAGACATGGTATATAAGACTCCCCCGGAGGGAGGGGTTCACAGACAACTAGAGGAGAGAAAGTTGTAAACAAGCAACCCACGATGTAAGGCAGGAAGTGCCATTATAGAGAAAGGGGCCTGAGGAGGTGGGAGAAAAGAGGCGGGAGGGCGTGACTATCTGGGACTCTGAGCAGACTCAGTAGCGAGGCAACACCTGAACTGGTTCTTGAGGATGAGCAGCAGGGCCCTTCTCGGTGGAGGGAATAGTCAGTGCAAAGGCCAGAGATTGTGAGGGGGAGAAGGAGTCTTAGGAAGACATCAGGGTAGGGGACAGAAAGAGGAGTGTCAAGAGGTGGGCCTGTGACCCATTAGGAGAAGCCAACAAGTTTGGACTTTATCACATAGACAATGGAGAGACAGCAGAGCATTTAATTAGGGAGCTGCTCACTTGGCATGTATAGCATGGGAACAGGGCGCATCTGCTAGAGAAGAGCTCCAGTGGGGAGGTCATGTGGTCGGTGCCTGGAGAGGCAGTGAGATTTAGGTGAAGAAACCTTTATGATGAGGCTGCAGACCAACTGTGCTGCCCACCTTGGTAATCAACGCTGCAGACCAGTAAGAAGGTGTATGTCCAGGTGCAGTGGCTCACGTCTGTAATTCCAGCATTTTGGGAGGCCAAGGTGGGCAGATTATGAGGTCAGGAGATCGAGACAATCCTGGCCAACATGGTGAAACCCCGTCTCTACTAAAAATACAAAAATTAGCTGGGCGTGGTGGCGTGCACCTGTAATCCCAGCTACTCTGGAGGCCGAGGCAGGAGAATCTCTTGAACCTGGGAGACGGAGGTTGCAGTGAGCCAAGATCACGCCACTGCACTGCAGCCTGGTGACAGAGCGAGACTCCATCTCAAAAAAAAAAAAAAAAGAAAAAAGATAAAGTGTGGACGACTCAACAAACTTCAGTCCCTACAGCTGGTTGGAAGAGCAGTGCCAAAAGTACATCTTGTCCCGTTAAGGGCGGCACATAATCATTAACAGTAGATCATGCTCCAGCCAATATATAAACGTGGACATAAACTCATGGAAGTTTAGAGCAGGAAGGTTCTTATACCATCTTTTCATTAAGTTTTATTTTTCCATTGAGTTCTGAGACTAATAATCCTCCTCCTTTCCCCCTTTTCTAATGATCAAAGACCTTCTTTTATTTTAAAGATGGGAAAATTGAGATCCTGAAAATGTACACGAATTGCCCCAGATCCCACTTGTGGCCAATGGCAGCGTTAGAACTCCCGAAGACACATGTGGGGCTGTGACTCTTCCGATTATGAAAGGACACCACTGCAAACTACCTATAAGTGGGGATAGACTGATACAATTGCTTAGGAAACTTATGGAGGAAAAAACACACACTCTCCTTGAATTATCTCGATCCCCAGACCGGAGGTTATTGACTTGCCAGCCATGTTTTCTCAGTTTCTGCAAGATTGGCCTTCATATCCCGGGAAGAGATAACAGGACAGTGAGAGGAGTGGAGAAAACACCTCCCTTCTTTCATTGCTGCTTGTTCCATTCAGGGAGCCCGTGTGACTCCAAAAGTGGCCTTTCTCCTCTGAGCATCTTAACAGAGGTTTCAGTAGAGGGTACTATATTAAATAATGCAGCCCTCCTTCTTTCTTCCATGCCAGAGAAGTTTACAAAACAGCGAGGAAGACTTCTACACCTCACAGCCAGCATTCCCTGCTCTGGCTCTCGGCTGCTGCCTCAGGATGAATCTGTTGCTAGGTCATCGTGGCATCTCTGCAGGTATGTATTTTACATGTGACTCACTAGGAAGGATGGATTCAAAATTTTCTCTTTCACCCCTATCTAGAGCTGCCATATTTAGCAATAAAAACCCAGGAGGTCTAGTTAAATTTGCACTTAAGATAAACAATGAATTCTTTGCTAGTATGAATATGTCCTAAATATTGTATCATTTGGTGTTTATCTGAAACTTAAATTTAACTGGGCATGCTGGTATTTAATGTGACAACTATACCCTTACCGTATGGAAAATGGCCCGTATGAATTTTCTTTGCCCAGAGAGCAATTGCTTACACTTGTTTTTGCTACGATGCTCTGCTTGGAACTTGTTAAAATAATTGGTCAAAATATGCATGTGCCTGGGGAGTTCAGATGCCTGCATTTCTAGAATAGTGTGAGAAATGGAATCCAAATAGCAACACTTCTGATGATGAGTCACCGGCAGTGTATATGTGCCTGCTGCCAGTTCTTTCTTTAACTGGACTGAAAGGTCAGATAAGTGAAAAACAATAGCCAGCCACCGACTTCTACCAGAGCCCAGGCCATTAAGCACCTTTGATTTTCAATGGGCTGTTTTGGTGTTGGTAACCATTATGGTTAATGTGTAATTAGACCATGGAAAACACCTGCTTGAAGCCAGGGCTTGCCCCTGCTCTTTAAACTGTATCTTTACTGATTGAACTATTAATAATTTGCTCATACCCGAGAGAAGGGTTGTCCCTTCCCAACCCCAGTCATTTAGAACTAATGTAACCCTTTAAAAGTTACAGAATAAAATTCACACACAGAGAAGGAAAGAAATTGTCTATGGACATGACCCAAGAGGATGGCAAGAGTTTCTGGAATGCCCCAAACTCTAATTGAGGTGACGTGGATAATGTCCTGGTGGAGGAAAGAAGTTGTAACTAAGGCTGACACGTCTTCGGTAGAATTGCATGGTCTCTGAAGAATAGCAGAGTTTGCCAGTGGGGATGGTCAGCTTGGAGCCTTGAGATAGGAAACTCACAGAACAAGAATTCTGTAGTGTTTTTCCAGGGCCTTCCAAGGGAGAGAGGCTGGAATCTGCCAGAAATGTTTTAGGACATTGGAAAGGTTGTCACTGATGGAGAAATGGTAGTTCATGAGACCTCAACACAGGTCTGGGTGACAGGCCCTCTACCCGCCACCAACCTCCTTTTCCTTAGCTTTTATTTCAGCTCAAGAAGTGATGTTCTTTTTATAATTTGGCTTCTCTTTTGAATTTGTTTTTGGGGTTACCAGCACTGACTGTGTTGCATAACCTTCCTTCCTTCCTCCCTCCCTCCCTCCCTTCTTTCCTTCCTTCCTCCCTCCCTCCCTTCTTTCCTCCCTTCCTCCCTTCCTCCCTTCCTTCCTTCCTCCCTTCCTTTCCTTCCTTCCTTCTCCCCTTCCCTCTTTCCTTCCTTCCTTCTCCCCTTCCCTCCTTCCTTTCTTTTTCTTTTTTCTTCTTCTTTCCCCCGCTTCTTGCTCTTTTTCCTCTTCTTGTTGCTGTTCTTGTCCTTGTGATCTAATTCTTAGAATACATTTATCAAGTGGAGTTAATTGTGGTTTGTATAAGAGCCTCTCGTGACTTGGGTTGTATGAGCTGGTTCCCTCTAAGGCTGGATAACTCTCAGAGCACTGGCAAAATCAAGTTCCTGGGCTTGGCATGCTGGAGGGCAGGTCCTGGAACACAGCAGCCACACCTGGGCCTTCTGCCTGGCCTGGCAACACCTTTGCACTCTCTTGAACTTGGTCAAGAGAACATATGATATGCAGTTTTGTGTTTTATAACCAATCCTGTTTCGTTCCACTTTATGTGAACTCTTATCGAATTACACAAATCTCTTCTGGAGTGAAAGGAGGTATAAATAAGCAAACAAATACATCGGTGAATACTCTGCATCCAATGGTGGATCATACCCAGTTAAATCTACCCAGTGTCCCTATGGCTGATGAATCCGGGACCCCAGCACAACAGATATGGCACTTCAGTTGCCTGCTGGACATTCCGTTCTCTCAGCCATCTGAAAAATGGGCCCCAGAACGTTTACATTAAATAGCTATTCACTGCCAGGCTTTTCTTGGCAAGATGCCAATTGACCAAACTTTCTGTGTGGCTGTGGAAAAGGGGAGTAGCTGTTTTGCAATTGCAAGTGCATATAGAGCAGGTATACTTTGTAATCACCTTATACATCGTATATGACCTGTGAGGAAGCTGTACATAAAGGCAGGGGTTCTTACCCCAGGGAAGACTGGCTGGTACATCCAATGCCATCACTGCACCATTCTGGAGATTGTGTTTGTCATGTGGTTGCCAAGTCAAAAGGAATGTTTGGGGCGATATCTCCAGTTTCCCTCCTTTTGATTATATTTTTAGGTTTTATTGCCCAGGAGGCTGACTTTAATAATATAAGAAGGAGGCAATGAATTTAAGGCTTATTCATCCAATCATGAAATAAATATTAACATAATACGTGCTATGTGCCCAGCACTATGACTCCTTTTATCCTAACAGGAGGAAATGTGAGAAACAAACATCTTGTTTAGCTGGTTCAGTGGTGACCAACATGTGGTTTGGTAGCCTTGACTGATATCTTGTTGGGTATATTAGAACTGCACATCACCATGAGGTCCTAAAGTTGGGAGTGGAGCCGATGCTAGGACAAAGCTGGGAGGGCAGGACAGGAGAGATGTCCAGACCTAGGCAAGGATCCAGGATGCTCCCCAACTTCCAAATCCAAGGCCCCATGCAGAGTACTTGAGTCTTGTTATCTATATCACATGGTTTGAGCCAGGAAAATAGCTGGCAAGGTAAGTGGTTAAAATACTGGGTATGGTGTCAGAAGCTAGAAAAGCTGTAAGAATGAGAGGGGAAGCATCAGATAAAACTGCCAGGATGACACAAGAGAAACATCTCTCCATCCATCCTTCCATCCATCCATTCATTCATCCATCCATCCATCCATCCATCCATCCATCATTCCATCTAACCACTCATCCATCCACCTATCCACCTGTCTACCTGTCTGTCCATCCATCCATCCACCCATCCCCCCGCCCATCTTTCCATCCATCCACACATTCATCCACTCATCCATGCATCCATCCATCCATCCATCCATCCATCCATCCATCCATCCACCCATCCATCCATCCATCCACTCACCCACTCACCCATCCACCTATCCATCCACCCATCCATCCATCCACCCACCCATCCATCCATCCATCCACTCACCCACTCACCCATCCACCTATCCATCCACCCATCCATCCATCCATCCACCCATCCATCCATCCATTCATCCATCCATCCATCCACCCACCCACTCACCCATCCGCCTGTCCATCCACCCATCCACCCATCCATCCACCCATCCACCCATCCATCCACCCATCCATCCACCCATTCATCCATGCATCCATCCATCCATCTATCCACTCATGCATCCATCCATCCATACATCCATACATCCATCCACCCACCCACTCACTCACCCATCCACATATCCACCCACCCATCCACCCATCCATCCATTCATCTATCCACCCACCCACCCACCCATCCACCCACCCACCCATTCATCCACCCATCCAGCCAGCAAATATTTATCAGTATCCATTCTGTGACATACAAAGATAAATAAAAACACACTGGCTACCCTTAAGGAGCTAGAGCATAGTAGGGAAGAAAGGCAAGTAATAATGATTATAAATACTAGTTGAGCCTTGCTATGTTCAATGCATTTTTTTGTTCCAGTTCCCCAAACCCTTATTCCCATGGGGTGGCACAAAGAGGGCCAGGTGTCATCTGTACCTGCTGTGGGTTGCATTATAGGAGAGGAGCCCTAAAGCCTAGGGAACCCAAATATTTCATAACGGACAGTAAGCCTACCTGCTCTTTGCATTGAAGGGAGACACTATATCTTCTGAGGCTATTTGCTTTGCAAACATTCTTAAAAAGATTGTAACCAAAGCAGTGTCTCTGCTCACAAGATGTGCAGAAACACAAAAGACTCTTGGAAAAATGCTTCCCAACAATGAGAGGCTTTATCTTTTAGGATGACAGTGTTTTGGAAACAGTGAGAAAAAGATACTGAGAGAAGTCCCTAGCCTGGGTACCCAGACAGCCTTTTACCTTCCTCTGGTAGGACTCAATCCTGGTGTTGGTTACCCTAGACCATGCCAGTGAAACAGGTAAGTCCAGAAGAGGGAACAGGGGTGGCAGCATTGGACACTCTCTCTCCTACTGGTGAATCAAAAGCTTTACTTTATGAAAAACACGGATTCATCCTATTAGCATCTTGGAGCAAGTATCTAAATAGAAAAGTAGTCCACCCTGGGTAGGCATGCGGGGTATAGCAGATATGTTGTCTACATTTCAATGTGATGATCTCAGGGAAGGAAGGACATTAAAATCTGTTGAGGACCTATAATGTACCAGGCGGTGCAATCATTTCTACAACCTTCATTTCATTTAATCTCATAGGAACTTTTTTTATTGTGACAAAATACACATAACATAAAATTTACCATTGAAATCATATTAAAGTGTACAATTCAGTGGCATTAAGTCCATTCATGAGGTTGTGCAACCATCACCATGATCTTGTGCCAGAACATTTTCATCACCCCAGACCAGAAACCCTATACCCATGAAGCAGGTACTCCACATTCCTCCTGCCCCAGCCCTGGAAACCATTCATCTGTTTCTGTCTCTGTGGCTTTGCCTGTTCTGAATAGTCACCATCATCTTTGATAGAGATCCTGTTATTCCCAGTTTACAGATGAGGAAGCTGCAGCTCGGAGGAGCTCACCTCCTGTCCAAGGTTGCAGAGGTGGCAGGGGGTGGATGTGATGGGTCTGTATGAGCTCCCCAGGTGGACGAGGAAGGTCAGTCAGTCTTGTTGCCCTCACATCACCCTCAGGAGCACACCTGCTGTTACTGTGTTCAGGGAAGAGGAAGGGGAGTAGGACTCCTGCCCACTGGCGTGAATCAGAGGGAGGCAGGAAGGAGAGGGGCTCCAGGTGGAGAGAGGGTCCAGGCTGTGGGTAGGAGAGGCTGGTCAGCAGAAGGGCCAGGCCCCACGGTGGTGAGTGGCTCTCTCTTGCTAGAGTGGTGCCTGGGGCAGGGCAGCACTGCTGCAGTGGGAGCTTCTAGTGCAGTGGGCTTTGGCCTACATGCCCCCAATTTAACAGCTGTGTTTACTTGGGTGGGTCCCCCAAGCAGACACTCTGGGAAGGCAGCCAGTTCAGGTTTCTTTTTCTTCAGGGAAACCAGACCTGTCTTTGGCTGAAAGTCTCTCTGGTCTGCTGCCAATACCTCCAGGCTGTCTGGGGGGCTGAGTGCCTGAGTGAGAGTTCATGAATGGCCTCAGGTCAGAGACATCTGCCAACGAGTGAGCTGAGGGAGCCTTTTGTTCATTTCCTGGGAACCTGCGGGAAGTTGGGGCAGGGTGCTGCCCACCCACTGCAGGCTGGGCCCTCAACATTCCCTCCTCCATGAGCCTCACGGGGTCACTTTCTGGGCCTTTACTCAAGCCGCTGGAACTCAGGGAGCCCCTTTTCTTGCTTGGGGGTGCATGGTAGGTGTTTGGGGGTGTTCCTTCACAGATTCCTAAAACTCAAGAGGCTCACGGTCTCTCCTCTGTGGAATGTGGGTCTCCTCCTACCTCCAATCTCCCTGGGAAGCAGAGCGGGGAGGAAAATGTGGGCCCGTCCCAGGTGTCCTAACTCATCCTCTGTAGAGGGACCCTCCTCCTTGAGTATCTCTCTCACCCAGGGTGTGGCATCCCTTGGGCCTCAAGGTCCTCAGAGGGTTAAAGCGTTGAACAAAAAGAGCCCTTCCAGATGGGCTGTGCCGTAGCAGCTGTCGTGAAGGGCCCCGCCAGCCCCCGTGGGCCTCTGGACACAATCGTGACTGTATCTGGCCGTGCCTGACTCCAATCAGATGAGCTTCGACGTGAGGCATGTGGCTTCCTTCTGGCAATGAACTGTCTGGGGTGAATGTGACCCCCACAGATGTCTGTCTGCCTGCCTCCCTCTCACCTGGCATCTCTGGAAGGAATTTCTAATAGCAGCCTGACCCCATGGGTGAGAGTGCTCCTGGGCGTCAGGATGGAGACTTTACAGAACCTAATGAGAGGGCAGGTGGGCACGGGAAACAGCTGGATGCCTGCAAAGGTGATCCTGGGATGAGTACCCTATTCTCACTTGGCATAGCAGGAACAGAGGCAGAGCAGCCCTGGTTCACCCAACTCTGCCACAGGCAGCCATGTAAACTTGAATAAATAAATCCCTTTGCCTCAATGAGCCCCTTCTCATCTGTAAAAGGGGATAATATGTTGTTAAGTTGCTGTGGGTCTTAAATGAGAGAATGCATGTGAAATACCTGGAAAATACATAACAAATATAAGTAGTTATTCCAGAATAACTAACAATAATACTAAATAATATTGACCCTTCCATCCAACACCAGCTTATTCTGAAAGAATAAACAGGTTTACTCAGGGCCCAGTATCTCTGGGTGAGTCCTGAGCCTATCCCAGCCTTTCCTGGGCCGTTTCTCTGATATGTCCCCTGGTCTGGCCTCTGTTTGACTCAGCAGGGGACCCTGCGCTCTGTGCTTCTGACTCCCAGATCTCTCTCTGGGAAGAAGCCCCTCAAGCGTACAGCTCTATCACTACAGGCTGCAAGCTGCGTTTTGATGTCTGAGTGAGCACAGCTGGCACATGCTCTCCTTCTTGAGCCTGTTGGACTCCTCACCCTCTCTACTTAGCTACTTTTGCTTACAAAGATTGAGCATGGACGTCTCATCCTTACTGTCCTGTGGCTCAGAAGGCAGAGTAGAAGCATGGTGATACTAGTGTGCTTTGGACCTAGATGGATGATTTGGGTTCAATTGCTGGCTCCATCATCAGCTCACTCCACTGGTGATATGGGGCAAATGTCTTCACCTCTCTGCCTTAATTTCACCCTTTCTGAGCTGTGGACATGATCATCTTTCCTATCCACTTCAGGGCTATGGGGGAGATGAGATGAGCTATAGACCCACAGAGGACTCAGAAGAGAGCAGGGAAGAGGGAAAGAGACTCATAGCTTTTAGTTGTTAGCATCACGTTAAATCCTGTGGGTCTGCCTAGAAACCATCTGGACTCCAGACAAAGCCTGAGCGACGGGGTAGACAGCTGTTCTAGTTCCTAGATATGACAGCTAGAGCTAGGGTGACGGTAGGAGGGAGGAAGGAAATGAACATTTCTTGGTGCCTGTTTGGTGTCAGCCTCCTAGGTGTTTGCCCTGTGTTTATTCCCTTCCCTTGATGAGAACCCTCAAAGGATGGGGCAAAGGATGTGTTTTGACTCTACGGCCAAGGAGGAAGCTGGATAAGAGAGCTGAGACACCTTGCCCAGTCTCAGTTAGCACATGATGAGTCAGGGTTCAATACCAGGTGTGTCTAAAAAGCCCATTCTTCCCTCATTACCGTTCACCTCTTCCTATTGGCTGAAACTGTCAGTTCTGAAACAGAAGGGGGACTGTTATTCCAGACCTATTCACTGTCTCCTTGTTTGTACATATTTTAAGAGCCGCCCTAAGCGATTATGTGACAACCTATAAAAACTAAATACAAGTTCCTCATCGCAAACGTTCCAAACTGCCCTGGCAGCTTTCAGGTCAACTTGCTAACCTGATGAGGGTGGCTCTGCCAGCAATCTGTCCCTCTGTTGACCTGGGGACTTGACTGCACATGTCTGTCATTTATGGCCACAACAAAGTTAGAAAGACTCGTGGCTGGCTCTATGACATTTGTCACTTAACATTTACTTGAGCTTTCATTAAAAAGTGTTCCTTTCACCAGAAAAAAAGTGAAGGCTGCTGTCCTTCACATTAAAAGCCATCTCGAACCTTCTTATGTTTTCTGGGACTTAGACATCTTAAAAAACAACGAATACTGCAATTTTCATGAATAGCAGTTCCCCAGTCTTAGGTAGACAAAAGCCTCCAGTAACCGAGGCTGTAGAAATGGGAGCTTGGAAGACAGGGAGCTGGCCCAGGTGGTAAGTGGGAGATACTTCAGCTATGGAAATCCCAGGAGACGTGCAGCATGGGGCAGTCCAGGAAGGCAGCCCAAGTCAGCTCATCCCCCAGACATGAAGAGAGGAGTTAGGTGGCTGACACCGCACAGTTATCGAGAGCAAGCTGCTCCTGTGAGTGGGGAATGAAATCTGGGGAGCAGAGGGATTCAGAGGAAGGCGGAGACTCAGACCCCTCCCTGGGGAGCTCTCTGGAGTAGGGCTGATGTCAGAGAATGGCACCGGAAAGAAAACCTCTGTGTTTGGTTCCACCGGGTCAGGGGCGCTTCTTCTGGAGGAAGGCAGAGGAAGGCGAAAGCAACCTCTTATGGAAATGGGGAAACTTCCCCACATGCTCATCAATTACCAGGCCAAAGTAGGTGGAAATAGCTCCCCTCGTCTTCCCTCTGCAAACCGTCATTCCCACCCTTCCTTCCTGGTCTGTGGACCGTCATCTCCAGATAAAAGAAAAGGCAGCTAAGCTCAGCCCCTTCACACACCCAGGACACAACAGAGTGGGTGGCAAAAAAAAGACCTGGCTGGGGGGGAGGGAGGAGAGGTAGCTGGCCGCCTCTGAGGCCACAGACAAAGGCCAATGCTCTGTCCTCATCCTAGAATGCTGCAGCTGGGAAGGACCCCAGGGCCTAGCTGCACTCATCTGCCGGGGAACCAAGATCCAGAGGAGGAGATGTGAGCATACAGCCTAACAAAGGCTGAGCTGCACAATTTGTTCATTCAGCAGTGGAGCCAGTGTCTCTTGGAGCAAAGGTGGGAACTAACCCTCGAGCAAACAATCTTGGATCATCTGCAGATATTTACTTCTGAGGAAGGCGATTTTGGTGGCCTGGCTGAAACTTGCTTACAGTGCAAGAGAAATACCTCCTTTGGCTAAAACTAGTTTTCTTTTCTTTCTTTTTTTATTTTATTTTTTTAAATTTTTTTTTGAGACAGAGTCTTGCTCTGTCTCCCAGGCTGGAGTGCAATGGCACGATCTTGGCTCACTGCAACCTCCATCTCCAGGTACAAGTAATTCTGAAGTGTCACACTCCTGAGTAGCTGGGATTATAGGCGCCTGCCACCACATTCAGCTAATTTTTGTATTTTTAGTAGAGACGGGGTTTCACCATGTTGGCCAGGCTGGTCTTGAACTCCTGGCCTCAAGTGATCCACCCGCCTCGGCCTCCCAAAGTGCTGAGATTACAGGCATGAGGCACCATGCCTGGCCTGAAACTACTTTTCTTTAGGTATATAAGGAAACGCCAACTAAACCTCTACCAACAGACAAATCCGTGAGTGGATGTGGTCCGTGGTGACTGTCCCAGTTCTTCCACTTAGGCTGTGCTCCCTGCGTGTTCTGAGCAGTTTGCACTGTGTCCTCACAACAGCTCAGTGCAGCAGGCATTGCTATCACTTCCTGTGCCAGTCAGGGCCCTTCAAGAGCAGATGCCAAGATGGGGTTAGATGTCCCTGAGATGTATTGGGTAGGAAGTCCATGAAGGTAAAAGCAGAGGGTCGGTGTGGGTCTGGCATCTGTAGAAGGAAAGACTGGGTAGAAAGAGCCACAGACAGCACTACGGGGAACTACCCTCCATGAAGCAAGTCGCTTGTTGGGAGGACTCGGTGTCCAGCAGGAATGGCCTGGAACTAAAGCCCCCTGGTGGCCAGTCCCTTTCTGGGCACAGCCTGGGGGATTTGGTGGTCAGGCCCCTGCAGCAGCCATCCCAGCTCCCCTCCCTGGGGTGGAGTGGGGTGACCACAGGAACATTGTCACCCCTACTCTGAACCCTTACTCAAGACATGGTCAGGCAGGTTCTCTTGAAGGAGGTCTGAACAGCATTTCTGTGGCTTAAAGATTAGGAAACTGAGGCAGAGAGGTTAAGTCACCTGTCCAAGTGTTTTGGTGGCTGCTGTTGTGAGGAGGAATACGTGAGCCTTTGAAAGATTCTGAGATCATGGAACAAAAGATTTTTGTCTCTTAGATCCAGATTTCAAATAATTCACAGTCTTTTCATCGTTGATGTGGCCTGGTTAATGTCACTACCCATTCTGATTGTCAACTTTCATTCCTGAAAGGCTGCTGGGTGACAGCAGGAATGCCTCTGCACTGCTGGCCCTGTGGGCATCAGATAAGCTTGGGTGCTGGGGCAGGCGCCAGGCCAAGTCCTGGGTGGCCTCTGTAGTGAAATGCAGCCCTGGTTACCTCCAGCCTCCATCTATCCTGGGGAGGTTAACATTATTGAATCTCTACAACATCCTAGAACACTCTAGGCAGGAGGTTTTTTTTTTTTTTTTTTGAGACAGAGTCTCACTCTGTCATCCAGGCTGGAATGCAGTGATGCCGTGGCAAAATCATGGCTCACTGCTGCCTTGAATCCCCAGGCTCAAGCAATCCTCCGGCCTCAGCCTCCCGCGTAGCTGGGTCAGCAGATGCGCACCACCGTGATCAGCTAATTTTCTTCATTGTTTTTTGTAGAGTTGAGGTCTCACTAAGTTGCCCAGGCTGGTCTAGAACTCCTGGACTCGAACAATCCCCCCCGCCTTGGCCTCCCAAAGACAGACATGAGCCACCGTGTCCAGCTGACAGGAGGTCTTAACATCCTTGTTTTTCGGACGAGGAAACTCGGGCGTGGAGGGGTGGGGACTTGCTCAAGGTCATACAGCGGATAAAGGGCAGAGCTGGAGTCTGAAGTCAGTCTGACCGACCATGAGACCCACATGCTGTCCCGACACCATTCCAATCCTGTGAGGTAAGGATTATCATCCCTGTTTCATAGATGAGGAGACAGGGGCTCAGAGAGGGGGACTCATGTTCTCAAGGTCACACAGCATGTCCATCGCAGCAGTGGGGCTGGAGCCCAGCCTCTCAGACTCTAAGGGCCCCAGGAAAACCTTTCATCCTGTTTCAGCCAAGCGACTGCACTCTGATGAGGGCACAGGCCCTGGGATGACGGGAACCTTTTGTTCTCCGGTCCCTGATTCCTGACCCCAGTCCCCACCTCCAGCTCTGTGGAGCTGGCAGACGGAGGAACGAGGAGGGACATCCTGCCTTTCCTGCCCCTTTGTCCCATGGTCTGGGGCCCTGACTCTGCAATACCAGGGTGATCACTGAATCAAAAATTAGGAGGCTGGTCCAAGTCTTTGTGTCACTCTCTTGACCTTGGGTCACTGATTTGTAAAGTGGGGTGGTGAGGATGCGGCGAGGGGAAGGCTTTGGCACCAGCTTGGGGTTGTACAACCACATGGGGCAATGCGAGTCTTATTCTTTCTGTTGTCTTCCTCCTGCCTCATGGCCTGGCCTCAGCGCATCTGCTTGTCTGCAGCCCCAACCAGCGTGGAAAGCCACCTGGCAGGCCGCTCCTGACCCGCAGTGGGCTCCCCCCACCCACCCCGCCCTGACCCCGTAGTGGCTGGTCTGGCCTGCTGGACCACATTTCTCACACAGCTCTCTTGCCCTCCAGCCCTCCCCTCACCGAGCACTCTTCCCCCACCCTGCTTAGGGGAGAGTCTGTGACCCCCCGAGCAGGCTTCTGTGCTTCATCCCCCAGGGGGAGATTCCAGAGCAGACAACTCAGCTGCCTTTGTGACTGAAACCGAGAGTAAATGAAGGAATATTTATGAAGGCTCTGCAACTTGCCAGGTGCTTTCACTATGCAACCCTCCCTGCAGCAGTCCCGAGAACGAGAACGTGATTCTGAGTTTACTTCTGATGAAAGCAAGGCTCAGAGGGGCCACCTGCCTAAGGGCGTGCAGCTGGAATGCGGGGAGCCAGGACTCCAGCTCTGGTCTGTCTCATTCACTTGGAAACCAGGCCCCTTTCCTCCCTACCCCTCTGCGTGCGGGAGCTCCGGTGGGGCAGCTGCCTGGAGGGAAGGTCCTTCTGACCGCCAGTGTCTGTGGCTGGCTGTCCAGGAAGCAGAGCCAGGACTAGCAGCTTGGGCTCCGAGGACTGCCTCTTCCTCCTGGCTGCCAGGGAGTTTCCAATCATCAGAAGAAACAGACTCTGGGAACAGCTCTGCCACCTGTCCCAGCCCTGCCCCAGCCTCTGAGCAACTGGAGCCCAGATGCCCTGGCCCACCCTAAGCTATTCCAAAGCACAGGTGGGCCTGAAGGAGGCTCCCTGCTGGGCGTGGGTGAAGGTCTTGGCCTTCTAGGCCAGACCTTGCCTGCCAGGGGACAGCCTTTTAGGTGGGTGGGAAAGAGCTCTGTACTTGGGGTCACAAATGTGGCTTCTGGCCCTGCTCCACCAAGGGCCAGCATGTGATTTTAAATAGGTCTCTTTACCTCTCTGAGCCTTAGTTTCTTGGTCTATAAAATGGGATCCTAACCTCTCCTCACTGCGGTGTGGGAGGCAAAATGAGTCAAGGCGCGAAAGTGCTGGAAACTGAAAGCCCTGGGCAGGACCTGCTCCATAATTTGCCAAGTTCAGTGCAAAAATGAAAAGGTGGGGCCGGGTGCCCTGGCTCACACCTGTAATCCCAGCACTTTGGGAGACTGAGGCAGGCAGATCACTTGAGGTCAGGAATTTGAGACTAGCTTGGCCAACATGGGGAAACCCTGTCTGTACAAAAAATACAAAAAATTAGCCAGGCGTGTGGGTGCGCCTGTAGTCCCAGCTATGCAAGAGGCTGAGGTGGGAGGATGGCTTGAGCCTGGGAGGTGGAGGCTGCAATGAGCTATGATCGCGCCACTGTACTCCAGCCTGGGCGACAGAGCGAGACCCGTTCAAAAACACATAACAACATAGCATAACATATAAAATAAAATGTATATAAAAAATAAAAATGAAAAAGTGAGTCCCCTTGTTCACAAATTGTGAATTTCAAGGCCGCGGTGGCAGAGCGTTAAACCAAGCTCAGGGTCGCACGCCCTGAAGCCAGCGCTGCGCTGGGGTCCGGAGCTGTGGAGGGTCCCCGCGGAGCCGCCACTTGGGCTCCCTGGCCCCGTCCTGAGATCCACGCGGCTGATCCAGGCGCATTCGGCGAGGCGCCGGCTCCATCTAGCGGCGCAATGGCGAACAGCACCTGCCGCTCACACCCTGGTGGGCCTGGGGGTGCCTTAGACTCACACCCGCGGCTCGGTTTTCATCCGTCTCCATCGGTCACCACGTTCTCTCCATGGTCCTCCAGGGTCTCTCACATTGCTCCTGCCCCGTCATCAGTTCTTTGATCTACTCATTCGCCCACTCCCCCTGTTTTCTCGGGTCGTCCGGGAGGGCGGTGCGGTTCCTTGAAGTTCCCACGGTCCCCCCAAGCTATTCTCTTGGGGTCTCTGGAGGCACCCTGCCTGCAGCCCCTTTCCAGCCTGCAGCGCCATCTCACGCACCACCTCCTCGGAGCCCTTCTGTGGCTCTCTGCCACCTGCCGGGCAGGCCCGTTTCCTTCGTCCGGCATCCCAGCCCGCCTGTCCCACCCTGCGGCGTCCCATTTCCGCGCCAGCCCGCCTGTCAGCCTTCAGCGTCCCTGCCAGCCTCTGCCCCGTGCACACCACTCCCCTGAGCTAGACTTCCCTTCTCCTGCCCGCCTTCCTCCCGGCCCACCTCTGACAGGAAGCCTTCCAGGATTACCAGAGTCCCCAGGGTTGTCCTCCCTTTGTGTGACCAGCAGTGCGGAGGTGTTGGAGACAAAACGCCTCTGTTGGAATCGGAGGTAGCCAGAGTAGGGGCGCGCGTAGAATGGGCTTTGGGATTGGACCAGCTGACCTGAAACCTGTCTCCATCACTTCTGAGTCGGTTTTCTTGTGGATAAAGTGGGACATCAAATGAAATAGGATTTTTTTTCTTGGTGAGAATTAATTACATAATTTATATTAGGCATTCAGAGTGGTGTCTGGCTCATTATGAGCACCGAATAAACGTTGCTATGGTCGTTATCATTATCAAGTTCTGAACCCATTAATTACTGGCAGTGCGACCTTGGGCTGGTGGTTTTACCTTATTGAGCTCTCCCTGTCTGGAAAAAGGGGAGTTTATTTCTATTTGTATATCAGAGGGTGGTTGTGATAGTAAATTATGTGCTGTTCTTAGGTGCTGACAGTAGGAGTTGCTCCAGAAATGATGTCCCTTCCTCCACCCTGCTCTGCCCACTCATCAGAGTGCCCTCGCACAGTTCCTTCTCGGTTATCTAGAATTATCTAATTTTGGTACAGATTTTTTTTTTTTGAGACAGAGTCTCACTCTGTCACCCAGGCTGGAGTGCAGTGGTGAGATCATGGCTCACGACAGCCTTGACATCCTGGGTTCAAGCGGTCCTTCTGCCTCAGCCTGAGGACTTGGACTACCGGTGCTCTCCACCACACCCCTAATTTTCTTCATTTTTTGTCTCACTATGTTGCATAGGCTGGTCTAGAACTCCTGAGCTCAAGTGATCCTCTCGTGGCCTCCCCAAATGCTGGAATTACAGGCCGTGCCCAGCCTGATAAAATTGTTAGACTTCTGTGTTTCCTCAACCAAACATTAACACGCTGAAGGACATATTTTGGTTTTAATGGGTGTATTAGTCAAGGTTCTCCAGGTAAACAGAACTAACAGGATGTGTGTGTGTGTGTATGGAGAGACAGATGGACAGACGGACACATCCCCAGACTGATTTATTTATTTATTTATTTTTTGAGACGGAGCCTCGCTCTGTCGCCCAGGCTGGAGTGCAGTGGTGCGATCTCGGCTCACTGCAAGCTCCACCTCCCAGGTTCATGCCATTCTCCTGGCCTCAGTCTCCCGAGTAGCTGGGACTAAAGGCACCCGCCACCACGCCCGGCTATTTTTTTTTTTTTTGCATTTTTAATAGAGACGGGGTTTCACCGTGTTAGCCAGGATGGTCTCCATCTCCTGACCTCATGATCCGCCCGCCTTGGCCTCCCAAAGTGCTGGGATTACAGGCATGAGCCACCGTGCCCAGCCAGACTGATTTATTTTAAGGAATGGGTTTATGTGATTGTGGGGACTGACAAGTCTAAAATTGAGACCCAGGGAGGAGTTGATGTTGCCATCCCGAATTGCGTGGCAGCTGGAGGCAGAGTTTTCTTTTCCTTGGGGGACTTCCGTTCTCTCAGTTGAGGCCTTCAACTGATTGGATGAGGCCAACCCACATTATGGAGGATAGCTTGCTGTACTCAAAGTCTACTGATTTAAATGTTAATCTCAGCTGAAAAATACCTCCACAGCAATGCCAAACAGACTGATGTTTGACCAAAAACTGGTTACCGTGGCCTTGCCAAGTTAACACATAAAATTCGCCATCATGGTGGGCTAGCATTTACTACATAAGGACTTTATCCCCTTTATTCATTCCTCCTCTTCCCCCCTTTCACCTCCCTGCTTCCTTCTTTCCTCCTTTTACTTTCTTTCTTGACCACAGCAAGTTTAGTGTCCTCTCTTGCTCTTCTGCTTAGAATCCACAATTGTCTGTCTTTCCCTGGCTCTCCCCCAGCACTTGGCTAGTCTGTGTCATTGTGGACGGTGAGAGCCTTGGCCCTCAGGCTGGGCAGGGAGCGGGTTGGGGTGGACTGCGTACTCTTCATTCTCAAACCCCTGCCTTAAAATCCTTGTCCCCCTTTAGGCGTTCTCATGAACACCAGCTGAATATAGTTCACACTGGAGGGAAGAGTGACACAGGATTGCAGACCTATGTTTCTCGCCTGCACTAGTCTGGATAAGGGGTCCTGACTGGGCTTTGGGATGAGGGCAGAAGGGGTAGACTGGAGTTGGCAGGCTTCCTGCTGGGATTAGAGAGTGATGAGATGTAGCTGGAGAAACGTGGCAGAGAATAAAGTGGCCAGAAGAAACACTAGACGGTTAGATGATGGGGCTTATTAATGGAAAGTGTCAGGTTGCAAGTTACAGAAAATTCAACTAGAATTGCCTTTAAAAAGTGAATTTCGGCCTGGCGTGGTGGCTCACGCCTGTAATCCTAACACTCTGGGAGGCTGAGGCAGTCAGATCACCTGAGGTCAGGAGTTCGAGGGCAGCCTGGCCAATATGGCGAAACCCTGTCTGTACTAAAAATACAAAAATTAGCTGGGTGTGGTGGCATGCACCTGTAATCCCAGCTACTTGGGGGGCGGAGGCAGGAGAGTTGCTTGAACTTGGGAGGCAGAGGTTGCAGTGAGCCGAGATTGCACCACTGTACTCCAGCCTGGGCAACAGAATGAGACTCTGTCTCAAAAAAATAAAAAAAAAGTGAATTTCTTGATATTTATGGATACGTGCAATGAACACTAGAAGTAAATGTAGCTTCATATGAAGCTTGATCTGCAGTTCAATGACATCAGCAACCCATTCTTTCATCCCTCTGCCTTGATCACTGTGGTCTCTTACCTACATTTCTAGCTTGGCTTCCCTGCAGATTACAAAATGGTGGCCTATAGGTCCCAGGGCTCTGTGTTTTTCATTCATGTCAGGCAGGACAATGAGCAACTTTCATTGTTCTCAGTAAAAGCCCTAACATTCCATGCTATTTGCATGAGTTTAGGTTTTAAGCCTATTCCTAAAATTTCACTGTGGCCTGAGGCATGGGAGATAATGATTGGCTTAGCCTTGGTCCCTATGTTTTATTCTAGAACTGGGACCCGTAGCATATCATGGGTCTTCAGACTCCTACGTGGTGGGGCTGGCTGCCTCTAGGGCTCCCCCCAGTCTCCAAGTTCTGAGCTTTGTTGGTCCCCAGTAAGGCAATGGAGCAGAGTGCAGGGCTAGCTGAAGTCTGCCAGTTAGGTTGAGCCTTATTTTGATGTGGAAGGACATGCTTATTTCAGCTGCTCTAAGAAACCCATATGGCCATCTTTGCACAAGTCCTTGGCATGATTCCTTTTACAGGAGGAGTAATTTGGCTCAGATTTGTGGGTTTGTTTTCATTGCTTTTTACTAATAGTTTTCATAGCATCTGCTTCCTAACACCTTCTGGTGTTTGTATATCATCAGAGCTAGTTTTAGGAATAGGTGGAGAATGGTCTTTATGCTCTGTAAGAAATAAAGCTGGGCATGGATTTTGGAGCTTGGCAGACTTTTAAGCCCACTTCCTGCTGTGTATGTAAGTCCTTCTATGACTCTGGGCATCAGTTTTTCATCTGAAAAATAGGTGCCTAGGATACCTGCCCCGCAGGGTTGTCATGAGACTCAAGAAAGATGTTGTCCATGGAGAACCCCGGGTCCAAATCACGTCAAGCTCAGTGGTCTGCTCTTCAGAGAAGCCTTACTCTCCACGTACAGCCACCCTGTATACTCTTTATCATGTCACACATTTATGCATGCCATTTCATCTAAAATAATTTCATTTGTCGTCAGTTTCCTCCTGCTAGAATATGAAGTTTATGAAAGCAGGACACATGTCTGTCTTATTCATCATAAGTTACCATTGTGAGCAACTGGGGCTCAGTCCTACCAGGGAAGTCTAGGAGATGATACAGAGGAGACCCCATAGTTCTTCCTGCTGAGAGGAGAAGGATCTGGGATATTTGTTCACCAACTCTCATCAGTCATTGGCCAAGGGCTTCTTCTAGGAGGTGTTGATGACCCGATTCTTTGGCCTGATATGTCCACAGCAGAATGGCCCTGTGTCTTAGTCCATTTGTGTAGCTATAAGGAATACCCAAGGCTGGGCAATCGATAGAGAAAAAAAGACTAATTTGGCTCATGTTTCTGGTGGCTGGAAAGTTTGATTGGGCACCTGCATTTGGTGAGGGCTTCAGGCTGCTTCCACTCATAGTGGAAGGTGAAGGGGAGCTGGGTGTGCGCAGATCACACGGTGAGAGAGGAAGTGAGGAGTGGGGTGGAGGGGTGGTGGTGATGCCAGGCTCTTTAACAACCACCTCTTGAGGGAATTAACAGAGTAAGAACTCACTCAGCCCCAAGAGAGGGCCTTCATCTAGTCCTGAGGGATCTCCCCCCATGACCCAAACATCTTGTCTTAGGCCCCCTTTCAACATTGGAGATAAATGTGACATGAGGCTTAGAGAGTCAAATACCCAAAACATAGCAGGCTGTCATGGACACACTCTGTGATGGTTAGAGTCACAGACAAAAACTCTCGGGTGATTGCACTTGGCAGCAGTTGAGTCTACCTGCAGGGTGATGGTGAGTACCAAGGGGATTGGGCAAAGTGTCCATAGCACCTGCTGCACAGTTGAGTCTCCATCAGCAGGCATGATGGTGAGAATTTGTTGGATGGTTCAAGAGGAGAAGGATCCCTCCAAGAAGACAAGTGGGAGATGAGGCCAATACCCTCTCATTGCTGCAACGTGTCCCTTCCCCGCTGTTCATCAGGACAACCATCTCCCTTTCTGTTGTTTATCCATCTGAGGACTACTTTTAAAACTTCCTTCCACAATGAATTCTCTCTGAATATTAAGCTGCTGATTTTCCTCTCAGTTTTAAGTGCCCAGGGCTGATGCTGGTGTCTTACTTGTGGTCTGGCTAACACAGGGAGAGGGGTACCAGTACTTCCTCTGCTCTAGAGCAGGGGTTTGCAGCCGTAGGTGTGCATTGGAATCACCTGGCGAGCCTTTACAGTATACTGATCCTCAGGGCCCCACCTCAGATATTCTGATGCAATTCATTTGGGATAAGGCCCAGACATTTGGCACTTCAAAAAAATTCCCCTCCTCTGCTCCCCAGGTGATTCTGACATGCAGCCAGCGGGGAAGGAAGGGAGCCACTGACCTAGATTTTTTTTTTTTTTTTTTGAGACAGAGTTTTGCTCTTGTTGCCCGGGCTGGAGTGCAATGGTGTGATCTTTGGTCACCGCAACCTCCACCTCCCGGGTTCAAGCGATTCTTCTGCCTTAGCCTCCGGAGTAGCTGGGATTACAGGCACTCGTCACCATGCCTGGCTAATTTTTGTATTTTTTAGTAGAGATGGGGTTTCTCCATGTTGGTCAGGCTGGTCTCAAACTCCCGACTTCAGGTGATCTGCCAGCCTCGGCCTCCCAAAAAGTTGGAATTACAAGCATGAGCCACCATGCCCGGCCTGACCTAGACTTTATATAGGCACCTGACACAGGCATCTGAAAAGGTCAGAAGGATGTCCAGCTTCAGAAGCAGCTTGATCTAGCAGATCAATGATATCATTAAAGGCTCGTTTCTGCTTGCTTTTTTTTTTTTCTCATCTCTCTGCCTTGCCTTATGTGATGTCTGGCTTATTAACCCTCTGATTATTAGATAAACTCTCAGAATTCCTAAATAGTTACTGGCATGTCTTAGGGCTATGTGTGCTCTTATTCATGTCCGGTGAGGGAGAACATCTTTGTCTCATCATTCCCAGCACAAGTTTGGAGATTCATGCTGTTTGAACCAGCATGGGTCTCAAGCCTATCCCTGAATTGATCCTTGTGGCCAGGGGGATGGCTCAGACCATGCACTTCATTCCCAGCTCTAGATGTGTCAGTTCTCCACCTTAGCCCTGTGTGCCCAGTACACCCACCTGGGTGGCCTCTAAAGAATTGTGATGCCCAGGTCCCATCTTCAGGGATGTTCCTTCAATTGGTCTGCTGTGGCACCCAGATGTTCACATTTTTCAAAGTTCCCAGGTGATTCTGATGTGCAGCCAGGGCAGGGAACACTGGCCTAGACATGACATACAGCCTCAAGATGCAGGTTAGGACCCCATATGGGAAGAGTCTCTAGGACAGATCTTCTCTTGGGCCTAAGTGGATGCCTTGCTGGGGACCAGCTGCATGCCCAGAAGCCTTAGGGAACCACATGGCTACATGCAGGAAGCCCAGAGGAACAGGTCTGAACTATCCAACAACTTCTCATCATCACACTTACAATTTCCAACCAGAAGAGGCAGCAGCCAATGGCCATCTGAGTGGGATATGTCATGAATGCAGGAGATGTTTTTGTGGCCTGCCCCTGCCAGTGACTGTGGCTGCCTCAGATATTCCCCTTCTCTGCATCTGTTTCCCCATCTGTTACACAGACTCAAAGAATATCGATGCCTCTCTGAACTGACTTCAGATGAATGAGATTAGTGGGAAGTATCCTCATCCTTGGGGTGAGGCAGAATCCCCTTGTAGGAAGGGTCTATGATAGAGCAATAAGAGTTTAGTCTCCCTATGGAGTCCCTATCAGCTGTGCTACCTTACGCAGGTCCCCCTTACCTCTCTGAGCTTCAGCAACCTCATCGGTACAACCAGGACTCTACCATCTGGAATGCTCCACATGAGCATGAAATAAGATAATGTATATAAAGCCCCTAGTGCAGCACCTGGCACAAAATAGGGGTTCAGTAAATTGTTTTCCTTCCAAGAATGCTACTGTTAGCTTTTAATCTTTCAAATGTGACGTCAAATGGGGAAACCAAGACCCACAGTGTTCAACATGAGTAATCTTTTCCTGGTTATAGGCTGAAGCTGCTTGATCGTCCTCTAGACCCTAAAATCTCTCAGCAGGAGGCCCTGTCATCCTCTTTATCTCTGCACTCCCACTCACACCACAGGGGCTCCAGGCTTTCCATATCAGAGGGTCTTAGAAGTGGCAACCTTGTTAGAAGCAAAGTGTTGTGAAGTGTCTTGTCTTGAAGTTGCATTTGCATTTGGTCATGGTATTTGCATTTGGATTGGATGTTTGCTGGAGAAGGCTTGGGGGCTGGGGAGGATGAAGTCATTGCCTGGCACAGGCCTGGCACAACGTAAGTACAGTTGACCCTCCAACAACATGAGTTTAAACTGCTTGGGTCCACTTACATGCAGATTGTTTTCAACCAAAAATGGTAGAAAATGCAGTATTTATAGGATGTGAAACCTGCATATATGGAGGCCACATTTTTTGAAAACACGAGTCCCTCAGGGCTGGCTGTGGGACTTGAGTATCTACAGATTTTGGTATGGGGAGTCCTGGGACCGATCCTTCACACATATGAAGGGACAACTGCACTAATAATTGGGTGTCAAATGAATGGACTAGCCTTCCCTTTTCACAGCTTACCTCTCTTACCTAACGGAGTCATGAAGAAGTGATTGAGAGTGTAAGAAATAGTTCTGTTTATTGGTTAGAACATGGTATAAAATTACAGCAATTTGCAGGCATTCTGGACTTCTTGGGAGGGACATGCAGCGCTGGGCTCAAGCAGGGGATGTGGTGGAGATATGGACCACTGGGCAATGGCTCCCTTCCTGGACATATTAAAGGACTTGCACTATCAGCACAAATGCCAGTGTGAGAGAATTATTGGTCCTCATTTCTGGAAACAAATGACGTGGGCAGTTTGGGTCATCAGACAATGCCATGCTTAATAATTCAGTCCTATCCCACAAATGTTAGGTGCTGGCTCTCCCAATCTGGTCATGACAGATCCTAATTGTTCTAGATAACTCTCATTCTTCCCACCAAAGGAAGAGAAACAGGCACATTGGTTTGGGAGGCCATCAGAGATGGTATGCATCTGGCTCAGGTCCTCTTGCTTCCAGATTCACCAAGGTCTGCCTGACTTGGAGGCAGTGGGCTGGGGGCACGTAAGCAGAATATTTTGTGCACTACTGTTTAAGCTCAAGCAGAGGGACCTTCCATAGGGCAGCAGTGTGAGGAGATGAGCATGCTTCCAAAAGAAACTCAATTTTCATCTTGTCTCTCTCAAGAAGAAGAAAGAGGAAGAGTTGGCAATCAGAGACTCAGCCACATGATGCTGGGTTCCATAGAAAGTCTTCGGCAGAGAATTCTTCCAAAGTGTAAAAGGTGTTTCTGTCCCAAGAGTTGGTGTGTAAAATTAGAACGAGGGCAGATCAGGGTGTTAAGGTGGTTGTTTAGTACAATGTCTCTGAGAGCTGAGTGGCTGAGTGTCACCAGTTACATGACATTTTGAAACAGCTGGAGAGACCTCATGATGTTGTCATCCTGGGAAAAAGGGAGGGCAAGAGGATGGTTAGAATTCTGAGTCTCCTTCCTGAGAGCTCTGTAACTCTGGTGAGCAAATCTCAAGCATGGGTTTCCTATATGGAGAAAACTCTACAACGGTATGAAAAACAAGAAGTAAGGGTGGGGACCTGAAAGTGATCATTCAAAGTAAGAAGCACCACCTGTAGCCTTAAAGAGGAATTCAGAAGAAACAAATCATCTAGTAAAATAGTGAGTTGCTTCTTTTAAGAAGCTCTGAACAATTACATCCACTGAAATGATTATATTTTTTCTCTTTTTATTCTATTAATGTGATTAATTACACTGACCAATTATTGAATGTTAAACCAAACTTGCATTCCTGGAATACTGCTTTAGATCCTACAAATTTTGATAAGTCATATTTTTATTTTATTTTTATTCAAGATATTTTCTTCACTGAACCATGAATTAGAAGTGTATTGCTTAATATCCAACATTTGAGGATTTTTCTACATTCAATACTATACCTCAGAGAAGAAATAATAGAAAAATGTAAAATACAGAACATGCAATAGAGACATACAATAAGAAAACCCCCAAAGCTCTCTCTTTCAAAAAAATCAGTAAAGTAGATAAATGCTTATTAAGACTGCTTTTCAAATTATCAATATCAGAAATGAAAAGGTTAATATCAGTATAGGCTTATTTGGCTCGTTATTCTGGCAGCTGGAAAGTTCAATTGGGCATCTGCATGTGGTGAGGGTTTCTGGCTGCTTCCACTCACAGTGGAAAGTGAAGGGGAGCTGAGTGTGCAGAGATCCCATGGTGGGAGAGGAAGCAAGGTTGGTGGTGGGGAAGCTGCCAGGCTGTTTTACAACCAGCTCTCAAGGGAATTAACAGTGAGAACTCACCCCCAAGGGGGTCAGTGTTCATTGCATTCTAGTTGTTAAATATCTTGGATATCACCCTGCATATAGGACATCTACATAACAGGGTGGCTGTGATGTTTATGTATGTGCTTGAAACTTGGTGAGGGCTCAGTATGTGCTAGTAGCTTCTCCCCTGCTTTCTTACATTTGCTATTCTTCTTGGCTGGAGCTCAGAGTAACTGTGAACATTTCTAAAATAATGTAGGAGTACAAATGGATTTCTCAAAAGTAGATGAAGCAATTATTTCCAGTTCAGTCTCTGGTGGACTCTGGGGCCGGTCTATTGGTTAGACTTAATGAAAGTTGTGTTGCCAGGATCAGCATCACCAGTGTGACTGGGGAGAATGTGAGAAAAGTAACATCTCAGGCCCCACCCTGGACCTATGGAATTAGAATCTGCATTTTAACAAGAACTTCAAGGATATTGTTTCACACATTAAAGTGTTAGAAGCATTGGTCCAGGGCATTTGTGTTAAAGTGACCCAGATCTAGAGTCTCTGGGATTGAGGCCTGGAAATATACATTCTCAGAATCATTCCAGGCAATTTTTATGCACACTGTGTTTTGAGAATCACACAACTGTAGATTTTTTCCCTGCAGCTGCTTTCTTGTAGTCGGTGAAATGGGTCATCGAGCCAGAGGCAGGCTAAAAAATAATGGTGTTGCCCTCTCGGGAAGTCTATTTTCACAGAGACCCCCTCTGAGTTTTCACACGCCCCCAGACCCCTACTTAGGCTCTCTGTTCAGTCCTGTGCTTAGCCAAGACCAACTACAGGTCAGGTTGAGGAGTGGAACTGTGGACTTCACAGTTGTTGCTGGTATTGTTGGCTCTGATGGGAGGAGTTGCAGGTATGTGCAGGTTTCTCATCACCTTCCTTCTGCAGGTCCCCAGGCCCCAGGTTTCCTTTCCCAGATGTAGAGTTATTGTGCCCTGAGATCTCTCCTTACCTCCTGACATGATTCAAGAAATTCATCTAAAGTTACGATGCCATCTTTATTTTTGTCCATTTTCTGAAAGACATAACAGAAAGCACTTTATGGAATCTGGTGATCTCCATTCCAAACCTTACTCCCCTGCTTTCTTGCTGGAGCTCAGAGTAACGAGCTGGAGCTCATTTCATTCATTTCCATTAACCAACTTTGCCCTGAGAATGAGAATTGTCTTTCACTGGCCAGACAACTCCAATTAGGTTCTGATTACAAAACTTTGAGCCCCATGAGCTTCCTTAAATCAAAAGGCTTGCTCTGGACACTCATCACCTCACTGCTGGCTTATTCTGCTTCTTCTGTAGACTCCCTGCTACCCTGTCCATCTGGCAGAACACTGGGCACAAGAGGTTCTGACTCTGGCCTGTTACTTGCTGTACAAACTTGCACAAGGCCAGAGAGGACTCTCTTTTCCCATCTGCAAAGTGGGAGGTTGAACTAGAGTGAGCTCTGATATTCTCTGATACTCCACCGCTAGATTAATTTTTTCCTAAAATGCCCCAATGATCACACCACTCCCTTAGTCAAGGATCAGCACTAGCTGCCCATCCTTTGCCAGAGCAAGGCCAAACTCTTCCATTTCAAGGTCTCATAATCTGGCCCTATCCTAGTTTCCAATCTTATTTCCCCTTACTTCCCAGACACAAATGCTTAACACCTCCACAATTGTAATTAATGAAGTCTTTTGTGTTTACCCTGATCCCCTAATTTTTATGGATTTATAGTTCATACTATACCCCTAACATTTAATAATATACTTTCTTGTTCTCTTCTGTCATGTACACTTGCAGCTTAAGGAGATCATCTGTTCCTTGAGAACAACGTATCTTATAATTCTTTTCTGTTACCAACCATGCTTAGTACAGGGTTGGACACAAATCACTTGCTCAGATGCTCATGGGTTGACTTGATCTAGGCTGGGCTTACAGATCATGTGCAGGGTGTGTGCACTTACCTGGAAGAAGACGTCCACGTGCTGCCTTGGAGTGTCCTCTTTGAGCACAGGATATGTGTATTTCCCCATCATGTCATAGATGGCTTTGACAATGTCCATCATCTCCTGGAGCAGGGACATAAAAGCACACAGTGTGGAAACCGTGAGGTCAAGCTCTTCCTAGGTGACAGAGTTTGGGGCGCCTTGTGCCCCTTGGCAATGAAAGTGATTAAAAGGTGAGGTCCTTCTTTAGCAGGTGATAGGGAGTTAGAAAGCAAGCAGAAGGGGCTATATTGTGAGAGCCCTTCTTAGAGAGGAGATGGTAGATAATTCCTAAATCCCTCAGAAGCTCATGGGGAGGTTACCTCGTTATGGGCATTGTCTTCAGTGCGGGGTGATGTGTGGGATCCCCATTCACAGGCTTGAGGCAAATAAAATATTATTCTGAATTTTTAAAAAGTTAATGTTCTAGCCTAGAGATTTAAAAATCCCCATAGGTTCTACCACTGTTTTAAGTTAAGAAAAATGAACCAACAGCCAAGATTATCCACAGGGCACATGAGGGCAATAGTTCCACAGACTGAGGCTCTTATTAAAAAGATCAGTTCTCAAGTCCACTCCAAACCTATTGAATCAGGGCATCTTAGGACTCGGTCCTGGGAGTTTCCATGTTTATCAAGGTACATTAGGAACCATTATTCTGATCATTCTGGCCCAACTCAGAATGGGGGTAAAAGAGCGTTTGAGATGTTTGACCTGGTTTCTACAGAGACCTAGGGGACAGTCTCATTCCATGTGCTTATTTTATTTTATTGCCTTTTTTTGCTTAATTTTTGCATATTATTAATAATTTTAGATTTACAGAAAAGTTACAAAATTAGTACAGAGAGTTCATGCATACCTTTCACCCAGTTTCCTCTAATGTTAACAGCTTGCATAACCAGAGCACAATGACCAAACCTAGGAAATTAACATGGCTTCACTATTATTAACTAAACTACAGGGCTTATTCAAATTTTATCAGCTTTTCAACTAATATTGTTTCCCTTCAATGATTCTACATTGCATTTATTTGTTGTGTCTCCTTAGTCTCTTCTAATCTGTATGAGTTTCTCATTCTTTTTTTTTTTTTTTTGAGACAGGTTCTTGCTCTGTCAGCCAGGCTGGAGTGCAGTGGCACAATCCCCGTCGCTGCAGCCTCGACCTCCCAGGTTCAAGTGATCCTCCCGCCTCAGCCTCTCAAGTAGCTGGGACTACAGGCAAGTACCACCACACCTGGCTAATTTTTTGTAGAGATGGGGTTTTGCCATGTTGCCCAGGCTGGTCTCAAACTCTTGGACTCAAGTGATCTTCCTGCCTCTGCCTCCCAAAGTGCTGGGATTATAGGCATGAGCCACCATGCCCAGCCTGAGTTTCTTTGTTTCCTTGTCTTTCAGGACCTCACACTTTTGATATGAGTACAGGTCAGTTGTTTTGTAGAATGTCTCTCAATTTGAGTTAGTACCTGGTTTAGTTATGATTAGATTGAAGTTATGCATTTTTGGCAAGAATACCACAGAAGTGATGTTATAACCTTCTCAGTGCGTCATATCCGGGAGTTACATAGTATTGAGATGTCTTGTTACTGATAATGTTAACCTTGATCACTTGATTAAGGTGGTGTCTGTCAAGTTTCCTTACTGATTTAGTATCTTTCAGTGGATCTTGCCTGCAAAAATTATTACTGTAGTGTTTGCCTGATGGTAATTTTGTATTTCCTTTATTCCTTCCATATTTATTAATTAAAATTCTTCTGTAAGGAAGAGCTGCATTCTCTCCAGCATTTATTTATGTATTCAGTTGTTTATTTACATTAGTATGGACTCATGGACATTTACCATATTTTATAGGTTATAATCCAATACTTAATAATTTTTAATTTTGCTCAAATTGCTCTCATTCTGGCTATTGGGAACTCCTTCAGGTTGACTCCCACAGCTTTTTTTTTAAGCACTTTTATACCTTCTAGCATAATAAAGTACTCCAGGCTCATCTTGTATTTTCTCTTTCCCAGTCTTAGAATCAACTATTCTCCAAGAAGACTGGTTCTGTTTATTGAAGAATGGTATTTAGAAATCAAGGTCTAGGTACTAGGTATGCTCACTGCTACAGGGATGTCATTGCTCTGAGGTGCCCCAACAGATAGAATGAGGAAATATATGTCTCTATCCATGTGTTTATTTTAAAATGTGTGCTTTACAAGCCCTTCACATCTACATGGCCATTGATGCTTTTCCTGTCTGATATATTTTTTTTAATCACAGAAAGGACTTAAAGAGCAGTTTTGTTGTCCTCTCAGGATTTTCGTAGCCTACAACTTGGATGAGATTATCTCCAAATGATTGCCAGGGGAAGAGCCTGCTATCTTTTCTAAGAAGCCACTTATCCACACTTTTTTTTTCTTTTAGGGGGTACTTTACTAATTCTGCCCTCCAGAGAGGTCTGATGGATTAATGGGGAGAATTCTGCCTAGTTTGCAAATTACAAAAAGGGAGTAGGAGCTAGTAAGTTTATTCAGTGATGGAATAATGAGTGAAACAAAGTTGAAGACCAAATAGTATACATCCTATTTCTGTATTTTTTTATTTATGTATTTTTCAAGGTAGTATTTGAATATTTTAGAGTGTCATATATTTGCATGTGTATATAAACATTTAGTTGTTTATAAAATTGAGATATCATACATACCACTTTATCAAGTGATTTAAAAATGTAATATATCATACTAATGTTTATTTTACATTACTCTTTCATGATTTTAAGTGTCCACTGGCTATTCCATTATATGTATTTACTGTAATTCATTTTACAAATCTGCTATTAGTGGATATCATGGTTATCACATTCTGGGGCACTATTACCTGAAGACTCTTCCTGCTTTTAAGTCTTTGTGTCTATTATTTATTTCCTTGGGACATATACCAAGGTGTGGTTTTATAAGGAGAATGGGATGCGTAACTTTCAATGCTTTTGAGACACATTCCTCAAATACCTTTTAGAAAGTTTATTATCAGAACACTCTCAGCAACTATGTATGAAAAACCACTTTCCACCAACCTTCAACAAAGATTTTACAAAACCTTTGCAATTTAATAGATAAGTGATAATTCATTGTTTTTAAAGGTATACATTACTTTCTCAGTGAGGTCTCTAATATATGTATTGACTATTTTTATTTATTTTCCCATGAACTATTTTTTCATCTGCTTTGCTCATTATGTTCATCTATTTCTGACTGGATTGTGAGAGCTCTTTATATATTTGTGTAGATTTATTAAATTGTTAAAATCTCTTAATAGATTTTTAATTTATTTAAAAGATATTTTTATGCATCTACCATGTGCTAGATATTGTGTCAAAGAAATACAAAGATAAGCATGATGAATATGACTCTTGTCTTTGTTAAGATGAGTGTCTACTAAGGAATATCAATCCTTTCTGTCATAAATTGCAGATTTTTTAAAACAAGTTTGTCACTTGCTTTTCAACTTTGTTTATGGTATTTTTTGATATACAGAATTTTAAAATATTTACAGTGTAAAGCCATCAATAATTTAAAAAATTGTTTCTAACTTTGATTTTATGCTTTTTCCATTCTATGATCAGATATTCATATATGATTTTTAGTTCTTTTTTAGTTAAAAAGCAACTGTACATATCTATAGTGATTTTGGGTTTATGGTACCAAGTAAGAATATTTGCTTACTTATTGCCAAAATAGTTAACCAGTTTTCCCAGAATCATTTAATGATTCATTACCTCTCTATTCAATATGCTCCCTTTATTATGAACCAAGATGATATTTGTACCTGGGATTTCTATTTTGTTCCATTAATCTACCTGTTCCTTCTCTGATATTATAATATTTTAATAGTTTCAGCTTTATAATATATTTCAGTATCTGGTAGAACAAATCCCACCATTTTTCTTCTTTTTGAAAATTATCTTTGCTAGTCTCATCTGATTAATCTTCCAATATAACTTTATAACAATTGTGCCAAATTTCTTCCCCAAATAACACTTTCATTTTGATTCAAAATAAATTAAATTTAATTAGAGAAGAATTGCTGTCATTACAATGTTGCTATCTTTATAATATACATCCTTTCAGAAGATGGTCTGTTTCTCTACTTATCAAATGTTTCTTTCTCTTCATCTAAATTATGGATATTTAAAATGCCCATGTGCTTTAAATTTTATTGTGATTACAATGAGAATATTTTTATTATAATTTTCTAGCTAGTCACAACTGATATATTGGCTATACAATTTCTTTTTGTGTATGTATTTTATTACCACTTTGCCAGCTTTTTAAAAGTTCTAATTGTTTTAAGTTAATTTTCTTGCTGTCTTTTTTCTCAGATAGAAAATCATGTCCTTAACAAGGAATGTTGTAATTTTTCATATTTAGATCGCATTTCTTTTTCTGTTTCACTGTATTTGAAGAACTTTCAGGAAATGTTAAACAGTGGTGATGTCTGACAGCGTGCACTCTTGTCTCATCTTTTCTTCAGTGAGAATCTCCGCATGTTACCATAAAGTATGAAGCTGTGTACTAGGCTGGGGTATTTTCCATTATGCTGAAGAAGTATTTTATTCCTAATTAATTGAATCTTGAAAATTATTGTGAATAAATGGTAAATTATATCAAATGTGATTTTAGCATCAAATGGTTTAATCTTTTGATATATTAATATGATAAATTATTTAATAGGCTTTCTCTGCTACTGGGCTATTCTTGCATTCCTGGAATAAACCTTATGTTAGTCATGCGCATTTATTTATTTTATTTTATTGCTTTTTTGAGGAAGGGTCTTGTTCTGTGGCCCAGGCTGGAGTGCGGTGGAGTGATTATGGCTCAGGGCAGTCTTGAACTCCTGGGCTCAAGCTATCCTCCTGCCTCAGCCTTGGAGTAGCTGGGAGCACAGGCACGTGCCACTACACCCAGGTAATCTTTGAATTTTTCTTTTGAAGAGACAGGCTCTCCCTATGTTGACCAGGCTGGTCTTGAATTCCTGGGCTCAACCCATCCTCCTGCCTCAGTCTCCCAAAGAGTTGGGATTATAGGTATGAGCCTTTAAACAAAGCACTGGCATTAATTTCTTATTACCTCATTTAGGATTTGTAATGTATATTTTGAATGATATTGAGTTATTATTTTCTCTTACCTGCTTTATTTCACAGGATTTTTTTTCCTTCAACACATTTTTTTGAGTGTCTTCTATTGGTTAGGCGCTTCCCCCTTACACCAAGTTTTTCAACAAATAAATCAAATTTCTTGGAGCATAATTTACTTATAACAAATTCACCCATTTTAAGTGTACTGTTTGATGAATGTTGACAAATGTATCCACCCATGTAACCTCCACCACACTCGAGATATAGAACATTTTCACAACCAAAAGACATCCCTTCACACTTCTTCACGGTGAGTGCCTCTCAACCTTTGACACCAGGCAACCACAGATCTAATTTCTGTTACTATAGATTAGTTTGTATTTTCTAAAATCTCATGTAAGTGGAGTAAAACAGTGTAAATTCATTTGAGTCTGTCTTCATTTACTCAGCGTGAGGTTTATGAGCTTCATGCACATTGCTGCATGCAACTATAACATTCCTTTTTACTGCCGAGTAATATTCCATTGGATGAACAGACTACGATGTATTTACCCATTGTCCTGTTGACAGACATTTGGGTCATTTAAGTTTTGAGATTACTATGAATAAAGCTGCTATGAACATCTTTAACAAGTCTTTATGGAATTACATATTTTTATTTTGGGAGGTAAATACCCAGGAGTGGGACTTCTTTTCTTCTTTTTTTTCTTTTTTTTTTTTTTGAGACAGGGTCTTGCTCTGTCACCCAGGCTGGAGTGCAGTGGTGCAATCTCAGCTCACTACAGCCTCCACTCCCCAGGGTTAAGCAATTCTCCCACCTCGGCCTCCCTAGTAGCTGGGACCACAGGTGCTTACCACCATGTCTGGCTTTTTGTTTTTGTTTTTTGTTTTTTTAGTAGAGACAGTGTCTTGCCATGTTGCCCAGTCTGGTCTCGAACTCCTGGGCTTAAGTGATCCGCCTGCCTCAGCCTCCCAAAGTACTGGGATTACAGGTGTGAGCCACCATGCCTGACTGGAATGGGATTTCTGGGTTGTATGTTAAGTGCATGTTGAGCTTTATCAAAGATGCCACAATGTTTCCCAACGTGTTTGTACTATTTAAATTTCTGCCAGCTATCTATGAGAGTTTCTATTGCTCCACATCTTTGCCAATGCTTGGTATTGTCAGTCTTTTTAATTGTGGCCATTCTGTGCAATTGTATTTCATTATAGTTATAATTTGCATTTCTTTGAAGACAAGTGATATGGAGCAACCTTTCATGGGCTTACTGGCCATTCACATATCTTCTTTTCTTAAGTATCTCATCAAATCTTTTGTCTATTTTATATGAAGTTGTTTATCTTTGTATTAAATTATAAACGTTCCTTATATATTTTGGATGCCAGTCTTTATGTTGGATTGGTATCCTGGTATCTTTATATATCTGGTATATAATCTGCAAACATTTTCCCAAGTCCATGGCTTGCATTTCCATTTTCTTAAAGGTGTCTTCTAAGGCACAAAATGTTTAACTTTGATGAAGTCAAATTTATCTACTTTAAAAAATGATTCCTTATCCTTTCCTACTCCAAAGTTGTAAGAATGTTTCTCCTATGCATTCCTTAAGAAAACAGCTTTTGTTTTAATATTTAAGTCTATAATCCATTCCAAGTTGATGTTTATGTTTGGCATGAGGTTAAGGTTAGGGTCCATTTTTGTTTCCAAATGGATATACAGCTGTTACAAAACCATTTGCTGAAAACACGGTTCTTTCCCCTTTGATCTTTTTGGCATCTGTTGCGTTGACATATGGGTGGGTCTATCTCTATTTTTAAAAAATATTTATTTTTTATTTTTAATTTTTGTGGGCACACAGTAGGTGTATATATTCATGGGGTACAGGACAAGTTTTGATACAGGCATACAATGTGTAATAACCACATCATGAAAAGTGGGTATCCATCCCTTCAAGCATTTATCCTTTGTGTTACAAACAAACTGATTACACTCTTTTATTAAAATGTTCAATTAAATTATTGACTACAGTCGCCTTGTTGTGCTATCAAATACCAGGCCTTATTCATTCATTCTATTTTTTTTGTACCCATTGACTGTCCTAACTTCCCCCACAGCCCCGCTACTATCCTTCCCAGCCTCTGGTAACCATCCTTCTACCCTCTATCTTCATACTGTTTTGATTTTTAGATCCAACAAATAAGAGAGAACATGGGATGTTTGTCTTTCTGTGCCTGGTTTATTTCACTTAACGTAATGACCTCCAATTCCATCCACGTTGTAGATGATTAAATCTCATTCTATTTTATGGCTGAAGTACTCCATTGTGTATAAGTACCAGATTTTCTTTATCTATTCATCTGTTGATGGACACTTAGGTTGCTTCCAAATCTTGGCTATTATGAACAGATCTGCAACAAACATGGGAATGCAGATATCTCTTTGATATACTGATTTCCTTTAGTTGGGGTATATATCCAGCAGTGGGATTGTTGGATCATATGGTAGCTCTACTTTTAGTTTTTTTGACTCTCTATTTTGATCCACTGATCTATATGTCGATCCTTATGCCAGTTCACCACCATCTTGACTACTGCACCTTTTCATTAAGTCTTGAAGTAAGGTAGGTTTAGTCCTCTAACTTTGTTCTTTTTTCAGTTGTTTTGGTCATTTTAGTTTTTTTTGCATTCCCATATCAACTGCTACAAAATAGCTGCTGGGATTTTGATTGAGATCGCACTAAATATTTAAATCAAATTTGGAGAATCCACATCTTAACTATATTGGGCCTTCCAACTCATGAGCATGATATACCTCTATGTTTATTTAGTTCTTTACTTTATTTCAGCAATATTTTATAGTTTTCAGTGTATGAGTCTTGCACCTATTTTGTTGAATTTTTCTCAAAGTAATTTGTGCTTTTTGATGCTATTTTTTCTTAATTTAATTTTCTGGTTGCTTGTTGGATGTAGAATTATAAATGATTTTTGTAAATAGAACTCATGTCTTCACTTTGTTAAATTCACTTATTATTTTTAGCAGTTTATTTGTAGACTCTTAGTATTATCTATTAATACAATTATACCATGTACAAATAGAGACAGTTTAATTCTTCCTTTCCAGTCTATATCCCTTTGGTTTCTTTAAATATAGTGAATTATATTGATTGATTTTTGAGTGTTAAACCAAACTTGCATTCCTAGAATAAAACTCACATAGTTGTAGTGTATCATCCTTTTTATATATTGCTGGATTCAATTTGCTCATATTTAGTGAAAGCTTTTTGTATCTGTGCTCATGAGGGAGACTGTTTTGTAGTTGTTTCCTCTCATAAGACCTTTTATTCTTTGGTTTGGGTATCAGGGTACTATTGGACTTATAAAACGAGTTGGAAAATGTTCCATCCTCCTCTGTTTTCTAAACTTTTTTTGTAGGATTGGTATTAGAATTCACCAGTCCACCATCTGGGCCTATAATTTTATTTGGGAATGGTTTTTAACTGTGAATATAATTTCTCTAAATGATACAGAGCTAGTCAGATTTTCTGATTCTCTTTAAGTCTGTTTTTGCCTTTTGTGTCTTCCAAAAAACATGTTCATCTAACAGCTTCCCAGGGGAATATGGATGAGCCCCTTACCCTAGCCCTCCACCATCTGACTCTGCTGACCTGTCAGCCTCATCCTGCATCAGTCTTCGGCTTCATACTTTCATCTGAAGCCTTTCTGTTTTTCAAACACATGAAGCTCTGTCTTGCCTCAAAGCCTCTCTAGTGGCTGTTCCTTCTGCCTGGAACACTTTTCATGGCTTTTTGTATAAGTGGTTCCAGCATGACAACACCTCCTTAGAGAGGCCTTTGCTAACCTTCCCTGCCAAAATATCTCCTACCTGTTGATTCCTTTTGGGCCTGTTCATTGTCCATCTCTCTATACTGCTCCAGCGTGGGGCCTAGTCTGATGGTTCACCTCTTTACCTCCAGCACCTGGAATGCCTAATAAGCCTTCAAATGTGTGTTAATTAAGAACATGACTAAATGAATGAGGAATGAAAGTTGGATAAACTCTCTGAGCTTACAGAGAGAAGCTTGCAGGGTTGAGGTGAAGATGAGCGCTGATATCTATATCTCCAGGCACTGTGCCCGGCACACGGGAGCTCAGTAAGTGGAGTGTTACAGGATGCCAAATTCCAGCTTCCACTGAGATACCAGGATACAGTGGACACCAAAGTGAGTTTTGAGATAGATCTGAGAGTATTTCACTGGCTAGAGACATGTCTTCTGAGGTTCTAAAAGTACGAAGCGGTGAAGATTCAGAAATTATTTGTGATAATTTCTTTAAAAACAGCCGTACCTTCCATTACCGCCTTGGAGGTTATATTAGTAGGTGAAATAGTTTAAGGCCAATATGACCCAATTGTAGGTTCCCCTTCCTTAAAAACCTTTCTTTTCTATTCTAGGTGCTGCCTACAGTTCCACCATTTCAACTTTTAGCTTTAACTTGTGGCTTCTAACCTTCCCAAATGCAGGTTCCCTAGGGAAGAGTAACTCTTTACACTTAAACAAGTCATTTTTACCCACTGTGTAATGTCTACTGAATCTAGGTGACCCAGTGAGAATGAATCCGTTTAATCCTTTCTGGGCGCTTGGGAACAGGGCAGGGTAGGGCAATGAGGGAGGCCTTCTTTATTTTGCCAGGGACCAGCTCTGTTAGCCGCAAAGCAGAGCCTGCCTCATTCAGACAGCGCTATCCTCATGCCTGGGGCTGTTTTCTGTAGGATGAGTTACCTTCACTGGAGCCCTCTCACACCCCTGGCCCTGGCTCACTTACCTCTTTGTTTATGTATCCATCCTTGTTGATGTCATACAAATTAAATGTCCACCTTAGTTTCTCGTGGACAGTTCCTCTCAGTAAAATCGACAGAGCAGTTACAAAGTCCTGAGAAGGGGAAAAGGCAGGAGTGACATTAACCATCAAGTCATCAGGCAGGGTGAAGCTGTGACTTTGGGTCAGACTGTGATACTCTCACAGAATGGTGTCTCCCGCGTTCTCTTGTCTGCCTGGAGGATGTGGCTATGCTCTGTGAAGAGCTCCTGCCTTCGGGTCCCTACCCTGCCCCATTTTTTTTTTTTTTTTTTGCAAGGTGCCCCCTTGAGGAAGAATGGAGCTCTGAGACACACAGATCAATGCAGCCAGCCCTGTTATTGCCTTATCCGTGGCTGCAGTGGTCTGTCTATCATCCCAGTGGCCATATGGTCTAGTGGCTGAGGACGTGGACTGTCGGAACAGTCTGTATTGAGGGTCATTCTGCCTGCATTCAAATCCATCCTTTATCATTTGTGTGTTCTTTGACCTTGGGAAAACTACTCTATCTCTCTTTGCCTTATTCTCCTCTTCTGTAAAAGGGTAATAAATAATAAAACCCTAGCCTATAGGGTTATTGTGGGGATTAGAGTAAATGAGTTAATACATACAAAGCCCTAAGTACAGGGGCTGCCACTGGGAAGCAGTGTGCCTGGGAGCTCATACACTGTTGTTGTTAGTCCCCTGAGTCCCTGAGTTCCTGCAGCCCAGGGAAAGTTGCTGCTGCTTTTTCCCATCTTTAGGAAATGCTTAAGAATGGATAAATGTGTCTTTGGTCTGACTGAGAGCTTTTGATGATCCAGCCCTTCCCCCAATGCCTTGAGATTTAGAGGGGGAGGTGATGCAGAACCAGAGGACTCCTAGAGTGGACCCCAGATGAGCGTACCTCGAACTTCACGGAGCCTGTCTGAGTGGTGTCGAAGGCATTGAAGAGGTAATGGGCATACGTGCTGGCATCTACAAGGCAGAAAAGGAGGGCAGGTGATGGGGGCAGGAATTCCACACAGGGAGAACCTTCCAAACAAGGCAGGGCTTCAACAAGAAAGAGAGGAGAGCGATGCTAGGGTGATGGAAAGGAGAAAATTATGGAGTGGGGCCCATTGACTCAACTCTTTGGGTTTGGGTGGGAAGTTACATCTAGCAAAAGGTGAGATGAGCCCTGGCCCCTCCCTCTAGCCATCGTGAGAAAACCATTCTCCTGCCTGTCTATGCATGGAATTGTTGGTGTATGAATGACACAGTGACTGCATGACAATGTTCTTCTGAATGGCCATGCAATGCCTGGGATGAGCACTCACTCCCGAGTAGAGAGACTTGAACTTGGATGCCGCTGTACTACATAAGCTGTGTGACTGTGGGCATCAAGCATGACCTCTCTGAGCTTCCCTTTCCTACCTCTCTACAATGGGATGTAGCAAGACCTATCTCTTGAAATTTTTTAAAAAGTATTTTAAACTAGAGGTGTGCCTGGCATACAGTGAGAACTCAATAAACAGTGGCTCAGTGGAACTCAGCAAACTGCAATTCTGGGGCCTGCATGGGACAAAACTGCCTCCCTCACCCGATCTGGGTAGGGCCCCCACACACCAAGGAAGGCATCTGTCTGCTGCCAAAAAGGCACATGAGAAACAGGGCCCAAGAAGTGTTTGGAATGCTTGGATCTGCATTTTATCAGGATCCAGGGAAGGTGTCTTGCAGGAGACAGCTCTTGGAGACAGGATGCAAGGTGGCATGTGACACATGGAGGCCACAGGAGCCACCGATGTGGTCCCAGGCCCATGGGGACAGTGCTGGTTCCCACAGGAGTCCGGCAGGGCAACAGAGCAGCTGTTGTGGGCCTGGCACACTTGTAACCTGGCTTAATAAGCACAACTTTATGTTTCCTGCCTCTTTTTCGATTAGTTTATTTTTATAGTCTTTGGTATTTACTGAAGTTCTTTTACAAAATTCCAGCTTGTCTCAGCTATTTTAAGGAAAAGATTAAAAAATGCCCTGCACAATGGTGGCGCCAGCTTGGCAAAACTTGTTTCAGATCCTTATGGAATTTAATCCTGGTCTGCTACTCACTTGCTGTGCAATCTTGAGTACATTTCTTATCTTCCCCGAAACTCAGTTACCCCATCTGGGATTATAATACCTGCTTTCTAGAGCTGTTCTGAGACGTTGTGATGTTGCATTATCAGCCCTTCTTCCCCTTCCAGGGTGGGTTCGTTTTCAGAGTTCTTTCCTGCTAAAGCTTTGGAGACTCCCACCTCTCACGATGAGGGAGGTGTCCTGCTCTGAATTTGCCCCTTCCTCGAGAAGGAAGCAGATGGCAAGGAAGAGTGGACTTGGAGGAAGGGAAGGCTGCTCACCAGAGAGGGAGCTGCGCAAGATAGATTTCAAGGTCTGACTCACCTCCGTGAGGGAAAAACTGAGCATAGATCTGCTTGAATGTGTCTTCGTTGACCACACCACTGGGGCACTCCTGTGGGAAGGGGAGAGAGTCAGCGGGAGGCGTCTGAGGGCCAGCACTAGGAGAAGACTGGGCCCAGCCTTGGTGTCTGGTGTTCCTCATGATCCCCAGGGGCAGGGACCTGTGCATTTCCACTTCTCCAAAGTAGCCCCATCTCAGGACCGGAGCTGCTTTGCAAAATGATGAGACATTGTCAGAGAATGGGCACTGTGAGGTGGAGAGATCTGGGGCTTTAAGATCAGAAAAACCTAGGTTTAAATCCTGGCTCAGCCAATACTAAGCTTTGTGACTTTGGCCAAGCCAGTCTCCGATCCTCAATATCCTTACCTGTAAAATGGGGGTAACAATACCTTCCCCAAGGGTATCTTATGAACCTATGTTAGGTGGTACTGAGTCCATGGTAGATGCCAAGCAGTGTAGATTTCTTCTCTTTTCTGGATGCTGTTCCCTCTGAGCCCAGTGCCTGCCTGGGAAACTTTCCCACAGGATCCTGCTCCAACTCGGCTGCCCACTGCTAATGCTGCCATCAGAAGGAAAGAAGCTCTAATGGTAGGAAACCAGGCACTTGGCATGTGCAGTCAAGGCTAGTGTGGAAGGAAGAGGCATCCCAGCACCTGTCAGATAACTCCCAGGAGGGGCTGGAATCCCTGTAGGTCAGCACTTGGGAGAACATTGAGGCTGTGGTCAGTTTGGAACTGACCCAGCTCAGCTCTACCTACAGACTGCACCTGGAGGGAGGGTGACCAGGTGCACGTCGCTCTAGCCCACGCCACTCCACACCACTCCAGGATTTGGGAATAAGATTGTGTACTGAGAGTTAAACTTAAAAAATAAATTAATATCCAGGATTGTACCTGAGAGCTCTCAAACTGGCCTGAGAATGCAGGAACATAGTAATGTATTTAAACTAACAACTAAACAAGGAACTCCCGTCCTCTGACTCCACTTTTGATTGTAACCTGGCTTCCATGTGGCTTCCAAGGACAGCGGGTCCCAGCGAAGGGAGAGGAGTGTCTGGTTCCACTGTCAGTTCTATTTCCCATGGTAAATTAATACACCAACATTCGGCTTACACATCAGTCTCGGTGAGCCTGATTAGCGTAAGTCAGCAGGGCCAAATCCCATTATTGTGGGGGCATCACCAGGTTGGAAGGTATGACTATGTTAAGGGCTAAGGCTTGACCCTGGGCCGGGGAATTCCCTGACGATGTGCCACCCTGTGAAGTTTCTGGGCAGTTGGCTGTTTACTGTCTCCTGAGGTTGCTCCATCCTTGCCTGGAGCCTTCCTTTCTAGCCAGGTGATCTCCCTCTCATGCCCCCTTTATAGAGCTGGCCTTCCTTGTACAGCCTCACATATGGGAAACTGCCTTATGAGCTCCCTTGGCATTGGGGAGAGTGTAGCCTCACGAGGGAAACCCCCCCAGGCCTTCAGAGCCTGCACGGGTCTTACATTTTTGAAGCCTCGATAAAGGACCTGCAGCTCCCTCTTGGTGAAGTTGGTCTGGGCCTCGAGCTGCTCCAGTCCCTCAGGCCGATGGCAAACCATGGTCATCTCCAGCTCATCTTCAATCTTATCTGGAACCAGAGGAGATGGCATTGGAATGGTTGAGCTTGGGAGTCACTCTTATTAGGTAACAATCTGAGCTGTCAAAAGAGTGGTGTCATGACCTGGGATCTAGGGCTGTGGGCTGGGGTCACACTGCCAATGGCCTTCCTATCTTGAACCCCACTTCCCTGCCCTGTCAGCCTCTGTGTCAGACACCACATAGGGAGGGGGCTTCAGCATTGGAGAGAAACATGTTCCCAGTGGAGGTGAAGGCAGAAGTGCTCAAAATAAATCCATATGAAAACATTTTCCTTGCTTTAAAAATAACTTCTTTGCATATTCAAATTGTTTCCCATGAAACTTCTAAATATTCCAGAGACACAGGCAAGTAAGCAGAATGATAAACAACTCTAGACAGCAAAGGGAAACAAAATTATTTAAAGAAACAGTAAACTCTCACCACTGGGGCCAACTAGGAATGGATAGCATGATTTAGCAGAAAGTTCAAATTACAGCATGTTAAGTATTAATGATAAAAATCTGAATGTATTTACAGTGTATTGTTTTGTAATGTCTACTAGATATCCTTAAATACTAGGAAAATATCTTAAACGGGAGCAACTTTGTACAAATCATTTGAAAGGCTCTAAAAACAGTTGTTGTAAGTAGTAGTTTAAGTATGCCTCCCATATGGACTATAATGTAATATAAGATTGCATTAGTTATTTAGAAAGTGTCTGTCAATTAAAGCAAGGAATCTGCCCATCTCCCACTGAAGGATCACAAAGTCCAAGTCAGTGGAATTTTCAACGTTTTACCATCACAGAGGGGTAGGTGAGTGATTTCCTTTGGGCCCTGCCAGAATGCTTTCTATAAACTTATGCCAGTCAAGAATCAATTGCCATCTAACCTTCTCTGCCTGTTGTTGTCAGGCAGACATTACCAAATCCATCTATTGAACAACTGTAAATCTGGGCTGGCAAGAATAGTGATGAGATGGGTGGCTGCTGGGAATATGCACGGACCATGTCTCATCCCGTGGCAACCCACAGAAAGCACAGGCTGAGTTTCCACGTCAGAGAACAAGGTGAGCAGGTGTATTAAATTGTGTGCATTTCTCTCATCAGTGTTGGTCTCATTGCACCAGATTTTCCCTGAAATTGTCACTTTCCCTTTTGAGACTTTGATCCCAATACAAAAGGAATCCATCAAATTAAGTTTGTGTCTTGTACATATCCCCAAAGGTGATGAATGTTCGTGTGAGGCTCCAGTAACTTGGTAACAATTCCTAATTGCCATCTTTCTCATGTGCTGGGCAATACATACCACCTTATCCTGCTGAGACTAAGGCAGATGATTTGTTAGAAATTAGATGCTGCTTACGCCACAGAGAGACAAGTGGCTAGTTTCCCCAGAATTCATAATTCTTACAGAGCCTTTAATTATTGTTATGTTTGTAGCTAACAAGATAAGTAGCAATTATCTAAATGCTGAAGCATTTCTATGTAAATGAAAGGGCTTATTCTCAAAAAGAATGAAAGAAAGAAAAGGAGAAAAATTCACATAAGTCTAATTCAGAATGCTTATATACATATTAATATTTTACATCTATTTTAACCCATTTTAACAGAGAAATTAATTGTTGGTTTAAATCTCCTAGCATTAGATCTAAAAGCATTTTTATTTTTAAAATGCACATCTGTTTAATTGTGCATATATTCACAAGAAACTTCTGAAGGGGCTGCAGAGGTTTGCACATCCCTCCTTTGGCCCCTTAGGAATTCCCTGGGTACTGCCCAGGTGGCTTGAGTAAAGAAAGGAGATGAAGCAAAAATCACATTAAAATGCGAATAAAGAAAATGGGAATATTGTATTTTTTGAGTAAATGAGGTATTCTTGAAGACATCCTGTATACTGTTAGATTTATCTTAGCCAGAAGCGTGAAAGGGTTTTTTGCAGTACACTTAATTCCTTGATCTTCCTGTGACTGAATTCCTCACAAGCTCAGGGAAATTTCTTTGCAGGAGCTGGAGAGACTCTTTCTGACTCAAGAAACAGCACTTGTTTCCCATCACCTTCATAAAAAATGCACTAAGTAATTATTGAGATATCAACTATTAAACCCACTTCATTAAGGAGGAACTGGACTTTATTAATAAATGAGTTGTTTGCTGTCTGGGTAGCAGGATCAATTTCCACATCAAACAGATTCTGTAATATCTGCATATTTGGATACTGACTGCCAAGCTTTTGTTTTGTTTTTCATTTTCATCATTGGCTAAGTGTCAGGCTGTGGTAACATCGGTTGTGGAAGGAAATTTACTTCTTTGGGGCTCAAGATGCTGGGAAGTAGCCTGCCTGTGGATGTTAGGTAAACCAGTGGCCCTCTCTTTCTTTCTTCTTTCTTTTACTGTATTTTATAGTAAGAACTGTAATTTATGTCACAATCCAGTATACACATATATATAAGTGAAATGTTAATGAAATATTTTGAAACAAAAACTCCATGAAATGATCCCGTCCCTCACTAAAGTGAGCCGTGCTCCGGTCTTAGTTTTAATGTATTCCTTTGTAAACCCGTGCTGGTTGTGACTCTCACGGGTCATGACTTTTGATTGGATAGCACTGATTTAACTTGTCTACAGCTGTGGCAACCTCACAGGGGTGCCCACGCTGCCGCTCTCACATCAGCTCTCCATTCCCTTTCTTTGTATGCCTCATGGTGCTGGCCACCGTAGATGCATTCACAAGAAACTTTAGAGGTGACGGGCAGCGGTTTTCACCACCTTCCTGTTGCCGCCCGGGGATTCCCTGGATAAAGCCCAGGTAGTCCCAGTAAAGGAAGGAGAACGGCCCCGTTCCCTGCGTGCAGGAGGAGAGAAGAGCATGAACCCATGGGGAGCCTCCTTGACAGTTTCTTCTGAGGTTTGTTCAAAGTCTCCGATGCCAGATGTTGCTAGTCATTACTTTGTTATGAAAGATAATGATGAGCCAGTTACTAAGTCAGACTTGAGTTTGAATGGTTGAGATAAAAATTAACTTGAGATGTAATACTGTGGCGATAACTACATAACAAGAATAAATTAAAGCACCTTCTGTTTGTAAAGTACTTTTAAGCCATTCAATGTTCTCATGCCTGTTGTTCCATAACCTTCTGTGTGATGGGAGTGAGGGGACCATTGCCCTGCGCATGTGATATTAAGAAGTGATTTTCTAACTGTGAGTGCCTCACACAATGATGAATACCTATCACTAGGGGCAAAGAGAGATGGCCGACTCTAGAGGATGCTACACGGGAAATTCTCAGATTGAGTAGTAGATGATTTAGATTAAGTGATCCTTAATGTTTTGGGATCATAGACTCTTCTGAGTGTGGAATGAAGGCTTTAGACTCTCTCAGAAAAAAAAAAATGCACAATCACTGCACGTTTGCCTATTCAGTCGTGTGTCGCTTAACAACAGGGATACGCTCTGAGAAATGGGTTGTGAGGCGGTTTTGTCATCGTGTGAACATCGTGGAGTATACTCACACAAACCTAGATGGGGTAGCCCTGCTACACACCTAGGCTGTATGGTATGGCCTTTTGCTCCTAGGCTATAAACCTGTACGGCGTATTACTGTACTGAACGCTGTAGGCAATTGTAACACAATGGTAAGTATTTTAAGTATTTGTGTATCTAAACATACTAAATTTAGAGAAGGTACAGTAAAACTATGGTGTAAAAAAATAAAAAATGGTACAACTATTAGGGCACTTACCATGAATGGAAGTTACAGGACTGGAAGTTGCTCTGGGTGAGTCAGTGAGTGCTGGTGAGTGAGTGTGAAGGCCTGGGATATTACTAAACGTGAGGTAGGCGTTATACATACTGTACGCTTAGGGCTATACTATATTAATAAAAATTTTTTCAGTAAGAAATTAATCTTAGCTTATTCTAACTTTATTTTACAAGCTATTTGGTTTTTTTCAAACTTTTGGATTCTCTTATGATAACACTTAGCTTAAAATTCACATTGCCTAGCGGTACAAAAATATTTTTCTTTATTTTCTTATTTTATAAGCTTTTTGTCTATTTAAAAATTTTTTATTTTTATTTTTTTCTTTTAAAACCCTTTTTTTTGGTTACAAATGAAGACACAAACACACACATTAGCCTGAGCCCACACAGGGTCAGGAACATCAAGATGTCACTGGGCAATAGGAATTTTTTAGCTCCGTTATAATCTTATGGGACCACAATTGTGTATGTTGTGTTGTTGATGGAAACGTTGTTATGCAGAGCATGACTGTATTTTCGGTGAGTTTCTGTATCTGTTAAACACATCCAGCCCATGCTAAGCTATTCTAGCATAGGAGATCTCTTCTAAACCTTGTCACTAACTGGCTTTGTCTGAGTCCTAAGTCATTGAGCAATGGGTGACAGATCTGGACCTAGAATCCAGCCAGTCTGGATCCCTTTCATGATATCTGGTTTCCACTTGTCCCCACAGTGGATTCTGCTTTCCTCAAGCACAAATTGCAAACTGGCTTGTAGCCAGCCTTGCAGCACCCCTGCTCCTACAAAGCTGTGTGCTTGTGTACCAGTTAGACCTGGACTATGAGCAGTGGGAGGACTCACACCTTGGGTCTTCTCCCCAGTGAGGTGTCCCCTCTGTGAGGCTCAGGACAGTGACCATGACCATCTCCTCCCTGGACTGGGCAATAGTGCCTCCCTCATGGTGTCTCTGATTTGGACTTTATACTTACCCATCTAGCTTTTTTTTTTTTTTTTTAGATGGAGTTTTGCTCTTGTTGCCCAAGCTGGAGTGCAATGGTGCGATCTCAGCTCACTGTAACCTCCGCCTCCTGGGTTCAAGCAATTCTCCTGCCTCAGCCTCCATGGTGTGCACCACCATGCCCGGCTAATTTTTTTATACTTTTAGTAGAAACAGGATTTCACCACGTTAGCCAGGCTGGTCTCAAACTTCTGACCTCAGGTGATCTGCCCGCCTTGGCCTCCCAAAGTGCTGGGATTCCAGACATGAGCCACTGCACCTGGCCACCTGTCTAGCTTTGAGGTTACAAAATAGTGATCCTTGGCTTGGGTGTGGCCCAAAGATAGGTCTTGTTTGACCTGTAAAATGTGTCTTAATTATTTTGGAATTAGTTGTCCATGTTTAAAGATAAGAGATCCATGTACAAATCTGGATGTCTGATTTGTCTTAGAAAATGGGATTATCTGACAACTTTGGTCTCAAATTCAGACACTTCAGCCGCCTAGTAGAGCCGAACACTGGCTGTCCCCTCTGGGCAGCCACAGCCTCTAGGATGCCCTGTTGTTCACCCCTGGCTCACAGAATTCGTTTATGCTGCCTGCCCTGTGCAACAGGCATTGAGTTTTTGGTTTTTGATCTATACCTACTTACCCTCCCACCTACAAACCACATAGTCTGCTCCTCACTGTTTATTTAAACACATGCCACTTTGTTGCACAAAGGACTTGAAGCTGATTATAGGAAATAAATATGAAATAAAAAGAGATGAAGTAATGAGAAAAACTGCCTCAGTAAATGTTGATTAGATTAGGAGGTGAAGACCATGGGGAAAAAGAGAACACGGAAATTCAGGCCATTTATTTGAAGCAATTACTACACTTGAGCTGCAAATGGGCTCTGAGTTTTTACAAATGTCTGTGAAAGGAAAACATAACCATTTCTTAGGGGGAGCAAAGCTTTTCCTGTAACTTGTCTCTAAAAGAACATTTCCAACTGTTTCTATATACGCGGGGCTTGCTAACAAAGGGCACAGAGAGCTGGTGCATGAGAAGACTAATTACAAAACATGAACTTGATTAAGAAGCTCTGCCTTTGCAAGTCATGTGACCAAAGTCAAGTTAGTTTAAACTGTTTTTTACCTCTCTGATACTGGTAATACCACCAGGCGATGTCTAGGAAAGAGTGAGAAAAGATTTTACCAAATCCATTCATCAAAAAGCAAAACACACTTTTATTGTCAATGGAGAGAGGCCGCTCTGAGGGTGTCCACGTCGTCCAGCTTGACATACGCGAAGAGCCTCTCGGTAGCAGAGCTGGAGCTGAGCTCCCTGTCCTTTTCCCATGGTCAGAACAGGCAAGAGCAGTGGGTTGCCTCCCAGTGCCCATGGCTCCCGCAGGGGGCTCATTGAACATGCCCTCAGCCATGCAGTCATGCAGCCTGCAGAGATGGGATGGCACATGGCAGAGATGTGCGATGTTGGATGGGTCCTTGGAAACACCCGCATGTTTGACTGAGGAGTGGCTTATAAGATACCCTCCACAATCAGGAGGCCCCCATTCTCCCTCTCTCTTCTTTGTGATTGGAAGCTGCATATCTTGTAGGATTATTTGTTTGCTCACTCAATAACTGTCAATGAAGTATCTACTAGGTACAAGTCAGTGAATAAAACAGCTGTGTTCTCTGCCCCCTTGGAGCTTACAGTCTACAAGTTTTTGCTTCTTTCTTCCCCCATTAAGCTTGATTAGTAACCAGATGCAGAAAAAGAAAAGGGCAGTTGCAGAAGAGGGTTAGCACATTAGGATGTGTGGCATAGTGGATGCTGGCCAAGTCCCCCATTATGCTGAATATAAAACACAAGACAAAATACCAAACCTGGAAAATTATCCATGGCACAGTGGAGCTGGGTGAGTCCAAGGTCCCAGGGAGCTCCACTAGATACTCTTCTGCTGGCCTGTGTGGGTCTGTTTGGTGGTCAGCATGGTTTTCCTCTGTAGGCTTTTATTTGAACTTCCACCTGTCTTGCCAGCACCCCTGACCACGAGTGTGTAAGGCAGCTCAGCCACCATCTTCAGTGTGTATTAGTCTCTCTCTTGTCCCCCAATCTGCAACCCCAGACAGCAGAGGCTTATTTTCCTGCTGCTCTTCAAAGTGATCGTATAGGTGGGCATCCATTGGAATGTTTTCACTCATTTCCTGATCTGTATTCCATGTGAGAAACTTATTTTGCTGGATTTAGTTGCCCCTTTGATCATTCTGGTTAGGTGGCATTTGTATTTATTGATTTTTTTACAAATATGCTTTATTTTTAGAGCTGTTTTAGGTTACAGAAAAATTGCACAGAAAATATAGAGAGTTTCTGTATATTCCACCCTCACAGCTTCTCCTATTATTCACATCTTGCATTGTTGTGGTATATTTGTTCCAGTTGATGAACCAGTATTGATATGTAAATATTAACTAAAGCCTATAGTTTACATTAGAGTTCATGCTTTGTATTGTACAGTTCTGTGGGTTTTGACAAATGCATGATGTCATGTATCCACTGTTACAGCATTATGTAGAACAGTTTCACTGCCCTGAATGCTTTGGTAGCATTTTAATGTGGATATGTTTAGAAGCATTGACATGCTCTGGCGTGCCAGGAATGTCATAGGTATTAGGAGAGAGATGAAAAGACATAATACCTGTTTACATGAGTTCTCAGACTGGTGAGGAGGCATACACATAGACACATAGACCATGGATTAGAAACTCAAATGCCAGTAGTCATTGGCAGGTAATTCAGATGAGGACAGATGGTGGGTGTACAACTATAGAGAGTGGTGGGAACTGAGAACTGGAGAGTAACCTGCTCCATGAAAGGGAAACAGTTGTTACTCAACCAGTTCTTATCATGCAGTCATTTAAGCCCCGTGAGTCCAGATCTTTAGATTTTTCAAGAGATGCCATAATTAATGGTGGTTTGTTTCCCGGTTCTTAGCTGTTATCAATGAATTTGATGTTTAGAACATACAGCATGTACCATATATAACACACCTTTGGGAAGGATGTTGTTGGTTGCTGGTCTAGAATTTTTTATTGGCAAATCATTTCAAAACAGTGTTGACATGGTTAAGAACTGGGAGCTGAGGGGAGGAAGCTCTTAATGCCTCCTGGGTGGCATGGGACTAGAAGGGATGTCAGAGAAGGCTTCAAGGGGAAGTGATAATTCAGTTGAGTGTTGAAGAATGAGGGAACAAGGGAACAGCATATGCAAAGGCATAGAAGTTGAAGATCCCAGGAGTGGTGAGCTCTCCTATGCAGGGCTGGAATCCCTTGAGAACAACTGGAAAAAAAAGGATTTTTTTTAAAAATCTCATCATTTTTGACGGCTTTGGAGAGCTACCAAGGCAGCCTGCATGAAAACAGCTCAGTCCCTGTTTGGATTAAATTTATCTGCCTTTGCTCTATTACCTTTCTGAAGCTGAAGACTCAACCAGATAGATGACACATTTTTTATTCCAATGTGCATCCTTCAGTAAAAATGTCAGGCATATTAAGAGACAAGACCAAGAGAAAAAATAGAATATAGTAATAGATCCACAGCAGATCTAGATAATCAGATTAATCATATCTGGGCTTTAAAATAATGGTGAATATTTGCTCAAGAAAATATACAAAAAGCTAGATAATTCCACCAGAGAACCAGAATATATACAAAAGGTCAATTAAAAATTGTAGAATTAAAAGATATATTATCCAAAATTAACAATTAAACAGACCAATTTAAAAGCAGGTTTGACACAGATTAAGAGATAATAAATGACTTGGTAGATAAGTCAATAGAAAAATACATAGATGCACAGAGAGAGAAAAGAATAAAATCACAGGCCAGATACAGTGGCTCATGCCTGTAATCCCAGCACTTTGGGAGGCCAAGGTGGGTGGATCACTTGAGGTCAGGAGTTCGATACCAACCTGGCCAACATGGGGAAATCCCGTCTCTACTAAAAATATGAAAATTAGCTGGGCATGGTGGTGCGTGCCTGTAGTCCTGGCTGCTGCTTGGGAGGCTGAGGCAGGAGAATCACTTGAGCCCAAGGGGTGGAGGTTGCAGTGAGCTGAGACTGTGCTACTGCACTCCAGCCTGGGCAACAAAGTGAGATTCCATCTCAAAAAAAAAAAAACAAAAAACAAGAAAAAAGAATGGAATCACAGATAAACTTGCATAAGAGACATATGAGACATGATGAAAAGTTTGAACATATGTATAATTGGAGTCCCAGAAAAGAAAAAGATAAATAATGATAATGAAGCAATATTTAAAGGGCTAATAAATGAAAAATTTTAAAAAATGAGTGAAATATATCAAGCCACAGAGTCAAGGAGCACTACAAACCCCAAGCAAGATAAACACAAAGAAAACCACTGATAAGAACATCAGAGTAAAACCACTGAAAAATTAAAAAATAGAAAATCTACAATACAAGATAGAAATCATCAGATATAAACCAAACCCTGATTAAATGCTGCTTGTAAGCATAAGGGCACAGAAAGTAAAAGTAAAATGATGGAAAAGGATACACCATGCAAACATAAATCAAGAAAGGCTGGCACAGCTATGTTTACATCAGCTAAAGTAGATGTTAAGGCAAGTAACTTTGCTAAAGATAGAGAATTCTCATGTAAAAGGGCCTATCTACTAGGAAGATAAAACAATTCTAAATTAATATGTCCTAATAATGTAGCTTCAGAATACAAATAAAGCAAAGACTGATAGAATTAAAAGGAAAAATAATAAATTCACAGTCATAATTGGAGTAATTTAAAAATACCTCTTTCAGTAGCTGATAAACAGACAAAAAAATCAATAGGGGTATAGAAGATCTGAGCAACATAATTAACAAACTTGTCTCATTGAGACGTATGGAGCTCTGCACTCAGCAATCATAAAATACTATAAATTTTTTCAAGTGCACATAGAATATTTACCAAAAGTGATCACTTCCTGGGCCATAAGGCTAATCTCAAAAAAGTTTAAAGAACTGAAGTTATTTAGACTGTTTTTGTCCAGAGTGGAATTAAGCAAGATATCAATAGCCAAAAGAAAACTAGAAAATCCGTGGTGTATATGTGCCACATTTTCTTAATCCAGTCTATCGTTGTTGGACATTTAGGTTGGTTCCAAGTCTTTGCTATTGTGAATAGTGCCACTATAAACATACGTGTGCATGTGTCTTTATAGCAGCATGATTTATAATCCTTTGGGTATATATCCAATAATGGGATGGCTGGGTCAAATGGTATTTCTAGTTCTAGATCCCTGAGGAATCACCAAAAATGATGAATTCATGTCCTTTGTAGGGATATGGATGAAACTGGAAACCATCATTCTCAGCAAACTATTGCAAGGACAAAAAACCAAACACCGCATGTTCTCACTCATAGGTGGGAATTGAACAATGAGAACACATGGACACAGGAAGGGGAGCATCACACACCAGGGACTGTTGTGGGGTTGGGGGCTGGGGGAGGGACAGCCTTAGGAGATATACCTAATGCTAAATGACGAGTTAATGGGTGCAGCACACCAACATGGCACATGTATACATATGTAACAAACATGCACGTTGTGCACATGTACCCTAAAATTTAAAGTATAATAATAATAAAATTAAAAAAAAGAAAACTAGAAAATCCTCAAAAATATTTGGAAATCAAGCAATATAGTTCAATTTCTTTTTTTCTTTTTCTGAGACAGGGTCTCGCTATGTCGCCCAGGATGAAGTGCAGTGGTATGATCTCCACTCACTGCAACCTCTGCCTCCCAGGCTCAAGCAATCCTCCCACCTCAGCCTCTTGAGTAGCTGGAACTATAGGCATGTGTTACCATGCCTGGCTAATTTTTTTGTACTTTTTTGTGGAGATGAGGTCTCACTATATTGCCTAGGCTGGTCTCAAATTCAAGCAATCCTCCTGCTTCGGCCTCCCAAAGTGCTAGGATTATAGGCGGGAGCCACTGTGCCCAGGGTAATTCAATTTCTAAGTAACTTGTGTATCAAAAAAGCAACCTGATGATAATTAAATCATAGTAATTTTGAACTAAATGATAATGAAAATATGACATATCAACACTTGTAGGAAGTTGTTCAAGCTGTACCCAGGGGAAAATTTAAAAGAACATGACATACTTAAGCTGCAAATAATTTGCAGGACTGTGTGCATAAAAACACAGAATGTTGTGCTTCCTCTTGAAATTGTATTCCTAGTATTGGTAGTGGTTCATTTTCAATGTTGCCTGAACTATATTGACTACATGAGACATTGTATTCATGATGGCATGCTGGCATTTGAAGATGTAATCTTTTCTTCCCCTTAAACATGGTTGATTAGTTTGTTCTGGATGAGTTTAGCATCATCTTTTTGATTGACAGCATTCCCTAATATAATCAGGGGCAAAAATCCTCGTTGGTGCTTTCATGGAGCAGAGAGGGGATGGGATGGAAAGTCCCATTTGGTCCTCCAGCTTTAAGTCTTAGATTCTTACAGCCAGGCTTGGAGGGGAGTCAAAAGCCCACTCAGACCCACACAGTGCACACAACTCATCAGCTCTGAGTTTTATAAACTTAACAATGAGCCCCAAGAGTGCTCAGCTTGAGCCTTGATAAAGATTTTCTGAGTGTTCCACGTATTTTTTTCAGTCTTCTTGGTTCAATAAAACTCAAATCATGTTTTGCTTCAAGCATTTGTTCTCTTAATCTTGAAACTCCTCCTGCTCCTTTTAAGCAAAATTGAATTTATACATTTCTCATTCATTTATATACCTCAGTCCTGAAAGTGTCCTGAAAAAAGGAGTTCTTAAAAAAAAAATTTGAGTGTTTCTGCTTCCATTAGATGGAGTTTTCAAGATCAAATGACTTGGAAATTCTTCAGTATTTAGTGTATTTCAGTCGACAGCTCTTTCCCTCCAAATGGGTGTGTTTTTAATGTGGCCTTCAGGTCAGCACAAATGTTGAGGTGGGTGGGGAGAGGAGCGTCAAATGTCCCTTGCAGCTTCTCAGCAGCAGGGCGATGGTGGAAATTAATGGTCAGAAATGTAATGCAATTATTAAAAGTCCACAAAATCACTATACAGAATGTGACATAAGTCATAATTCTGTTTGTGTGTGACAGTGTTACATTCATCCAGATATTTTCCAAGATTGAAGAAACAAAAGGCTGGGAAAGGAATTATCTAGATTCCAGCATTAGAGAAAGCAGCAGCCCTAAAAGATGTGTCAGGACAAGGAGCAAGGCCATGTACCTTAGGGACTCTCACATGCCCTCACCACTGCAGCAGCATTTTAGTCCAGCTAAGCCCATGGCCAGGCTGCAAGTTAGAAATGTCAGTTTCACTGCAGCAGCTCAGCTTCAGGCACAGATCTCTAGAGGATGTTTTAAGTGGACCTTTTTGTCTGGAAAAAGTGCCCTGGGATGATATATATATATTTTGATGATTTACTTAGGTAGTTCCAGCTGTCTCTGCAGCTCTAGGAGGCAATTAGTCAAATGACGTCCCAATCCTGCCACCAGCTAGCGTTCAGGTGGCAGTGGAGAAACTTCCCACTGTTTCTCCTTTGAACCCAGCTGGACACCACCCTGAAGTTCCAGCACATGGAGATCGCCAGTAAATGAACAATTGATGACCTGCGTTGAAGAGAGAGGGCATGTTGCCTAGGGTGAGTGGGTCTACAATATTTCTGCGGGAAATAAGAGGATTAACACAGGTGGGATTTTATTACTCCTCTCGACTGAGGAGCTGAAATGACAATTCATTGCAAATGAGGAGTGTCCAGGGAGAAAGGGCACTTTTAGTTTTAAGACGGAAAAATGAAGGGGCAGAGAGAGGTTGAAGGAATTGCTCAAAGGAAAAGTAAAATTGCCACAAGAATAGTATTATCTCAGGTTAGCATAGAATTTTCTCACTGATGGAAACTCACTGGGTCCAGGTCAGGCTAAGATGTGAACAGCATATCTGTCGGCCTGCTTTCTGAAGAAGAGGAGTTCATTGCTCTACAGATAATTTGACAACTTGCTAAGTGATGGTTTCTGATTAGAGAGCTAGCTTTGGTGGGCTGGTAAATATCTGACAACTGGCTCTTGGGGAGGGTGGAAAAGCCTGATTGATACAACTTTCCAATTTCCTTGGTGTAAATTTTCCCTTCACAGCTCAGTTCAGGCTGTTAGTGTGAAGTTGTTGAAATGAAGTGATCATACTTTGGGAAGCACAGTATGACCCAGCTCTATCACATTACTGCTACTGTTTTAGAATAGCTGGCTTATGTTTGACTGTCCCAAACAAGTGTGCTGAAGACTCCAAAACCAATTTCAGAGGGTAGGCTTAGGCCCTATAATTCACACTAATAAACCCTTTCTTTGTTGTTCGTGTGAACCTAAGTTTCTGTGCTTGATACAGAATAATCACAAATACGAACATAATGGAAGCTGGCCATGTGAGCTTTTGCTGGATTCGGTATTAACGTATCCTTGGATTAACTGCCTGTCTTGGTGAGCTCAGAGAGCATGGTAATAGTTTTAGAATTGATCTAATCATCTCACTGCCCCTAGGAGGTATATGGTTATTAGATTAATTCAAGCTAGAATCATGCCCACCTTGTAGCTGTAAATCTTCGTGAGATAAGGTATGTAAAATGAGATAAGGTATGTGAGATAAGGTATGTAAAATGCTCTACATGCATAGCAGGTGCTCAAAACTGTTATTTCCATCTTGTGGTATATTTTGACTATGATTTTAAGGGTCATTCTCAACAACAGAATCCAATAGTCACATCTGTTAAACACTGTCTCAATCATGATTGTGCCTTTCCTGATGGATCCAGTTCATTAATTGTGTTTCTCTTCAGTATAGGAAGATTTCCTTGTTCTGCTATTTACTGTCAGAGACACACTTCAATTGTCAGTTGAGGTTGGACATGAATAGGATAAAGTAAATATGATCATTTTATGTTAAAGGTAATGGCCACCAGCAAACACAACCCTCTGGATGAAAGAGTGTTGACCATCTCAGTCCGTGGAACAGAACAGGGGATCTGTGGGTGGTGGACACCAGAAGCATAGGGCCTGGAACATTAGTGAACAGACATAACAAGCGACGGCCACTAAGGACATTTCCTAGCTGTGTGTCCTCTGCCCTTAAGAATCCGGACAGTCCATGAGCACTGTTACGGTCCGTCTCTTAGCTGAAGAAGTCGATTGGGCATTACCCTCCACTGGACATGAACTTCCAGATGCAAGGAGTGCAGTCAGTTCATCTGAGAATGTATATCTGCCTGCCCAGAGGCAGGGAGAAGATGGCAAGGTGCTATCCTCTCCAGGACTCAGCTCTGAAGCCTCTTAACTGTGCACTTAATAAATGAAGCCTTGGCAGACACACCTTGAATTATTAATGAAGTTATTCAGCTTTGATTGTTTCCTTCTTTTGGAGAAAGGTTATTCACTCAAATGCCTTTGATTAGACTACACAATACATCACAATTGGGCATATTTTATGTGCAACTTTATGGCGATAATAGTTCTGTCTCATTTAGAAGCAAATCAGACATTATGAACTTCGTGATTTATTAATGTATTGATTTCTATAAATGTCAGCGCATCTCACATCCCGCCAGAGAGCCCGGGAGCAATCAGTGAAGGGCCAATAAAAATGTAAAATGAAACCATCATAAAAAGAGGAAATACTGCCTGTTTCCAAGCCCTGCTGCCTCTCTATATTGTTTCAGGGTCTACTTCATTACCATGAAGGCATCGCCCCACCTACAAGGAAACAGCCTTGATGGGGGTGGGGGAGGCTCTATCCTGCTTAACTCTATTTTAAATAAAAAAGAGGTTTTATGGCAGGAGAAATAAAAAGCAAGAGGTGAAGAGTGGGACCTGGAGGGGCCCCAGGGCGGGTGCCTAGATTCCTCATCCTGGAGAAAGCAGGAGGAGGAGGAGGAATCCCTTTCCGTCAGATTCACCCCACAACAACCCCTCAACTTCCTGCTGAGGAGCAACCTTCAAGACAGAGCCTAGATTTTCCTGCTGGCGCTGAAGAGTCCACGCTAGGGCCCTGATCTACCTTTCCAGCATGATTCCCCAACACTCCCTGTTATGGGTCCTCTGCAATAGCCCCAGAATCTGCTGGTGCACAGACCCCTGTCTACCAGAGCATGTGATCATCTGGCACCAATCCTATCCATCCTTAAAACATGGCGTAAGTGCCATCTCCTCTGGGCAGCTCTCTCAGACCACTGCAAAAAAAGCTCTGTCCAAATTCCCAAAGCACTTATCATCTCTGGCAATCACCCGGCAGGTGTCAAAATCTCCCTTTGGGTGTCACAGTTTTCATATACAAGGATGGGGCGGGTGGAGATTGTGTCTTGTGCTTATTTTTATTTTATTTTTGTTTTCGGTATCTCACTCCCTCTGTGGTGTCTAATATCTGCTTTGCACATAGAAAGTGACTAGTAAGTGCTCATTGTTTGCTAAAAGTGTGTAGCACTACAAGGAGCTAATCGGAAAATATATTAAGAGTCCTGAGACAGTGGCCCAGGGAATATCTGGAAAGTATTTGGCTAATTTAGTGGATAATTTTGTAATCTGACAGTTTAGCTCAGAAATCACAGTCTGGCAGCCCATGGGATACTGTTGTTTCGCTTCTTTTATTTTTTAAATTAATTTTTTTTGGGGTAGAGATGGGGTCTCACTGTGTTGCCCAGACTGGCCTTGAACTCCTGGAGTCAAGTGATCCTCCTGCCTCGGCCTCTTAAAGCACTAGAATTACAGGTGTAAACTACCACCCCGGTCTGTTTCACTTCATTTAAGTGTGAACTTTATCAACATTTATTTCACATAAAAATGTGAACTTTTGGCTTTCCTTTAGAAATCTGAAATTATGGCCATGCCAGGCTCACATTCCCACACGACAACAATTAAACCGCAGTCCCCACTACTCCCTATTACATTTCCAACACTAAGACCAAGAGCTATTGTTAGAGTCATCATCACTCATTTATATACCTGAATCTGCAATCCCTGTTTAACAATTCCTTTCCTCTGGCTCCTACCATGTTTTCTTAAGTGACTTTTATGTGTTTTGTGGTGGTCTAGAGACATGACAGAACTTCATTCTTTGGGGTCCCAAGCAACACGATGAAGACAGGATGCCCTGTGATTAAAGAATCAAGCTGTGTCCTTAAATGTACTGTGCTACTAATATCACGTGTGTCGAGAATGGAACAGACCTATAGGTTCTGAGCCCAATATATTTCAGCCTTATGCTTTAGAGAGTACTTTCACATTGCTTAACTCCTGTGAGGTATGCATAATATTATTCCCATTTTACAGGGGAGAAGACTGAGGCTCAGACAAGAAAGAGAAAAGGTGATACTTCTGAACACTGCCTATTTGCAGAGCACTGTGACATGTACTTTGCTTACATGATCTCACTTAATTCTCTCATAGCTTTTAAGTATTCTTGTTAAATCTTCATCATTGATTTCTTATTAACTAATTATTGTTCCCATTTTATTAGGAGCAATTGAATCAGCAATTTCAGGAGGCATCCTTGAGGTCACAGAGACTAATCACATCATCTGCTTGATGGGCAGATGCTTTGGAACCTCAAGGGACCATGCTAAGTGTCTCTGCTGGGCCCACTCTTGTGTCTTTGTAGTTGTGTCTCTTTAACAATTCAGGGACCAAATTCCACTAATACAAGTCTCCTTCACTTTCTGTACTTGAGAATTGGTACTGAGGGGGCAGGAGGGAAGACACCAAATAGTTTCAAGAGTCCCCTCCCCATCTCCTTCCTCCCTCGAGCACTCCGCCACCCATTTAGCATTTCCATGTTTGTTTCTTTTTTCTGAGCATTAAAGCAGCGTCCACTCTGGGCAACAAGTTGTATAAGACACAGAGCGTGTGGCTTTTCTCCTGCCCTCTAAATGTACAGATGTGGCTACTGGGGCCCAGGGAGGGAACTGGCCTCATCCAAGGCTGCACACTGGATTCCCAGCATAGCAGAATTAAACTCAGATGAATCCTTCCAGTAATCTAGCGTTCTTTTCATAACCCTATTAACTCATTCGACAAATAGTTACTGAGTGCCTACTAGGTGCCAGGCACTCTTCTAGGCACTGGGGATAAAGCAATGAACAAAAGACATAAAGGTGGGAATGGAGCTGTGAATGGAAATAGAGCAGAGTTATGGGACTGGAAGGACATGGGTCATGGGAGGCACTGTTTTTATTTTTAATTTTTATTTCCATAGGTTTTCAGGGGAACTGGTGGTGTTTGGTTACACGAATAAGTTCTTTAGTGGTGATTTCGGGAGGTGTTGTTTTAGGATAGTGAAGGATGGCTCAGGAAGGGTGAGGTGATAGCCCACTTGAGCATCAGTGAGAGAGGAGTGATGGTGAGCTTTGAAGTCAAACAAAGGCTCCTGTCGCAGCTCCGCAGCTGAAGAGGTGGTGGGCCTGAGCAAGCCACTTCCATCCTCTGAGTCTCAGTTGTCAACAATAGGAAGAATGGGACAGTAACGTCATCTCTCAGTCTGCTGGGATCAAAAGAACCCCTGCAGATAGAGCAGTGGCATATAGAAGGCACTCATGAGTTTCCTCCCCACTCATGGGGGAGCCCTGGGGCTCAGTTTCCTAGTGAATGCCTTTGCTTGGCTGCGAGTAAGGTGCAACCTACAGAGAGCCGACATAACACTCCATTAGCCAGGGCAGCAAGCCGGAGGGCCAGCTGGAAGACTTGCGTAGTTTGAGAGGGTGAATGAGCTGGGTTTAATTAGCTGAGTTAGTTTGTGAATATATTAGCAGGTCACAGGGCTCTGAGGCTGTTTAGTCTGACGAGTGGTGGGTGGCAACCGCTAAGCCTGGAGTGATGCTTTGATGGAACTTTCCAGATCAGAGCTCTTGACTTGGAACTCCCGGCCCTTCTGAATTTCTCACTGTGAGATAGCAGTGCTTCTCATCATTTAAGTCCCAAGGTGATTTACCATAAAGCTTAGGTTGGATCAGAGGAGTCTTTGAAAATTAAATCTCACATAAAAGAGTTTGAAGTCATGTCTTCTATGGGAAGCCTTCTCAGACCTCCCAGCCTGCATCTCAAATCCTAAAACCCTTTTCGCCTATAAGGATAATGTCTTGGGATTGTGGGGTGGGGAAGTTGGGAGGAGGAGGCACAATTTTCCTTTTATTACTGGTTGGAATATTTTTTAAACTATGGGTTTGAATTGCTTTTAAAATTTTAATGTTTTGGGTAAAAACATGACATTTTGAGTGGGATAATGGTTGTGCTGTGCAGACAGGTCTGGAAAGTTGGTTCTACTGCAATCAGTGTTTTGTTGTTGTGTTTATCGTAATGTTGTTTTTGTGGAATAAAATGCTTTCCAAACAAAATGTTATATTGGGGTGGTCATTTGTGCTTGTCACCAACAATTTCTGGTCCTCTTCCTTCCTGATGTGTGTTTGGTGTACCTTCAACCCCTTTGAAATTAGGTGGGACTATGTGACTGGCACTGGCTAGTAAAATGTGAACATTTCTATTGTGTGTGTGTCCCAGGTGTTCCAGGAGTGAGGTGTGCCACAGGCATCCCGCAGGGCACAGCTGGCTCCGTGCTCAGGCAACCTGGCTCCAGAGCCAATGCTTATAAATCACAGTTCCACGCATGCACAATCTCTGCCCTCACGGAGGGATCAGTCCCGTGGTGGCAACAGATATTAAATGAATAATATTTTTTTGAGACAAGGTCTCACTCTGTTGCCTAGAGTGGAGTGCAATGGGGCAATCATGGCTTACCACAGCCTCAATCTCCCAGGCTCAAGTGATCCTTTCATCTCAGCCTCCTGAGTAGCAGGGACCATGGGCACGTGCCACCACACCCAGCTAATTTTTATTTTTTATTTTGTAGAGATGAGTTTCTCACTGTTTCCTAGGCTGGAATGATTTTTTTAAAACAATGTTTGATTACAGTTGAGCAAAGTACGATGGAGGAAAGGTATGGGCTACCATGTGAACTTACGCAGGAAGAACTAAACATAACCACAAGGCTTCTCTGTGGTGACCTTGACACTGAGCCCGGAAGGAGGAGAAGGGGACCAACAGGTGAGGAGTGAGGGAGAGTGTTCTGGGCAGAGGGAACATCCTCTACAAGGAGCCCTCGGGGGAAGAAGATAGGCCTGCTCTAGAGATGAGAGGAGGCAGGTGTGTCTGGAGGCTGGGATGAAGGGAACAAGGCCCAGAGGAGTGGGTGGCAGGCATGGACCACATTATGCCAGGATGGGAACCCATGTTAACGGTTTTAGGGACAGCCAACAGCAAAGAAAATACAGTCTTGTTGTTATTTTTAGGAAAACTGAAACAAACTTGGTCCCTCCCGTTGGCTGGGGCTTCACAGAGGTTGGCTCTGCAGGGCCAGCTCTCTGCCTGCTGGCTTTGCATCCTTCCTCTCCTTGCTGGCTCATGGCAATCGAGGGCCTGTGACATAGGCCTGAGACCCTAGACTCCCTACAAGTCATGGGAAGTGGAAGGAAGTCTGTTTCTCTTTATTAGTTAATAGAGCTTACAATTTAGGATGTTTGAGGTTTCAGCTGGAATACCAGGGGGCCTGGCAATTCTCCTTTAGGAAGCCAAGGGCTGAGTTGGGCTCAGCTGCAGAACTGACTCTATGGTATCAAGAATATGATAAGGCTGGAGAAAATCTCCTGGGAGTGTAAGACTTTTTTTTTTTTTTTTTTTGACAGAGTCTAGCTCTGTCACCTAGGCTGGAGTGTAGTGGCATGATCTCGGCTCACTGCAACCTCTGCCTCCCGGGTTCAAGCAATTCTTCTGCCTCAGCCTCCCAAGTAGCTGGGACTGCAGGCACATGCCACCATGCCTGGCTAATTTTTGTGTTTTTAGTAGATAGGGTTTCACCATATTGGCCAGGCTGGTCTTGAACTCCTGACCTCATGATCTGCCCATCTCGGCCTCCCAAAGTGCTGGGATTACAGGCATGAGCCACCGCGCCCAGCCAAGACTTTTTTCTAGCTGATCAGTAGCTTTCTCCTTTATTCTTATTTTAGTTACCTCATGACTCTGCACTAGGAAACAGGTCTTGGTAGTTGTCATTAAAAGGGGGAAGATTAAACATGCAAAGGAGATGTGATAATTATTGAAGCAAAGTTCAAGAAGGTGGGAGGCAATGGGATGAGGATCAGAGACGTGGGGACCCTGTGCAGATTTCAGATTAGTTCTCAGAAAAATTCCTAGATGTGCAAGAAAAAGCAAGGGTTATAAAACAGAAAATATCTATCATGTACCCATCTTCTCTGTGTCAATCTGTCTCATGTTTGTCTATATCATTTCTCTCTTAGATAATAAACATTTTAATAGTGGTGATCTCTGAGAATTAGGGTTATGGATGGCTGTTACATTCTTTTTTGCTTATGTGTATTTTCTAAGTTTGCTGCAATGAGTAAGTACAAATTTTGTATATGAAGAAATTCATAAAGATTATTTTTAAGTCACTTTAAAGGGCAAACGTGGAGAACTCTTCAGTCCTCAGTGGCCCTGGGATGGATGTGGAAGGGGTGGAGCCCAGAGCCCAGGGCTGCCTTGGGGGTTGGTCACTTTTCTGCAGAGAGGTCTGGGAAGCTAGGCAGGTGAGGGTGGAGATCCTCCAGCTTGGAGATCTTCATGTAGCCATGGCAACATGTCATGTTTATCAATTTCAGTTTCAGCATCTGGGAAATGGTGGGAATAATCCCTACTTTACAAGACTCTTGTCAGATTTAAATGAGATAATGAATGGCAGTGCAATTGGTGTGGCGGTACATACTCAATAAATATTAAACAATGACTAACAATCCTTTTCTACCTTGTGAAGAAAGACAGCTTGGCTAGAAGCAGTGGGTTGGACAGGATGCCTTCCTTCTGGAGGAGGCATTTCTGAGACAGTGGTGAGTGGGGTGGGGTGGTTCAATTGGGAGTATTGGGGGTGGGGGTCTTGCAGTGATCAGAATGGCAGCTGACATTTTAGAAGCATTTTCCCATGCCTAGGGCTTCATGTGCACTATCTCATGTGACCTTCCTAAAACCAGTGAGGTACATTCTGCCAACCTTTTAAAGACAAAGAACTAGAGATTTAAGGATGTAAGGTCATCTGCCCAGGGCCACAGTTAATAAACAGCAGAGGTGGGGCTCAAATACAGGTTCGCTTGATGCCAAAGCCCATGTTCTTAACTGCAGCATTACATTCCATGAACTTTGTAGCCACATAGAACTGGGTTAAGATCCCAACTTTGCCACTTGATACCTGGTGGCCTTGGGTAAGTCACTATCCCTCTCTAAGCCTCAGTTTGCTCATTTAGACAGTGGCTGTGATCTAACCCCTGTCTCATTGTCCCCATTAGGATTGAACGTGGCAAGCCCTATGATACCCGGGTATCCAGCAGTGCTTATCACGTGGCGGTTTTCTGGCCCCCTCTTCTAGGGGAGAGGGCATTCCCACAGCTCTTGGGTCTTCCGAGGCAGCATCTCAAACCTGCGCTGCTGAAAATGCAATTTTTCGCTCTAGCTTGTATGGATAGATTTTTAATATTTAATTAGGAAGACCTTCCGCTTGGAGAAAGGGCAGGACTTGTTATTAAATCCCTGCTGCTTGGTCTCCCTCACTTGCCCATGGGATTATTCATTCATTTCCAGTCATACAATTTAATATTGCAACAGCTAATGGGGAGATGCTGATAATTTGTAAAAACTGGTTGGTCCCAAGGCCATTGGGGACGGTCCACACCCAGACGTGCTGTGGGGGCCAAAGCAGATTCTCAGGAGATGAGGGTTCCTGAGAGCTTTATGTTCATTATCTGCAAACATTCATCTTGCACCTTCTGAGTGTGGATGCTGTGCTGGGAGCCATGAGGATCAGAAAGAAGTTCACGGCACAGTGGCATCCTCAAGGAGCTAGGACCCCTGAATGCATTAGAGGGCTGGGCTCTGCAGCCAGACAGATGGGGTTCAAAATGCATCCTTGGATGTTTCCTAGCTGGGGCACTGGGCATTAACCTCTCGGGGACTCAATTTCATGTACTCACCATCTCTTCCTGAGACTAGTGCAAAGTATCAGCCTGTAGGCTCAACCTTACCAATGGGTTCTCTGCAAGAGCAGCTAGAAGAACCTCTCTTAAAGAGTCATTCAAGGAACGCATAACTACTAAGTATCTAATATGTGCAAGGCACTTCGGCAGGCAGTGTGATGATTACAGTGGTGAGCAGGACAAGCGTGGTCCTTGTTCCCAGATCTTACGATTTGGTGCATGAGGGACTTAACCTAAGAATCACAGACACAAACATAAAATGACAGCTGTGAGAAGTGCTGCAAGGGAGAGCTATTTGGTGCGCTGGGATGGGGGCAGGGGAAAGGGGCCCTGATGTAGTGCAGGCATTCAGGGGAGGCTTCCCTGAGGAGTGACGGCGGGCCTGAAATCCCAAGGAGTGGAAGCTGACTAGATAGGAAGGAAGGAGTTTGGTGTGTATGTGTGTGTGAGACAGAGAGAGAGGGGGAGAAGAGGAGAAGGAGGAGGAGGAGAGAGACAGACAGAGAGACAGAGGCAGATTCTGTGTGTACAGGGAGGATGGGGAGAGCTTTTAGGAGCCTCCTGTGCAGAAGTTCTGGAGCAGAAGGAAATGTGCATTCTAGGGAAGTACATCTGACTGTCCTTATGCTAAAGCCTTCAATGGTTTCTCACTGCTTGCAGGAAAAAGGCCATGCTCTTTATGAAGGTCTTTTATGAACTGCTCCTTGATTATCTCACAGGTTTTGTCTCTCCTGTGCAAAGTCACCCTGCTACACAGACACACACAGTCACTTTCTGTAAATACTTGCTGTTCCCCCAACATGACTTCCTGGTTGACACTTCACATCTTTGCATGTCAGGTGCCTGAAGGGGTTATTTCCTGGGTTTCTCTAAGTCTATCCCATGCCTCGCATACCTCCAGGGGGCTCTATTTATCTGGACTACAATGTGTATGGTGCCCATGGAGTTGTGCAATGTGCAGCCCTCTCTCAAATCTCGTTCAAGGGCTACTTCCTCTGAAACTGAAGTTTTTCTGTCTTCCCCAGACAGTATCAGTGTGACAAGACCCCTCCCTGCAGCATCCATCTCACTGCAAGACAAAAAGACAAAGATTCTTCTGTCTCTCCTAGACCGTGGGTCCTTTGAGAGTATGGCCATTCAGTCACTCATATAACAAATATTTATTGAGCTCCTACTCTGTGCCAAGCTTGGGTCCAGGCACCAGGAACATGGTCCCAAATAAGTCAGGCCCATCCTCTGTTCAGCAGGAATGACACAATACACAAATACTGACATCAATGACTATGCAATTAGAAATCATCTTTAGCGCAGTGAAGGAAAAGAGTGAGGGAAATGTGTGAAGGAAAACCAGAAGGAGGCTCTTTTGAGTTAGGAAGGAAGGAGAGTCTATGAACATTACGAGGTGAAGCATAAAGGTGAGAAGTGGTAGGAAAGCAGTTTCAGGAAGAGGGAACAGCATGCGCAAGGATTATGAGATGAGAAAAAGCCTGGCGTTTTTATTTTTTTTGAGAGAGAGTCTCTCTCTGTCCCAGGCTGGAATGCAGTGGTGCAATCTCGGCTCATTGCAACCTTCGAATCCGTGGTTCAAGCAATTCTCCTGCCTCAGCCTTCCAAGTAGTTGGGATTACAGGCGCATGCCACCACGCCCGGCTAATTTTTGTATTTTTAGTAAAGACTGGGTTTCACCATGTTGGCCAGGATGGTCTCGGTCTCCTGACCTCATGATCCACCCACCTTGGCCTCCCAAAGTGCTGGGATTACAGGCGTGAGCCACCGCGCCTGGCCTAGGATGCTAACTGGGTGGACCATTCACCTGTCTGACAAGGACTTGGGCTCTTATCTTTAAAGCAATGGGAAGCAGAAGTGTCGAGTTTATAATTGCCGCAAACCAGAAGTTTACCCAAGTGTTCAACAGTAAAATGGATGTTAAAATATTCATACAATGAAATGTTACACAGCAATGTGAATGAATCAAGTATGACAGTGTCCAACAGCATGGATGAATATACAGTGCAAAATCAACGGAAATTAACCAGTGTGGCTAGAAGTCAGGATAGCAGTTACCTTTGGGGAGTAATGAATCAAATGGGGCAAATAGGGGGCTTCTGGGATGCCCTAATCTTCTTTCCCCCTTCTCATTCTTTTTTAATCTGGGTTCTGGAGCAGATTATATTTAGAGGAATGTTTTCATTTTTAAAAATTTAGTTAAAAAATAGATGCAGAAGGACCTGCTAGGAGAGTGTTGCAAGTGTCTGGATGAGAGATTATGTTAACTTTGGGAGAGACAGATGAGGGGCAGATCTTGAATCTCTGTGACAGAGAGAAACCACCAGACTTGCTGATGTTGGGTGGCCGGGGGATGGGCGTTAGAGAAGGGGATTGGGAGGTGACAAGGAAGACTATCCAGGCTTTAGCAATTGGGTGGATGGTGGAACCATGCTGTGAAGTGGGGAAGGCTGGAGAGAGCTGTGTCACACTTCTCTGCCCTGGCCCCAGTGATGATGAGGTTGTTCTAGAGAATGGGTTTGATTAATACTGACTTATCTTTGGTTATTGTAAGTCAATAACGCTATGACCAGTCCTTGGAAAGCAGCTAGTTTACTGCCCTTGAGTTCTACAAATTTCATCTCCTGGAAGATTTTTCAGAATTATTTGTTCTTTAAACTCAACAGCTTTTTGCAGACAGGGCTCATGGACCTTTGTCACATGGGCAAAACATATTTATTTCCTTTGTATGTGCAATGCCATGTTATGGGCACAGACATATATGTGTGACCCTTTCAGGCATCCTTTGTGATTCTGGGTGTCGAGAGGAAAGAAAAGAGCAATTAAAAAGAGGCTCTCTGTGGATGGTGCTGTGTTGAATGCATTTCATAACCAACCTCAGGAAGATTATTTTTTAAATTTACATTTTCTGCATTAATAGGGCTTGGCTATTAGTCATTGAGTGGCAGAGTTGGAATCTGAACTGTAATCATGCCACACTGCTTCCATCTGATCAGGGATGAAGGTCTGGGGCTCACTGGTGAGTGAGGGGGTGACAGAGACCATCTCCTCATTTCAGTCTCTGTGATGACAGGAGGGAGTCCTGACGCTTAGAAAGTGCTTAGAGATCTCCAAAACAGAGCTGCTCTAAGGTTCTGTTTTACCATTTTAAAAAACATTTGCCCATAATGTCTCTTTATAGGATAATAAAAATGAACCATCTGTGGTTCATTGGAAAACATGTCTCAGGCTTATTAAAAATATATGAATTTTTACTTTAAGATGGGATGGCTATATTATTCAAAATTGTAAGCCAAAATGTATCATCTATTATTAGTTTATTTTTAATAGTCATATTTCTTATAGATTGGCATTCTAATTACTTCTGAAAAAGTGGGCAGTGGTGAGGCAAGGTTTCTAGTGAAAATTGTCCTGAAGATAAATTGAGGTCTTTGGCTGGAGCACTTCAACCTTTTCCCCATTCTTGGGCAATGGCACCTGTCATCCCGGAGAGGCCAGGCCGAGATTCTCATCTAGGCTAGATCTGCCTGAAGAGTGTGAGGCTCTCCTCAGGAGTGAACGGGGCTGCTCTCCACCACGTTCCTGCTGAGGTGCTGTCCAAAGGCCACACCGATGAAGGCTGGCAGCACAGAACTGCCTCCAGCCTGCTTCTTACTGCTTCCTCCTCTAGGCTGCCAGCCCTTCCTCAGACCCCCTCCACTTTCTTCTTGCTAATCCTTCCTCGAAGCCCGAGATAAAAAGTGTCTGCTGCAGTAAATGCAGCTCACGTGATATGACAGGGGAATTTATGGGGTCTTTCAAATACTTTCTATAATTGAAACATCTCAGCATTTACAGTTTGATTGAAGCTTGTTCATGTCAATTCAAAGCAGTTCATGTTGATGGAGGGCCTTCCGTGCTCAGGTATTTGATCGGTAAAGGCAGAGATGTGGGAAGAGCTGGGTCCTAGACCCAGGGAGTTTCAATGGCTTGGCTGTCATACCTGTCACCCGTACACTGTGTAGCTTCTGCACATTCTTCACCTGCCTTCTGGTGTTGCCTAGTCTGTGAAGAACACTCACTTCTCAGGGTCTTCACGAGGATTAGATGGGTACCCAGAGCATGGAACACAGAGGATGCACAGCAGATGGCAGCTTATTTCATTTCCCTCCCATCTATTCCTGTGTGAGGAGGGAGGGCTGGTAGACTGAGTGGGGGCTTCCAGGTCATTCTACGTGGTGTCAGCCTGGCTCCATCTTGAAGGGACTAATGTGTGTGTGTTGGGGGGATGGGGGCTGGCCCGTCCCTAAGGATGCCAGCACAGGGAAAGAACACTGACCAGTGGGAGGGGGTGAGAGGGCCACCGAGTGGGATGGGAGACCTGGGTTCCCAGACCACATCCCCAATTCTGGGCTGGGCATTTCCATTCACTGAGGGTCAATTCCCTCTGCAATGAAAAGGAGTGGTGGGGACACTGAATTTCTGCTCATGTAACCTTGGGCAGTTCTCTCTATATTTTTAGTTTATTAACCAGCGATGGATCTATTCTCCAGAAACTTTTCTAAAGTCATCTCAAACCTATGCTATTTTAAATTTATATTAATTTCCTCTGGAGATAGCAAGTTTCATTAAGTTTATGAGTTTTGGGGAAGGCAAACTTCTTTTAATCGGTCCTAGTTTACTCCTTTTAGTCTTCTAATTTTAGTATTTTATGATTTGCTCAACATTCATGCATTGGTTTAACCAGCATATAAGCATATCCATGCTCCCCATATTCAGATTTTCAGAAAGAGAAGATATATATAGAAGAGTTTATTGAATACCTACTATGTAAAGACATACTAAGTGTGTTCACATTTGTCAATCTCCATTTACCTTCCCAACAATCCTGGGAGGTGATATTAGTATCCCCAGTTTGTCATTAGACAAGCTAAGTCTCAGACAGCTTAAGTGATTCCCAGGGTCACACAGGGAGTAAGTGCATGAACTGGCATCTGAAACTAGATCTTGCTTTCTGTAATTCTGTAATGTAATGTTGCAATGTATTGTTGCAATCTTGTAATATCGTGCCCCTTCTTTCTGCCTTCCTTATCCTCTTTATATATCAGAGAGATGGAAGCTATTATTTCCGGAGCTGCTCGGCATTGATTCTTTGCTTCTCCAGGCCTGGGGGATTTATTTTCAAAACTCCCCGCTTTGCCTGAAAAGGCTTGAGAAAAGCTTGGGGTGGAAATTACAGAGGAGGGGGATCTTCCAGGGGTCCCACCCAGCAGCCTGCTTGTTTCCTATTGCATTTGGCCATGGTGGTACCTTGGGATAAAATGCTGTGCCTGCTGCTGCTTGATGACAACCTGGCTGTAGTAGCCTGTATATTTAATCCCACTCCTGTTAAATTGCATCTGGCCAATGAGTGTGTTGCATGTCTGGGGCTCTTTACTTAGGTGGTTCTTGGGGAAAATTGAGGGCATGTATATCAAGCAATTTTTGAATTATGTCTCTATTAGCATCTGTGAATGTCTCCCTGGGGAAGCCAGGAAAACTCTATTAGTTGAGCAGTTTAAAACAGGATTGGAGGAAGCAGTGGGGAATATCCCATAGGGAACAATAATTATAAACAGCAGTTCCATGTAAACAGGTCTTAATGTGTTTTCTATATTGAATTCCTGAGAGTGAGGATCTCGAGTGGTGTTTCGGCGCCCCCTCCAGGACCTTGCCCTGCATACTGGTGCCTGCAGGGAAGTGTTGGGAGCTGAGGAGGAATGCTCAGGGGACCCTGCTGGTTCCCTGGGCACCAGAAGCCTCTTGGACCATGGCAATGCTGGGCCAGTCTGGTTGTGCCCACCAGCTGCCTGTGGGCCACATGATACTAATGGAATTGTTGTGTGATTTCCAGGAGGAGATCCTAGGCAAGTCATTCCCTCTCTGTGCCCTTGTGGAGTATTTATATAGGCTTAGCACTGAGCCAAATGCTCTCCTACAATTTATTTCAACTAATCCTACCAGTATCCTGCAAGGTGGGTTATATTACCCCACTTTATAGATGAGGAAACTAACTCTCAGGAAAGTTAAGTATTTTGCCCAAAGTGATTAGTCAGCAAATGGCAGAACTGGGGTCTAAATTCTGGTCTTTGACTGCAGTTGCAGGGCTATTTCCATGATACCAGATCATTTCCATGCTCTTTAAGCTCTCATCCAACGAAACATTCTATGAAATACACCTTTTTGATACCAGAGGCTCAGTGATCTCATCTTGGGTTTTAAAATACCCCCTCAACTTATTTAGCCTGTGGCAGCTATGGGAACAGAGATCTCACTCAATATTAATTCAGTGTTTTGTGGTTGCTGCTGGCTCTAGAGTCCTAGGGGTTATGGCTTGGGGCCAGTGCATAACCCATAGGATGCACCCATAAGGCATTCAAACTGATGGTTGTCATGGCAATGGTGCCATAGAGAAATGCTGTAGCCTTGGCTAGGTCATATCCGTTCTATCCACCTTGAAAGTAAGTCTATCATGTGTCTTCCTACATCAGTAAAGTGGAATTATGGAAGCATAAAGGCTTTAAGTTTGGAAAAACCTTAGCTATCACCCAGTATTTTACATCATCCTTAGATATCATCCACAGATATCATCCACTACTATAAAGCCAAGGAATTCTTTAATCAAAGGAAGTTGTGTACAGAAGCTAAGTATGTAAAACAGACTAAAGCAATCAGATGCTTGGATTAACGAGGGAGATTGGGAGAGTGTAGTTTTCCTTCCTCAAATCCCATAGGTGGTCCTTAAAGGAATTCTGCAGATCACCATCTGGAAACGACTGATGTAATCCAATTCTAAAATTGGTGAGAGTGAGCCTAGAGAGGGCACTGATGTGTCTGAGGGCTGGGATTGAGGCTTAGTCTATGTCTACTGAATGTCACCTGGGCCCTTTTCCTAATCATGTGACATGGAAGTGAGGGTGCCCCAGAGTTGGACTTGAAAAAATTATCATATCCATTGCCATGAACAGCATGATAATTAGTTTTTGCATTAATCCATTCACTCACCAGATTTTACTGAGCATCTATTTGTCAGATGGAACTTTCTCTATTCTTGGGATATTCTCTGAAATATCAGGAGATTTCCCTATTCTTGCAAATTCTCTGAAATATCAGGAGAACTCTAGGCCAGCTCAGAGGGGAATAACAAGCTTCTGTAAATATGTGGAATGTATATTTGGAAGGGAATTGAGAGATTTTGAGAAGCAGTCAGGCTGTGGAGAAAGACAGAAACCCACTGGAAATGAGCAAGAAGTAACTCTACATTGTGTGGGAGGTGGAGTTTTTGCTGCTGAAGTTGGAAACCTTTGTGCTGGGCCCCCAAATGCATTCCAAGGTGTGAGGAAGCTTTGAAGAAAAATCCCTGCTTAGACCTGTCATTCATTAGTGATTTGTTCATTCATTCAACACCCTACTGAGGACCTACTATGTGCTGGGCGCCTTGCAGGGCAGTAGGGATGTGTGTGAGTAGAGCAGACATAACCACTGTCTTTGTGAGTTAGCTCCTTCTCCCATCTCCCCTTTGTCTACAGGATAAAGGCAGGCTGTTTACGCCTTGCATACAAAAGAAGGATTTTAGGTTTTAAGTTGAACAGAAAACCTTTGAAATGTTTAATAAGAGGGGGGCCTGATTTGATGAACATTTTAAAAAGCTCATTCTACACAAGAGTGGAAGCAGGGAATCCAGAAAGGGGGCTCCTGGCTCGATGGGCATTATTGTCCAATCTTCATCTTTGACATCATCTCCAGCCTTCCCGAGGGCATATCTCAGCTCCCACGGCCACAAATGTCTTGTCTTTCTCTGAACACGCTTTTCTCACCTCTCAATTCACCTTTAAATGCACAACCTGTTCTTTCTGTTTGAAATGACTTTTTTCCTCTTCTCTACCTCTATAGCTCCTATAGATACTTCAAAAACCCATTTAAAATGCTCCCTTCTTTGGAAGCCTTCCCTGGTTCCTTCGAGGCAGATGCAGTCCTGATTTCTTCTGTTGCACAGTTTCTGCATGAATCTCTGTTTTGTGGCTCAGCTACTTACTAGTTGTTTTACTTGGGCAAGTTGTTTGACCTCCCTAACCTCAGTTTCCTTATCTGTCAAATGGAGACTACAGTAGTATCTTCCTCATAAAGTTGTTTCAAGGGATATATGACCATGCATGCAGAGTATTTTGTGCAGGCTGAACACAGAGCTATTATTACTTCGTATTGTATTACGAATGCCAGGCTCTCTTTCTGATTAGACTATGAATGACTGTTGAAGATGGGGGCAAGTCTCATGCATCTTTGTATCTCCAGCATCTGTTCTGGAGTCCATTCATGTAAAAGTGAACAAGTGAATGAATGAACAAATGAATGAATGAAAGAATATCTCCTCTGACTTCCCAAATTTCCACATCTGTTGGCTCTCCTGTGTTAATTCTAAAGCCTGCATGCTATGTTAGCAGTATAATTTTAAAACATTTACTTAGGTTTGGCCAGGCGTGGTGGCTCACTTCTGTAATCCCAGCACTTTGGGAGGCGGAAGTGGGTGGATCACAAGGTCAGGAGTTTGAGACCAGCCTGGCCAGTATGGTGAAACCCTGTCTCTACCAAAAATACAAAAATTAGCCAGGCATGGTGGTGGGCACCCGTAGTCCCAGCTACTCGGGAGGCTGAGGCAGGAGAATCGCTTGAACCCGGGAGGCGGGGTTTGCAGTGGGCAGAAATCATGCCACTGCACTCTAGCCTGGGCAACAGAGCAAGACTCCATCTCAAAAAAAAAAATCTACCCAGGTTTTTTTACACATAAAATCACAACAAAATGATTGCCTAAGGAGAAACCTGATATTTAAGAGTGATTCACGAGCAGCCAGAGTCCAGAGGGCATGGGACATAGGCTAGGTTAATTTTGCTAGAGACAGATTAACAGCAGAGAACTCTGGGGAAGAATGGGGGAGGACCAGCCCCAGTAGGCATTCCAGGAGGAGGCCTGCAGATCAGGAGAGAGATTTGGGGCTGGAGAGGGTGAAGAGGAAGGGCACAAAAAGTGCAGGGCAAGGTAGAGAGGAGGAATCTGCAGATGGCTCTGACTTTTTAATCCTTGGATATTGCCTTGAGGGAAATAAAGGGAGATGGCTGCAGTGCTCACCATTTCAAGGGCACTGGCTCAGTGGCGTGCTGCACGGAATATACTAAGCACATGGCTGTGTGAGACACAGAACACTTCCTTTCAGAAAACCTCCAATGCCCAGCCCCAGAGGTTACTGAGGAAGTAACTAGACAGAATGTTCTTTACAGCCAGTTTGCAGACACTCACAGGCCAGGGTCAGCTGTGGGGCTGGCTTTGTCTGGTGAGGATGGTGCTTTGGCCACAACTCAAGTGTAAGGTGGGCTGCTGTGGTCTGCCTTTGCAGTGTAAAGTCTCTGGAGAATGCAGGACAAAAAACAATTGGCAAACTGTTGATTAGCTAAGCAGACTCCTAAAGGCCAATGATTATAGGAAACAACTTACTTGGATACCCAAGTGAACCACAGAGAATCAAGTGCTTGCCTCAGAACTGAGTGACTCTCCTTGTTAGTGTCTTCCTCTGTTCCTCCCTTCCCCTCTCTCACTCCCACCTGTTTCCCTCTTTCTGCCCTGCCATTTCTGACAGTTTCTTTCTTCTTTCATTTATTGTAGCTCTCATCTTCCTATCTTATCTCTGCTCTCCTCCTTTCTCTCTGGAGAGAGAAATATTATGTACCTACAAAGTAGGTTCATTTCATTCCTCTAATAGACTTTGTGCTCATTTTTTAAAATTTAAAAATTAGATGGTGATGCTCCTTATGTCAATACTAGGAATCTGCTCAGTCTGAACACTGGTATCCTGATAGTACTTTGTCCTGGGGACAAAAGTGGGGATGGGAAGTACAGTCCAGCAACAAGTACTTTCACTTGATCTGTAGAATAAGGGATGGTTTAAAAAAGGGATAATCTATTCACATATTACTTGTGTAATTGAATATAAATAAAAAGGAAATGTCATTAAAAAAATCAGATGAGTTGAATATTTTATGTTGTTCTTTCTCTGAAGAAGTTCAAGCCAGCTAAATGCAGTGGCTTTTACTAAAATTGGGCCTTGTTTCCTCCCAGAATCTATGATATGGAATAGAAAAAGTAATCTTAAAAAGTTTATCGACTGGGCGCAGTGGCTCACGCCTGTAATGCTAGCACTTTGGGAGGCTGAGGTGGGTGGATCACCTGAGATCAGGAGTTCAAGACTAGCCTGATCAACACAGGGAAGCCATGTCTCAACTAAAAATACAAAAATTAGCCGGGCATGGTGGCACGTGCCTGTAAACCCAGCTACTCAGGAGGCTGAGGCAGTAGAATCACTTAAACCCAGGAGGCAGAGGTTTCAGTGAGCTGAGATCGTGCCACTGCACTTCAGCCTGGGTGACAGAGTGAGACTCTATCTCAAACAAACAGACAAAAAAGTTTATTATGCTGGCTATAATAGACTACAGGATACAAGCTATTCTGGTCCTCAAATCTGGTTTGCCTTTTGGGCTGGATTTTAGAAGAGACTCTCTCAGCTGCAAGAGTCTGGGTATTAGGTAGGCAGTTAGCAGAGTGGGATCTGGAGTCAGTCTTATTTTATTGATCATAGTGGGGGTCTTCAGGCTGTGGCTAAATGGAAGGGTGGTTGGCCTGGGTTTGGGAAACTCTGGATGTCCCTTTGAGATCAGAAGTAATGAGAAGGCTTCTGACCACAGAATGTGTTCTGCTCATTGGAGGATGGAAAGTATTTGATGTCCTTTTGCTGATCATGCAAACAGAAAAGTCTTAGGGCCAAATTGGGAACCCAGGCAGAGCAGGAGACAGGGTTGTCCTCATAGGCAAGGAGAGACCAGAGGATACCATTCCCATTTACCTTGAAGGAGGTATGTTCTGGGGGCATTATAAACCTTGATGGTGTAAAAATGAGAATATGATAAACAGATTAAGTAGACAGAGAGAAGGATGAGAGAAAGAGGAGGAAGTGAAAGTATTCTTGTCTTCTGATATTTCCAAGGAGGTGAGCAACAGCCATTGCTTCAAGCCAACATGTAAGTAATTAAAGGCTGTGTGTCATTTAAAGTGTAACTATATCTGCAGAAGAACTAAAAATAGCCAACCAAATATGGAGGTAGAAAGAGGAAAGAGAGAAAAGAGAGAGAGGTTTGTGGCTCAGGTTGTAGAGGAACACATTTACTGGGAGATGCCAGGTCCTTGTGTGGCCAGTGACCAGGGATGAAGGAGGGAAACTCCTGCTGGTGGGAGGTCAAGACTGCTACTTCTCATCCTCCTTGGAATTGCAGAGAGAAGTTGACCTAAGCCTTTACATTCACTAGCATTCCAGATCAATAGATCTATCCATATCTGAACTTTTAAGTGGATGTATTTTATTTGATATCATATTGTGGCAAATGAAGCAACATTTCCAATTACGTATGTATTATTTTCCTAAGATTGTCATAATACATTACCACAAACTAGAGACTGAGATTGGAGTGATGCTGCCACAAGCCAAAGAACACTGGAGCTACCAAAAGCTGGAAGAGGCAAGGAGGAATCCTTCTCTAGAGACGGTAGACTCTAGGGGAGTTTGTCAAGAACTTGATTTCAAGTTCCTGAACTATGTGAGAACAAATGTCTGTTGTTTTAAGCCACCTAGTTTGTAGTAATTTGTTCTGGCAGTCCTCAAAAATTAATACAACTATCATTCTCATTTCTTTATTTTATAAATGAGGAAAGAGAAAGCTAGAGAGAAAAAGAGACTTGTCCAACCTCACACAACTGATAAATGGCACAACCAGAATTGCAACCCAGCTCTTTTGACTCTTGGCTCAATATCTGTATACTGTCCTAAAATTATCCCTAAAAGATTGGCCAGGTACGGTGGCTCATGCCTGTAATCCCAGCACTTTGGGAGGCCTCGGCAGGTGGATCACCTGAGCTCTGGAGTTCAAGACCACCCTGGGCAACATGGTGAAACCCTGTCTCTACTAACACACACACACACACACACACACTAGCTGGGTGTGGTGGTGTGCGCCTGTAGTCCCAGCTACTTGGGATGCTGAGTGAGGAGAATCGCTTGAGTCCGGGAGGCGGAGGTTGCAATGAACTGATATCATGCCACTGCACTCCAGCTTGGGTGATAGAGTGAGATTTAGTCTCAAAGAAAAAAAACACCCTAAAAAATAAAATAGGAATAAGATCAAGGGCCGAAGGAAGACTACAGATGGGTTCTTTGGAGATGTTCCACTGCTCTCCTTAGAATGACGGCATCACATTGGTCCTGGTGTATCTACTAGGAGGTGGTATTCTCTCTTTAGTACTCAAATTGTGAACAGAGTCTCCATATCAAATACACATTTAAAATGGCATTTTGGACCATATGGTAAGGGCTGTAGCATAAGAGCCTATGTGTGGTAAAGACTTAATGGCAGACTGAAGATTCCATCTGGAACTGGATTACTTGCTGAAGTACTTGGTGTACAGAACAGAGGGTGAAATTTTAGAGACAAATACCTCCACCTTGCTATTGCTGCATTTTTGGAAATTTTATTTAACTTCTCTAAATCTGTCTTCTTCCTTATATAAAAGGAATCATGATATTTAACTTCAGCATTATTTAAAATGTTTTCCTTAGAGCATTATTTTGAGGTTTATATTAACTCATGTATATAAAAGCACTGTACCTGGCACATTGTAGGTGTTGAATAAATGCTAATTCCCTTCTTTTTCTTCACCTAGAGTTTCCAGAAATAGTTCTCAACATATGTTCTCTACCTTTCACCTTAAATCCCCTCATTGCTATAACATTAGATGAATGATTGATATCCTTTGTGGTAATAAAACAAAAACTGCAATCATGAGAAGTTAAAGCAGGGGAAGGAAGATGGATACTTATGATATGGAAAGGAAGAGCAAGGGAATATTTCTACTGCAACTTTAGCCTTATAAGAAAGTAGGAAGCTTGGCCAGGCACGGTGGCTCGCGCCTGTAATCCCAGCACTTTGGGAGGCCAAGGCAGGTGGATCACCTGAGGTCAGGAGTTTGAGACCAGCCTGGCCAACATGGTGAAACCTTGTCTTATCAAAAAAAAAAAAAAATAATAAAGAAAATAGGAAGCTGTTGCATTAATGTGCAATCTTAGGGGAAGCTGCTCTGAAGCTCTGAAGCTCTGAACAGGAATGGAATATGTTCTCTTGAAATCTGATGGAGAACAGGGGCTCTCCTCAGTTGGTATTGACTGGCAGGTTGAGTTTGGATCTTCAGAAAAGCCCATCTAAGGGACCAAGGGCTGGAGCAGACAGAATTAGTCCTCCAGATTGTCAGATTTCAGGTGATTTTTTAAGGAAGAAAAAGTTTTCTGAATGTGCTTCAGCTTTCAAAATCTCAGAGAAGTAGGGCCTTAGGGTCATAGAGTCACTAAATTTTAGCTAAAGCTAAAAAACGTCCTTACATACAGGGCTAACATGCCGAACAGTAAAGCGGAGCTGTTCTGGTTGAAGCAGAGCTGAGGGACTCAGAGTCTGGCTGCCTGTCTCAACCCACAAAACTGAATTCAAAGAAACCTTTGGATCACTCTAGAATTCCAAGGAACAGAGATCTAAAGTCATCATAAGGAAAGGAAGACCCAGAATTTTTATAAAAATGGCTTGACCAACATTAAACTGAGACAGATTATGGATAGAAAGTGGATTTCTTGACTCTTACTCCAGGGCTTACCTCATCTTACACTTCAGTTTCTGGTCTTCCCACTTTCAGTTGGTATTTTAGCTAGTCCTTTGTCTACAAATGCATTTCATTATTATGTACGGTTTTGTCATGTGGTGCCCCTTGGAAGAGAAATTCTGTCTACACCGTGCAGTGTTGGAAGAATATACATTGAATACACGTTATACATACTTTGAATATACACTATTGGAGTTTGATCTTGTTTTATGAGCCCAATTGCTCATGAAATTTGGAATCTTTCCTAGAGCCTAATTTTACGTGACAAAAATCATCTATACAAACTGTGTTCTATTTGGAACAATATCTCATAAGGAGGAAAAATAAAACTCTTTGTTTCTTGAGCTCCTTCAACGTTGGAAACCAAATCACTTTCTAATCTTAAACGATTGGGTTAACCTGGATTTATAACCCCATTCTCACTAAGGAATGGAGCTGAAGTCAGAGCTGAGGAGGTGGCTTTGGAATAAGGGTTCTTATAAGGGTTGAGCAAAGAAACCGACATTTATTAAATGTATTCTAATTGTCAGACACTGTGATTAGCATTTTACAAAGGTTTTTACCTCCATATAATCTCCTAAACTTCTTTAAAAAAGTTAATATAATGGATTTTAAAAGTCATTCGCTTCCATCAACAATATACATAGTTACCAGACAGCTTCAGAGAGAATTGTGATGTGTTGTGCTGGCCTCACCCATAGCTAATAATCCATCAAGACTCACATGCTCATACGGCCGGAGCAGAAGACCCTAACTCCCTGGCTCCCGCACTCCCCAGGCGCACCACATTTCAGCACGACGGACAGCGCAGCACTGGGGCACGACTGGGGAGGCGGGGACCAATACCACGCTGTTTCAGCCCGGCTTTTTCAAATCTCTCGGGTCTCCGCCCTCATTTCCGTGCACTTTCGAAACTACTGTCACAGCAACCGAAGCCGAAAAAAACATTCACAGAAAACGGGGAAGCTCCAGGGTTCGCTTACCGTCTGACAAGTCAATCAGCCCGAGGTAGTGCAAAAGTTTCAGGGAGGTGCACACGACCACCACTATTCCCAGTGTCTGGAGCCCTTCGGACTCGCCCTCTGCCCACATCCTCACAGCACCCTGGCGCACCGGCAAGCGCTAGGCGGTCATTCAAAGCCAGAAAACCAGGCTTCCAAGCCTGCCTTCCCGCTGTTCTCCTAAAGTGCACGGTTTATTTTCCACCAGTCTCCCTTCCTCTTTCTCCCTCCCTCCTTTCCTTCCACTCCTCCCCCTCCCTCCACCTCTCTCCTCCTCCTAGCTGGTAATCTCTATGTTTCATAGTAATATTTGCTTTTATTTCCTCTTTTCCCAAGGCAATTTCTCCAACGGTTTAACCAGTCCCTAATCGTCTGCTAGCTGAGTGTAACCATCACGGGCAACATCTCATGGCATATTCTCTCGGCAGCTCAGAGAAAACGTGTGTCAGTGTAGACCATTTCAAAGACATACAGAAAGAGCCCCATTGCTTTAGATCACAGATAGATGGAGAGATGAAAGATACTTTTTCAAAGGGACAACAATTTGTCTTTACTTCCCAGCGAAAAACCCAACAAGCTGATCTGGAACATATGTGGTCCCTGCTTTGACGCAGTGACATGTCCCTGGAAACTGTGCCACCAGGAAAGCTGTGTTAAGCTGGAGTGCGTCTACAGTTATATTTGTCTTTGGGAAGGTTTTATATTAGTATCAGAAATTATTAGATGGGTAGTCAGGCTGGCTAAGTATCACTGGGCAGCACTGAGTGAGCAAATGTTCTGGAAATGAAAGAAAGAATGAGGAGGCAAAAGAGTGATGCTATCGGCATGTCCTAAACTTTTGGGCTCTGTCGGGGAACTTTCCCTTCTTCGTACACTGGATTGTCAGCAGTGGGCCTGGTGGGGAAAGGTGCTTGACATGGAGAAAAGGGAAGATGGCACTCTTGGAGTCACAGAGACCTGTCCTTGGGCAAGTTCCTAGATCTCCATGAGGCCCAGTTTCCGCTTCTTAAATAAACTTACCACAAATAAGAGAACCTGTGTAAAGTGTGGGAACAGAGCAGGCACTTCACACATATTGGTGTCAGATTTTGAGAATACGCTATATTGGCAACACTGTGGAGCAAAGACACTCTCTTGAATCATTGGTGGGAAGGTAAATTCATAAATAAATTGTATATATCTGTTTATTCGGAAATTCCGCTTGTAAGGATACCTACATATGCGCACAAATATGTATGTACAAGGATATTCATTGCATCATTCATTTATAAGAGTAAAAGACTGAAAGAACTTACATGCTCATCAGTGAGAAAACTGGTTCCATAAATTATAGTGCATACATAAAAGGAGTACCATGTGAGCCATTAAAAATAATGTGGCACATCCATGTATCTTTTCCTAGAAAGATACTAAAAATATACTATTAAATGAAAAAAAACACCCTAAGTTGTTTAGTACCACTATTACCAATGTTAATATTATTTTAATATTGGAAAGGAACACACACACACACACACACTGTCATATACATAAAATATTTCCAAAAGGATACACTAATGATTGAGCATTTTAGTTGCCTCTGGAGAGAACTGAGGAACTGGGTTCAGAGGGTGACTCTTGCTGAAATTTTCTCCTATGTATGTGCGTAATGGATTTAAAACAACAATAACTAAATGTGAATGCTGGTCTCTCCTCCCCTTCCTTCTTTGTGAAAAGGGAGACATAGTCTACATATTGGATTGAGACTCGGGAATATCTTGTCTTCCCTGCTCTGTGTCTCTCCACTCTGTTCTTTGTGTCAATCTCCATTCTCATTGGTGTGTAGGCAGTGATGTCCTGGGGTCAGCCCACTGCAGCTCATGAAAGCTAATTGTTAAATTTTCAGGAAATCAGCAAGGCAGTTGTTAAACCTTTCTCAGCTTGAAATCAGCCATGGTAGGGTGTTGACACCACAGAAATTAGCAAATGCTACAAATCAGTGTTTCTTCACCCTTCCCACTGTCTCTGAATTACCAGGATGCCACGCTACCATTCCAGATCCCATCTGCCCAGAAGAAAATCTGAGAAATTCACCTGCCCAGAGGTTTTTCTGACTTACTGTGTTTCCTCTCCTCTGGGGCCCTAGCAAGTGTAATAATTAACCCACTGGGCTTAATGGGATTTTAGGCATTCACATACCCAGATATTCGGAACTAAATTAGAAGCAGGAAGACTTCCATGTTTCTGGTAAGTCAATACTTTGTTCTCTTGGCTTACCTTAGCTGTATCTCTTCTAGGTTTCTACTTACTCCTTCCCCTCTCCCTACTGCTTCCTTCCCAACAATTCTCTGCCTTATAAAACTCATGCTGTTCCTGATCTTCCCTCCTGTGTATTCTCCCTTTTTGCAAGCTCATGCATAAGCTAGGCATAAGCTCTCCTCTCAGCCATTTTCCTGGGCTCCCGTCCCAAATTTTCATCTATTGCCCTTTTGTACTGCACACAAAACATTCCCAGTGAGGTCCCATCAACAGGTAATACTGAGCATCTGTTAGATACAAGGTCAGGTGCCAGGAATTAGACTTAATCCCTTACTGCTTTCTGGTATTTCTGGGAAAGAATGATGCAAGAAGGCAGAGTAGTGGTTCCCACTCTCTGCTTTGCTGTTACTGTGTAAAGACTTACATTCTTCCAAGAATTCTGACTTCACAGACAGCTCCCCATCTGATTGTCTCCCAGCCTTGAACTTTAGGAGCACCTGTGTCTCAGGTGAGTCACCTCAGTGGCAACCAGAAAGACTTACCTACTATTTCCTAGAAATGGTGAGGTACCACTTCTTATCCCCAATAACGTCGGAAGGAAATCCAGGTCTCATAGTAGTGGGTGTCTGAGTGACAACCCAAAGTCTACCTGCCTCCAAAGTCTGTGCTGTCCTCATATGTCCCAAGCTGAGTCTGTGATTTGGCATTTGCGAAAGATACAGGAATTGTTTATCAGAAAACCTGCCTTCTTCTCACATCCCAGTTCCATCAGAGCCACGAGGTTTCTGCACAAATCTCTCTACATGTAACCAGCTTTGAAATCTTTATTGAAGTTCCATCCTTCATTTGATGAGAAACGTTTGCCCTAATTGGAGCACTCATGGAATCTATTTCACAAATTGCTTTTTACTATTTCCATATAGAATGTAAGTTGAATATGTTTGTATTGGAGATGTGAGCCTGCATAGATTTTGATATTTCTCTTACTAAATTTGTCCCAAATTACTATTTTATTTTTTTGGCCAAGAATCTTCACATTGTTGGTCCTCTTCAATTCCTTATCAATACTGACAGGCATTTTTTTTTCCCCTTAGGTCCATTTGCCTTAAAGAAACAAAGGTTTGATTATTTGTGGAAAGGTTTCTCTGGGTGAGGATGATGTGTGTCGGGGGGACGTGGGGTTGTGGGGGGATTAGCTGGCCTCATGGAGCAGATACCTGACTTTTGTTATGATCCAGACATCATGAAAGACTGGATTCCAATTTAGGTCCTTGCATCTTGACAAATGAATACTGGCCATGGTCTGCAGGTCCCCCAGGGGTCTTGGAAATCAAGATGGTCACAATCACAAATGCCAAGTTTTTGCCAAACAATTTTAGCTCTGGGTTTAAATTTTATCTCTGCCACTTACTAGATGTGTGACCACGATAAGTCACTCAAGCTTTTGGAGGCAGTTTCCTTACTTGGGAATAATACTGGTACCCACAGCATAGAGTCATTACAATAACAAAATGAGATGATGCCATAAACTGCTCAGCACAGTCCCTGATACCCAGTGAGTGGGAGTGTGGCACAGAGGTCCAGAGCACAATCTCTGGGTCAGAAGCCTGTATTGACTCTTAACTCTGCCTCCTACTTAGCTCTGTGATTATGGTGAGTTACTTAACTTCTCTGTGCCTAAGTTTTCTCACCTGTAAAACACAGACATTCACAGTACATACTTCAGAGTTGTTGTGAGATTAAGATGAATTAGTAATTATGCATAGAAAGAATAATGATATTAGTATAATTATTACTGTTATTATTAACCATAAGCTAGAGGCAATAATGCTCAGCTGGGCCCCATGGACAAGTCATATATTCAGTACGTATAGTCTGGAGATCTGGATCTGGGGAAAGGAAGGAGTGTTACTTCAGGTAGGGGAATCAGACTTCCTCTGGAAATTGCTGGGTGCATGAACTCCAATTCTCCAGCCACAAATCTTTCTTCCAGGCAAATGTTTTCAGCTGAGTATGATTTGTTTTTGCTTAAACTTCACTTGAGTATCGGCCTCTAGCAGTCACAAAATCAAATGCAATTTTAGCTAGCTACTTCTGCTGCTCTCGGCTTGCTTGCTGCTGTGTAACCTGAAGTAAATGGAGAGGCCCCGTGGTGCAATGTCCCACAAGATCAGAGCAGTTCACTTAGTTATCTGAAAACACACGTGCAGTGTGACATCCATGTGCCCTTGACTCAATAGGGCTTGCTGCTGCCACGGGGGCTTTCTGAGTGGTTCTCCTGGTAAGGTACTGTCTAAATCTCATTTGGACAAACTAGTTTGATAGGGGCCTCATTTTCCAGAATGTTCTGCTGCAGTTGGTATTAAAATAATGCCAATAATTGCACTTGAAGTTTTCTTTTCTTTAAAAGGTGCAAAAGAAATGAAAGAACTCCTCAGAACACCATCTCAGAGCTCCTGATTCTATAAGAAAGCAATTATTTAACTGCAAGATGGTTATGGTTCAGAGAGAAAATCATTACCATTCCCATCACTGACGAAAATGGGAAAATGATTCGTGTGTTCTTTATCTTAGCCTTTATCTTGGTGCCCTTTTGTGGGCACAGGATGGGTTTGTTTAAATTAGTTATATAATGATAACAATTGCACAATAATAATGATATCTCCCTTCCTCCCTCCCTCCCACCTGTAATCTTTCCCTTCCCTTCCCTTCCCTTCCCTTCCCTTTCCTTTCTTCTTTCCCTCCCTTCCTCCCCCTTCTCTCCCTCCACCCGCCTCCCTCGCTCCCTCCCTCCCTTCTTCCTCCCTCCCTGCTTTCCTCTTCCTCCCTCCTTTCTGCTCACTCTCTTTTCTTAGATATTCACAGTTCACCCAAGCTCTTGCACCTGTTGGACACTGCAGATAGATAAAAAGTCTTACCTGTTAGGAAGTTCACAAGGTCTAAAATGTCCTTTAGGATTTTTAATTTGCAAAGTTCTGTTTAACCTTTTACATCTATTTGCATGTTGCAGTTTCTCAATAAATACTTGTTGAAACAATACTATGCCACTCTCCATAATCAACTTTTGAGTTAGGATACAGCATTATTTCTGTTTTATAGATAAGAAAGTGGGGGCAAAGAGAGGGAAACTAAATGTCATTAGAATTTTCCATGGAGCAGGCACTGTGCTGGGCTCTGCACAGTTTTCTCCTTTATCTTAATTATTACAACCACTAATGATGTTTTTAGTGGTGTCAACTTACAGAGCAATTTATTTTATTTTATGTTATTTTATTTTATTTTATTTTATTTTATTTTATGTTATGTTATTTTAGACTGTTGCCAGGCTGGAGTGCAGTGGCGCAATCTCGGCTCACTGCAACCTCCGCCTCCTGGATTCAAGTGATTCCCCTGCCTTAGCCTCCTGAGTAGCTGGGACTACAGGTGCATGCCACCATGCCCGGCTAATATTTTTGTGTTTTTAGTAGAGACGGGGTTTCACCATGTTGGCCAGGGTGGTCTCGATCTGCTGACCTCGTGATCCGCCCGCCTTGGCCTCCCAAAGTGCCAGGATTACAGGCATGAACTACTGCACCTGGCCATTTTTATATATATATATATATATATATATATACATACATACATACATATTTGAGACAGGGTCTCACTCTGTTGCCCAGGCTGGAGTTCAGTGGTGTAATCATGGTTCACTGCAGCCTCAGCCCCCTGGGCTCAAGTGATCCCCCCACCTTAGCCTCCCAAGTAGCTGGAATTACAGGTGCAGGCAGCAAGCCCAGCTAATTAAAAAACATTCTAGAAATAGAGATCTCACTATATTGCCCAGGCTGGTCTAGAACTCCTGGGCTCAAGCGATCCTCCTGCCTCAGCTCCCAAAGTGTTGGGATTATAGGTGGGAGCCACTGTACCCAGCCCAGAGCAATTTTAGACAGATGCTGAAAGGTTAAAAAAAACAAAAAAAAAAAAAAACAAAAAAAACCCCTCAGCACATCTAGCTACAAGGCCTTCTTTCAGAATCTATCATTGGGAAGAGGTGTTGTGCTTTAAGCAGCACTTTGTGGAATCCAGCAGGGCTGGCTCTCCACCCCAGGATCTCTGTCCCTCAGGAGTGAATTCTCAAAGTCAGCTCTGCTTGTTTGATTTTATTATCAGCTCCATGGAGATTGGCGAGGAAGGAGGGAAGACAACTGGAGAGAAGTTTCCTGGCTTTCCCCTGGCATTTTAGAAAACCCTCGGAACAATCATTCCAAGCATCCTGGGAGATCAATTTTGGGAGGATCTTGAACCCTGCTTCCAGGATTCCATGTCCTTTGGGATAAATTTCAGAACCTACTCTCCCAAAATGTCAGCCTGCAGGGCCCATTCTTCATTCTCCATCTCATCAACATCCCCCTCCCCTACTAGGGTTCCAAGCTGACAGGTGGAGATGTGGGTCTCTCTGCTTAAAACAGGCTGGAGAATGGGAGTTGATGCCTCCCGGCAGGGAGGAATAATCAGCACATTCATTAATGACTGCACCATGTTCCTGTGGATTGTCAGTACCAATCATTTGTTGCTTTGAACAAAATGTAACTGTTGTCAATGGAAAGCTACTTGGAAATAAAGCCAGTGAGTAATGTTATTTAGATATCCATTGACATGTTTCAATTTTTACCTTCTTTGTCTAGAAGGGATCAGAATTTCAACAGAAATTCCAATTCAATACACACATTTATAATCAAACCTGTGGATGTAACTTAACTATTAAATATTTCCCTTCCTCCTCCCTCCCTCCCTTCTTCCTTCCTTCCTTCCTTCCTTCCTTCCTTTCTCCCTCCCTTCCTTCCTCCCTTCCTTCTTTCCTTCTTTCCTTCCTTCCTTCCTCATTGCTTTCCTCTTGGGAATAAATTGCCAGGTATTCTGCTAAATCCCCTACAATGCCCAGAATAGCCCCCGTCACAATGAAATATCTGTCCCAAGATGTCAGTAGTGCAGAGGTGGAGAAAACCTGCTTTAGTGTTTATCCCAGGAATAGAACTTCTGTGTCACAGGATCTATGCACCTTTTACTAAGTCTTGCCAAATTGTTTCTCAAAGTTGTTTTACTAATTTACCCCCAACCTAGTAGTATGTGTAAGAGCTCTCACTCCCCACCCCCGCCCACCACCATTTTACAGATTAAAAACCTGAGGCTTTGAAGGGTGTGGAGTAACTTGGACAAGGGTATAGAGTGACAGGGACATTAATAAAGCTTTGAGAGTGACATAGATGTTATATCTCCCTGCGAAGACACAGCCCAGGAAGATAAATTCAGTCCTTCCATATAAGAGATATTTACAAAGTCTTAATTACATACCAGGAACTATACCTTACACGTATCTTCTCAAATCTTCCCCCAACTGTACAAGATAGTATCAGATCCCACTTAACAGCATGGGTTTTGAAACCAGCTAGAACAGATACTAGGTCCCAGAGTGGTTATTCACTAGCCCTGTGCCTCAGGAAAGTTAGTTGAGCTCGCTAAGCTTCAAGTTTCCTCATCTGTGAAACAGGAACCATGGTAGACCTACGTCACTCTATCATTGTGATGAAGATAACACAATAGGCGATCCATAAATATTAGCTGTCATGGTTGTCATCATCACCACTCTCCCTTAACAGATCAGGAATAGAGCCTCAGTGTTTAAGTTGCAAAAGGTCACAGCTAGTAAGTGGTGGAACTAGAATTTGAACTCGGGTCTGTCTGACTCCAAAGTTTGTCTCACTTTAACTGTGTCAAGTCTGTCACCCAAGAGGGGAGGACTCCTAGCTCCATCCCACCAGTTTAGACTAATCAGGGTTGGGCAGGGACAGCGCATATGAATTACTAAAACTCAGAATTCATCAAACACTTTTAAATAACACATTTTCATTGTATCATGAATATTTAGTAACTCAACTAAGTAAAACAAATGTTGTCAAGATATCAGTTGCCTGGGGACCTGCTGTAATAGATAGTCCAGGATGATCTGTAATTAGAATGCGGACTGCATGAAAATGGTGATTCTATAGATTCTGAAAACACCCTCTTCTCTTACAAATTATAAATATCTCCTTTACCATATTATTGCTATCCATCTGCTTCACCCTTGAAGACAAACCAACTAAAACCTATTGCCTAGGCAAAGATCACAGATTTTGAATTAGTGGTGTCAGAATGAACAATGTTTGCCTTCCTACACCCTATTTGCAATCAAATCCTCCAATTTCTCCTCTATTTTCTGCCCCCCTCCCTCCTGGGAAGACATTTGTCTTCAGAGGCTGGCAATGAGGCATTTGCCATTAGACACACTATGACATATTTTAAATATGCTCCAAGAAGCCGAGGCTAAATTACACTGGTGAGTTATTAAAAACAGCTCTCAATGCTATTATTATTTATTGCATTTGCAACTCTCAGCAGCAGCTGATTACACTGCTTAATCTTATATTTTTTTAAAATTCCCCACCCTGAAATTAATTCTCCCCACAATAAATAAGCAAGGTCAGCCACACTGAGCATCCTTTGGAAGCGTTTGGATTCTGGGAAGGAATCTGATGGACAGCCCTAAGGCAGAGCCTCAGTTTCTCCAGGGGAGGAAGTCCTTCACTTGAAATATGGACATCTCTTTTCTGAACCCCTTCGAGAGGGAGTTCTCCAAATCACAGGTCTTACACACCAGTCCCTTCCATGCTGTCTCTGCAGCTGCCGTATGTTGCTGTCATTGAAAGGCCTCTGTGATCTGGCCCCTGCCTCCCTCCCCAGCCTCATCTCTCATAGCTCCATGTCCTTATCCAGGACTCGGTCCTCAAAGTGACTTGCATTTTGTTTTCAGCGCCAGGCTCTGCCCTCTGAGCCTTTGCATATGCTAGTCCTTTCACCTGAAATTCTGCCTCCACCCTTATTTTCTTGGCCAATACTTTTTCCTTCCAGAAGCAGCTTAGAGAATTTCTCTTTAGTGAAGCCTCCAGTGAGGAATAGAAGGATTTATTCTCCACATCCATAAAACCGCACTCCTCCATCTATTGCAGCACTCAGCACACAGTATTGTCACTGTGTATTTGTGTCTCTTTTTTGTTATATTGTGAACTGCTTGACAGCAACTGTAGTTTACTGTCTAAGCTTTACTGTCTAAGCTCCCAGCATAGGCCCAGCACAAAGAAAGTGCTTTGAGAATTAACAGCTCAAAAATAGAAGTAATGTAGTAGTACAGAAAGAGCCAAAGCTCTTGAATGAGGCATTTATTCATTCACTCATTCATTTATTCATTCACTCATTCATTTATTCAACAAATATTTATTAAGCATCTATTATGAGCCAGGCTCTGTGCTAAGCACTGGGGATACAATGATTAAAAAGCAATGGTTCTAATACTAATGGCATACTGGGAGAGACAGACATAACTCAAATAATAGCATAAGTGTATCATATAAGCTGTGATTAGTGCCATAAAGGAAAAATACTCAGGGCCATGACAGCATAAAGATAAGGCCCAGCCCAGGCTGGAGTTTGCATAGTGAGTTTCATCAGGGCTGCCCTCCTTGAGGAAGTGATGCTTCAGCTAAGAGATGAAGGAGGAATAGGCATTAACTAGCTGGTAGGTGGGGCAAGAACATTTAAAGCAAGAGAGACAGCAAGTGTAAAGGTTCTGAGGGCTGTGGGGGCCTAAGTGCTGAAAACGTGTCTAGGAATGAACCAAAGGTTAGTACTAGGGCCCAGGGAACAGGCAAAGGTGGAGGTGGTGCGCGACAGATCAGGTTGGGAGGCACCCAGGGGCCATGCCGTGCAGAATATTGTAGACCGTGTTAAGGATTTGTCTAGCCTGGCCACAGTGGGTTTTAAGCAAAGGAAAACATTTTGAGTGTGTGTGTATATTTTAAACCATCTGCAATGCAGAGAACAGAATGGGGGACAAGGTACACAGAGATTGTGGGGTATGAACTTCCAGACTGCCTCAGAAGACACAGTGACAAGGTGGTGTTAATGCCTAAAGCACCACAGGGAGGTGGGGAGACTTCCAGAGGTCCTCAGGGAGACGCCTGGACCATGTGTCAGGTTCACAGGCCTGCTCCAGATGTCCTCTTCTTTTTTTGAAATTTTTTTTGTTTTTTTGAGACAGTCTCACTCTGTGGCCCAGGCTGGAGTGCAATGGTGTGATCTCAGGTCACTGCAACCTCCACCTCCCAGGCTCAAGCAATTCTCCTGCCTCAGCTTCCTGAGTAGCTGGGACTACAGGTGTGCTGCATCACTACACCTGGCTAAATTTTTGTATTTTAGTAGAGATGGGGTTTCACCATGTTGCCCAGGGTGGTCTTGAACTCCTGAGCTCAGGCAGTCTGCCCGCTTCGGCCTCCCAAAGTGCTGGGATTACAGGCATGAGCCATCACGCCTGGACCAGGATGTTCTCTTCCAAAGCAGGAGCTCCTGCTGGGGGAGGCTCAGCCTTACTTGGGTTAACCAAATTGGTGCAGGGAGAAGGGGCTCTGCTTTAGAGCAGAGCTCCCAGGGAAACTGAGCTTAGGCCAACTCTATAATTTGTAGTTTATGCCTCTAGGGTAGTGAGGTCAGAGAACTGAACCCTTCCCTTTAAGTTCTTGCCCTAACTTCTAAGTCCTGGGAAGGATTAGGTCAGCCTAACCTAGGCTTAATTTGCTACCTTAGGAAGAATCAGACCATGGGAGGTCATCTACCTTCATCTTTCAATTTCATCCAACAATCCATTCATCCATCTCTCCCTCCATCCATCTGTCCATCCATCCATCTATTCATCCATCCATCCATGCATTCATCCAACAAATATTCACTGAGAAAATATTAGAGGATGGTCTAGAACCTGGCCTTTCGATCCTCAATATAGTATGTGTTCTGCACTGGTCCATATCTGCCCAATTTGACTTAGTGTTTGTCAGCTATAGGTAAGGGATGAAGTCTGGCCCAAACTCTGTCAAAAAATTTTGTTCTTTCAGTTCTCTGGTTGCTAAGTTGGAGCCCCAGGCAAACCCTGCATTCTTCTCTCCTGGTTTAATTGGTTCATTATTTTAAACTTTTGTAGATAAAGGAATAAAAAAGTCAGTGGAATATTGTATTCATCACATTCAAATTAATATCCTTCATTACCACAAAGACAAGGAGTATGGCTGTAATATTTTCTCAAAACTTTTAATTGAACAGAGCATGGGAGGGGGAAAAGCAAAAATGGAAACCACCAAGCTCGGATGTTGTTTTTCACTTTCTCAAGATGTGCACTGTTTGTAATCCACTCATCTCGTTAGTGTTAATTATGACCTAAAATAAAATGGCATTTAACACTGTGCTGAGACTTTAATTAAAGCCAAACCTTCATACCCAGGAACTCTCCGAAATCCGAGATAGTTACTCTAAAATGGTATAACCTTCTGCTGAGCCAGCGGTATCCACAAACTCACTCCATCCCCTGCTGCTGGAAGCCCGCTACTTCCATCCACCATCCATCCATCTGTCCTTTCAACAAATTAATTTAAGGTAGTTCTGGGGAAAGAAAATGAATATTTATTAAATACCACTCTATTACTTTAAATACATTCCATGTAGTCTAATGTAGCACCAAGGACCTAGGAATATTCAAGTAAGGACCGTGAGTAGTAGTGTATGCATTATCTCGTTTAATCTTCAAAATAGTCTCATGAAATAAGGATAAATTATTATATTTATTTTACAAGAGGTAAAACTGAGGTCCAGAGAGATTTGAAAACTTGCCCTAAATCATATTGACAGCATGTTTTCCTGCTTTACCCTGCTGAGCTAGAAAGAGTAATCTGAATTATCTAAATGTATTCTTTCATTCATTCATTCATTCAGTAGAGATCGCCCACTATGTGTCAGATCTATGTTAGGGGCTAGAGAGACCCAGTCCCTTTATTCACACGTTCAGTGGGGCAGGCCGACAATTGGTAGAGATGACAAGACTGTGATGAGAAAGAGAAGCAGGAGGGCTGTGGGCCTAGGATGCAGGGACACCCAGCCCAGCCTGGGAATCCAGCAAGGGTTCCCCAAGAAGGTAAGACTAGTGGAACAATTTTATCCATAATTCCTACAGAAGGACCCACTCAGAGGGTGGCCTAGTGATTCTTTCAGAGATTGTGGCAACCCTAAAACCAGCTTCCCAGAAGGAAGTGTGGTGCAGGGCCCATCCAGCCAGACTGCAGGTAGCCTGCACCTGGGAACCACCTCCAGGAAGCATGCTAATGACTGACCCCAGTCATCTGGGCTGCCTGGCATCAGAATCTGTGGATAATACTGAAACATTAGTGTCTCAAACAGATTAGGCCCTAGTAAGGAGTGGCACATCCCTCCTCCACCATCATGGTTTCCCAACTCTTGTCTGGTTTCTGGGTTCTGGAACCTGAGCCAAGCATGCCGGCTGCACTGGGCTCCCCCCGTATGCCAATTTCTTTACTTGAAGGAAAAGTAAACGCAAGAGAGCAATTACTGATCTGGTCAAGAATTCAGAGATTTCTAGGGCTGACATGGTGCTGGAACAACCAACCTGCTCATCGACAGGGGAGGAGGCTGTGGCTCAGCCCAGGCAAGCCACCTGTCCTGTGTCACACAGCAGAACCAGCCCAGGACTCCTGACTCTAGTCTGGTGGTAATTCCTTTGTCCTAGCAGGGACCAGTGGAGAACCTTTTAGGAGAGGTCAGGATGCTGAAGAAAATGATTCTTGCCCATAGATTAGCTTCCTGTTTACCAAACTTTGCCTCCCCTCCTTACCTGCCCTCCCTGGCCAGGAGCCTGGCTGCACAGCTACTCTTTCTGCCTGTGACTTGCCCATCAGCTCAATACTTAACCTCTTAGAGAGCTCTCCTTTCAAGCTTCATCTTCAGGGAAAAGGGACTCGGTTTCAAGGAAAAGTGCATATTGCATTTCTGCAGCCCCACATCTATTACCTGGGATTTCCTTTAGGGATAAAACCTGTGAATCAAAGCGGCCAGTGTGATCCTTGGATAATCCCTCAGTCACTGTGATTGGTTTGGGGATGGACATATGAACCCATCAGAGCCAATGAGATTCTGTAAAATATTGAAGTTCAGTTACCTGAGCCAATACATTCCCTTTTGTTTAAGTGATTCTGGGTTGGCTTTCCTGGTGCTTGCAACCCAAAGAGTCCTGAATGATAAAATAATAAAAACAGTAACTTGAGTAATATTAATTGGCTGCTTATTCTGTGGTAGGTACTGTGTAAAGTTCTTCCATTTGTGAACTTATTTGGCATCTCCAGCAACCTTATGGGATAGTCAATATTGTTAACCTTACATTGTGCCTAGTGAGGTTTGAATAACTCAGGCTGCTGCCCAGCAGGTAAGTGATGGAGCTGGGCATTGAAGCTGAGCAGCCTGGCTCTAGCCCATGTTCTCAACCACAATGCAGTACTGCCCCTTGGTACATACTCTTCAGCTAGAGCCCCAGGAAACTTCTCTTCCATTTGCTGGTCTGGTAGAGACACAGTTCCCAACGCAAATTCTCAAGAAGGACTGGACAAATTTCATTAGGTTTCCATGGAGAAGGCAGTTTGCTTGTGCAAATTCATCCCTCCCAGGGGCCTGCCTACCACACTATGCCTGAACTTCTATCATTAGATACGTGTTTCTTCAGATTGCTAATAGTAATTATGGTTATAATAATGACAGTTTTTACTTTTTTTTTTTTTTTTTTTTGAGACAGAGTTTCACTCTTGTTGCCCAGGCTGGAGTGCAATGGCACGATCTTGGCTCACTGCAACCTCCACTTCCTGGCTTCAAGCAATTCTCCTGCCTCAGCCTCCCGGGTAGCTGGGATTACAGGTACCTGCCACCCTGCCCAGCTTATTTTATATTTTTAAGAGAGAAGGGGTTTCTCCAACATTGGTCAGGCTGGTCTCAAACTCCTGACCTCGTGATCTGCCCACCTCGGCCTCTCAAAGTGCTGGGATTACAGGCACGAGCCACCACGCCCAGCCGACAGTTTTTACTTTTTAAGATACCTGTTTCTTACCAGGCCTTTCTTTGAGCACTTTGTATATATTATCTCATTTACTTTGTAAAGAAGAGGAAAATGAGGCCAACTATCACAGAACAATGGAAGTCACAGAACAATGATGTATTCACTTCCTCAGAGTCTGCTGGAGGACACACCCTGGCTCCCGGCCTCTTGGGCCTGCAGTCTGCTGGAGGGAGTAGTGGGCAGGGGCCCAGCGAACAGACCACCTGAGGATGGCCAAATGGAATTGCTGCTCCAACCCCAGGTGCTGGGACAGGGAGGTAAACCAGGGCCCATGATATCCCTTGGTCTGGCAGAGATCAAGAGTGAAAGCACAGACTTCTTAAGAGCCAGCAACTAGCAAAAAGACCAGATGAAAGTACCCCAAAATGTTAACGCTGGATTTCTTTGCTGCTTGGATTATTTGGGATACTTATTTTCATTCTTACTCTTTCATATCTTTGCTATATTTTATGCAATGAGCTGACTTACCCTTATAATTATAAACAAAACAAGACAAAACAAAATGACAGTCCATTATGAAAATTATAATAGGAACCAGTAATAAAAGGAATCAGGCGTTCTTGGAGGTTCCTTGGAGTGGCTCCAGGGCCAGGGCAGGAGATGCTCAAAGCGAGCCTAAGCATCTTTTTGTGCCAACAGTAAAGAAGTGCACACACACACACACACACACACACGCAAACACACACAAAACCCAAACCCCTCAATGACGGGTACATAGGAGCCAACTGCAAGAGCCCCAAGTAGCCAAAGGTGGAGTAATTTGAGCAACAAAAGAAGTAAAATACTATTGGATTATAACCCAAAGTGTCAACATAAATATCCATGAGCTCATATTAATATAAACAAATGTCTTATGCAGAATAATTCCCAATAATTCATGAAGATGGCTCACGCTCAAGGAGGGTCTATAACTTCCCACTCCTTCAGTGTGAGCTGCACACAGTGACTTCCTTCCAAAGAGCCCAGTGTGCAAGAGGGGAGGGAGGAAAATGACTTCACGGCAGAGAAACCTGACAAACACAATCTTAGCCAGGTGATCGAGATCACCATCAGCAGTGGTAGGTCATGTTGATAACATGCGCTCTTCAAATGATGTGATGTGAATGGCACTTTACCTCTGTGCTCTTCCTCCCCAAACCCCAGTGCAATCATCAGAAAAACTTCAGATAAGACCCAGTTGAGGGACGTTCTACAGTCATCTGCCCAATATCTCCTTAACATTGTCAAGGTGATCAAAACAGAGGGAAGCCTAAGAAACTGTCACAGCCAAGAGGAGTCTAAGGAGACACGCCTACTAAATGGAATGTGGGATCCTGAACTAGAAAAAGAACTTCAAGTAACAACTAAGGAAGTCTGAGTTAAGCAAGGACTTGAGCAAATAATAATATCGCAACATTTGTCCATTAGTGGTGACCGTGTTAACCTAAGCTGTTACCAACGGGGGTCGCCAGGTGTGCAGGATATGGGAACTCTCTTACTATCTTTGAAGTTTTATTTTAACTATAATTTAAAACTATTCTAAAATGAAGAGTTTGTTTTGAAAAGCTAGATAGGAACAGAGCATGGCAGGAGAGACAGGCAGATTACAAAGGCTTGGGATGATCTCTCAGGTCAGCTGGAGAAACGGCTTAACCCCCAGTGACTCTTTGACTTTTTTCCAGAAAAAAAAAAATCTAGATTTCTGTAAATAAATCTGTCTGCTGGACTGGAAGGGGACGAGGTTATTGTATCTAACTGGCCTTCCCCAAATCCCACGGGGGCCTCATGGCAGTTAGATTCATTAAGTCAGCATTTTCTAATGATTAACACTGATCAATAAGCCACTGGGTCTGTTCTTTAAATCAATTGCCCCATTAATGAGAATGAAAGCACCGTTTTATTACCCAAGCCCTGGCCCTTTTGCAGAAAAGGCTTCTGGGGGTTCGGGCTTCCATTCCCTGTACTGTGTATTAGGTTAATTACTCTCCCACTCAGGTCTTCCAAGCCTGATGCCTGTGACTTGGAACAAAATGAGCTACAGGGAAAGACTTCTAGCAAAATGGGTTAGAGGCTTTCACTGAGTGAGACACTCAGTTCGGCAGTCAACTAAATTTTACCAAGGACCTACTGAGTGCTCGGGCTGCTGCTCAAATACCACCTCTGTAGAGAGACCTCCCTTTACCACCTTGTCTAAAACATCAATGCCCCCACGCTCTCTGGCCCCTGCTTTAGTTTTCTTTGGAGTATTAATCACTACTAGATGTTATATTTAACTATTTGTTTGTCTTTCTGCTTTGCTCCCCACTAAACTGAAAACCCTTTGAGGGCAGGGCGCCTTGTCGGCCTTATTCATCCCCCAAATCTAGCCAACAGTAGATCTCAATAAATAGTATTGAATAAAAGAATGCAGAGGGCCGGGAGTGGTGGCTCATGCCTGTAATCCTAGCACTTTGGGAGGCTGAGGCGGGTGGATTGCCTGAGGTCAGGAGTTTGAGACCAGCCTGGGCAACATGGCGAAACCCCATCACTACTAAATACTGAGGGTACAGAAATGAATGGGACCCAGACTCTACCCTCCTAGATCTTATAGTGCAGTGGGGAGATGAGAACTTGCACAGGGAGGAATTATAATGCAGAGAGGGAAATGCTAGGGAGGGGGCTCAGTGAGAATTGAAGAGGGGAACTGAGCCTGTTTTGGGAGGTTAGGAAAGTCTTCCTAGGAGAAGGGACATCTAAGATGACCCGAAGGTAGAGCAGACATGTGCCAGAAGAAAAGAAGAGAAACCGAGCCGTTCAGGCCCAGAGTACAGGATGTGCAAGAGTGGATGGGAGTGCAAGAAGAGGATCCCATTTGTGGGCATGGCCAGAACACAGAGTGTAAGGGGAGTCACAGGATGAGGCTGGAGACATGGGCAGGGCAGATCACAAGGCCTTGGCAGTGTCTAGCTAACACTGAGGATGGGATCCTGGAGGTGGTGGGGAGCTGTGGGAGAAAGTGGAATGGTCAAATTTGTCTTGGAAATATGACTTTGTTTGGAGTGTGTGGACAGGATTGGAGGAGAGTACAGACAGGGTTGAAGGAGGGTGCAGATAGGATTGCAGGAGATTATAGAAAGGATGGTGGAAGGGAGTGTACACAGGGCTGGAGGCGGGGCAGGAGTGAACACACAGGCCAGGTGGGAGCGGTGCAGAGATCCGTGAGACACGATGGTAAAGCTGCTGGGCCACGAAGGAGAGAGAGAGACGTCGGTGCAGACTCTCAGAGGGCAGGATAAACAGGACTTGATTGGTTAGGGGTGTAGGAGAGGAAATGTCAAGGTTGACTCCCAGGCCTCTGGTTTGGGGACCAGGATGTGGGTGGAGCAGTTCCCTGAGCGGGGAACACTAGGGCAGGACAGATTGTAAGATGACCTAAGGGTGAATTTAGTTATATTTCTCAGGCAAGGGGCATTTGATGAGAAATCCAGAACATTCTCTTTCTGTTCTTCTAACTCTGGCAGTGCCCAAACTCCTTGTCTTCTGTAGGAGAAACCCTGGATTCAGGCTAAAATCCCCATCGGCTGGCCTGGTGTAGCTGCTGGGGGAGACGAAGCTGGGTGGAGACGAAGCCCAGGCACCCTCCTTTCTCTTACTGAAACACGGCATGCACCAGCTTCAGCACGGTGGGAGAGCAGCCTCTGTCTATGGGACTCCGGCAAGTCCAAGTTGGAATAAGCAAGTGTGGGATGATTCAAAGGCTGGGACTTTAAAGTCAAATACCCCAGAGTTTCAGTCTGGCTCAGATGTTTAGCAACTGTGTGACCATGGACAAGTCATTCCAAGACTCAGGTCTCAGTCTGGAAAATGGAGCTGACATATTCCCTTGGGAGTCGTCGAGAGGATCAGAACGAACACCTGAGGCAGGATGATCTGAAGTGCCACTCAGAGCTTTTCCCCAGTGTCTTCTTCCCTATCCCCCATTCCTGGTTCAAGAAGTGCTGAGGTGGCCTCTATTAGGTGTCCTCAGGGTGGCTTTTGGGCAAATGCCAAGAAAAAGAGAAAAGCACCTATGAGCCCAGTTTTTGAGTTTTAAGGAAGACTTTGCAACTCAGATTCTTGGCTTTCCAAAGCCCAGTTCTTGAAATGCTCAAGCAATAAGTTGGATGCCTTAACCAATAGATCTTGAAGAATATGTGAGGGTGTGTGGGATAGGTTTTTCTCCAGGGAGTAGAGGAAGATTCTCTGGGCTGGAGGGAAAGGAGGATAGACAGAGGAGGAGCAAGAGACTCAAATGCTGAGAGTGTTTCTGACCCCACTCTCTCTAGGACCAGTTGAGGGCTTGTGCCCATGATCTTGTGACAACAGAAACTAAGCTCTTAAGTAGGCTTTGAGATTCAGGACAAGTGGGCTTGGTGCCTCTTCCTGGATGTAGCCTGGGGAGGTGGCAAAGCTTCTGGCTCTCCTCCACTCCAGGACTGTTTGGTGGCAGGAAGGCAGGAAAGGCCCCAGTCCTCAGATTGGAGAGGAGATTCTCCGGGAGATCAGCAACTCCTGGAGAAGGGTGAGCAAAGACCTGGGCAGTCTTGGAAAGGCCTTGCGGTTAAACCTGGAAGAAGTGGGATGCTTTGGTGGACTCAGGGCTGGAGACAGAGGAAATGTGATTCCAGCACAGCCTTCAGTGACGGAGGGTCATTCCTCCCCCAGGTAGCTCCTCCCTCAACAGTGCCAGGGCACCTTATAAATTCTCTAGTGGGAAGAGAAGGGAAAGAACACCCTACATAGACTGCAAACTCTTTGCACTGGCTGAGCTTACCCCAAATAAACTAAAACTAAAATATCCATGCCCAGCAGAATGAGGACCCAAGAAAGAAGTCAAGTTCAGTTATAGAAAAATAGAAGCTACCTTTCTGCAATACCTGGATTGGGTGCCTGAAATCTGCTACCTACAGTGTGTCTACATTCAGTAAATGCTGGCTATGGTCATTTGATAGTGGATTGCTGTCCTCCCCTTACTGGAGTGCAGATGGCAAGGAGGAGCCTCCACTGTGTCTACAGCCAGGCCTGGAGACAAGGAGTGACTGCTGCGTTGTGCTCAAGACTTTCAAGGAAAGGTCTATGTTGTACACACTGAGAGGAGACCCAAGAAGTAGAAATTAATGTTGGAAAGATGTGTGAGCTCCTCCGGGGCAGGTTGGCCTCTGATTCCTGTTGCAATCTGTGGCATTCAGCACAGCATCGATATCTAATATATATTTGTGGGTTCAAAAATGAGCATGTGCTCAATGAATGAACAAGTGGGTAGGTGTGAATGATATGCTTTTATGTTGAATTGCAGCGATGAGAAGGGTATAATATGGGGCTGGGGGGGCAGTAGCCCATGTGTCTTTTTGGCCTCAGCTCCTTTGCTATCCTGGAGATCAAGCAAGTCCTCTGCTGGGTCAGGAATGCAGCTGCTAAAGGCCCTAGGGGAGGTGCAGAACTCGCATCTAACCTCTCTGCTTGTGGTCTAAAGACTTGTCTGTTCCTGTTCACCCAAACAAACCAGGGATGGCAGCATCTTTGGGATTCCCCAACTCCTAGAACTGTGGAGTTGGCAAGGGTCTCAGATGCCATCTAATATGACCCCCTCATTTTACAGGCCAGGAAAACTCAGACATACCTCGGCCAAGGTCAGACAGGAAATTGTGATGGATGTGACATTCTGAGTCACTCATGTCAATGTACACGCAGAAATACATACCCACGTGTATCCACACACACTGCAGTGGAACCCACAGACCCCTATGTGGGCCCCCCCATGTGCTTCACATCATGGATGCCCTCAAATGTGTAACTCAAGCCTCACAGCCTCTCCTTTGAGCTCCGGGCTCATGCCATCAGCCATCTCCTCAACCTCTCCACCTTGGTGGCTGACAGGGTGATCAAACATATCAGATCCCAAACCAAACCCTTGATTTCTGTCTCACCAAATGCCTCTGAACAGATCTTCCAGAAAATGCCCATTCTATCACATCAGCCACCTAGGTGTCATCTGAGAGCGTTCTCCTTCCTCACCCTTCCAGTCCCCAGGGAGATCCTCTGCGGGCCCCGTTGACTCCATCTCTAAGATATATCCCAAACCTCGACTTGTTAATCTCACTCATTCTTTTGCCATGTGAGCTTTCTCTGTGAGCAGCGAGCCCATGCTGGCTCCTGTCCAGGACACACAGCAGTGAAGGCACAAGAGTGGCCAAGGGCAAGTCTGCTGAGCTCTGCTGGGCGCAGAAGGAGGGATAGACTGGGCACAGCGGGAGGGTCGGGGAGCGCTGCTGGTCAGGAGCCTGGAGCTCCACCTTGGTAGGACTCTGGGGGACATTTGACAAGAAGAAGGAGAGGACCCATCCCTCTCTTCCCATGTCACTAGAGGCAGACACTAAGCCCAGGGTTGAAATCCACATATGGGTGAGAGAGGAACATGGGACAGGCTTGGAGTCCTGGTCTCCCCTCACCCTAGCTCTTTAGCTGCCACCCAGCTAGTTAGGGAAGGACATAGGAACAAATATCATTAGCTGGGTGTCTCCTGGCAGAAACCATAAATCAAAAAAAGTGTTATGCTCCAAACTCAGACTGGCACCGCACTGTGATTTACTTTAAGTAGACAAATGAATGTTTTTTATAAAAATCATTCTCCTTTAAATATTAAGGGGGAAAAGTTTTCCATTTTCTTTGGTATGGTTTTTATTATATCTTGAGGGCAAAGACGTCCAATTTCAAAATGGAAATCAATGAGAAACATGATTGAATTTAGGAAACATGGTTTTACAGCCAACAGTTTTGGGCTGTGCCAGAAGTTCTGAAGGCTATAACTACATCTATAATTCATACTAATATTTTGAGGATTTGAAAAGCAGCTGGGTCTTAGTTTCCTGAGAAGCTAACTTCAAGTTGGTAATGTCCTATGTTCTTTGGGAGCCAGAGATACCTTGAGACAAGCTTATTTCCTTGGATCTTTCTTCATGCTCCTTCCACCTCTGTAGGCCATGGGAACTGTTAGATGGGCTAATGTGCCTAAGGAAATAGGCCAGAATAAGCAATACATGGCAGCTCTTATGATCATTCTACTTCTGGAAGGAGCTCAAAGGGGCCAGGAAATATTCAGGGGCTTATCAGGAGATGAACGATGGAGATCTGAGGACACAGAAGCAGTTCTATTAAAAATAATGCCAAAAACTACAATTACTTTTGCACCTGCCTAATAATAGTCAAAGGTCTTATCTCAAAGTTAGGGTTCTGAGAGAAGATGAAAACACAGGACAAAAAAGCAATGAGTCTTGTTCCGAGCCTGGTTCCAGATAAAAAGCAGAATATTCTCTGAGCTGTGCGTGTTAACTCCTCACTGCCTCCGCAAATTTTTAAGATTTTGGATCTGCAAGATTCTGGGAAGTCCTCAGGAAAGACCTCTCTATAGAAAGAAGGAGAAAGGGAGAAAGGAAGAAGAGACTCCTCCAAAAGGTGTTTATGATGCTTCTTTCCATGCGGTAGGAATTCAGGCGATGTGGTTTTTCTTCTTTCTAGTTCTCTGTATTTCCCAAACTTTCCATAGTGGACATACATTGCATTTATAATAAAGGCCAAGATTCCTGAACTCTCCCTTGTCTTCCCCTCTACTCCCACCCACGCCTTTGTCATGAGTCCCTCTGAAGTATCCTAATTTGTGTGTCCCTCTGTTTCTTGTGGGGATCCTGACATACACCTACATGAATGGAAGGTAATTCTGACCACGAAGAGAGCAAAGCAAAAGGAGGCTGTGAGGTCCTAGTGAGAGGTGACTGCTTTCCAAAGGCTCTTAGGACAATGCCCACCTACTTTGGGTTTAAAAAAAAAGTGATCAGAGAAGACTAGCTCATATTAGGCAAGCATTAAAGGAATGTAGGCAAGAAGTACCACTTGGTCCTTGAGCAGTCAGGACTGAGAGGCCAGGAAAAGTCCCTCAGTACGTGTCTCAATGCTTTTGATGCTGGGCCCGGGGACCACCTAAATAAGCTCACAAGCCATAGGCCCCATGACTTTGGAAACATCGACTTAGATGGCTGCTGGTGATCTATCAGCTGTGAGGCTGTCTCAGTTTCTAGGCTCCCAAACCCCCAACAGGAACATGAGAATGGTTATATGTTCAGACCCATCGTGGAAAACATTGCTGTCTTGGGAATTTGGGACTGGTGCAGTCTTTGCAGTGACCATCTCAAATGCAAATCTGATGGAGTCATTTGGCTCCATTGATTTCTTCTTCCATTCTCTTGCTCACTAACCAAGTATGTCTCATGCTCTTGCTGTGGCCTGGATGCTGTGCTAGACTCTGCAGCCTCAATGGTTCATGAGACACACACTTCCTCAGCTGCCCACCACCGGCAGGAAGGGCAGGTCTGTACACACTATGAGATCTGTGTGATCTGCCCCTCTCCCTGTACCTCCAACACTCATCTGCCATCTCTAGGAAAAGTGATCTCTGTGAGCTATAGTTTGAATACTTTTCCCCTCAAAAACTCATGTTGAAACTCAATCTCCAATGTGGCAGTATTGCGAGGTGGGACCTTTAAGAGGTAAATCGATTTGTGGGTTAATGAATTAATGGATTATTTGGGGAGTGGGACTGGTGGCTTTTCAGGAGAAACCTGAGCTAGCACACTCAGCCGCCTCACCATATGATGCCCTATGCTGCTTTGGGACTATGCAGGGAGTACCTGCCCCCAGCAAGAAGGGCTCACCAGATGTGCTCCCTCAACCTGGGACTTCCACGCCTCCATAACCATAAGAAGTACATTCCTTTTCTTTATAAATTGCCTAGTTTCAGGTGTTCTAAGCAACAGAGAAGGGACTGAGACACTATGTAGCACCCTATTCTCTTTTACTTCTTTGGTGGAGTCCCCCATGCCATTCTTCTTGGTCTCTGAGTATTTGCTTATACTGATCCCTCTGCCTGCAATGCCTTTCCTTAGGTTCAACTCAAGTGATACCTCCTCCCTCTAGGTCCCTGCTTAGATACCTCTTAGAGAGCCTCATAAGGGCTGTATCCCAGGAGGTATCACGTCTGTGTCCCTGTCTGTGTCCTGCCCTGGGTTTTGAAGGTTTTGAGGCCATAGCCTGGGTATTATATTCGTTTCTCAACATGCCTGGAGTCCAGAGGCATGGGTTGCTGTGTGGTCAAAGTTTGCTGAGTGGCTGAGTGACTGCGAGGACATCCAGTGCTGTGCAGCCTGGTGGGAAGGTCATCTGATTGCACCAGTCTGCAGGTACACACATGCAGTCTTACAGCAGCTTGTTTTGCACTAGCGCCAAAGTCTGTCTCACTCTTTTTAACCAAAAACTTACCCTCAACAGTTGGAGATCTTAGGGGATGGCATAGGTTATTTCTGTAGGAACTGGGGAAGTGCGAGGGACCTAGAATGATGTGGGGAAGCTGTCCATCCCCGGGAAAGGGTTAATCTCAAGGGTGGTCAGGGGCATTTGACATGGAGCCACAGAGCTAGAGGGCCCATAGAAGCCCATCAAGCCAACCAGCACCTTCCAGATGGAAACTGAGGCCCGAGCCAAGGCGGTGGTGGTTGCCTGCCCTAAGGAATGGGTGGCAGAGCTGGGACTCGAAACCAGAGCTCTTGGCCCCCTCCTCACCCTCATTTCCCAGGACTTGGAAGTGCTGAGTGGGGGCCTCTGCTCACATTCGAAAGACTTACTGAGTTGGCTGGGCCTGGTGGCTCACACCTGTAATCCCAGGACTTTGGGAGGTTGAGGTGCGCAGATCACCTGAGGTCAGGAGTTCAAGACCAGCGTAGCCAACATGGTGAAACCCCGTCTCTACTAAAAATACAAAAATTAGCCAGGCATGGTGGCTCATACCTGTAGTTCCAGCTACTCAGGAGGCTGAGGCAGGAGAATTGCTTGAACCTGGGAGGTGGAATTTGCAAGATCATGCCACTGCTGCACTCCAGCCTGGGCAACAGAGTGAGGCTCAGTCTCAAAAAAAAAAAAAAAAAAAAAAAGAAAAGAAAAGAGAGACTTACTGAGTCATGTCTACGCACATGGACAGCCAGAGTGAAACTGATGTGCTGAGCAGCATGGGGATGGGTGGGGATGGGCATGGGTGAGGGCCACAGCGGGAGCCAAGGGCCTTGCTGACCTGTGGCTCCCTCCCATGTGCGCTGTTAAAGGGACAGTGGGAAGCAGCCATGCAGTTGTTGGGATGATGCTCCACAGTCCTGCTTGAACCCTACTGGCTACTCGAGGTAGGAGGTGGAGGAAAAAGTCTATGAGATGGTGACTGTGCTGGATGGTCTCCATTTGCCCCTCCATGTCCTCTCTGCTCTCTGCCCCTGGAAGCTGATCTTCATGGGTGGCCTCTCCCAGGCTCCCATGACCTCTAGCTTCTAACAGGATGCAGCCAGTGGGAAGTTGCGGGTGCTCACAGGGTCTTGATTATCCAGCTCTCTCCTGTTGAGTTGGGGACCGGCAGCGGCAGCTGAGGCTCACACTGGGCGGCCCTGACCTACAGTGCAGGTCTGTCTCTCTGAGTTCTGCCCTTCAGACTCAGGGATGGTAGTAGCTTCCTGCTACTAGTTCTGGGGCATTTTACCCTCTCCTATCTTTCTCTTAACCCCTCCCACACTTCTATAAACAGCCTTCATAAAACTCCCTGCAGATGCAGGCCTAGGATTGTCACAAGGACTTAAAATTGCAATTAATTCTTGTGTGTTTCTTGCACACTTGGTGTGTGCACTGAGCTTCATTCTGGGAAAAGTGAGAGGAAGCTGTTCACAGGGCTGGGCCCATATAGGCACTCCATCAGCTGAAGTTTTGCCTATTATTAGAAGAAGGTTCCCAGTGACTCGGAGCACTTAGAGGTCACATCCTCCCTGGCCATGCCCCTCAGAGCCATGCTATTCTCGTTGCTTGTGGAAGGCAGGTTGGCAAGAGGTCAGAGTTCTGAACCTTGGAATACAAGGAAGGTCAGTTTTGTCCTCTGTTTTGTCCTCTCTTGCTCTCCCACACCTCAACCTCATAGTAGCCCTTTGGGGCCCAAGGCCTTTCCAGGGCTATTGGAAAGCTTTCTCCTATGCATAGATTTTTCTAATTTCTTGCCAGGTGGCTGAACCATTGGTTAATGAGCAAGATGACTGATTGGTTTGAGAGAGGCTGGTTTCTCGAATAGGATTTCCCCCACAGCGGGAACATGGTAATTAAACTTTGCTATGGTTGGGGGAACAAAGTTTCCTCAAGCAGAATGTCAATTCTCAGACCCCAGTGCAAGTCAGAAGTGGAGTGGAAACCAGGTTATGGTCCCAGCACTGAAAGCCATTTCTCCTCTACTCTGACATACCAAGGAGAGGCAAGAGCAGCCTGAACCACCTGAGACTGGGGAAGAAGTCAGCTTTGCAGATCTCAGTAAACTCCAAATGCCTAGCAACACATCTAGGACCTGCCTTGGTGAAGGTGGGCCTAGAAATTGCTATTGGCCAACGGTGGCGGGAACCACATCATACTCTTTGGTCTTGGTTTGATGCATGCAAATTCAACCAGAGCAAAATGGGATCCAGTGAGAAACTGAGCTTTGCCAGCTAAAGCAATTCCCCAGAGTTAATTATGCCTTCCATGGCCTTGGCTTCCACATGCCTCCTCCAGGTAAGCATCTCACTGGGCCAAGTGTGACCTGCATATTAACATACATTGAAAATCTGTCATTTTTATATAACATGGCCCCGAATGCACTCTGACTTCCTCATCTAATGCACAACTAAAGAAATAGAAATTTCTCCCAACAAACTGGAAAAATATTAGTTTTGTTGGATGTATTTTGAGTTGGCATATTTACGTGTAATTTAAGAATGACTTAAGATATTTTGAAGGTAATTTTGAGTATACCCAATTTTTATCTTTTGTGCTGGCTCCAGAGCCACTTAAGTCATTATTTTATAATATATTTTATCCAGCCAACTTACAGATCCTTATTTTTATAAGTGGTAATGATGCAAACTTGATTCTGGCTCATTTTTGAATTGTTCTGAATTTAAGATTGGCAAGCTCCAAAGTAATGGTTTTATGATGCACCTTATAAATACAGTTCAGAACCAGGTACTGTTAACAGTCTTACATTAGCTTAACATTATCTTACTGTATTCCAAAAAGCATAAAGAAAATCTCTGTTCACACCATTAACCAGATGATGTGAATGCAAGTCATGTACCTAAGTGTGAAACTACTGACTGCAAGCATACTCTGGAAATTAGTTAACATTGTAATTTTTGCCAACAAATGGCTAACCTAATTTACCCACAGGTGGATTTGAGCTATTTCCAGATGCTCAATATGCAGGTAAATCACAGGTAATATCTGCATGGGAAAGAGTAATGAACAAATCCAACAGTAGCTGGAACGAATACTTTGCTTTAAGTAATATATTTTACCCTCATTAAATACATTAATATTCATGGGTAAATTATTATATATATATATGCATTTCCTACTGTAATGACCCAGATTCAGCCAATGCCCCCCCTTTTAAAATGGATACCCAGCATTACAGTACAACACAATTTTATTGTGACCAGTATAGTACATACAATTTATGGATTTATTACCTCTTTGTGGACATGACTAGAATGTGAGCTCCTTCGGGGCTTTAGTTGCATTTTACTGTTTGGAGCACCCCCCTCCCCCACCCCGCCATGGCCCTGAAGCACAATGCCTGGCACAGAGTAGGTGCTCAGCAATGCTGAATATGTGTAAAACGGGTGCTTGGGTCAATGGCATGGATCCTCCACAGCAGAAGAGCTCAGAAAAGGCAGCTCACAGTGGTTGCAGGGACCAGGGCAGCCTTCTCAGAGAAGGTGGGACGAAGTTGAGCCCCGAAGAAGGGCAAGGCTCGACACTGGTGAATGGAGTGCAGAGGATGTTTCAGAACGAGAGGAGGGAGTGACAGACCTGAGCACTGGTGCAGAGATTGGAAAGCGAAAAGGATGGTGTGACCTTTGTAGAAGATGAATTGCCAGATGAAGGGGACCACTGTGGCTTGTCAGACTAGCACCCTCTTTTCTAGGAAATGTCCTCCCCTGATTCAAATAATTTTAGTGAAAATGTCAATATTCCTGCAATATGAGCTCCTCCTGGCCACCAGTTGCTTGGCCCAGGGTGGGAGTGGAAGGCTAGAGCTAAGGGCATCAAGTCACCCTCTCCTGGGAGGCCAGGCTTCTGGTATGCACCTGGAGATACTGGTGGCCACATTCTGCCATGGATATTGGAAAAATGACAGCATGTCTACAGGTAAAGGGAAACAAGCAGAGATGAGAGATAGAGACAGAGAGAGAGAGAGGGAGACTGAGCTTCCTGAATGCTGTGCCGCTCCAGGCCCTGGTTCCACGTGAGGCCCTCTTGCCATCCTCCATCAGTATGCCTCTGAGAAGTCCCTCTTTTTGGCTTAAGATAAGTAGAGCTGTTTCCTGTTACTTGGCACTAAATTAGAGATTTTTACATTCATTCGTAGCCTGAGGCTGGATTGGGCAGAGAGGGCACCACAAATTATTGCCCAAAACCAAGTCTCAACCCCAGAGGTAGCCTCACAGATCCATATTTGATGATGATGATGATGATGATGATGAAGAGTGAGGAGAAGGAAGCAAAGGAGAAGATATGTTCGTGATGCCACTTTCTGCTCTTTTCCAAGGACACTGAGCTGATCACCACTGGGCAGCAACAACGCTTGCTGAAGCCTCAGTCTAGCCAGGGGGAGAGTTTCCCCAATTCCTCATGGACACATGGCGAGATGCAAAATTCCAAATCCAGAAACTCTGAAAGATGCCATCCCTCTTGGCTCATATTGAAAGGAATGGGGTTCATAGCTGGGCTGACTTTTCTCCAATCGCTGTCTGCATGCCCAGCAGACTGGTCCCCTACTCCTTTCCCTTGGGGTGAGTGGATGCAGGCCTAGACCTTCGCTCCTTCCCCCGACCCAGCTGTGTGCTCTCTCATTCCAAACAAGAAAAATGAAGAGTGAAAATCTGGGCCTACTGACTTTCAGAATCAACCTAAATGTCAGCTTCAGGAAGGCAGGGAGTGTGCCTTCGTTTTTTTGTTGGTTTTGCAAGGGCAAGGTGGGGGTATGCACCCAGGGTTTGCTGAACCACTCAGAGCTCAGGTTTCCCCATCTGTAAAATGGGACAGCAGTGCCTATCTTTCTACAGGGATGTTTTAATGACAAAAACAGAGCTGATAAATATAAAGGCACAAGCATATGCCTGAGATGCTATAGGCATGTAAGTAAATGTTAGTCCCTGTCTGTCCCAGCAGGGACCCTAGAGCCTGACATGGAACGTCACTTGAGCAAGCACACATGAAAACCTGCAGCCTTCCACAATCCGGTGCTCTACTTTTTACTCTAAGTGGGCAACGCCCCCTTTCCTCTGTTTCTGGCTACTTCCAAGGAAACCCAGTGACTTCAGGTCTTTTCTCTTTTCTTTTCTTTTCCTTTTTCTTTTCTTTTCCTTCCTTCCTTCCTTCCTTCCTTCCTTCCTTCCTTCCTTCCTTTCTTTTTTTTTTTTTTATAGGGTCTCTATCTGTTGCCCAGGCTGGAGTGCAGTGGTTCAATCTGGGCTCACTGCAACCTCTGCCTCCTGGGCTCAAGCTATCCTCCCACCTCAGCCTCCCGAGTAGCTGAAACTATAAGCATGTGTCATCACACTTGGCTAACTTTTTGTATTTTTAGTAAAGACGAGGTTTTTCCATGTTGCCCAGGCTGGTCTTGAACTCCTGGGCTCAAGCAAATCATCCACCTTGGCCTCCCACAGTGCTGGGAGTACAGGCACTAGCCACACACTAGCCAACTTCAGGTCTTCTATTCTTGGCCATTAGAAGCTCCTTTCCCCCAACACAACTAACCTGGCAACCAGGCAGTCACACTGCACTCTCCTCTTTGTCTTCCTCTCTCTGTCTCCCCCTCCCCCACAGCCGGCCAGCTCCTCATCGCTCACCCTGACAGCCACAAACTCCTATTTATTTGCCGAGTAACTTCCTGGTGGTTTAATATCTCCTTGAATTACTGTACAATCTCTTTCAAGTTATATTTGATTATTTTTCACATTTAAAAACATGAACACAATTACCCAACAGTGGCATGTGCCCTTACAGTCAGAAATAAAATAGTATTGCAATACGATATATGCATCTTAGACAAGTAGTCAGTCCCTAGAAATTATGTCTCCAGCATGGAGTGAGATCTGCAGTGATAGGTACCATATAAATGCATATGAGACAATAAATAGTTACAAAGGGAGAGGATGCTGAATAATTAATCCACTCGCCTCTCCAGGAACGTTCTTTATAAATCTGTCCTAGGCATTCGTTTGTTTTTTTTACGGAAGCAAATATTTAAAAGTAAAGAATAAGTAATGTCCAGGAAGGAGACATAAAAAGAAAACAATCAGCTGGGGGGGGGGGTGGCGGTAGGAGATTATAGATGGCAAGGACTCCAAGATGGCTGCACCATTGACTGATGGCATTTCCTAAGGAGACGCCCAGGGGACAGGATGGGGTTGTTCACTGTGGAGACAGTCTTGGTTTGAGGTCAGATCTAAGCATTAAGCATTCCTGCTAGGTTAATGCCATAGACTTCTTATTAGGCACAAGTCTGTGTGTAGCTGGAGAAGGAAAAACCCACAGCGACACATTTAGAAAGTTCTAGAACCCACCTGCCTTCCCCCTGATACAGATGGGACTCTAAGAATCACAGGATAAGAAAAGGATTTAATATGGTGCACTCCAAGCCTTGGCTTTGATTCGCACCCCTCCTGTGAGGGGTACCCACTGCCTTTCTTGGTGACTTGTCTAGTTTATCTCTGGGAGCCCTGACTGTTAGAAGTTCTTCCTATGGAGTCTAGAGTTGTCTCCATGAGACCCACATTTCTCTAGTTGTCCCCTAAGAGCCAAGAATAGCCCATGCCCTCTGCCCTTCAGAGGCAGAGATCAAGCCCTACTCACCCCTTCTCCTGGCTTTGGGCCTGAATTTCCCCTGATCTGAAATTCCTTGGGTTCAGAAGCTCCTTATTAGAATGTGGTCCTTGTACAGTCATTGTACAGAATAGAGTTGTTATTCTCCTTGTATATTTTATATCCACATGTTTTATCAGATGCTTTGCAAATATTTCCTCTCATATTGTGGCTTGCTTTTTCCCTTTGTTAAGAGTGTCTTTTGGAGCAGAAGTTTAAAATTTTGATGAAATCCAATTTATTAATGGAGAGCTGGTGGGTATAAAATGCTACATCTACTTTGGAAAATCCTAAGTTCACAATTTCTTAAAAAGTTAAGGTTTCACCCATCATGTGATCCAGCAATTCCACTCCTAGGTATTTGCCCAAGAGGAATGAAAGCATTTCTATGTAAAGATTTGTACGTGAATAGCATAGTAGCTTTATTTGTAATAGTCAAAAGTTGGAATTGTCTATAAATAGATGAATGAATAATCCTACTGTGGTATATCCATACAAAGAAATACCACAATACTACTTAGCAATAAAAAGGAACGAAGCATTCAGCTACACAACGTGAATGAGTCCCAAAATAATGCAGAATAAAAGAAGCCAGACAAGAATGCATACCACATGGCTGATTTAGATAAAACTCTGGAAAATGCAAACTACTTTCTACTGACGGGAAGCAGATCAGTGTTACCTGAGATGGGGGATGGCGGGGTGGGAGGGATGGAAGGTGGGATTAAAAACAACATGAAGAAACTTTGGGGGGTGATAGTTATATTCATATCCTGATTGTGGTGATTTCATAGGTGTAGCCATATGTCCGGACTAATAAAATCAGATATGTTAAATATGTACAATTTTTTTGTATTTCAATTATATTTCAATGTATCTGCTTTTTTTATAAAAAGGAATTTGAATATTTACATTAAAGGGTATCTAATCTATAACCCTTAGCAATATTTCTTAAAATTCTCTTTTCTCTCCCCTCTGATGTTCTTCCTTCTTCCAACTGCATATGAGCCACTCACGCTGTAAAACACAAGAGGGCTCCCCAGGACACCCCTCCTTTGGGACTTTTCTGGCTATCTTTCCTGGCTCTCTTTCCCTTACTTACGCCCAACTTCTTTTTATTATGAAGAACAATTGAGCTTTCTGGCTTATTTTCCAATCTTCTTTCACTCTACCTGTCCCTTACTTGACCTTTTCATGAAAAAGAAAAGACATCACCTTGCCTCTCTCCTGCCTCACTTCCTATTTCTCTGCTGCATTGAAAAAGCCTGGGTACCTGCTTGGTTACAACAGGACTGTACCAGAATGGAGAGGCTGGGTGGTGAACAGGTCAGTGTTCCTACTAATCTAAAAAATGCCTTTGTGTGAGTTAGAAAATGATGCTCGGGCTGAGTAGATGAATTTGAAAAATACTTCCCACAGGGCAGATCCAGACTTGCAAGCACTGGATTTGGGGAATAGATGACATCAATATCTGAAGTAAAAGATGCCTCCTCTCTCTGGGTAGACACAGAGCCTGCACCAGGATGGGGAGCAGAGCATGGCTGGATTTCAGCTCCCACTCACTCCTTCATCAAGAGCCTTTGTTCAGTGAAGAAACTAAACAATGGACCATGGATGCCCTGGAACAAAAGTTTTGATGGCAGGCAAAATTAAATATTCTTAAGAAGAGAGGAAAGTTGAGAAAACCACTTGATAGTAAATCTTGTTCCCATATCTATTTTTATTTTCATTTTGCATAAAATGAGTTTATTCATTCAACCATTGAGAGCTGTTTAAATTGATTCAGTTTTTGCTGTTGAAATGATACTGCAACAAATGTTTTTGCATTTATCTCTTAAAAATCTGTTCAAGAATTTTTTAGGGTCAATACTTAATAGTGGCATTATTAGGTCATTTTGGGGTCATATTCAACTTTTCTAGGCATTTCCAAACTATTTGCAAAGTAGGTATACCAATTTTCTTTTCCACCAGTAATGTGTAAGAGTTCCTGTTGCTCCATATTCTTATCAATTCTTTATTAAATTTCTTAATTCTTGTCAATCTACTGGTTATGAAGTTGCAGCTCACTGTGTTCTTTCTTGATTAATAAATTTTATTTTTTAGAGTAGTTTTAGGCTCACAGCAAAATTGAGTGGGAAGTAGAAGAGTTCCCATATACTCCCTACTCCCACACATGCACAGCTTCCCCCACCATCAACATCCCGCACCAGGAGGATGCATTTGTAATAACTGATGAATCTACAATGACACATCACTATCACCCAGAGTCCATAGTTTACATTAGGGTTCACTCCTGGTACATTCTATGTGTTTTGACAAATGAATTACGACATATGTCTACCATTGTAGTAGCATACAGAACTGTTTCACTGCCCTAAAAATCCTTTGTGCTCCACCTAATCATCCCTTCCTCCCCACAACCCCTGGAAACCAGCAATCTTTATACTGTTCCCATAGTTTTGCTTTTTTCCATAATGTTACATGGTTGGAACCATGATCAGCTTTTTTCACTTAGTAATGTGCACTTATGGTTCCTCCATGCCTTCTACTGGCTTGATAGCTCATTTCTTTTTAGTCTTGAGTAATATTCTACTGCCAAGATGCACCACCATTTATCCATTTGCTCACTGAAGGACATCTTGGTGGCCTACAAGTTCTGTCAATTATCAATAAAGCTGCTGTAAACATCCACATGCAGGTTTTTGTGTGAACACAAGTTTTGGTTCACTTGGGTAAATACCAAAGGGCATGACTGATGAATCTTATGGTAAGGGTCTGTTTAGCTTTTTAAGAAACTGCCAAACTGTCTTCCAAAGAAGCTGTACTGTTTTGCACAGTCCCATGAAGCACTGATGAGAGTTCCTGTTTCTCCACATTCTCACCTACATTTTGTGTTGTCAAGTGTTTTGGATATTGGCCATTCTATGAGTAGTAGTGGCATTTCATCATTGTTTTAATTAGCAATTCCCTAATGACATATGTGGAGCATTTTTTCATATGCTTACTTGCCATCTGTATATCTTCCTTGGTGAAATGTCTGTTCGGGTCTTCTGCTCATTTTTGAATCAGATTTTTAATTTTCTTATTATTGATTTTTAAGAGTTATTTGTATGCTTTGAATAACAGTCCTTTACCAGATATATATTTTTTCAAATTTTTTTCCCCAGTCTGTGGCTTGTTTTCTCATTCTCTTAACATTGCCTTTCACAGGGCAAAGGTTTAAATTTTAATGAATTCCAACTTCTCCATTATTTCTTTCACAGATTGTGCCATTGGTGTTATATCTAGAAAGTCATTGCCATACCTAGGATCTTCTAGATTTTATTCCATGTTATATTCTAGGAGTTTTATAGTTTTGTATCTTATATTTAGATCTATGACCCATTTTGAGTTAATTATTGTGAAGGGTGCAAGGTTTGTGTATAGACTCTTTTTTTTTTTTTTTTTTTTGGTTGTTGTTGTTTTTTTTTAATGTGGATGGCCAGTTGTTCTAGCACCGTTTGTTGAAAAAACTGTCTTTGCTCCACTGTATTGCCCCTGCTCCTTTGTCAAAGATCAGTCAACTCAATTCATGTGGGTCTATTTCTGGGCTTTCTGTTCTGTTCCATTGATCTACTTGTCTATTTTTTACCAATACCACAGTGTCTTTATTATCATGGCTTTAGAGTTAGTCTTGAATCAGGTTGTGTCAATTCTCCAACTTTTTTCTTCTTCTTCAGTATTAAATTGACTATTCTGAGTCTTTGCCTCTTTCTGTAAACTTTAAAATCACTTTGTTGATATCCATAAAATAACTTGTTAATAGTTGCTAAAACCAATAATTTTGGCTGGGATTGCATTTAATCTATAGATGAAGTTGGAAAGAACCGATATCCTGACAATACCAAGGTTTCCTATCCACAAACATGGAGTACTCTTCATTTATTTGGCTCTTCTTCGATTTCTTTCATCAGAGTTTTGTAGTTTTCTTCATATAGATCTTGTACATATGTTATTTGATTTATACTTATTTAGATTATATGTATTTCATTTTGGGATATACCTTACCAATGTAAATGGTAGTGTGTTTTAAATTTCATATTCTACTTGTTCATTCCTGGCATATAGGAAAGTGATTGACTTTTGTATATTAACCTTATCCTGCAACCTCAGTATAATAGCTTATTAGTTACATGAGGTTTTTGTTTTTGTTGTTGATTCTTTTGGATTTTCTATACAGATAATCATGTCATCTGGAAACAAAAACGGCTTATTTTTTCCTTCCCTATGTGTATACCTTTTATTTCCTTTTGTTGTCTCATTGCATTACCTAGGACTTCCAATATTATGTTGAAAAGGAGCAGTGAGAGGGGACATCCTTGCCTTGTACCTTACTAGGAAAGCTTCTAGTTTCTCACCATTAAGTATGATGTTAGCTGGAGGATTTTTGTAGATGTTCTTTATCAAGGTGAGAAAATTCCCCTCTATTCCTTGTTTGTTGAGAGTTTTAATCACAACTGGGGGTTAGACTTTGTCAAATGCTTTTTCCACTCTGTTTATATGATGATATGATTTTTCTCCTTTAGCCTGTTGATGTGATGGATTACGTTAACTAATTTTCAAATGTTGGACCAGCCTTGCATACCTGGGATAAATCTCACTTGGTCATGGTTTATAATTCTTTTTATATGTTGTTGGATTCAATTTGCAAATACTTTGTTGAGAATTTTTGCATCTATGTTCATGAGAGATATTAGTCTGTAGTTTTCTGATAATGTCTTTGTCTGGTTTTGGTATTAGGGTAATATTGGCCTCACAGAATGAGTTCGGAAATATTTCTATTCCTCCTGTCTTCTAGAAGAGGTTGTAGAGAATTGATACATTTTCTTCCTTAAATGTTTGTTAGAATTCACCCATCAGCCTATCTGGGCCTGGTGCTTTCTGTTTCGAAAGGATGTTATTGATTCAATTTCTGTAATAGACATAGGGCTATTAAGATTATCTATTTCTTCTTGTGTGAATTTTGGCAGATTATTTACTTTAAAGAATTGGTTCATTTCATCTAAGTTGTCAAATTTGTGGGCATAGAGGTGTTCATAATATTCCTTTATTATTGTTTTGATGGCTGTGTGACCTGTAGTTGGTTCAGAGTATTTTTTTTTAATTTCTCAAGATTTCTTTTTTGACCTATGTTATTTAGGAGTGTTGTTCAATCTCCAAGTGTTTTGGGATTTTCTCACTATCTCCTTGTTATTGATTTTTAGTTTGATTCCATTGTGCTTTGAGAGCAGACATTGTATGATTTTATTATTTTGCTTTTGTTAAGTATGTTTAATGACCCAGAATGTGGTCTATGTTGGTGAATATCCCATGTAGGTTTGAGAAAAATACGATATCTGCTCTTGTTGGATGAGTAGCCTACAGATGTTAATTACATCCAGCTGGTGTCATTGAGTTCAACTATGCCTTGACTGACTTTCTGTCTGCTGGATCTGTCCATTTCTGGTAGAGGGGTGTTAAGGCCTCCAAGTGTAATGGTTGACTCATGTATTCCTCCTTGCATTTATATCATTTTTTGTCTTCTGTATTTTGCCCTCGGTTGTTAGGTGCATACACATTAAGGACTGTTATGTTTCCTTGGAGTATCGACACCTTTGTTATTACGTAATATCCATCTTTATCCCTAACAATGTTCCTTAAGTCTGCTCTGTCTGAAATCAATGTAGTTACTCTCATTTTCTTTTGGTTCATGTTATCATGGTTTTTAAATGTTTAAATCCAATTTAAACCCTGTTCCCCATTTAAAGCCTGACTGAGGCGGATTTGTGACCCACCTAGACAGGCTTTAAAGAGACTAATCCTGGTAATCGTAAGATTTATTTCTAACATAACTACAGAGTCTGTTTGTTAAGCAACCTCTACAGACAACCAGGGACCTAATTTTCTGAGAAGCACACACTTTGGGAAATGTTGATCTACACTCATCCTTCATTTTACCAACAAGGGTGCTTATGCTCAAATAAGCCACTGAGTCAGCACTAGAAGCCTTGGGTCACACATAAGGAAGGCGGTGGACCCTTGCAGCAAGAGAGGCCAGTACACCCATCTTCCTGAAAGAGCTGAGCAGAAGAGGTTGGATGCCTGACTCACCTCTTCAGGCCAAGCTGCGTTGGGGCCCAGGGATTCTCTGTCCCCCCTTGAGGTCTGAGAGTTGCCCCATCTCAGCTCTGGGCATCTGCTTCACCATAATCACTGTAGCAAAGAGGCTTTTGCTGAAATGCCTGTGACTTGAAGTCAAATGCCTATTCTGGGGGCCTTACAGAGCTAACTGGACTCTGGGCTTCCAGCCAGTGTCCCCTGCTGGTGGCCCATTTGTTTCAAGGTCCTTCCATTTTCTGGTAGCTGGAAACCTCAGTCATTTTGAGTTCTTCTCTCCCTCCCTTGTCCCCAGACACTGTTGAGTCACTCATCATTTTTGTCTTGAGCTTACTTGGTGACCTGCCTGGGTGCTGGGGCCATGGGGACAAGTCAGCACCCAGCTGGGGTGAGTGGCAGGTGCTCAGGCTGCTCCTCTGCCCAGCCCCTTCTCCCCTCAGTCCAGGATCCGGTGGAGTCTGGACTCTTGCCTCTGGCCTCCTCCACTCTGACGTAGCTCACTCAGCAAAGCCAGGCTGATGCCTACAGATATCAATACACTCAATCACTGCTCAAGACTCTCCCGCACTCGGCTGCTGACTGCCTCGGGCATACGTCAGGCCACTCTATGAGGGCAGGGACCTTGTTTCTTCATGGACACCATTACATCCCCAGGACCTGACACAGAGCCTGAGGTCACGTAGGTGTGTGGTGAATATTTGCAGAAAGAATGGGATGAAAGTGGCACTTGAAGTCCCTTGTCATCTGACCCTCTTGACTCTGTTGGCTTCATTTCCCAAGACCCTCTATGGGCTTCCCCTGCTGGCAGACTTACTGAGGGCAGAGGTGCACTGGTTGCTGCTTCAGGTCAGCCCTGTCTGGGAAAGGTTTGCACTGGTGGTTTACAGATGGAGGGGGGAATGCGGAGGGGAGTTCAGTGACCCACCCAGTGAGCACTGGTGAGTGACAGAACCAGAACATGTATAATTCACTTGTATATGTCACCTTCTCGCTTCATCCCCAGGGCCATCTGAGAGGGGCTGTGAGTGCCCCATTTGTTACACAGGTGAAGGCACAGAGCCAGGGGGTGGCAGCCCTGACCCATGGTCCCCCAGCCAGCTGCGATCGGAGCCCTGACTGCCACCTGCAGCTCCCCTGCCTTCCTGATGACTTCTCGTCCCACTGTGGGGACGGAGGGTGAAGGAGAAACAGAGGCCACACACTGGAGACAGGCAGGGACCCTGCCCTAGAGGCTGAGGTCCTATGAGAGGCTCACAGCAGCTGTGGATAGTTTGTCTTCTTTATTCTTAATCTGGGGAAGGCGAGTCTCACTTCCTGGGCACCTATTATGCATCAGGTCCTGGGGTGTACTGATGACACGTTGTGGTCCCCGACTTCAGGAGTCCCTTAGCTTGAGGGGTGAGTGGGTAAAGTGTCCAGCTAGATGCTAACTCCCAGCAGAAGAGCCCTGTGGGCTCCAGCACACTGCAGAGCAGAGAGTAGGGAGGGGGTCAGGATCCTTGGGGCATAATGCTGGTGTTTTGGTTTCTCATAGCTGCTGTCATAAATTACTGCAAATTTGCTAGCTTAACACAACACAAACGTATTCTCTTACAGTTCTGGAGCCAGAAATGTGGAGTCAGTTGTACTGGGCTAAAGTCAAGATGTTGGCCAGACTGGTTTCCTGGGGAAGCTCACAGAGAAAACCCATTTCCTGGCCTTTTCTGGCTTCCAGCCACCTGGACGCCTTGGCTCATGGCCCCTTCCAGGTCTCACTCCAGCCTCTGACTCATCATCGTGTCTCCCCCTCTTCTGTAGCAAAATCTCTGTCTTCCTCTTATGAAGACAGTTGTGATGACATTTAGGGCCCACCTGGATAATCTAGGATAATGTCTCCCAATCTCAAGATCCTGAATTTCATCATATCTGCAAAGGCCCTTTGTCATCTAAGGGAACACTCACAGGTTCCATCGTGAGGGCCACTATTCAGTCTACCACATCTGGACTCATCACTTCCTAACTGGGTGAATCATTTCACCTCTCAGAGCCTCAGTTTCCTCCAGTGTAAAATGGAGATAATAATCCCAATTGAAAAAGGGCTGTGGCTTTAAAGATTACATGTGACGATGTGAGCAAGTTACATTGCATTATGTGGAATATTGATTTTAATCACTGCACTGGAATTCAACTCTCCCAGGTTTACCCTTAGCCCTCAGCCCTCCCTAGCTGGGTTTGATGCAGATACAAGCAGTTTTCACAGGGGCACAAGTTTGAAAAATAAGGCAGGGAAGTGGTGCTTGAAGTGAGTCTCCTTCCAGATTCCCCACATCTGTCCTTTACTCCTGGCTATGGGGCAAGGGAGCGCTGGCCTGCAGGTCTGAGGCTTTGCTTTGGTGATGGTGACGATGTTTGGAAAGCAGAACTGGGGGCTAATGGAGGCACTGTGCTGCCCCCACAGTTACTCAGTGAACTGAGACCCTCTAATGATTGTGTACTGGGAGAGGGCCCAGTCCATCGGCTTCCACAGCCACTGGGCAGCTGTGATGCTGGAGATGAGTGTGAAGCTCCTGGCTGGCACTGTGTGCACACAGTCAGTGCTCACTACATGCCGACCCCCTCTCCTTTGCCTTCCAGGTCCCCCTGCTTCTGGTAGGCAGCTGCAGAAGGTGAAGAGGCAGCACTGAGGAGGCAGGAGGAGGGCTGACCACCAGGTCCCGGCATGTCCCCAGCACCAAGTGGCCCAGAGAGAGCCCAGGATGCACACACAGGTGGACACTCCGCATGCTGCCCTAGCGGGTGCCTCAGGACCCTTTAACATTTCAGTACCAGAAATCAAACGTTGCTTCAGAAGTCTGGCCCTCCAAAGATGTCACAATTCAACCTCCCACACACACAGGTAATTGGAGTCTAAACCTGGTTCCCGCTTGCTGAAACCTTGATGTGAGGTGATGGGTGGGAGAAAGGTGATGGGAAGGGCGACAGAGCCGGGGGTGGGTGACATGGCTGGTGAGATGCCGTGAGTTTGGAAATGGCCGAGGCTGCATGCCACCGAGGACGAGGGCCTTCTGAGCATCCAGGCAGGACTAGCGAGGTCCCGGGAAGCTCCCTGCACTCCTCCATCCCATGCCAGTAGGTCTCAGCCATTCGAAGCTGCCAGGAGCAGCTCTTTGAAGCCAATGTCGGAGATCGTGGGGAGATACCTCCCTTGGAGCAGGCAGCCCAGTGCAAGCTACATGCACAGACAATGGAGCCGGGTCCTGGCCAGATGGTACCTGGAAGCTGCCACCCCTTTGCCTCCCCCAACCAAGGCTAGGGCCCTTTCCAGACCCTGAGAAGCCTCTTTGGGGACAGAAGTCCACGCATGAAAGTCCACCCCAGCAGAGGGTTGAGATGCAATGAATCAATCGTGTCTTACTGTGGCGGCTTTTGCTCCCAAACTGCCAAGTGTGTCATCACACAGCCCTCCCGACTGCTGGAGCATGACTTACCTGCAAGAGAAAACACAGATGGGGATGATGGCCACCTTCCCCTGGGACCAGCATGGCCTCTGGGACTGGGCCCGAGCAGCCCCTCGTGTTGAGGAAGAGGCAAGCTCTGAAAAGGCTTCCCCCGTCAGAGCAGAGCCAGGTAGGGCTGCTGCATGACTCTCTTCATACCTTAACCTTGATCAGGTCAATAGCCTGGGAGAAACGTGATGAGGCACAGAGGTGGGGTCTGGGAAAGAGGCTCTTCCCAAGGACCCAGAGTGACGGGGAGGCCATGCCCATAAGCCAGTGGGCAGAGGGTCCCAAAGTGCCACGAGCATGAAGGTGTGTCTAGAGGCAATCAGAGATGTTGCTTTCTGTGTTGAGAAATGCGGACCGCCTCTGCTTGAATCTTTTCCTTGGGGAAGGGAACAGCAGCAGCCAAAACATATTCTTTTTACTTAGCAACCAGGGGATTTGTGATTCATTGGATTTTTTAATCCTCTGCATAACTGCAAGCCAAAAGGAATTAGCAACTCTGGGGTAGAGTTTTGGTTCCTCTTTAAGCAACGATGCTGCCCCCTGCCCATTCGCTGTGCATCAGAAGGAAGCAGAGGAGTCGATTCTGTTTATCCCATGCCAAGCCTGCCTTCTGTGAGGTGTCACCCTTGCAAGATGTTTCCAAGATTTACAGTTCTCCAGACAAGGAGGCGTGTTGGGGACTCGGGCAAGGGCTGAGGATTTTAAATACCGACACTTCTTCCTGAATATACATGAACATGCCTGGCACACACTGAGAGATTTTAGTAAACATGGCTTGTCTGCCCCTCATCGTGTTCCCTCCTGGCTAAGTGTATATCCCCAGTGCGTGTTTGGAGTGATGGACGCTGTTCTGTGCTCAAAAGCCTGAAGTACCAGTCAAACAAATTTCATTGCAATTTTTTCCTCGAAATGCTTCATTTTAACCCAACTCTAGATATTGGCCTATGTAATTTGGGACCACCATCATCCGGGGCACACAGCCCAAACCAAAGGCTGATAGTCCCCTGCAATTCAAGATGGCGGCTCCAGGTGCAAACTTGTGAGATTTAATCAGGGCTTTTGCAGGTCCTGCTGATGTCCTTCTAGCACGGAGCTGGGCTGGACAGGTTTCTTCCCTGCGTGCCCTACTCACAATGTTGATATACTAATGTACATTGTGACTCTCTACTGCCTACCACTTCCTAGCCACGGGACCACTGTCCCTGTCTCAGGAGTTGGGAACAATATTCACATCAGCTCTGGTTCTCACATCAGCTCCTTGGGAGTCACCGTTGGACCTCCCTGTTCCCCAGCTCTGTGGCAAATCTGTCACCAAGTCCTGTTGATTCTACTTCCTAAGTCTCTTTGGAAGCCACTGCCACTCTCACAGAGCAGGCTGTTGTCACCTATGGGACTGAAGGGTGGTGCTCCATGGTCCCTCCTGGGCCATGAAGTGGCAACCATGGGGTGATGATATTGGCGGAAGAAGAAGAAAGAAGGAGCCCAGGTTCTTCCTGATTTCTCGAAGCTGCTATACCAGCCCTTTACCCACCACCTTTTGCCTTCTTTTATGTGTGAGAGAAATCAACTTCTTTGTGATGCAAAATAATGTTTTTGTCACGGGGAGGGAGTTGATCATACACAGCTGAACCGCATCCAACTGAGTCACTAAGTCAGAGCAGGTAATCTGACCTGTGAGCAGTGCTACACCTGGGAGAGCAATCATGAGTTTTCAATTACAAAGTGATGGGAGCAGGGGGAGACAGGAGGAGAGGAAGGTTCCAAGGGTCACCGGGACCTGGGAGGGAAGTTAGCTTTGAAACCACAGGCGGTACAGCAGTTACTGGGTATGGATATTCGCCTGTATTACAAGGAACAACCTTATGAATCTGGCCCTGTGATCATCTCCATTCTATGAAGGAGAACAGCGCGTTTGGAGGGACGAAGTAACTCGCCAAGGTCACGCAGTCCTGCAGAGCCAGGATCCCAACCCAGGAAGTCCTCAGAGCCAGCCCTCGCCACCTACTCCCTGGAGGTATGTCCATTTCACTCAAATACCCAACAGATTGAGGGTTTAAATGTAATATGCCCGTTTTTTTGAGACGTCCGTTCTGTTCAGAGTTTGACATCTTATTTTATAAAGTGGAGCCGGTCTCAGGGCTGGGTGTTGTGGGGTGTGGATGAGGTGAGGCGGGTGAACACGGTATTTGCTCTCAGTAATTGCTGGGCTGCCTGTAACTCTAAGCAGAGTCGACTGTCATTCTGGAGGGGAAATTAAAGATGATCTAAGCAGAAGGCATTTCGTTTACTATTGTTATTATTACTAATCATCAGCAGCAGCTGTAGTGGCCAGACAACCTTGGGTCAGTCTCATGGGGAAGCTTGTGAAGAAATAGAGCAAGGCTGCTGCAGGTGCGGCAGAGGTGTTCCGCCCCAGAGGACCTTGCTCGCCCTCCTCTTTGTGTGTCTGCTCCTGCTGCGGAGGAAATGGGGCTCCTAGGGTGGAGACACGGGCCTCTCCCCTAGGCCTGGGCCTCTGGGTCTTCCCCAGGCTGCTGCTGCCCTCTGCTGGTCATAGCTGGAATTGATGGACATTGCCTCCCAGCACAGGGACGCAGGAAGCCCGGAGATTCCAGAGAGGGGGGTCCGCCTGAGGCTTCCTCTGTCGTTGTAGTGTGGGCAATGGCCACATGACTTGTTAGGAGCTGAAGGAAGACACCACTTTATTGGGGGGTCTGGCTGCCCCCAAGAGCAATGCAACACATAGGGTTGCCTTGGACGCTTGGCCCGGGTAGAGAGGAGGAGGGAGGTCTAATGAAGAGCAGGGAGGCTGAGGACAACCTCACTATTACCTTTAAGTGACACACCTACCTCCATGAGAGGCATCAATTATTGCTCTAGTCTTCAGAGACTGCCACTCAGAATGGTAAAATAATTTCTTATTCCATTGCGGTCAAGACCTTAGACTATAGGGTCAAATTGTGTGCATTTGAGACTCAGACCTTGTGTGACCTTGGGTAAGTTACTTAACTTTCAGAGCACACTCTTCTCACTGAGAACTGGGGATGCTGCAGGGCATACAGAGGTGACTGAGAGGACTCCATGAGCTACGATGCAGGCAGCCAGCACATGCCTGGCAGGGGGCAAAGCTGAAGACCACCGAGCAAAGGCAACTGCTGCCCAAGACACACCTGGCAAGCGGTGGCAGGGACTGGAACCTGGCCTGGCTGCCTCCTCCCTCTAAGGGCAGATCTCCTTGAGCAGGCTGTTGAGGCACATGCTCAGGTCAGAGGTGCGGCTGTCCGTCTCTGAAATGCAAACTGTCAATCTGGCAATGCCAGGCCCTCTTGCTGGCGTCTCAAACCTTGCTTAAAATCCAGGCCTTGGAGATCTGGGAACATCCCCATCCCCACCCCTCACCTCCCCAGGCACACCCCTTTTTGGGCACCTCTCACTTCTCTGCTTTGAGCTGAACCAGGAGGGTGGAGGGTGGAGAATGACAAATCTTTCCCCTGGAGTCCCCACACCACTTTATCTGACATTCATTTATTCAGCAAATATCGACTGCATGCCTTTTCTGGGCCCAGCACCATTCTAGGGGTGGAGAAGAAGCAGTGAACACAACAGATAGTCGGCCTGCCCCGCATCACTCACATGTATTTCAGTAGGGAAAAGAGGAAGGAAATACAGAAACCAAGGCCCCACAGAGTCTTATGTAGCGCGAATGGGAGGAGCAGGAGGGCAGGGGGGGAGGGGAGAGTTGTTATCTGGAAGAGGCGGCCAGGAAAGTCTCATTAAAGGAAAATGAGCCTCGTGGGTGTCTGCAGGAAGAGTGCTCCAGGCAGTGGGAATAGCCTGAGCAAAGGCCTTGAGGCAGGTGTGTGGGTGCCATGTTTATGGGATGGAGCCGTCAGATCAGAGCGAACAGAGCAGAGGGACAGAGGGAGGAGCCGAGGTGTGGGTGGGAGTGTTTGGAGTGTGCTGGCTGCTGCCCTTTGCTCTGAGTGAGACAGAAGGCGCTGGAGGGGTTCTGTGCAGAGGTGTGTAGGGCACCCCTTTGTCTGTTGGTTGAAGAATGGACTCAAAGAGTGGGGGCCAGGGCAGAAGCAGGGAGGCTGGTGAGGAGGGATGGGGTGGTCATTTGGATGGAATGGCTGCTTCCCAGTGAGAAAGCCTGGCCAGACACTCAGGGTCTGAGGAGAAGGGGGAGCAGGGGTGGGTAGAGGGTGTCAAGGGCCGTGGTTCTGGGCCTGTGGGACTCTAAGGGGCTAGGAAGTGCTTGGAAAGGACAATCCACCATCCCCCTTGGTTCACATATGCAAATAGGAGTCTGGAGTCGGGGGGAAAGATGCTGGAATCAATGCTGTTGTCATAAAGCTGACACTTCTGATGGAAGGCTGCTGATTGGCTGTCTATTTTGAATGCACGCGTGCTTTCATTCAGTGGACTCTGACAACCGTCCTGTTGGTGATGGGGATGGACTGGGGGTGGGGCCAACCCACTGTGGACGTGCAGGTGGATTTTGGACTCAGGCAGCCTGGTTTGCAGGCCTGGCTCCACCACTTAGAAGCCATGACCTTGGGGAGGTTGTTTCACACCCCTAAGCCTCCGCTTATCCATCTGCAAAGTGGGAATTACAGGACCTGCCTTTATTGGGTGGTCAGTAATGTGGGTAGAGCACTTCGTACGTAGGAGGTGTTTACAGTAGGTGCTCAGTAAATGCTTGCTCTCACCTCATTTTCTGGCCCCCACCTTGAGCCCCCTAAAAGCTGGTTTCTATGCTTGTTTTACACAGCCTTGCTGTGCGATCTTGGGGGAACTAGTTGTCTCTTGGGTCCATCCCTCTCCTGAGAAACGGGGATAAGTTCAGGATGGAAAATACCTGCTCAGAGGGCTTAGATCAGGAAGTGTGGCTGTGTCATATTCATTGAGCCATTGATGAGATCTCTGCATGCAGTAGGTGCTCAATCAATATTCTCCTTGAGGATAGATCACTGCTGCTGGCATGAGAGGGCAGGCCTGGGACAGTGCCTCCTGGTTCCAGCCTTGGGCCCCTCCTCGGCCACCCCCCTGTGATAGAGCGCTGGCCTTCAGAGCTGTTGGCCCGCCACCCTCTGCCTTCTGCCTCCACTGTCCCTGTGTGCCCTTCTGCCCCCCTCAGGGCTCAGCTTTGCTCTGCTCTTCTCTTTCGACCCTCATTCCCCTGGTGAACCCATCTAGCGTCACAGCTTTAAATGCTGTCTCTATGCTGATGATGCCACAATTCATGTCTCTGTCTAGGCTTTCCCCCGACTCCAGACTCCTATTTCCAGCTGACTTCCTGACATTTCCGCTTCACTGTCTAATACAACGAACTCTCAGAATTAATAAAATGAGACTCCAGATATTTCCTCCCAACTGGCCTGTCTTCCCCCGGTGGGTGTTGAGGGAGTCTCCAAAGTGTCACATCAGAGTCACATCTGGGAGAACTTGCCTGTCTCATGCCCATACCCAGCCCACTGGCAAGTCCTGTTGGCTTGACCTTCAAAATATACCCAGGGCCTGGCCACTGCCTGCCACTGCCATCTGCACCCCCCGGCCTGTGTCCGGGCACGGGCAGCCCCTGTCTGGCCTCCTGCCTGTTCTCTCTCTGCCTGCCGTGGTCTAGCCCATCAGCGTGGCCCAGCATCCCTTTTATACATCCAAGCCAGAAGACTGTCCCCTTCCACTCCATGCCCTCCAATAGCTCCCAATTTCCTTTCAGAATAAAAACAGAGTCTTGCAAAGATACTTATCTTGGCTGGAGACAAAACCTGAAACAAGACAGAAACTGGACCTGCCCCTTGGACCTTACAGTGCAGGGAGGCTGATAGCAAGGAAGTAAAGAGCAACATGCACAGGGCTTCAGGTTGTGATGGTTCTGTGATGACTGTGCTGACTTGGGTGGAGAGCTACCTTGGACAGGGGAGTCGGGGAAGGCCTCTCCGAGGGAGTAACATTTAAGATAACAAAGAGATTCAGAACTGAAAGAGACTCTTAGAACATCTACTTTAAAAGGTCTTCTTGGCCGGGCATGATGGCTCACGCCTGTAATCCCAACATTTTGGGAGGCCGAAGCAGGCAGATCACTTGAGGTCAGGTGTTCGAGACAAGCCTGGCCAACATGGTGAAACCCCGTCTCTAATAAAAATACCAAAATTAGCTGGGTGTGGCGGTGGGCGCCTGTAATTTCAGCTACTCAGGAGGTTGAGGCACAAGAATTGCCTGAGCCCGGGAGGCGGAGGTTGCAGTGAGCGGAGATTGCACCACTGCACTCCAGCCTGGGTGACAAAGTGAGTCTCTGTCTCAAAAATAAATAAATAATAAATAAAAGATTTTCTTATTACATTTATATATGGAAGCAAGAGAAGCCCAGAGAGGTGAAGTGACCTGGCTAAGGCCACACAGCATATTATTTACAGAGCTGGAATTCCAGGCAGGCCTCTTGACAATCTAGTTTGTGATTTAAGGGTTGCCAGCCTGGAGCTGCAATTCCTAACGGCAATGCCTGGGAATGCAATGAGCTGTTAATCTCCTCTTACATATAAAAAAAAATTGCAAAATGTATCATATTAATCGTGACCTTTCTCTTTTTGGCTTTCAGGACACATCTGCCTGGCCTTCCTCTTACTTCACTGGTTTCCCATTGCAGTCTCTGCTGGTCCTTCCTAAACTGCCCACCTCTTACCATTGAAGAGCCTGGGGCTCAGGACTCAATGCTCTTTTCTTCCCTCTTTACACACACACACTCCCTGGGAGAGCCCATGTCGTTTTGTGGATTTCCGTGCCAATGACTCCAAAATTCTATCTCCTGCCAGGATCTCTCTTTTGAATGCCAGCCTCAAACATCCAGTTGCCTACTTTGGTGCTACTCGAAGTGTGGTTCTCAGTCTGGCAGCATTGGCATCACTTGGGAAGCTGTTGGAAATGCAGAACGTTGGGCCCCATGTTAGGCCTATTGAATCATTTTGGGTCTATTGCAACTCAGGGGTGCAGGGGTGGGTGTGGCACCCATCCATCTGATTTTACAAGCCCTCCAGGGGACTGAATGGATGCTGGAGTTTAGGAAGCATTTTATTCCTTGCCTTCTCCACTTAGATATCTCCCAGGTATCTCAAACTTAACAAGTCCAAACATAAGTTCCTGATATTTCCTCACTCTGCCAGCCTTCTCCATCTAAGTTAGTGGTGACTCCATCTGGTTATCTGCTAAGACCAATAACCCTGCTCAGACCAATAACCCTGCAGTCATTCCGGAGTCTCTGTCTCACCTCAACTTTGGTCTGTCAACAAATCCCACTGGCTCCATTTTCATGACACCCGCAGAACCACATCCCTCTCACCACCTGCACTGCCACTACCCTGGCCAGAGCCACAGCATCTCCCACTAGATTCTTGCAGAAGCCTCTTGGGCGCTTTTCACACTCTGCCTTTGGCCCTGACAGTCTACCCCGGCACAGCAGCCAGAGGAATTAAAATGCCATCAGCTCTTGTCTCTGCCGCAAGCTCTTCAGTGGCTCCCCTTCTCGAGCAGCATAAAAGCCACAACCCTTATCCAGACGCACAGCCACCGTCCCCCCTCCCCACCATCTCTCTGACCTCTCCTCTCCCCTTAGCTCTCTGTCCCTGGCCTTTTAGCTCATTCTGGAACATTCCTGGAACACATCCAGGCACATACCTCTGCACTGGCTGATTCTTCATTTTCCATCCTGGAAAGCCTCCGCGTTTCTTTTGCCTCCTGCTTGGGTCTGCCATAGGCCTCTGCACTGGCTGATTCTTCTCCCTGAAAAGCCCTCCTCCCAGACATCTGCATATCCAGTCCCCAACTTCAGGTCTTACTCCAAGCCACTTCTCAGTAAGGCCCCCTGACTACCTCAGTCACTTAATTTTTAAAATTTGCTCCTATGACTCGCTGCCCTGCTCATTTTCCTCATCTTCTGTGTTGTCCATGTGTTTGGTGGAATGTCCGCTCGCTCTCTCACGGTGCCCTCCTCCCCTGACCAGCGTCCTCCTCTTACTACCGACGGTCCCGCTCCGCCTGTCTTACCTGTTCTGGACGCCAGGTGGCGCCCCATACCGCCCAAGCCCCTGGCTGCCTCCATCCTTGCTGGAGAGACCCTGAGAATGCCTGGGGAAGGCGTGATCCCCCCCCCCAACCCTCTTCCCTCTGCTCTTCCCCTGCTCAAAGGAGGATGTCTTTTCTTACCCCCAAAACGGATGTTTCCTCTGAGACCCTGGAACTCACAATTCTTCCTCGGGGAGAAGGGAGGGAAATGGCCTTTTCCAGGGTCAATCTGTGCTCAAGCCCCAACCCACTCCCACGGGAGGGAAGGCTGTGCGGGACCTGCTGCCTGCTGGGTGCGCGCTGGGTGCTTTTACATGGTTGTCCCATGGAACCCTCAGCACAGCATTAGCGTTCCCACTTACAGATGAAGAAACTGAGGGTCAGAGAGGCCAGGTTGCTTGCCTGAGGTCACACAGCTGGTAAGCGCAGAACTGAGATTCTAGCCTGACTCAGAGCCAGGGCTCTTCCACTTATCAAATGTCCCCCAGCTGAGCAGGGAATGGCCCCCCCGCGAGAAGGCACAGCAGGAGGCTGGCCTATCTTTGGGCATCACATTTTAGGAATCAAGGAAGGGAGCTGACACTGGTTTGTGCCGGCCTCTTTCATTTACCGCCCACATCCCCAGCGGTAAGGATGCGCAAACGGCCCAGAGAGGTTGTGGTGCTTGCCCAGGGCCACGCAGCAGAGCCACGCTGCTCCTGCTCATCTCCGGCCTCAGTTGGTTCGCCCTGGGGTAGGGAGGCAGAGCGCTCTGCAGCCCCTGCCAAAGGACGCTGCTTCTCTACAAAGGATTCTTCAAAAGCCTTGCAAGGAAGCGCCAGGAGGCGGCGGTGAAGCCTGGAGGAGAATCTTTTGGGGGAAAAAGATACAAGATTTGAGACGAGAATCCTAATTACAGGAAGACTAACAGCCTGTCAATCCACGTGGCGTTGGTGGGACAGGGCTTGATTCCAGGGGCATCTGGGGTTTTCTGAGGGTCTGTTTTGCTCGCTCGCCTGGGTATTCATTTTCCCTTGCCTCATGGAGGCAGAAGCAAAGGCTCCGAGAGCCTTGATTCTGATGCATGTTTTTCTGCTCCCCAACTCCAGCTGAGCCTGGCCTGGGGACTGGGCAGGAGGACAGAGGACAAGCACGAAGGTCCTCTGTGGCCGGCGAGGACTCAGAGCTGAGCGGCCTCAAGCGTGGGCCCCATTAGCGCCCCCTGTCTGTGGCAAATCGTCCTGGACACCGAAGACAGCCGGGAAGGGGAGGTCCACCCCTGACCAGTTGGGAACGTCCCTGTGAAGGGGTGGGCTTTGGACCTATGGCTTGCTGTCACGCAGGCGGCTGCCAGTATTGACCTGCATGTGCACATACCATCTGGGGCTGTTGTCAGCGCCACTCTTTCCCCTGGTCAGGACTGGCCCAGGTCTCTAGTGGGGGCAGCAGGTGGCCTTGGGGAGCCCCGAGGCCCCTGGGAGAGAAGCCCTAGGGGACCTGGGAGTCTCAGCTCCAGTGGATGGCATCTGGAGGGGAGGAGATTTGAGGGGTTGTGCCCCCATCACAGAGAGCCTTTCCTGGAATCCGTTCATGATGAGCAATGACAAATACATAAGCCAGCAGTCTGGGGCCTGGCGGCTCCGTGCTGGGGAAGACAGCTTCCCTTCTGTGCAGGAGACAATTCTGTGTGTTTCTAAAATTCCATCTGGGAAAGCCCCTGCGTTTCTTTTGCCTTCTGCTTGGGTCTGGAGCTGCTTTCAAAAAGCCTTTGAAATGGAGAATGGCAGAGACCGGTCACCAAGGCTCAGAACTGCCCTTGGTTCCTGAAGCCCCTTCCTGGGGCACTGGCACCATGTGTGTGGACAGCAGCTGCACCCTCAGCCTTTCCTGAGCACCTACTATGTGCCAGGCATGGTGCTTGGGCTCTCACACACATTGTTTTCCTGCCCACAGCTGCCCTGGGAGGTAGGAATTCTAACACCCATTTCACAGATGACATAACTACCTATCTAGGGGGCTGGGCGGTTAGGACAACAGCCCCTACATATTGGAAGTTCTCTCTCTTGTACCAGGCAATTTTGCAGCCATTGTTTTATGGAGCTGAGTGATTGTCCCCATTCATAGAGGAGGGAACAGAAACTCAGAGGAGGAAGTCATCTGGTTGGAGTCACCTGACCAAGTTCACACACTGAGTCATTGACAATCTGTACTCAAGCCTCGTACCCTTATTCCTAACCCAGTGTTCCCTTCACTGTCCCGTGCTGACAGCTGTTATCAGTTGCTTATGCCCTGGTGTGACTGGGGAAGGAGGTAGCTTTGGAGATGCTCTTATCTGCACCCTGCACTCATCAGAAAGTCTCTCTCTGAGCCTCAGTTTCTGGGCCTGGAAGATAGGGATGATGCTGTACTCCGGAATTAGACCTTCAAGACACAGTCATGCAATGTTTCTTTCCTCCCATCCCTCCCCACCAGGCATTTCCCTGTGGATGGAGAGGCTGTGATTGCTCCCTTGGGGTACAATTGTTTACCAGTAGATTCCCCCATCCCTGGTCTTGATGTTCTCACCTGTGCTATGCCCATTCACACACTCTGCCTAGAGTACCCTTTCTCTTTCCCTGGATCCTCTCTCTCCTTTGTTTTGAAACATACAGTGGCTCCAAGTTAGGCAGTAAGGCCCTTTCATCTGCCCTCCCCCAAGTCCTGATGGATGCCTCTGGGCTCCAGCGACATAATGACACAGTCAACCCCCTACTCATCTGTACATCCTTGCCCAAATGCTGCCTTTTTGGAGAGTCTTCCCCGGTTCCCTGGCCCACCCTGGGCGGAAGTCATTGGAGCCATAATACTGAGTTCATTGCTCTTGTTCACTGACACACAGTAGGAACAATGAATGCATGTTGCTGGAGTGGGAGCACTCAGTATGTTAAGTCATCGGTGCTGCCCACTTGGCTGCCTAATGCATCCATCCATCCATCCATCCATCCATCCATCTATCCATCCATGCATGCATTTATTCACTAAGTAAATATTGATTGGGCCTTATAATCTATCACGTTCTGTCTCTAAACTTTTTTTCTGACATGGTGGGGAAGGGCTGTGCCTAGAGCTCTGTATCCCTCAAGTTGGCATCTGGCCCCTCAAAATGGTCAGGGACTGTTTACCTAATAGTCACCAGGGACTCAGTCCTGCTTTTTGCTGGAGGAGCCCAGCTACCCCTGGCCCCCACTCCCTGCCCACCCCCTCACCCCAGGCCCAGCCTGGTGCAGGGAGATGGGATGGGCAATGTTGCCAACTGTCCAGCACTTGCCTGCCTTGCCCGCCTCAGCCCCAGCCCCATCAAGAGGAACAGGTCCAAGTCCTTGCCTTAGGATGGGCTGGATGGAGTAGGGTTAATTTCCTTCTGCACAATTCACATTGTTTCTAGAGAATCTGGCCTGGTGGTTGCCCTTTTTCAGGTTCAGGGTTAATTCATTTCACTCATATGTCTGGGCGTGCATTTGGTGCCCTTACTAGATGCTGTGTGCTGGGCATGTGGTGGGGATGGGTGCTGGTGCTGGGGTTGTGGAGGTGAAGGTGGCCCAGAGAAGAAGGCATTAGGGCCAGGCCTGAATGCTGATGCCACCCTGCAGGGGGAGGGGCAGACTTTCTAGGGAGGGACAAGCAAAGGCCCAAGATGGGACCCAGCTCAATCCAACTAAGCACGTGGAGAAAGGCCAGTGTGCTGGGGTGGGGTGGGGGACCCAGGCATCCCAGCTAGCACCTCTGGCCTGCCTGAGACCCCTCCTCCCTGCTTCTGCAGGCCTTGCCCCCAGGGCTGGCTGGTTGCTGACCAGCTCCATCAGGGCTTGGCTGTCCGGGGCCCCTCTAAGGGTGGAGCAGGTCCTGGGGGAGGAGTCCCTTGGCCTGCTGAGTTGCTGTCTTAGCCTGTCCGATCATTTACTCTTTCCTTCTAACCTTGACGTAGGACCTTGGCCAGGAGGTCCCTGCATGAACGATGCCTCTGCCTACGGCTCACCTTGTCAGAATCCTCAGGCCCTACCTGCACCCTGTCCCTTACAGCCCCCTACATCTGTGTCTGATGAGGACTGAGCGTCTGTCTCCCAGAGTGGTGAGCTTAGGCAGCTGGGCTAGCATGAGATCGATGCGTATGTCGGGGCGAAGGAGGGAACAGATGTTTTCTGAACAGCAAATCCATAGATGTGTGAGGTGGGAGTGGAGAGCGGGAGGACAGAATGATTTTGCATTTCAGAGTCAGCCTGAGGCATGATAGATGGAGAGGCTCAGTGGGGCTGACGAGGCACAGGGTGGGCTTGTGGCCAGCGCTGACCTCAGTGCTGCAGACTGCAGGCCTGGATGGAGGAAAGAAGATTTTCTGTCTGACCCTCATGCGCGGCCAGAGCTCCCCTCGGGGGGCTGGGGGCCAAGCCTGCAACACTTGCTCAGAAACTCCAAACATGAACCCTGCAAATTAACCTTGAGCTCCCCTCGAGTGGAGCAGCTCCCCTGCCAGAAGCACGTGCACTGCAGCGTTGTGTGTCAATATTCATGTATTGACGCGTGTCTTCGCAGGACAGCCAGGCCTGCAGTGAGATCATTCAATCATGCCTTCAGAGCCCAGATCCCAGGCATAGTGAGTAACCCATGCTGCGGTTTATGACAGGTACCAAGGCCGCCTTCTGGATCACATATTTTGTTAAATTTTTTTCCACAAACCAGTGTTCCTAGCTGATTCCTTACTGGGGCTTGTAGGGTGCAGTATGATTATGGCCAGAAACACACACACACACACACACACACACACACACACACGCCCTTTGGAGTTAGAGAGATGAAGTTGAAATTCTGACTTTAACACTTATTGTTATGCGATTCTGAGAATCTCCACCACTCCGAGCCTCAGTGTCCCCAGTTGTCATAATGGCCACGATTCACTGCGAGTGTAGGCTGTTGTGAGGATGAGATGCTGTAATTTCTATAAAGCAAGTCAGGCTGGGGGTAGCCATGGGAGGTGGTTCGCCTGACCTTTGGCGATGGAGGTGGCTGTGTGTACCTGAGAGAAGGGTGGGAGAAGCTGGCTACCGGCTGTGGTTAATAGACTGCTTGAAGAAGTTGCTAGGCCCAATAGTCTCAGTGCCCAGGCCACACGCCACCTTGAAGACCTCTTTGGCTGCATTCTTATCTTCTAATTCCGTCTCTGTCACTTCGTCTCTGAATTCCCAGAGGCGGGAATTCCCCACTCACTTCTCTGCAAAGCGGGAGCAGGACGAAGAGGGGTCCAGGCGCCCAGTCCTGACACCTATGAGATTAGCTCAGGCCTGGCGCTGGGGTATGAAGGCTTTTTAGTGAAAAGTTTTGACATTTACTAGAGAGAGAGGTCACCCGATATTCTCATGCTGCTGATACTTTTCTTTGGGGTCCCTGAAGCTTTGGGATCAAGGGGAGCCCCAAGACCCTCTCCTCTTCAGCCCTGTCCCTCGAAGCAAGAGCAATTCCCCAGTCTGGGCCCTGGTGGGCTGAGGGTGGGGGGGTAGATGGGGACTCCCACCTTGGCTCCTACAAGCCTCATTCTTTTTATTTGTCACCCAGGGAGGGCTAAATGCCACAGGATGGCTCAAAACAGATCTTGCAAGGGCTATCTTCAGGCCACACAAAGACATTGTGACCTTTGCCAGACGCCTGGGGGTCACCCATGAGCCATCTCAGGCACCCCGCACCTGTGGGGTCAGCCAAGGTCCTGAGCAGTGGCCGGTGGCCCTGGAGCCTTGTTGTTTTCCTGGGACTGGCTCTGTCCTTAGCTCCATGCCAGCACAGCTGGGCACTGTGGGAAGCATCAGCTCTGGGAACCAGGGCAGCCTGGGACATTCTTGCCCCAGCACTGGCAGGTGTGGGGTCAGGCAAACCAGGGTGCTGGTTCTGGTGAGGGAAGCCCTTGGGGCTTGCTGGGGGCAGAGGACATCTCATTGAAAGAGCCCAAGACGCAGAGGGAACTCTCTCAGTTACCAAGTACATTATTTATTTATTTTTCCTCATGTTGTTCAGGGCCAAGAACAGCTTTGTCCCAGGTTCTATTTTTTTTTTTTTTTTTTTTTTTTTTTTTTTTTTTTTTTGAGACGGAGTCTCACTCTGTCACCCAGGCTGGAGTGCAGTGGCACAATCTGGCTCACTGCAAGCTCCGCCTCCCAGGTTCACGCCATTCTCCTGCCTCAGCCTCTCCGAGTAGCTGGGACTACAGGCGCCCGCCACCACGCCCGGCTAATTTTTTTGTATTTTTAGTAGAGACAGGGTTTCACCGTGGTCTCGATCTCCTGACCTAGTGATCCGCCCGCCTCGGCCTCCCAAAGTGCTGGGATTACAAGCGTGAGCCACCACGCCCGGCCCAGGTTCTATTTTTTGAGAGCCACTGAGTGAATGCCGAGGGGCTGTGGAGAACGGCCAGAGACCCGGCTCCTGTTCCCAACAGCAGAGTGCTCCCTGCAAAGTCCAAGACAAGAAGAGAAAAAATGTGGGGGAGGGACGCATCATCAGAGCCACGGCCCCCACTGGCCCCCAGAAAGGACACAGATGCTGGCCCCACTGAACACCGGCCAGGGCTACCGCTGCAGGCACAGTCCTGTCTCCCTGTCCCTGTCTGTCTGTGTCACCAGCTGTCATGCTTGCCAGGCCTCAGGTGCCTGCTGTCAGCTCAGCCGCAAGAGAGCCTGGGAAGTGAGCATCTGGCGTTCTGGGCTTCTTGAGAAGGCGTGGATCCTGCTGCCCACCCAGACTCATAAGCGGAGGGGATTTCTCAGACCTAGGAGGGGTTTTTAAATGCTGAAGTAGCTCATCCCAATCCCCTCAAAAAGACAAATGTCACAACACGCAACTCGTGTGGCAGCCTCACTGCAGCACTCACCCAGCCTCAGGCTGTGGCCCTGACGGCTCCAGCTTCTACTCCTTCTGGGGCAGCGCTCGGGCAATGAGACCTGGGGGCCAGGTCCTGGGGCCCCAGAGTCAGCAGCCTCTTCTCCACACCTGGTCACCCTGGGAGTCATGTCTCTGCCCCTGGTCCAGCATAATTATTAGCTGGGATTGTGGAACTCCTTGTCAACTTCAAAGAGTCAGCCCAGACCATCCCTCCTAGCAGCACATACTCCTTCCTAGTCGGTGCCCAGGCGTACTGGCTGGAGCAGTGACACCTGCTCACGGTGCCACGGGAGGGGGGCAGAATGCCTTCCCCGCCCCCATTAGAAAGCTAGCACACTCTCGTTGGAAAAGCCAAGATACTGGAGTCTGCAAGTCCTGGATTGAATCCAGCCTTAGCACCTAACAGCTGGGGAGCCTTGGACAAGTGACTGAATATTCCTGAGCCTCAGTTTCCCTGTTTGCTGGGCACAGATGCTCCTACCTGGATGACAAGGTTAGTGCAAGGGTTAAAGGCAGTAGTGATTAGAGCATGCTTAGCACAGGCCTGGCATGCATACAGTTGTTCTACACAGCAGCTACAGGTGTGATCATATCCCTCCTCTGCTTCAAACCTTCCAGCACCTTCCAAACTCCTTCCTGTCACCTGCAAGGGCCTGCAGGGTCTGGTTCCAGCCTCCTCTCCAACCTGATCCCACGCCACTCACCTCATCGCTCAGTATACTTTGGGCCTCTTTAGTTTCGCTAAGACCAATGAGGCTGTTCCCACTCAGGGTTCTGCCTTGCCTGCAATGCCCATCCCCCGGCTCACTGCTCAGTGGCTCTGTCTTGTCGCTAACTCACCTCTCTCGCTGTGTCCAAAGCAGCATCATCTGCCCAGTCCCCATCCCACTTAATCTCTAAGCGTCATGTTTTACCGCGTTTCTAACACTTTGCACTCCTGAAATCATCATAACAGCAGGTGGGATGACACACCCTGCTGCCTCTGGGTTTTGACTAAAGCTTGCAACCTGGGGATAATGAATGGGAAGTAGCTGGGCAGCCCTGTGTTCTGAATAGAGCTGTGAGACTTGCCCAGGGAAAGTGGGATTGATTTTGTGACAACTGCCCCATCCCAGATATGTCAGTGAAAGCTAGACATTTCCAAGGAAATTGGTGGGAATGCATTCAGAGGAGTAGATAGCACTGTGAATTTTTCTCCTTCCCTTCATAGAGGGGTGGCCCTGCACGTCACAGTCCAGCGATGGGGAGCCGGAGATGAGGGTGCCCATGAGAAGGGGATGCTGGTAGCTTACGCTGCAGCCAGGGGTCCTGAGCTGCAGATGTGTAGCGCAGCCAGAGGCTTGATGCTTGGTGACAGAGCTGAGACTGGAGAATCCCAGAGGCAGCCTCAGGCACCAACTAGAGAGAGGGTAGCTGCACACGTATGCACACGTGTGCCCTGTGGGAGCACAGGGGTTTGTGACTTTCCTGCGGCCACGTGGGCTCTGAAGAAGGTAAGCAGGTTTAAGGGGCTTGGTTGAGATGCCCTCCCCTCAGTACCCAGAGGGCTGCTGCTGGGACCAGAGGGCCGGAGCAGAAAGAGGCTCTGAATGAAGTGGCTGGGGACATCGGATGTTCATCAAAACTCAGCTCATAAGGGCATCCACCTGCGATAGACTGGGAGAGAACCCTCTCTGCCACAGTGCCCCAGGGAAGAGCCTGCATCTGGATGACCATGTGCCACGCTGGAGAACATTCCAGTCAGCCCATGTTGGCCAACAGAAAGTCACCAACAGGCCCAGCTAAGACAAAAGACCCTGCCTCTACTCTGCCAATCCTCCTCCTGCCCTGGGCCAGGATAAGGATGGTGAGGAAGGAAAGGAGAGTGAGGAAGCCAGCTGCACCTTTCTCCCCTCCTCACCCACTCCCCTCCCCTCCCCTCTCCTCCCATCCCCTCTCCCCTCCTCCCCTCCCCTCTCCCCTCCTCTCCTCTCCTCCCCTCCCCTCCTCTCTTCACTCCTCCCCTCCACACAAGAACTGAGGCACCAAGACAGGTCTGAGCTCAGGGGCAGGGGAAAAGTTTAAACTGCGTGTGAGATTGACAATTGGATGGGACTTTCCAATGCTTGAAAACTGAAATTATTATTGTGATGAGAACCGAAGTGATCAGAAATCTAGGAGAATAGCCAGAGATGTTGTAAAATCATCATAAAATGGAGAGGGAGGAAAACGAGAGAATACAGTTAAAGACAGAGTTGGGAGAAGTGAAGGTGTTTGTTGTTTGTACCCCATCGTCAGTCAATCAATTGGTTACCTTCTGCTTCACTTATTTGTTAATTCATTTCCTTTCTCCCCACCTCCACTGGACTCTAAGCTCAGCAAAATCAGAGACTGTTTCTTTTTTCAAGGTCTCTGCTGTATCCCCTGTACCTAGAATGGCTACTAGAGACTGGCACATAGTAGATGCTCAATAAATACGGTTTGGATGAGTGAAAGAACAACAAAGTAGGTGCTCAAATGTGTTGATTTATGGGTATGACCTATTTTATTATGTTGTTTGAATCTTTTATTTTGTACTTGAGGAATGAGTTTGCCCTGGTTAAAGTAGCCCAGAAAACCTGGGCCCAGGAGCTGAGAGGGGTACCGGGGGATGGATTGCCCAGGTCAGGGCATTAGGCCAGGCCCCCTATTTCCCAGACACGGGGCCACTGGAGGCAGGGAGCATAGAGCCTCAGGGAGTCGGTTCCTTGGGGCTGGCTGGGCATGGGGTGAAGGCTGGGCCTGGCCTCAGTTCTGGGACCCAGGTGTGGCTGAGCTCCTGCTGAGAATAGATTTGGAAGGGCTGGAGGCTCAGGGCCCCTATTGTGAACCCTCCCAATGTCCAAATGAGAACCTTTTCCTGAGTACTTGGGTCCCGCACTTGACATCACATGCGTTAGTCTGCAGGCCACCAGAAGGGGCGGCGCCGTCACGCCGTTTTGCAGAGCCTTGCTAAGCCCACTTGGAGTTCAGCCCCTCCCGCCATCCTCACAACACCTTTTTGTCCCACACTTCTTTACCTGGAACTTCATGAAGCACTTTTCACATCGGTTTCGTTTAAGGGGAGAGGTTGGGGAAAGGAGGGTGTATTTGTCTCTTAGGACTGCCATAATAAAGTACCACAGACTGGGGTGGTTTAAGACACGGGTCCCCGGGGAAGGGCGTGGTGGCTCACGCCTGTAATCCCAGAGCACTCTGGGAGGCCCAGGTGGGTGGATCACCTGAGGTCGGGAGTTCAAGACCAGCCTGACCAACATGGAGAAACCCCGTCTCTACAAAAAATACAAAAATTAGCCAGGCGTGGTGGTGGGCGCCTGTAATCCCAGCTACTCGGGAGGCTGAGGGAGGAAAATCACTTGAACCTGGGAGGCGGAGGTTGAAAAGCCAAGATCGTGCCATTGCACTCCAGCCCGGGCAACAAGAGCGAAACTCCATCTCAAAAAAAAAAAAAAAAAAAAAAGACAGGGGTCCCCAATCCCCTGGGCCACGGATGGATCTGTGGTCTGTTAGGACCCTGGCTGCACAGCAGAAGGTGAGCCGGCGAGCGAGCATTACCGCCTGAGCTACACCTCCTGTCGGATCAGCCGCCGCATTACATTCTCACAGGAGCATGAACCCTATTGTGAACTGCGCATGCGAAGGATCTAGGTTGCTCACTCCTTATGAGAATCTAACTAATGCTAATGCCTGATGATCGGAGGCGGAACAGTTTCAACCTGAAACCATCTCCCACCCCACTCACTCTGTCTGTGGAAAAATTCTCTTCCACTAAACCAAAACCAGTTTCTGGTGCCAAAAAGGTTGGGGACCACTGCTTTAAAGCAACAGCTACTTATCCCTTCCCAGCTCTGGAGGCTGGGAGTCTGAAGTCAGGGTGTCAGCAGGGCTGTGCTCCCTCCGAAGGCTCCAGGAAGAACGCTTCCTAGGCTTCCCTGGCTTCTAGTGGCCCCAGGCACTCCTTAGCCTGGCGCTGCATCCCGCTAACCTTTGCCTCTCTTTGCACACGGCCTTCTTCACTGCCTCTCTGTATCCCCTCTTTTTTTTTTTTTTTTTTGAGACAGAGTCTCGCTCTTGTCACCTAGGCTGGAGTGCAGTGGCACGATCTTGGCTCACTGCAACCTTCACCTCCTGGGTTCAAGCAATTCTCTTGCCTCAGCCTCCCGAGTAGCTGGGATTACAGGTGCTCACCACCACACCCAGCTAATTTTTGTATTTTTAGTAGAGACAGGGTTTCACCATGTTGGCCAGGCTGGTCTTGAACTCCTAACCTCAAGTGATCTGCCCTCCTCAGCCTCCCAAAGTGCTGGGATTACAGGCGTGAGCTACTGGCCCCAGCTTGTATCCCCTCTTTTTATAAGGACATCAGTCACTGGATTTCGGGTAGACCCCAAATCCAAGATGATTTCATCTTGAGACCCATAACTGAATTAAACTTGCAAAGATGCTATTTCTGAAAAGGGTCACATTTGAAGGTTCTGAGTGAGCATGAATTTGGGAAGGACGCGGCTCCACCCACCACAGACGGAATCTTGATTGAGAACACATTTTGCTCCAGGGACCATGCAAAGCACCTTCATCCTTGACAAACTGAAAGGGAAGCAGTATTATTTCCAGTTTTTTTTTTCTAGACAAGGAAACTGAGGCTCAAAGGGATTCAATGACTTGCTGCAAGTCACATGGCTGCTTATAAGGGGAACTGGGACTGGAACTCAGGACAGCAGACTCCACACCTCTCTATACTGGCTTATGAACAGCTTGAGGACAGAGGTTTTGGTCTTCATCTTTCCATCTCTCTTCTCCTCTCACTTCTGGGCCTAGTGCTCTGCACACTGATAGCTTTGAAAACTGATAAAAAGAAGGGAACAAGGCCAGGTGCGGTGGCTCACGCTTGTAATCCCAGCACTTTGGGAGTCCGAGGCGGGAGGATCACTCAAGCCTAGGAATTTGAAACCAGCCTGGGCAACACAGTGAGACCCTGTCTCTACAAAAAATTTAAGAATTAGCTAGGCATGGTGGCATGTGCCTGTGGTTCTAGCTACTTGGGAGGCTGAAGTGGGAGTCGCTTGAGCCAGGAGTTTAAGGCTGCAGTGAGCTATGATGGTGCCAGTGCACTCCAGCCTGGGTGACAGAGCAATAGATCAATATGTAAATAAAAATAAAAAAGAGGAGTACGACTGACCTGGAGATACTTGAGTGCTGACCCTCATGGCTGCTGGGGTGCTCACAGATCTCCCCCACACCACACTCTGTGGGGACAAGTGAGAATGCCCTCTCTTACTACCTTGCTGCATCTGTTCCACTGAGAAATGTTGAAGCACCTATAATCTTAGATCTACACTAGCCCTGGAAAGCAGGAAGGGCAGCCATTACGATGATAAAAATCTCAACCACAGCTGCCGTTGATCAAATGCCTACTGGCCTACAGGGTCTAGGCCAGGTTCTTTCTATGCCTAATGTCTTGGAATCTCCAGGGCAGTCCAGCTAGGTGACTATTAGTATCCCTATTTTGCAGATGGGGAAATCGAGGCTCAGGGAAAAAAGTGTGACTTTGGGAGCTTGGAAGAAGTTGACCTAGGATTCTGGCCTGAGTCTCCCTGAGTCTGGAGTTGGTGTTCTTTCTGGGCCCTATCTTGCTTTTTCTCCAGCTTCCCTGCCACAACTTCCCAGTGTGACCAGTGATGGACACCTCTATCCCATAGCAGATTCCCTCAGTAAAGAGAGGAGGTGGAAGGATCCTGGAAGCAGAGCATATAGGCTGTCAGTCAAGAGGACACCTGCATCCATGGGGAGGGCCCTCATGCCTCTTTGAGCTTTAAATGATTTAAGAGGGGGCAGAAGTCATTTCCTGGAGACCCAATTAATGCAAATGAATTTGCATCTCCTAAATCGGCTCACAAAAATCTTGACATGCTCCCAGTGGATTTGGGGGTGAGTTTAGGAGGGGTGAATCCCAAAGAAGACTTTTTAAATTAGTCAAGATGCTTTTTGTTTTATTTCTCCAAAAATTTAACCTGATATGGCTTTAAAAATAGAGAGAATCCATTACATGGAACTAAGAAGTCCATTGATCAGGCAGGCATCAAGCACAGTTTGAGCAGGACTTGGGCATCATTTTCTGTGATGCGTAGCCCCTCCCTAGGCAAGTTTTGTTATCATGGCTAGTTCCCTCATGATAGCACAATGGCTGTAGCAGCCTCAGCCCTTACTTTTGCAATAAACTCCTTCCAGAGGGAAAGAAAGCATCTCTTTCTCCATCCAACAAACCAGATTTCTGAGCTTAAATCTTATCGAACTAACTTAGGTAAAGTGCCTTTCCTGTACTAATGATGAAGGCCTGGAGAACGAATGGAATTAAGCTGCTGGGTTCAAGCCCATCAGAGCCTATTCCTGGAGCTGGGAGTGGGATGATTCCATCTCAACTGCTACAGGACAGGGAAAGGTTGGTGCATGTGTTGGAAGATACCTCAACATCCACTACAAGGCTCTCTAGGGGCAAGGGAAATGGAACTGATATTCTTTGAGCACCTGCTATGAACTAAACCCAATGCATTTTGACAACATATTGCATGGTAAATAATTCTACTTGCATTTTTGAGATGAGTCAACGAAGACTGAGAAGTTTGTAGCTCATAACACTCTTGAAGTTAGTAAGTGGTGGACTATGGGTCCAAACCTTGCTCTTGGCATCTTCTGAAGGGTTTCTGGCTCTGTTGCCTCTCTCTCCTTCTTCAGACCCCTCATCCCTCCTTGAAGGTGGAGAGCTGTGATTGGGGGATGCTGACATAGTGATCTGAGGATTTCTAAAGGTGGACAGAATCCAGTGTTAACAGTGCCAGGAATTTGCAGAATATGCTAATTTTCTCTGGCACCGTGACTCAATATTCTCCTCATCAGATTGTTTGGCAAAGGTACCAAGAAGGCAAGAAGTTTATTAAGGTCCCATAACAACTAATTATGGGTCAAGAACAGCAAGAGCCAGGAGGCCTGAGTTCTAACTATCTCTTATCTCTGTTGCTTTAAAATGTTCCTTGTATCCTGGGCTAAATTGTTTCTGTTTTTGGCACTGATGGATGCTGTGGGCACCTTCATCCAGGCTTCTTGGATGGGGCTCATTTTGGCCAAGACACCTTCAATCCAGGTCTGATTTTGAGCTCCTTGGGGCCTTCCAGAAACTCATTCCAATCTAGCAGACCTCCTTACCTGCATCCTACCTGAAGGCTCCTGGCAAACCTTTGTGTCCTTCGGGGTCTTACATTTCATACCTGCCTTAGGAGGTGCAGGACTCATTTTCCCTGGGAGACAGAAGGGGAAACTGAGGCCCAGAGAGTTAAGCTTCTCGCACAAGGTCATGCTACCTGATGACCAGAGACAGGCTGTGAACTTGGGTCCATCAGACACCAGTGTCCAACCGTGCTACTTCTGTGTGGGGCACTGGGAAGAGATTTGAAGGGAGGATGGCATGCCATCTGTGTTCTGAAGGATGAGGGAAAAGTTAAGCTATTAAGTGATTCTCTCATTGATACAGGGCTTTTCAGAGTAGTGTGTTATTGCCCATGGAAGCATTCATTCACTTAGTTATCCATCCATCTCTTCAACAGCTATTTATGGAACACTTACTATGTGCTAGGCATTGAGGATACACTGATGAAAAAACACACACAGTTTCCCTGCAGGGACCTTCCTTCCAAAGCTCTGAGAGCTCAGGAGGGTCCCCAGATCTAGACAGTGTCTCCCATGACTGCAGCTCTCCATATAGAGGTCAGTAGGAATGTGCTGTCTTCTCTATACTTTCTATTAGAAGGAAAGAAGAGAAGGAAAGAATGAAGTAAGAAAGAGAAGGACAGAAACCCTGTCTTTATACAGGGCTATGCTCTTGTTATATAATGTCTCAACAACAGTGAGAGACACACCAGATGTCAAATCATCATCCCCATTTGACAGACTAGGAAGCTGAGGCTTGGCCAAATGATGTGACTGGTCTAAAAATCACACAAATTAAGTGAGTGACATTACTAGGATTCACTTTGGTCCCCAGACTCCTCAGTTACATTGCCCTTCATGCCAATCAGATGGCAAAGGGGAAAATGTCAGTTAGCTCTCTCCCTCCCTCCCTTCGTTTCTTCCTTCCTTCCTTCTTTCCTTCTTCCTTTCTCCCTCCCTCTCCCCCTCCCTCCTTCCCTCCCTTTCTTCCTTCCCTCCTTATAAGAGATATAGAGAAGATGATGCATTCTTGCTAGGCTCTGTGTGGAGAGTTGCAGAGTCATGGGGGACATGACTTTGCAACTAGACCTAGGGACCCTCCTGAGCTCTCAGAACTTTGAAACCAAAGTCCCTTGCAGGGAAGCCGTTAGCATGCCTGCAAGTCATTGCAGCCAACCCAGGGTTTTTAATCAGGCAGCATTTAAACCGTCCCATTTTGTCTGTGATTACGCCCGGATGTTTACATCATTTATAATGAGACAAATTGGGACAAATTGCCAAGGACACTTATGTAAATGAAGCCAGCAGAAATGCTCCCATCTCCAGTGGTCGGTTGGAGGGCTTCTTTCACTTTCCTTTCTCCCTTGGGGATGATGTGGAGAAGAAATGGTACTTTGTATTCTGAAAACCTTCTCCCTGGGCAAACAGACTATTCCCTGTAAGACGACTGTTTTATATCTCTGGTTGTAATTCTCCCCTGCATCTTATTTACTCTCTCACCTACCTCGTAGGAAAAGTAAGTGTGCAATAAATGTAATCACTTTAATTTTCTCTGCCATTCACTGCACAGAGAATGGGTTAGATCTGCATTCCCTGGAGGATCTCTGCAGAACTGTAGGTGGGTCATAAAAAAAGAATCTTAGGAGATATACCTAATGCTAAATGACGAGTTAATGGGTGCAGGAAATCAACATGGCACATGGATACATATGTAACAAACCTGCACATTGTGCACATGTACCCTAAAACCTAAAGTATAATAATAAAAAAAATAAAATAAAAAATAAAAACTAGACAGAAGCATTCTGAAAAAAAAAAAAGAATCTTTTATTCCACTTAGTTTAGGGAACAGGGCTATAAAAGTTAGCCCAGAGTTTTTTCCTGCAGGACATTTCAGAGCCTTTGATATGCTAATGAGCAGTGAGGATCTTTAAGAGCAGATGATGCTTTTAGGACCCTGGAGGCCCCATTGCAGGAGATCTTTTATGGAATTGAGCAGAACCAGCTTTGGGAAAGTGCTGTGAACACTGTCTCTAGAAGGGCCTGGACCCCCTCTGTCTGCTGTAATTTGTAAGGCTGGTGGCTTAAGATCACTTAGAGTCTGGAGGGTGAGGTCCCTGAGTGGGCAGCAGGCAGCAGCAGCCAGGGACATATGGAAGCCAGAAGATCATGCTGCATTGTCTGGAGGGGTCAAAACCTGACAGTGGTCCAGCTTTCCACTACCCATCTTAACTTGCCAGCTCAAAGAGATCTTGCTCATCTGGCCTTCTTGTCTTTGTTCCTGCTGTGTCCCTGTCTGGGATGCCTTCATGCCTTCTCTCCTCTCCACCCTCTCCACCACAATGCCCCTGTCTGAGTGCTGAAGCTTTGCAGGGAAGGCCCGTTATCTTGCAATGCTGTCTTGTCTTCCCCTCCAGACCTGAGGTCTTCATTTGCAGGGACCCTGTGTTCCTATCTTGATATCCTTAATTTTTAGCTCAGGGAAAATATTTGTTACATACTCACTAGGTACCAGATTCTGGGCCCTAGAGATACCAAGACAAATAAGACATGGACCCTGGCCAGAAAAAGCATGCTGCTTGGTGGATGCGACAGATTAGAAATCCCAGTTACAACTCAGCGTGGTAACTGGGGTGATGAACGGGGAAAATCAAAGAGCAGAGGTGGGCAGAGGGGACCCTAGCCCAGCTCAGGGACATCCAGGAAGGCTGAATTCCAGAGGACATTTAATCCAAGCAGTGGCACAAGGCATAAGTAGGAGTTAGTCAAGTGAAGGCAGGTGTATGGAAGCGTGTTCCAGGCAGATGGAATAGACTGGGCGAAGGCCTAGAGGCAAGAGAGACCATGCAGGTTTAAGAAACTGGATGAAGGTGCAGCGTGGCTTCCTTTGGGTCCGCACGGAGGGTCCAAAACTGATGAGTGCCAGATTGGGTATCTAAGGAGGATGATGAAGAGGAGAGCATGGAACCCCACCTCTTTCACATTACAGAAGGAAACTTGGGCCAGAGAGAGTGTGGGTTCTCATGGTGAGCACACAGACGTGAACATGGAGATGCCCTCATCCTTACCCAGCCCCTGCAAGGCCTTCCTTCCAACCTGACTCTGAACAAGAAATTATTTCAAAATGAGAAGCATGCTCCAGATTGAAGGCCTGCATCCTGGCCACTGTCCTATCTGTCAAGACAGTCATTATCCACCTTAACTACGATGATGTGAAGCTCCATGAAGATGGGATGCTTTTTCCCTTTGATCCCTGATGAATCCCAACGCCCACCTCAGTGCCTGTCCCAGGGTAGGTGCTCAGAAAACATTGTTGACTGAATAAATAAATGAAGAAAACAGTTATGAGTACCAGCCCCTTCTACATTTATGATCATCTTACCAATTCTCAAAACTACCCTATGGAATAAAAACTGTTATTCTCAATTTTTTGGGAGGCTCAGAGAAGTAAGTGATTTGAGCCTGTAAGGGTTCCATCATCAGCCATTGCAAAAGCCAGGATTTGAATCCAAATGTGCAGATTCCCACTACTCCATATTTAAAGCCCTATCAAGTAGACATGACATTTCTCAAAAGGCTGCCCCCCTATGAAAGTAGTCTTGTTCCCAAACATCTCAGTCCTGCCTCTTCCAAGGTTGATGCAACTCTCAGCTTTCTGGAGGAAAAATAATAGTAAAACAACAACAAACCCAGCTACTGTTTATTATACAAAGCGCTCACTATGTGCCAGATGCATGCCAGGACATTACTTGTACCAACTCAATCCTTACAAAAACCCTGTTATGTAAGTACTATTAGTACTTTATGTGTCAAACACCATTTGACACATAAAGAAACTGAGGCAATTTAAGAAGTTCCAGGTCCCAGCGTATGAGTGGTGAGGTCTGAATGCAAGGACAGCAGGTGGGCTTAGAGCCTGTAATCCTCTGTTACCATGGCAAGTGGAGGGTACCAGGTGCCAGGGAGTCTCCCTTGCCCTTTGCCAGCTTTAACCTGGTGGAAAAGCCCAGGCTGCCGGGATTCTCCCTGCCAGGAACTAGCAAGATCGTGATTGTGACGGTGATGAGCCTTTTCCTAGGACAGAAAATTAATCAGGAGTATTAATGAAAATGCCAGCTCCATGATTGCAGAAACTTAAGTATTTTATTGGGAACTGAACTCAGGCCATTAAAATGTTATTACAGGCTTGTCAGTCTCCGTTCCGTGTGCTTCTGCGAAGGAGCCACGGTCTTAATGAAACTGTTTGGTGCTTTTGGAGCTGACGGTGCCTAAGTGTGCTCTGCCAGGAAAGGTGATTCACCACAGTAGCTGTGTGCCCAGGCTGGGGGAAAGTGGCTTTCATGTTCTGTTTTTTCCTTTTTTTGTTTTTTGATTTTTGAGATGGAGTCTTACTCTGTCGCCCAGGCTGGAGTGCAGTGGCACGATCTTGGCTAACTGCAAAATCCACCTCCCGGGTTCAAGTGATTCTCCTGCCTCAGCCTCCCTAGTAGCTGGGATTAGAGGTGCCTACCACCACGCCCAGCTATTTTTAGTATTTTTAGTAGAGATGGGGTTTCGCCATTTGGCCAGGTTGGCCTTGAACTCCTGACCTCAGGTGATTCACCTGCCTTGGCCTCCCAAAGTGCTGAGACAACAGGCGTGAGTGACCGCACCTGGCCCATGTTCTGTTTTGCTTTAACCATCTGTGAAGCTCCTACCTTGCAGCAGGCACTGAGAGGGGGTGTAAACAACAGAGAAACAGGCCCTGCCCTCGAGGAGGAATCAAATACATAAAGATGGGAATGTGGATGTGCAGGAATGCAGTGACGTTAGAAAGCTCAACTCCAGCTGAAGGTGGATGGGAGGCTTCTGGGAAGAGGCAAAACAATGCAAAGAGCATTTGTTTCCCGGTGAGTTGCTTCTCTCCCTCCAAATCTGATAGGGCTGATTGCAGAAGTTGGTTATCTGAAGGTTTAGTGTACAACATGCATTCTCAACGGGGGCGAGAATTGGTTCTTGTGGGAATGTATGTGTGAAAAAAATCCTCTTTTTACATTAAAAAAATAGATATTGCATAAAGTACGTAAACAGGTATAGAATATATTTTTGGTATTAAAATTTCATGGTTGGGGTGATTAGGAACAAAACGTCTCAAAAGGGAACGATGAAAATGAAGCTGAGATCACTGGCATGCTGCCAACACTTAGAAGATGGCACCACTGGAATGGATGTACCCTCCTGGCCATCTGGCTGATAAGAAACTGCATGAATTATAGCCCCTAGTGAGGAGGGGGCCCTGAAGCCTCAGACAGCTTCCACTGCCTGCTGAGTGGGCTGACTGTGTTTAGCTAGGCGTGGTGGCATGTGCCTGTGGCTCATTCCTTTTCTCCCAAGCCTGACCAGTAGCATCCTGTCAATGGTCCCATCTGCAGGGAATCAAGCTTTCCTCCTGGCTGTGCCAATATTTAGGAAGACGATTAGGGCAATTCCCAGGACAGGCAGTCCTTCCTCGCCAGCTGTTCCCATCTGCTTTGTGACACAGCCAGATGAACCATGCCTCCCCCAGGGACACATCCTCAACAATTCTGTTTCCAGGGACTTGGTGGTGGCTATGAAGGAATTAAACACTTCACTTCATCACCTCTCCAGTAGACACCAGAGCTGGGGCCGTCTCTTGTTGAACTTATTCTGTTCAGGCTGGAAGCCACTGATGCATTCATGCTTGTTCCCTCTCCAGGGCCACAAAGAGTCAGCCACACACACACCAAGCGGCACCTGCAAAGGACTCACATGACACAACAATACCCATGTCTGGGCCTTGAGTTCCCTTTTTAAGAAGCTCTTTGTCATCCTTCGTGGTCTAATATGACCTTTTTTTCTAACACTTCTTTACATATTATAAATTTATATATTTTATTAGTAAGAACAGGCTAGGATCTGCAACAGTAACAACACCCAAATCTCAATGATTTAAAATACAAAGGTGCATTTCCAGCTCCCGGCCCTCCCCGCCTCCTTTTCTTCCCTTCTCTTCTTCCTCCTTTCCCTGTGGTCTCCCCAACTATTTCTCTCCCTCCCATCTCCTTCAGGTTCAAATCTTGGCTCTCTCACTTATTAGCTGTGTAGTTTTGGACATATCACTTTATTATTTTCATGCCTCTGTTGCTTAATCTTGCAAGTAGGGGGCATTAATAGTACCTATTAATGGAGTTTGGGGAAGCTAAATAAATTAGTGCATATAAAGTCCTCAAATCACACTTGACATAAAGTAAGCACTCAATTAATGTTTTGTCTAATTATTAGCTATTTTACTCTGTCTCCGGGGAAGGGATGTGACAATGAATTAAATAGGCTTTCCCCTCACAGGCTCGATGGATGGAGAGATGGACACACACAGATAGTGGCAGGGATCCATGCAAAACCGGCGGGAGGCGGGATGAGGGATCCAGCAAGAGGCAGAGAAGGCCAAACATGGAGAGAGATTTAAGCTGGAATTTCAGGGAAACCCAGGCATAGGCCAGGTGGAGACAGGGTAGAACGGCATTGAGAACAAAGGGATCAGCCTCTGGGGATGTCTTCAACAGAGGAGAGGCATGTTCAGGTGTGAGTTCCAGAAAAATGTGCTATGCTGTGTGTGTGTATGTGAAAAGCGGATGGGACCAGGACTTAGCCCTGGGGGGCAGAGGAACCTTCAGGAGGCTATTGCCACAATCCAGGGAGAGAGGAGAGACCTGGGGGAAGGAACCAGCTGGCCCTATAGATTGACTGGGTCTTGGGTGGGGGTGAGGAGTCCACTAGAGGTTTCTAGCCTGCCCCACCTGGGGGCAGGGCAGGACACACGGCCATTATCTGAAAGAAGATACAGCATGGGTCAAATTGAGTTCCCTGAATTACAGCCGGCCACATTTGCTAAAAGCCCAACCTCACATTGTCAGGCTGGGGCAGGGTGATCCGTCTGTTCTCCTCCTGCCACCATGACAACGGGACTCCACTCCATTAAACCAATTTACTCCATCTTCCTAGACTCAGGAAAATGGGAGCGAGCTCTGGGGAGGCCTTCTGATTCCTGACCTCTGGCTCACCCCGGGAAGCGCTGCCTCTTCAGCCTGCGGGCAGAAGACTGGCTGGCTGTCACTCTCCCAAGCTGTTGATGAGGTGTCAGCCACGGGCTCTGGATCCTCCTCTCTAGTCATCTCCATTAGTCTCTGAAAGGGAGCCACCAGGAGAGCAAGTGCTTCTTACTGGTGATGGCTTAGTTACGCTAATTGCACTTAATTTCTCTGTGCTGTGCCCAGCAGGGGCCTGCTGAGAGCTTGCTAGGCATTTTGCACAGCTGGCTGGCCCTGGAGACCAAGGCATGTGGCTAGGGAGGAAATTTGGAAAAGGGAAGGGATGGGAGAGTGGCCTAGAGTGGGACCCACTCCATGTGGGGTGTTTTCTGGCCCCTCGTGGGTGCTTTCAGCCTCTAGAGCCATCAACGTTGTCACTGGGTGTCTGTCTGTCTGGTTTCCCTGTGGGCCATGAGCTTGCTGGGTGCAGAGATTCTCTTGTGGACATGATGCGTCCAGCACGTGTGGAAACCTGACAGGGTAGACAGTTAAGTGTTTGTGGATTAATCGAGGTGTGGGGGGCATTATTCATTTGAACATGAACTCCAGGAGGAAAAGTACTTCTGTCTATTTCATTCACTGCTGCATATTCAGCACCTAGGCCAGTGCCTGGCACGTGTTCAATTAATACGTATTAACAGAATGAATGAACAAATCCTCCCTTCCAGCACTTTGCACAGTAGGTGTGGTAGACTGTCATTCAACAGTGATTCTCCCTTCTTTCTCTGTCCTTCCCAGCCCCACTGCCTGCGGGTTTGGCTGTGTGACTTGCTTTGACCAATATGATGATTGGGAAGCCAGGCCTGACTCCAGAGTTCCTGCTTTTTCCTCTGAAAACGATTAGGTCAGGAAGAGGTTACCCTTCGAGGAAGGTGGAGTGCGCTTGGGAGGTGTTGGGAGGCGGGTGTGCCGGGTTCCTGGCAGGCAGCCAAGGCTTTGGACTCCAGGAGTGAAGGAAGCCTAGGGAGACAGATGCTGTCTGGGTCTTCCACCCTGAATGGATGCATGTGATACCTCCTTGCAAGGGCTATGTGGATGATTCCACATCTTCTGACCTTTCCAGCTCTAAGCAATTGACCCTAAGTTCTCTGCCGTACCTCTTTGGACTCTGGCTGTACTTTGTAGTGTGGTATTTTTCGTGGGAATTAACCTCACCTTTCAAAGATGCTGTGGGGCCCAGGGGAGAGAAATGGGCACCAAATGTGAGTATTGGCTCTGCTTAGCTCTTCCGGTCCAGGGCGAGCCGAGCCCCTTTTGTAGCCTGGACTCTCACAGCTATAAACCAGGGGCTTGAACCAGATACATTCTAAGCATCTGCCCTGCTCTAGTTCTAAAAACTGACACACCTGCTTCTTTCCTGCCCAGCTGGGGCTGAAAATCAAAGGAAACTAGAATTGCAATCTGAGAAAATATCTGCAAGATCCTCAAGAAATGCTTGATGAATTTGAGTGCCACTGTTAAGCCAGAAGGCCTGGAATCAAATCCTGGCTTTGGCACTTAATACCTGTGTGACTTTCAAAAAGTCAGTTCATTTTGGGGGGATCTCAGTTTCCTGATGCAGGAAATGGGTAATAATAACTACAGTGCAGAGCTGTATAAAGGCAAATGATATAAGTGAAAGAACCCTGCACATATTAGGTACTCAGTAAGTTTGGAATATGCATCTCAACAATAATCATCCAAGACAGATGGTGGCAGAAGACATGGACATAGGTTTGATGGCTTGGAGGTTTACCTACAGGAAACACACTCTGGCAGTTCATAATCATAGGAACATTTATAAGGACTCATTAGCATACTAAGCACCATACTAAGCATACGGTCTGTTAGCCCATTGGATTTTTACAGCAACTCCATGGAATACATAGAACAGTAATTTTCCTCTTATACATGAAGAAACTGAGGCAGATGGAGGGAATTAAGGGAGTTGGCCAAGGTCACTCAGTTAATGAAAGGCACAGCTAAGATTCAAATCTGGGTCAGCCTGGCTCCAGAGTCCTGGCTTCTAACAGCAATGCTAGGATATTCTCCAGGATCTCACTACTCAGAAGTGTGCATGAGCATGAAACCAGCCCATCATGCTGTGTGTCTGGGTGACATAGCTTGGTGCCCCTGGAACTAATTTCATTAAGCTGTGCCTTGACAAGGTTTCATGAGTGTATGCTAAGTAGGAAGTTAAGAAAAAGGCCTATTAAGTACATGATGGTGTTTACAATGGAGATTTGGTCAATACAATAACTTACTGTGTCATGCAGAAATTTCTCTGAGATATCAATGTTAGAAGCTAATGTGTATTTATTCTAACATAAGTGATTCTTACTCCTGAGCATGTATCATCATCACCTAGGGGGCTTGTTAAACCAGATGCCTGGGCCTGACTCCCAGATTCGAGGGTGGAGAGGGACAATCTAACAGGTTCCCGGGTGGTGCTGATGCTGCTGGTCAGGAGACTACATCTTGGGATCCACTACTATAGAGATTTACCTAATAGATCTTGTTTTCTTCTTTGCAAGGGCTGCTAGGAAGCTAAAAGCCAAATTAGGACCCACCCCAGCAAGAGCTCATGCATTTTCCATTCTAGCTTTATGTCCGGCTTCCTTTTTTTTCTTGCATTTTTCCATTTGTCACAATTTCCTCACTTAAATGAATGAGCAAAGTAGTATTTGTTTATTTATTTGTTTGTTTTTAGAGACAGGATCTTGTTCTGTCATCCAGGCTGGAGTGCAGTGGTATGATTATAGCTCACTGCAACCTCGAATTTCTGGGCTTAAGCCATCTTCCTGCCTCAGTCTCCCAAATAGTTGGGACTACAGGAGTGTGCCACCATGCCCGGCTAATTGTTTGCTTTATTTTTATTTTTAGTGAGGTCTTGCTATGTTGCCCAGGCTGGTCTTGAACTCCTGGCCTCAAGCGATTCTGCTGCTTTAGCCTCCCAAAGTGCTGAGATTACAGGAGTGAGCTGCCATGCCAGGCCCAAACCAGTACTCTAAAAAAATTTTATGCATCACCAGAAGTCTGTGAAATTGCACAAAAAATAATCAAAAAGTCTGAGTAAATGGCTAAGCTCTTGGATCCTCATGTTAGGCTAACATAAGCATCACACTCAACCTCTCTATGCATGAGTTTCCTCATCTGTAAAATAACTCCTGCTTCCTAAGCCCTTTGGAAAGATTGCTTGCGATAACGCATGCAGTGAAGTGCTTAGCCCGGTGCCTGATCCAGACAACTCAATAAATGCAAGTGATTATTATAATTATTATCAGGCAAAAAATAAACAAATAGCCTCAGGACGGTCATTGCTCCCTGTTGACCTCCCCATGTGACTGAAAGGAAGAGAGGAAGCACCTTCTCATTATATATGTTAGGAAGCCACCCTGGGGAAGACAGCTTTCTCGTTTCCAGCCTTTGCTATGTACAATTCTGCAGGAGAAACAGTGAACAACACGCACAGCAGTGAACACCTTTTTCCTGCCCAGAGCACGTGATTCTGAGGAGCACCAGGAGGCCCCATTATATTGCTATCACACTGCGGGGAGACAGACATCTCCCTGTTGGAGGGTGATGAAAGGGAACGTGGAGGTACAAAATCCAGGTAGACAGAGCCCGACTCAGATCCAGGGTAGCCTTCCCTGCCTCCACCCAGGACTGTGCTTCCCACTTGGACTTTTAACTCTTCCTCCAGCAAAGGAGATTTTACAGAGTAAGTGGGGAGTAGTATGGCTTTGTGGCCATCATTTCTCTGAGCAAAGTGTTTTCCCACACTAATTTTGTCTTTGCATTAATTTTTTTTTTTTTTTTTGAGACAGAATTTCACCCTGTTGCCCAGGCTGGAGTGCATCTCAGCTCACTGCAACATCCGCCTCCCGAGTTCAAGCGATTCTCCTGCCTCAGCCTCCCGAGTAGCTGGGATTACAGGTGCCCATCACCACACCTGGCTAATTTTTGTATTTTCAATAGAGACGGGGTTTTACCATGTTGGCCAGGCTGGTCTCAAACTCCTGACCTCAGATGATCCACCAGCCTCGGCCTCCCAAACTTCTGGGATTACAGGTGTGAGCCACTGGGCTCAGCCTTGTCTTTGTACTAATTTCATCTTCATCACAAGTCAGTCAGGTAGATGTGGTTCTCCCCATTTTATGGGTGAGTAAACTGAGGCTCAGAGAAGCAAAGTGAATTGCCAAGATCACACAACTGATCTTGTCTGACTTGGGCAATTGCCTTTACAATACTACGACGTGAAGCCCAGAAGATCTGCTGCCCCAGAGTTGGGAGCCTGTTCCCCTTTAACTGTGCTTCCTGCTCTTCTATCTATCAGCAGCTCTCAGCAGCCCCCAGGTTTGCTTTTCAGCTCTGAGGATGGCTGGCAGACAAAAGGGGTCTTTTCTGGAATGAATGTAGTGGTGTCCTTGTTCCTAGGAGACAGATATGGGGGGCTGGAGAAGGATGTGGGGGGTGTGTCACAGGCCTCTGGGTCAAATTCTAGTGCCTACCTTCTTCTGTCCTCACTCCTTGATCTGGACCTACTAGCCTCCAGGACAGTGAGAGAAGAAATGTCTATTGTTTTAAGCCCACTCAGTTTGTGGTAATTTGTTGTAGCAGTCATGGGAAACAAATACAGCCCCCCAAATTCATTCTCCAAGAGTATTGGCAAGCCATGTAGATTTTGTTGTGGGCTGTGAGGGGAGAAGAGGGAAAACTTTCTCATCATACATCCTGTGGCTGGAAGGCTCCACCTTAGGGATCGCTGCCCTCCAGAATCCCTCCCCACTGGCTGAGACCCTCATCTCACCTCCACAAACCTCTCTGTGACCTTGGAGTGTCCTGGCCAGTTTCTCCATTGTCACTTTCAGTGTGAATAGTCTATCTGGACAAACCAAAGGACTCTCCTTGAAACAGCACTGAGGAGGCAGGGATGATCCCTTCATGAGAAGACACTGCATTTTCTTTGCCATGAGTAGAATGAGCATGGACTTTAGAGTCAGACAGATTTGGGGTTCACCTCAGGCTCTGTCACTCACTGCTGGGAGATCGTGACCTCTCAGCACCACGTCACATTATCCCTAAAGTGGGGGCTAGACTGCTCACCTCTAAGGGTCACTGTAGAAGTAGGAAAGGCCCCCAGCCCTGGGTTTGGAGTATATGGTGGTCATCACTCTGTATATGATTGTTTATGTTTGAGAATGATGCTTAGATATACTGAGCACTTACTGTGGCTCAGGAGTTAAAGCTTTTTACTGGGATTAGCTCATTTACTCTTCATCACTACTCTATGAAACGGGAATTGTTTTCATCATCCCACTACACCCCTGAGAAAATGGAGGCACTGGAGGCTAAATAACCAGCTGAAAGTGACAGTGACAATTAAGTAGATCCGAACCAGGGCAGGCTAATCCCAGAGCCACACCCTTGGGCATAAGAGACCAACAGAAGCACACCAGACGGGGCCATCCTGTCAAGGAACCTGTGCTGGGATTCAGCCGTGTCTGTGCATGCTGGTGAACAGGAGGTGGTCCTTCCTCTAGCCTCAACGGGAGGCTTGAGGCATTGCCCGCTTGAGAACACATCCTGGGGAAAGGAGCTCTCAGGGGCAGCTGTGCAGGTGAGAATCTGATCTCAGGCCAGGGTACAGAAGCCTGTGGTTGACACTGGCTAGTCTGGCCCCAGCCTAGGGCACTGCCTGGTGGGAAGGAGCAGTTTCTTGGACAAAGTAGTGCTTCGGTGGAGGGGAACCGGAGCAGCAGAAGAAGGAAACAGTGGATGCTGCATTCATCATGTAGTTCTGCAAAGAACAAGTGAGAGTGGGCCTGGGACACCGCAGGGATGGCTGTGAACGTGGCCATGTGGACACAGACTGGTGGGGTAATGGTTAGGAATTTTAGTAAGTGTTACTATGAGGATTGGATGAGGTCGCACATGTGCACTAGACAGGTCTCATGGCCTGCCCCTCCCGGGTCCCAAACTGCCCAGTCCACAGCCCTGGAAGATGGAAAAACATTTGAGATGGCCACCTTCTGGGTCAGGGACTCCAGGCTCCTCTCATCTTCCTGTTCTCCAGCCAGGCTGATTGATTGCAAAGGCTATCAGTCATTTGATCATTTTATAGTCATTTGAGAGATCTTCCTGGTGATTAAAAAGCAAAAAGAGCCTCACACCCACTGGGAGGACCATAAAAACAAAAACATTGATGAGGATGTGGAGAAACTGATACCCTTGCACCTTGCTTGAGGGATTGTACAATGGTGCAGCTGTTACGGAAAACCGTTGGGCAGTTTCTCAATAAGTTAAACACAGAATTACCATATGACCCAACGATTCCATTCCTGGGTATATACCCCAAAGAATTAGAGACAAGTGTTCAAATAAAAACTTGTACATGAATATTTATAGCAGCATGATTCACAATGGCCAAAATGTGAGACAATCCAAAGGTTCATCAACTGATGAATAAACAAAACTGTGGGGTATATCCACATAGTAGAATGTTACTCAGCCATAAAAGGGATGAAGTGGCCAGGTGTGGTGGCTCACGCCTCTAATCCCAGCACTTTGAGAGGCCGAGGCGGGTGGATCTCCTGACGTCAGGAGTTCAAGACCAGCCTGGCCAACATGGCGAAACCCCGTCTCTACTAAAAATACAAAAATTAGCCAGGCGTGATGGTGCATGCCTGTAATCCCAGCTACATGGGAGGCTGAGGCAGGATAATGACTTGAACCCAGGAGGCAGAGGTTGCAGTGAGCTGAGGTCGCGCCACTGCACTCCAGCCTGAGCAACAGAGCGAGACTCCATCTCAAAAAAAAAAAAAAAGGGGGGGGGATGAAGTACTGACACATGCTACAACATAGATAGACCCTAAAAACATGATGCTAAGTGAAAGAAGCCAGACACAAAAGGCCACATGTTGCCATGCTGCACGATGCCTTTAAATGAAATATCCAGAACAGGCAAATCCATGGAAACAGAAAGCAGATTGGTGGTTGCCAGGAGCTGGGGGAGGTGGGAATGGGGAGTGACTTCTTAGTGAGTATGGGGCTTCCATCTGAGGTGATGAGAAAGTTCTGGAACCAGATAGTGGTGATGGCTGCATGCCATTGTGAATGTAATTAATGCCACTGAATTGCATCCTTTAAAATGGTTAAAATAGTACATTTTATGTTATGTGTATTTTCCCACCGTAAAAAAATTAAGATGGGCTGAGTATATCCAATCCTTTCCCTGTCTTGCAAAGAAATTGCAGCTGGGAAATAGCAAGAAAATAAGGAAGCAGGAGCAGAGACTAAATGGTCTTGAAGAAGAGTAGGGCTAGAGGGGTTCCCAGCCCAGCCGTCATAGTGAGGACAGAGGGACTCAGATGAACAGTGCCCATGGGAGGTCGGAGCACAGGATAAAAGAGGGTGGGCAGGTGGCTGGTGGGCAGGGGCATGGCAGATTCTCATCCCCATTCTGAAATGAGGGAGCTAAGAGGTGAGCATGTCTCATGAGGCCTGTGACACAGAGCCAAAAATCAAACCCAAGTCAGCCTGCGAAGCCCAGGCCTTCCTTCACTGCTGTGCCACACTGTCCTGCAGGTTGGGTAGACGTGTGCCTGAGTCATTTCCTGAGCTGGAGGAGGGAAAGAGGGAGACCCCCTGGCTCAGAGAAGCAGGTCTGCTCAGGAAAGAAGCAGCACAGGTGGCCAGAGCAAATGGCCTCTTTTTTGTTGAAGGTTGTTTGCCAGATCTTCCTTGCTTCTGTGCTGTGTGTGGACACGCACACCAGCAGGTCCTCTCCGTGGGGGGCGCTGAACCTGTCTTGGGTGCAGTTCGCAGTCTTCTGGTGGGGTGAGGCTGCTGAGCCAATTCCCAGGGGTGGGACAGACCTGGGAAACGGCCTGAGCAGCTCTGCAGGAAAGCTCCTGCTGTCAGTGCCTGGACAAAGGCTCTGCAGCCTCCATTATGAACCAGGAGTGAGCAGGGAATAGGACCTCATTTTTCTGTGGCCTCCTCACCCCCAGGGATTCTTGGGGACAAAATGGCCCACATTTATGCATACAAAACCTCGCCATTCACAGAGATCCATTGGCTTCTCCCTGCAAGTGTGAGATGAGCCACAGCAAAGGGAACGATGGGATGGGGCCAAGGATCCTAAATGTTCTGCTCAGCCTCAGTGGGGCATCTGCTGTTCCTTTCTTCTGTTCCTCCAATCCCCGCCCTTGAAGGACTACTGTGTCCAACATACACACCGCTGTCCCCATGGGCTCTGGCATCAGAGTGGGCTGCCAGGGCTCCAGTGCACCCTGACCCCACCTTCACCAGATGTCATGAACCAGTACGTTCCCAAGTCCATTTCAGTTGGGTTTCAGTCACTGGCAACTGAAAGAATCCTAATAGTGAGGACCTGAGATTTCCCTAGAATAGAACCCACCCTTCTCCCCGGCCCTTCCCATCTTGGTAAATGGCGCCATCTGTTGGGCAAGTCAGACACCTGCAAAGCCCCTCCTCTTCTCTGGATCCCACCACCGGGCCCTCACCACGCCAGGGGAACTTGTCCCTTCCTCTCCATCCTACTTCAAGCTTTGTCAACTCTTGCCTCAACAGTTTTCTTCTCCAGTTCACAGAAACTTCCTCTGTACTCCAGAAACTTCTTTACTCACAATCTCTTCCCCTCCACCTCCAGTTTACCCCTAACAGTGAAGACAGAGTGGTTTTCCTAAAACACAAATGTCATTCCCTGTCCTGGCTGTCAATAACATACATCATCTGGAGACTAAATTTCAGATGCTTTCTGACTTGGCATTCAAGGCCCTGCCAGATCTGGGCTCCATGTGTCCTCAGCCTCAGCTGGGGCCCTGGCCCAACCACATGGTGATCTGAGAGTGTGGCAGGCTCTCCTCTCCCCACCTCTGCCTTTGCTTGTGTGGCCCCATGCTGGGACACCCTCTGTTCTCTATCTGCCTAGCTGGTCACCACTGCATCCCTACCCTCCCATTCCCTCCACTGCCTCCTCCTGTCCCAAGTGTCCTGCTCAGACCCCTGTGCACATCCTATCTTGTCACATGTGTAGCCCTGTTTACTCGTCTGTCTGAGCTCTGTGCATCCGAGGTTGGCATCTGTCTCGTTTGTCACTGTGTCCCTGGCTCCCAGCACAGGGCCTGCCACACAGCAGGAGCTCAATATGGAACCAGTAAATCCGTTAACGGAAAACGATCGCTGAGTCTGAGCTCAGGGGAAAACGATCGCTGAGTGTGAGCTCAGGGCTCTGCACTCTCAAATGACGGAAGTAGAAGCTTTTCCTTCAGCCCCTCCTCCCCGCCAGAGGTGTGATTTGGACCATTGAGGTTCCTCTTTGCAGCAATTCAGCTCAGCAGAACCTCCAGCGACACTTTGAATTCCTGTAAATTACTTCCCTGCTATGACTTGTGAGCCGGGTTGCCAAGCAACGGAAGGGGATTTGGTCCTTATCAAAGGGCCTCATCTGCACATTACACATTGGAAAGATGTCCGAAAGCAGGTTTGGGGTGGGTGGGATCCCACTCCCTTCACTCCCTGCCCTGCTGCATGCACCAGCCTTAGTTGGGGCCTGGCCCCTGGCCCTGGAAGGAGCTAGCCATGTTGGGGGCACCTGGGACTCCTCTTTCTGATCTGCCATCCAGCTGGCTCACTCGGGGCCAGGGGAGGAGAGTGTGCTCACTGTGTGATGCGGCGCAGAACCTTGGGACCACACGCCTTGGAATCAGAAAGCTCAGGACTTACATCTCATGATTGGCACCTCGCCTCGCGCCCTTGGGAAGCTCCTTTTCCTGGCTCCTCTGGTTTTTTCGTCTGGCCCCCGTAAATATGGAGACCCATCCGCCAGGGCCAGGAGGGTGAGATGAGGTGACCGGCAAGAAGCCTGCGGTGATGCTTCTTCCTGGTTTGTTCTTAGTCCTTGAGTCTATCCCTGTCCTGGGCTTGTGGAAACGACAGCACTGTCTTGCTTGTCAGGACCACTGTGTCCAGCACTGAGTGAGTGAGCCAACAAAGGGAAACAAGAGAACAGTGGTCACCGTTGTGGTCCTTTGGGAATGTTCTGTCAGCCATCTTAAAAGTCACAAACTGCATGGCAGGCAGGTAGATGCTCACTTCCAAATTTCCTTCCAACACTGAGAATTTTTCCAACTGCTGTTACTGGGCACCTGCCCCAGACTAGCAGCCAAGCCAGGCATCCTGTCCTCTTCCTCCTGAGGGCTCAGGGATCAGCTGTTCCTGTCTCCACTGGCATTGAGGCCCAGCGGTGGGATTTGATTCCAGGTCTGCTTGGCCTTAAAGTCTCTTGCTGCTGAGACGCAGAGGAGGGAAGTGGTGAGTGGGAAGGGCAGTGTGAGGCAAGGTGGGAGGACCATATTTTGTGGGCCCAGATCAGTGCCACAGCCCACGACCCCATTTATAAGTATTTGTTGACCAACTTACTGTCCCCAAACAAAGGATGGCCATGCACACTATATGGGAGCTGGTCTTACACTTTCACAGTTCCACAAGAGAAAGTTATCATAGAAAGGTTGGCATGTGCTGTGGGGTGATGGCCACTGGGATTCTAGGGTCTCTGAATCACACACAGAGGTGTCCTCCTGTCTCACCCCGGAGGGCAGAGAGCCTGGGGCAGTGTCATTTGACCCAGACTCAGCCCAGTCCTTTATCACCATCTCGGTCTCTGGCAGCATCTGTCCCCTGCTACCTGCTCCATTCCCCACTGCCAGGGCCAAGGCCCAGGTTAGACTCCAGACAGGTCCTGCCTCTTCAAAGACCCCTGCTTGATGTCCACAGGCGGCAGCCACCACCAGTCCCTTAACATGCTCGATGCCTCCGTTACAGTGCAAAGCACACATTCCAACCTGCCTCTCCCTGCTGGCCTGTGGGCTGCCTGAGCACAGGAACTGGGTCTGGCCCTTCTGTGGCCCAGAGCAGGTGTTTAGTATAATTGTTGAAGGGCAAAATGAGTGCAATCTTTTTTCTGCTTTCTTCACTGCTAAATTATTTATTGTCTCTGCTCCTACCTGCCCTCAAATTTCACTCAATTTCCTTCTTCCATCTCGCGTGGCTTTTAAATACAACATGTGTCCTATTGGGATTAAAAACTAAGAGAAGCCCTGAACAGATAAACTGCCTCATTCTAAGACAGAGCCCTGGCGCTGGAACCCTGGGCTTTTGGGACAAAGCAGAAGCCAGGCTGAAGTTTCTCAGGACATTCTAGTCCAGCTCCGGGATGATGTTTCACCTTCTGCCTCCTTCTCCTGTGATGTCTCTGGGGATAGCTGGCAGCTGACTGTGGTTCCGATCCACTTCTCCTGTGATGTCTCTGGGGATAGCTGGCAACTGCCTGTGGTTCCGATCCATTGCTCCCAGAATTACTTCCAAATGTCATTTTCAGGAAGCCATATTCTCCTCCACACCGCTGTGACTCCCAGCCGTCCCTGGCATGTGTCCCATTAGCTCCAAACCAGGAGCTGGTGTATTTAAAAGGCACTGCAGCCCAGTCTACAGCCTCGGCGTGCAAACTGCAACAAGGCTGCTCTGTACACAGAGGGAAGCGACACAGGTGTCGTGTTTGTAATCTTTAGAATCTTTGCCATTTTAAAAATATGAAGCCCATTTTATAGAGGAGGAATTAAACTCAGAGAGGCTAAGTGACTTGTTCAAGGTCACACAGCTGGTAAGTGAGAGAGCTGGAATTGGATATGAAGTCTGTCTAGGCAGAGCCCAATTCTGAAGTGCAGTGCTGTCAGACATTGATTGGCCATCTGCTTGCTGAATTCCAGACCCTGCACTAATCAATTTATATGTGCGATCTCATTAAACCCTCACAGCGACCGTGGAGTGTAAGGAGCAGTAGGCTAGCTTGCCCAGGGTCACACAGCTAACACATGGCTGAGTGAAGGTCTGAATCCAGGCCCTTTTGGATGCAGAGCTTAAGCTCTAACCATTTGCTGTCCTGCCCCTGCAAATAGTACCTGCCTACTGAATGCAGGGACCAAGCTAGGCCCTTAGGAGACAGCCATGAATGACATGCTCCAGGGAGAAGATAACAAGGCAGTCATCAGTTTCAATGTAATGTGAGAAGTGTGCTGTGAGGGTCTGTCTAAGGTGGGGGAGGTAGAGAGGAGGTAGGCATGGGCACACAGAGGATGGGGTGCTACCTGGCCTGATGGGGTTGGGGGCACCAAAAAAGGCTCCCAAGAGTAGGAGAAACATTAAGCTGGATCTTAAAGGACAAGCTGGTTTTGGGTGAGAAAAAACAAAAAAGGAAGGGAATTCCAGGCACAGGGAACAGCTGTGCTAAAGCTCAGAAGCTAAATACAGCATGATGCGTTCAGAGAAATGCTGGTCATTCTGTGTGGCATTGGCCAAAAACTCCAGGTGGTGAAAAACTTAAGGTGAGGCTGGAGAGGCAGGGCAGGGCTGGTCGACTCAAGTATGGGATTAAGAAGAGTAGTGTAAGGACCAGTTACCCGAGTTCAGGTCCTAGCTCTACTACTAATTAGCTATGTGGCCCTGAGCAAGTTAATTGACCTCTCTGGGCTTCAGTTTCTTCATCTGAAGGGGTGACACTGAGAGAACCTACACCACAGGGTTGTCTTTATATGGCTTAAATGAGCTGGTGCCTGTAACAGTGCCTGGCACATCATGTGCTCTCAATAAATGTCATCTCAGGATTGATGAGGACCTTGGGCACCAAGCTAAAAAGCTCCAGTTTTCTCCTAAACAGAGTAGGCAGTGGAAAGGGAGTGAATCACTTTAAAAGGACAGAAGAGCTGTTTAGAATATATTTTCTTTCAATAAGTGCTTGTTTGATTAAGTCCTCTGTTTGTCCTCACTGAAATACCTTGCATAAGTCAATGCTGGAGGAAGGGGGAGGAGGAGAGGATACGCAGGTGAAACTCATCTGCTTGGCTTCCGGGTTGTCTGGTTTCTTCTTCTTCTGCCGGTGTTCTGACTTCTCGTTCTTCCCCACCCCTGGGTCCATCAAACTGCTGTGCTCATTCCACAGTCCTGAGCATAATGGGATCTTGGGGCGGGAGGGCACCTCTGAGCTCTGCTTGTCTGCTTCCTTCTCCTCCACCTGTGACCAGAAAGGCTCTACTCGATTGTCTCCAATGATGGGAGACTCATTCCTTGATATACAGGGCATGTAACTCTGAAGGGCTGGGTAAGACTAGTTGCCCTGATCTCATTTGAGATGTGGGAAAACTAAATCAGATGCCTCATGACGTTGCACCTGATTCCTCGGGGAGTAAGGAGTCTTCTTACCTGTGTCTGGATGAGAAGCTCCAGACCAAAAAGGGAGGCATGGTGTGCTGCGGTGACAACTTTTCCCTCCATTGTAATCATAATAGCTAGCACTTATTGAGTGCTACTGTACGCCTAGTAGTTTGTTTTAGCTCACGTTAATTGCTGCTTCCATCGTCACCTGTGATTAATGGCAAATTTTCAGAGGAGAAATGTGGTAGAGGAAGGAGGAGTGAATAAGTTCTGTCTGGTGCTTCTTCCAGTCTCTGGCTCTGGTTAAGACACCAGCAGCCCTCAACCCCACGGCAGCCTGTGGATCTGCACAGGACATTGAGATCTGCAAACTGCCTTACTTATGGGTCAGGGCCTCAGTCTTTGGCTCTCTGCCCTCTCTTCCTCTTCTGCTTCCCCTCCCACCCTGCCACACACACACACACACACACACACACACACACACACACACACACACAGCGGGGCTATGGGAACGAGCACATCGGATGGCTTCAGGGCCTGTTTGCATTCAGTATCCTGCTTCAGCTTTGGCATCTATGATGACAGGAAGCTCCTGCCCCTACATGGCCTCTGCTGACTTCTGTCCACTGGTCCCTTGCAGAGCAGGGGAACCCCCTGTTCTTGAGAGGGCCCCTCGGAAGTGAGAAGAGAACTTGTTGGCACCTCCCAGGCCTCCCCTCTCTGTGTGAGCCTCAGCTCTCCTCTGCAACCAGCTCATCTGTGTCTTTGGATAAAAGTTTCCTGAGCCTCTCTAGGACTCGAGTCCACCCATGTCCTGGTTCTTTGCTTTTTCCACTCACTTTTTCCTGGGGTTTGCTTCTATACTCACAGGGTAGGTACCTTGTCCGGGGCACACAGAGAATGGGTTGGCCAGAAAATGGTAGTGAAAGAATTTGAACCCAGGCTATCCAACTCCAGGGACCACAGCCAGGTGTCCAGCTCAAGGCGGGCATTCACGAAATGTGGACTCAGATGACCCTTTTCAGTGCCTTCTCTCTGACTTGCCACCTCCTTTCCTGGTTCCTGCTGGTCTGGACTCCCGCTGGTGATCTATTGGAGAGGGAGGGCTGGCAATTCCTGCCTCCTCCCAGCTTCCCTTGGCTGCCAGAGAAGCAGGTGGCTTCCCCTCATCTCTCATTCAAAGGGTGTCGAGCTGGTGGAAGGCAGATGAATGAGCTCCTCAGCCAGGGAAGATTTTGTTGCTAAAATACATGGTCTGATTAGGAGTGATTGAAGGGCTGGAGAGAGTGACTGCAGTTGGCTGTGATTTGTTCCGATCTGAAGTAGTTCTAAACAAGTCACCGGGAGGCAGGAGTGGGGGCCACAGAGTTCAGCAGCACAGGGCTTGGCAGGGATACATTTCCTGTGGATGCCGGGGCCCTTTCCAGCAATTCCGGACAGAGTTTTCAAACAGTTTTTGAAATCGGATTCAGTGCATTTATTTTGTCTTGTTTCCACTTGGCATGAAAGCTTCCCCTTTTTGTCTTTCTCTCTCTCTCTTTTCTTTCTTTCTTTCATATATATATATATATTTCTCTCTCTTTCCAGCATCAGAAGTGAGCTGTAAATTAAGTGGAAGTGGCTTGGGAAACTGAAACCAGCCTGGTGTGGAATAATGATGTTATCTGTGGCCCTAGATCAGCCATGACACTGCCTCCCGTGTCGTCTGACAAGGAGAATCTGCTTGAGGGAATTCATCCTGTCAGGATTGAAGGCAGTAATTGGGGCCAGTGATTCATGACCCCTTTATGGGCTCATGAATACATTCATCTCCCAGATTTATCTCATTTCTAAAACCCGTGATCGTCAGTTCCAGCCAGAGGTGGTGTGTGTGTGCGGGGGTGGGTGGGTTGGCTGGCATGGAGGGAGAAGCCTCTTTGCAAACACAGATAAAGGGAGAGCATTCAGGAAATGAGGCTCAGCGAAGAGGTTTCACTTAGATGGTTTGTGGGATGACTGACTCAGCCTGCAACAAGGCCTGATAGCTCATCCTTCCCTAGCAGGGGAGAATGAGAGTCAGTCCCTTCATTTGTCACATCTGCTTTGGTTTGAGTCATAGGATTGCTGCAGCTGCAAGTCACTGTCTTGCTCCCGGCCTTTAAACTGGATTGAACCAGCCACCCACCATGCGGGCCTAAAGGCTCCTTCTTGGATGATGACCTTGGACCGACTCCTAACAGAGGCAGGATAGACCAGTGGTTCAGAGTGCAGATGCTGGAGCTGGATCAGCTGGGTTCAGACCCCGGCCTTCCCTGTTAGCAGCTGCACGAGCTTCAATATGTTACTTAAATTCTGTGCCTTGGTTTCCCCATAAAACTCACCTACAGCATAATTGTGCAGCTGAAGGGAGTTAATACCTATTCAATACTGGTGCACAGTCAGTGCTCACTCAGCGTGAGCTCACACTACTCATGTTCCCTTGCTGTGTCTGCCTCCCAGAAGCTCTGATCCTTGATTTTGACATCTGCTTCCAGTCCCATGGTTGGGGACCCCCTGGACAACCTCCATTTGGCTTCTAGCATCTGTGCTTTCTGTATGCATTTTAGCCCTGATCACAGCTCCAGCTCTGGCCTCCCAGAACCCCACTGATGAAGCAGGTCTCAAACTGGATGGTGTTCAGACAGGATGAGAGCTTTGAGATCATTATCCAGCAGTGTCTGTTCACAGATGGCTGAGGCACTGGCCCCCAGTTGCTTGGGCAGTAGCTGGCAGAGCTGGTGCTCCTGGCTTCTAAATTCATGCTCTCTCCATGGCTCCATGCTGCATGGGGTGGTGTTTTCTTTATCGTTCCATTCCTCTTCTCTACTGTGGCTTAAGACAGAGTCCTGATTAATGGATACAGTCCTGCTCGCAGACCTCCAGAACACATCCCTGAGAGACTCAGGTCTCTCAAACAACCCTGCAGTCTGGCGTGGGTCTCTAAGGAAGGAGTTTCTCCCTTAGCTCCTGGTCCAAGAGGCAGCTGCCCATGGTGACAGCACTTTCATGTGGCAGCTGTCCTGACAGTTGATACTATGGGTGTGATGGGCACAGGGCATCAGCGTTTGCAGAGAAATGTGCTGACTTACAAATGGACAGGTGAGCCTGCCTGTATTAAGGTGGGGACTGGGGGAATTCTATTCTTCTAGAATTAGTTGTTTGAACTATTGGCTCTTTCTTGAATACAAGAGAATAAACAAACACTTTGTGTGCTGTTTCTTTTTGCTGCTTTCAAAGCCTCGTTATAAAGGCCCTGGAGCTTCAGAAACAACTTTTTGAGTCCCTGCATCTTAGAGGGAGCCTCGAGTAAGTTGGCATTTGCATTGCTGGAAGCCCTGCTGTGCAAGCTAGTTTGAAATGAGTCTGGATGAAGCCCACCACCCAAGACACTGATTCCCACATGCATCTCACATGCACACCTTCGTTAAGGTTAGCAGAGCATCCTGCATGTCAACCATATTGTCTAAAACCATGACACAAACTTGCAAAATGTAAAGAGATGATGGACTGATCCACTGTAAAGAGCTTGGCTTTTTGGAGTTAGAGTCTTGGGTTCAAATCTAACCATTTGCTAGCAGTGTAACCTTGGCAAAATCATCTTAGATCTCTCAGTTTTAGCTTGCCCTCTGTAAAATGGGATAGAAATACTTAACCTGCAGAGATGTTAGAAAGATTGAATGAGCTAACACAGGTGATCAATAGGTGCTTGTTCTTTCTCCTTGCCCCTTCCCACATTCTGAAACCTATGCACTCAAGGCCATCCTAGACCATATTCTGGACAGTAGTCCTGGAGATGGGCAGGGAATCATCCCAGAGGGTCCTTCAGGGAGCCCTTCCTTCCAGCATCATGGGCTTCTTTATCAGAGCCATTCCAGGTAAAGTGCTCAGCATGGGGATTTGCTGCCCATGCAGGTTTCTCTGCTTCTTCAGCCAGCCACACATGCATGTGAGTTATTTTCATGGACCACTCCCAATCCCACCACTGACGGAACTGGGCACAGCCCCTCAGACACAGCTCCCTGGTCCAAGGAGCTGTCATCCTAATGGACTATGCTTCAGAGCAGAAACTCAAATGGGTTTTATCACTGCTTCCCCTTCACTGGTACCCCTGCCCTCCATTTTTAAACCCCACCCCACTCCTCACCCCTAGTCCCCAACCCCAGACAAGCCCCATCGCAACCACTGAATACCTGTCATTCAGGACTCTCTGGGGAAGCTAGGACGGGGGAGCTGCTTGGACTTTGGTGGGCTTGAAGTGGGCCTTGACTCTTATACCAGCCACCGAGGAGATGGTGTGGGGGACCTGTGTTGACTCAGTTGGATTGGTCCGGTACTCCCTTCCACCTAGCTGCTCATGCAGCATTTAAACCTGCATGGCCAAACTGCTACACTCCTCATGACAAACACAACAGGAGCTATGGGTAATGTTTGCCACATGTAGACACTGTGGAAGGCCCTACTTTCCATAACTCATCAGTGAGACTATTGTTAATTCCAATTTACAGGTAAAGAAACTGTAGTTAGGCTAGGTGCGGTGGCTCGTGCCTGTAATCCCAGCACTTTGGGAGGCAGAGCGGGGCGAATCACCTGAGGTCAGGAGATCAAGAGCAGCCTGGCCAACATGGTGAAAACCCATCTCTACTAAAAATACAAAAACTAGTTGGGTGTGGTGGTGGGCAGCTGTAATCCCAGCTACTCAGGAGGCTGAGGCAAGAGAATTGCTTGAACCTGGGAGGCGGATGTTGCAGTGAGCCCAGATTGTGCCACTGCACTCTAGCCTGGGTGACAGAGCGAGACTCTGTCTCAAACAACAACAAAAAAGAAACTGTAGTTAGAGAGAGTCACTAACATGCCAGCCCCACACTGGGAGTAGTTGTGTTGGAACCCTGGCTTTCATACTATGAACTGCTGCTCTCGTAACCGCATGGCCATACCCCTCTTCTGGTGGGGAAAGAGTCAAATACCATCTCTTTCTACCCAAGGTGAGGACTGATATGCCCAAGATGGGACATTTCCTGAGGTGTCCAGCACACTGTGGCTGGCTCTGTGCATCCTTTTGGATTATTCCCAGCAGATGTGATTTCTCAGGAAGGAAGAGGTACCAACAAAAATGAAGGAAGATGGGAACAGTTACAGAGGTCTTACTGTGCTTCATACCTACTGGGTATTGTTGAATATTCAAAGGTCCTGGGGCTGCCCATCTCTAGCTATGTCTCCTAGGGAAAGTCATCTTTTGGGAGGCTTGAGTCCCATTAACATGGGGGGGGGCCCTCAATGTCAGATGTCTCTTTCAAGAATTACATCTTGACTCAAGCTCTTGACACAAGATTGAATGAAGAATTATATCTTGTATTCTGTTATACAACAGACGTCCATAAATGTTCATTGACTTTTCCAAGCTCACCTGAAGCTAGAGCCTATGTTCTTCCCACCACCTCAGGCATCCTCTTCTTTTTCTACAGTAATAGCTGGGAAGGGAAGGCCCCCAAACATGTATCCCCAAACTCCGGCCCCTTCCTGAGGTCTACGCTGCTGTGGCAACCCCTCTGGCTCCCTCCACTCCGGGAGAGAGTGACTGAGAACACACGGATGAGGTCCCCCCCAGCCCCGACCTGCCCAGCCGGGGATGATGTCTCGCTTAATGAGGGATTGTGGGAGGGTGGAAAACACACCCGATGTATCTTTGTTGCCTAAATACCTCTTAAATTCTCCCTTGAATACTTCTAATTCAGCAGAATGTGAACAATTATAGCAAGAAGCTATTCATAGGTGGAAGGGGGCTGATGGAATTATTTATCAAAGTGACATTTTAATTATAGTGAAGAATGAGTTTGTTGTCACCGAGATGGAAGGCGGTGTGACTCGGCCTCCACACACCCCTCCAGAGTAAATTACAAATGCTCCCCTCTCCGTGATTTCTCTATTAGGTGCTGGGGACGGAGAAAGTCAATGGCAGGTTCTTTCTGTTAAACATCTCTGGGAGAATGTGAGGTGACTCTCTGAGAGGGATTCTGCTTCATGCTGGGAGGTGTGGAGTCTCCAGAACACATGGGGTTGGCAGGTAGAAGCCAGATGGGGTCAGAAGACTGTCTCTGTTGTCTCTCCCACCCACCTGTGGATCAGGCCAGCTGACCACACTATTCTCACGTACACACTCTTTTAAGTGTAGTATATGTGCATGGCAAATTCCAACTATGCAAAAGCATAGAGAGTCGAAATTAAGTTACAGAAGTAAATGAGCCAATTTTCTTGACCTCTGAGGCAACCAGTATGTCCAGATTCTTCTGAATGAGTCCGGAAATAATCTACACATATAGAAGCATATCCGTAGTCTGTGCTGACTTTGATTTTCTTCTTTGATTGTAGCTGGGCTATTTTATGTCCCCAACTAGGAGGAATGCAAGCAGAAGGCACAGATTATGTTTTGGGCTTCTTGCGTTTGCCTGGAGCTTATAAGCATGGCAGTGTTAATTTCTACTATTTAGGCAGCACCTGCCACATGCTAGCCACACGCTTAGCACTTTGCAGAGGTCTTTGTTCCAATCTTCTAAACAATCCACTGAGAATTTATTTTCTCTCCCCATTTTGCAGAAGAGGAAGCCTAGGTTTCCAGCAGCTAACTCAAGTGCTCAAGTCACCTGGGAACTTTAGGTGTGGCCTTGAGCTTGCATCCACTTATCCAGCATGTAGGAGATTCTGATCCGTGGCTGCCACGGTACCAAAGACGAGAAATAGTCTCTGATTTCAAACCACACTCAATTTATGTAATAGAGGGATAGGCAGGAGAACAGATAAGTAAATCAACATGATGTTATGATGCAATAATGTAGGTTTCATGAAATGTGCATTAGGTTTGGAAAGAGAAAAACTGATGTTTCAATACAAGCTGCGCCATTTTCTAGCTGTGTGACCTTGGATATTAACCTAGTCTTTCTAAGGTTTAGCTGGCTTTACTGTAGCATGAACATACTAATACCCACCTCACTGGGGAGTTAGAAGGATTGGGAATACTATTTACAAAAATGTGAGTGGAGTTAATAGACATTTCTCCAAGAAAGATATATAAAATGTCAGTAAGAACATGAAAAGATGCACACATCACTAATCATCAGGAAAATCTACAAATCAAAACCTGCAAATCAAACCACAATGAGAAACAACTTCACACCTATTAGGATGGCTATTAATAAAAAAACAAACAGCAGCAACAGAAAATAACAAGTGTTGGTGAGGATATGGAGAAATTGGAACTCTTGCGCACTGCTGGTAGGGATGTAAAATGCTGCAGCTGCTGTGGAAAACAATATGGCAGTTTCTAAAAGAATTAAAAATAGGATTACCATATGATCCAAGAATTCTGCTTCTGGATACATATCCAAAAGAACTGAAAGCAGGGACTAATATTAGATATTTGTACAGCCATGTGTATAGCAGCATTATGCACAATAGCTAAAAAAGGTGGATGCAACCCAAATTTCCATCGACAAATGAATGGATAAACAAAGTGTGGTATATACTTATAATGAAAAATTATTCAGCTTTACAAAGGAAGGAAATTCTGACACATGCAACAACATGAATAAAGTCTGAGGACATTATGCTAAATGAAATAAGCCAGGGTACAAATGCTGTTGATTCCAATTATACGAGGTACCTAGAGTAGTCAAATTTGTAGAGACAGAAAATAGAATGGTGGTTGCTAGGATCTGGGGGAAGAGGGAATGGGGAGTCGTTTAATGGGTACACAGTTTTGGTTTTGCAATATGAAGAACATTCTAGAGATGGATGGTGGTGAAGTTTGCATAACAACGTGAATGTAATTGGTGGTACTGAACTGTTCACTCCAAAATGGTTAAGACGGTAAATTTTCTGTTATGTATATTTTACCACAATTTTAAAAAAACGAACTGGGAGATCTCAACAAGTGCCAATTCACTCTCCTCCTTTCTTTCCCCTTTCCTCTTCAGCAAGCTAAATAGAGCTTCCACCACCGTCCAAGTCCTGAGAATACAGGCTGTGGCCCCTGCCTCCATGTGGCTCAGACTCTACTGGGAAGGACACACAGTCAGGCAGTCATCACTCTTGTGATCTGTGCTGTGCTAGAGGTTAGCCCAGGACTCAGGGAAGCAGGAAGTGAGCCTGGAATGTTCGCATTTGCACATGTACACACCTCTGACTCAGCTTGAGAAGATGGAAAAGGACAGAGAACATTGTCTGGAGGAGCTGACACCTCCGCACATAGTAGATGCTCCATGGGCATGGTGGTTGGCTTGACAAAGGTGCCCAGTGTCCTTGTTCTCTTCTCCTTCCAAGGGCAGTCTGTGTGGCCAGATGCCTGAGTTCTGGCCCAGGGCATGGGAGTGGAGGTAGTGCACCTCACTTCCAGGCCTGCCCCATACAAACCTGAGGCTTCCTCCAGGCTCCCTTTCCCAGCCAGCAGTGTAAGGGAGAGGATGGGGAGCTTCAGGATGGAAGGAACCTGCATGCATGCAGATGCAGACATGCCCATCCACTGTGAGCTGTACTGGCTGCCATGGCAACGAGAAGTAAACTGTCATGGTTTCAGCCGCAGACACTCAGGGCTGTTTGTTACAGCATTTGCACTGCTCTGACTAATACAGTCTGGCAGGGGATCTGATTATTTGAAATGGAGACGGTCCCAGGAATGGTCAGAGTTATAGTGAATCCTCCCCAGCTAGGTGGTGAGGTAGCTGAGGCTGAAGGTGCAGGCAGCCTAGCGTGAGGCTGGAACCTCCCTGGCCCCTCCCATCACCCTCTGACCTAGTGCCTGCCCCAACACTGACCATCACCAAGCCATAAAGCAGAGTCCTACTGCAAATCCTCTACCAGTTGGATAGAAACGTGTCAGCCTCAGTCAGCCATCCCCTCCTTGGAGATCTCATTTCCACCTCCAGACTCATTTCTCTACTCTCGCTTTACCTGCCTCCCAGCCCTCAGTTTAATCAGCAGCATGGGGTCCCCAGGCCTCTTAAACTCTCCCTCAGAGGAGCTGTGTTGGGCAAATATCAAGGTGGTTGACAAGTGCCCTGGCTGGAAGTGTCTTTGGCCCAAACCGGGTATCCAGGTACTCTGGAATGACCCCTGTCTCTCTGAGGGTAGGTCCTGGGAAGTGTAAAAATTCCCAACTACCTCCTCTTTACCTTCAAGGCCATCCCTGCTGGCTCTGAGTTTTCAAACTTGTGTCCAATAAAATCAGCACCAGCACTTACCTGTGATCGGGCGTGCGCTGTGCTCCAGGCCAGGCACTCCGCTCACACCTCCTGTACGTTATTCCTCCTAACTCCCCCTGGGAGGAGTTCTGAGCCATCCCCATTCCCATTTTGCAGAGGGGGAAAGGACACTAGGGGAGATGAAGTCACCACCCAAAGCCATGCATTGGCTGAGATGTGGGCCCTCCACTGTCTGACCTCAGAGTCTGGTGCTCTGGGCTGGGCTTCAAGACTGGCCTGGAAGGCCAACAAGCTCCTAAGGCCAGCCTCAACCCACACCAAACCACACCAAACAAAAACAATTTAAGCACCTTCACATACTCCTTTCATTCGAGTCTGTGCCCTTACAGTACCTCCTCCAAGGGGGCTTCCCTGACACTCATCTGAAACAAAAGTGCCACAACCTTCCACACTCTCCATCTCTCACTTTGCTTTGTTTTCCTGCAGAGCATTTATCTCTGACCTTCTCTATTTACTTGTGTGTTTGTGTCGAGGACAGGGATGTTGTCTTATTCCCTGCTGTACTCCTGGCATCTACAACAATACCTGGCACTGAGTAGGTGCTCCATAAGCATGTCTGTTAATTAATTTAAGATAGACTCTGAATACCTAATTAAAACAGAAAACAGCAGATACCACTTATTTGGTTCTTATTGTCAGGAACTACGCTAATCCTAACATGAAAGTATGAGCTCACTGGCTGCGTGTGGTGGCTCACACCTGTAATCCTAGCACTTTGGGAGGCCAAGGCGGGTGGATCAAGAGGTCAGAGATCAAGACCATCCTGGCTAACACAGTGAAACCCCATCTCTACTAAAAATACAAAAAAAATTAGCCAGGCATGGTGGCGAGCGCCTGTAGACCCAGCTACTCGGGAGGCTGAGGCAGGAGAATGGTGTGAACCCGGGAGGTGGAGCTTGCAGTGAGCCAAGATCATGCCATGGCTCTCCAACCTGGGCTACAAAGCGAGACTCCGTCTCAAAAAAAAAAAAAAAAAAAAAAAAAAAAAAAAAAAAAAAGAAGTAAGTATGAGCTCATTTTATCCCACAGCAACCCTGAAGAGGTAGGCACAGTTATTATACCCACTTCATCAGAGGGAAAAACTGAGGGTCAGAGAGGGGAAGTGACTTGCCTAAATGGCCTTAGAAACAGCAAGAAACAGAGGAGGGTAAAGAGCCTCAGTCTAAGTCCCAGGCCTGGATGCTGAGCCCCTGCACTACAAGTCCCTTTCCCCCCCCTCACTGACCTTGGCTCTCAATCTTAGGTTATTGACAGCCAGACCGAATCACAGGAAACAGCCTAGACATGTGAAGCTTTGGGATAAAGCTTCCAGGGTCCCTTGGGAATGTCTTATATTTTCTTCCATGGGGGAGCTGCTACCCAGCAGCCACACTTCAGGAAGCTGAAGGATTTGGGGGAGGCGAGGGGAGGGCTCTCTCTTGGTCCTGCTCTGAGGCTGCCTTTCTCCTGATTCCAACCCTTTAAACAATCACATGGCATCCCCACAGGCAGAAGTGAGTGACACGCACAACTACAAGCTGCTGCTCGCTTCTGTTGAAATCTTGCAATATTACAAATTATACATATAATCCAATAGGGAAATAGGAAGTTCCCTTGAGCATAAAGCTGAGTGGCTTTATGATGTGTGGGGTGGAGATAAAGAGAACTGGCCCTGATGCCAGGCAGCTGACAATGAGTTTCCACGGATTTCCACTTACTGGCTGTGTGGCCTCAGGTGACTGACTGCACCTCTCTGTGCCTCGGTCCCTCATCTGAGAAATGGAGTCAACAGTGACTATCAGAACAGAAATTGTCAATCCGAGAAAGTGCACTGCATGGGGACTCAGTCTATGATTGCTTCCTTGGGTACCTCCCTGACTTTAAGTTCTGAGGCATCCAGTCTTACTTTATGAACCTGAAAGACTGTACTCTCCAGCAGATCTGACCTCTGATGATTGAGGATACATTGATGAGCAAAGTAACAGGTCCTTAACCCATGAAAGCCAATTTCCTGTCTTGATCCTGAGGTCAGGCTTGTCTCAGTGCATGCTCTCTCTGAATGAATATCCACGTCCTCTACTGTGCCAAGCACTGAGCTGGTGATGGCAAGGACAACATCTGCGTGTAGTGGGTTCCCCCATGCTAGGTTGAATCATGGTTCCCTAGGGATGCATGTCCTAATCCCCAGAAGCTGTGAATATGTTACCTTACATGGTAAGAGAGATTTTGCAGATGTGAGCAACTTAAGGATTTTGAGATGAAGAGATTATCCTGAATTATCCAGGTGAACCTGATGTAATCACAAGGGTCTTTCTCAGAAGGAGGCAGAGGCTCCAGGTCAGAGGAAGGCCACGTGATGACAGAAGCAGAGATTGGAGGGATGTGCTTAGGACATGGAGGAAGGGGCCATGAGACAAGGAATGAGAGTGGCCTCCAGAAGCTGTAACAGGCAAGGAAACACTTTCCCCTGGAGCCCCCGGAAGGAACACAGCACTACAACACCTTGATTTGAGTCCCATAGACTCATTTTGGACTTCTGAGCTCCAGAACTGCAAGATAATATATTTATATTAGTTTCTTTTTTTTTTGAGACAGAGTCTCGCTCTGTTGCCCAGGCTGGAGTGCAATGGTGCAATCTTGGCTCACTGCAACCTCTGCCTCCTGGTTTGAAGCCATTCTCCCACCTCAGTCTCTTGGAGTAGCTAGGACTATAGGTGCCTGCAGTCATACCCAGCTAATTTTTCTATTTTTATAGAGACAGGGTTTCATCATGTTGGCTAGGCTGTTCTTGAACTCCTGACCTCAGTTGATCTGCCTGCCTCAGCCTCCCAAAGTGCTGGGATTACAGGCATGAGCCACTGCACCTGGCCCATTTTTATTAGTTTTAAGCCACTAAATTTGTGATAATTTGTTACAGCAGCAACAGGAAACTCATACACCCTGCCCAGTCCATCCAACACTATTCTGTATCCTGTGACTTGGTGTTCTTTGGAGCTGGCACCTTTACTTGTAATTAAAAACTTGTTGCTTATACATCTGTCTTCCCCACTGGGCTGTGAGCTCCATGAGGACAGAGAGAGCTCATCTATTCTGTTGACTGCTGTGTGGTCAGAGCTGAGCACAGTGGCAGGCATAGAGACACTACTCAATCCATAGTTGTTGACTAAATGGATGGATGTTCCATCCCTGCCCTCCAGAAGCACACACAATGAAGTGTACAACTCTGCTCTCAAGGGGAGTGGTGATCTGTAAGTTGGGGAGATCAGAAATGTACTGACAAGAGTAGCAACAGCAATATCCACTGTGAATTGAACACCCACTAGGCCAGGTACTGTGCTAAGCACTTTGTGAGCATGGCTTCATTCACTCCTAACAACAGCTCTGGAGAAGATGAGGAACTGAGACCCAGACTCAGAGAGATGAGATACCTTTCCCCAGCCACATAGAACAATGTGGGATGGACCAGGCAGGGTGTGTGAATTTCCTCTTGCTGGTAGTAAATTTCAGCACTTCTGTATAACACCAGAGGTAATTCAATTTCTGCTGCAACAAATTGCCCTCTTGTGATTTCTAAGACCCATGAGGGCTTTTACATTCTTGCCTAATCTTCTCCCCCTCCACTGCATTCCCATCAGCATCTTCATCATCATCATCACCATCATCTCAATCACAACACCTTAATCCTGCACCTAATATATGCAATGTACTGGGAAGGTTACAAGTAAACTTTGAGGCAGATGAACTGCAGAGGCTGACATGCATTTGGAGGATACAGAGGTGACAGACAGCAATCGATGATAATAATAGCCATCGTTTATTGAACACCTGCTGTATACCAGGCACAGGGCCAAACTCTTTACACTCATAATCACATTGAATTCACATGACCACTGTGGGGTGGGTATTAATTATCCCCATTTTACAGATGGGGGCACTGAGATTCAGGCGTGTTGCCCGGCCTGCCCAGCAGTGAGGCAGAAGGTTGGGACTTGGAAGCAGATACATCTAACCCCAAAGGCTGTGCGATCAACCACTATGCTCTGCAGGGCCAAGGCCATGTGCTCGAGAGGTACTAGAGGAGACATGCAGAACTACTGGCTCCTGCAGGGCTTGGAGGGCCAGGGTTGGGGATGCAGAGTGCTCTAAAGCATGGCCAGGGCTGGGAGACAGCAGTGCTGGTGAGAGGAGTGAAGGTGGCCCTGCGACTGGGTTCCATGTGAACATCTGTCATGTGCCACTCAGCGAATGGCCCTGTCTGCCCTGGGAGGAATATTCACTGTGAATGCATTCAGCTCTAATTTCCTCTATTCACGATGCCATTATCAGCCTAGTTCTAGACACTGCTGGGTGCCCTGATTGGTCTGGTAACAACAGAACCATTTCTGGGGCGGGGGGTGAGAGGTGGGAGGCGGGGGGCTGACAGGCTAGCAGGTATTGTGGGTCTGTAATGGGCAGAAACTGCCATCCTGGGAGACTAGTGGGTGGAGCTGAACACCTCTGAGTAATAGGGAGTGGAGCCACGAGGTGGGGGGCTGAGAGGCTGGGGAGAGGCTTTGGGGAAAATACCGTGGAATGTGCCAGAGGAAGTCAATAAGCAGCGTGGTAAGTTCTGTGGCTCACATTTCTTCCACTGTGGGGGTCAAGTCCCGGCTCATCCCCTAACTCACTGATGACCCTGGACAAAACAGATCTCCTCATTGACCCTCAGATCCCCCCTCTGAAAAATGCGGGAGTTCTCAGCTTAGGTGTTCTTTAAGGACACTGCTACCTGTGACATTTTATAGCTTAATTGCACCAGAGCTATATCGTTAAGAGAGCAAGTTTTCAACTCAGATTTTTTTTTTTTTTTTTTTTTTTTTTTTTTTTTTTTTTGGTTTTGGATATTTTCGACTCTGGCTTTGCGACTTCTTAGCTGTGTGACCTTCAGCCAGTTCCTTTGCCTTTCTGCACCTCAGTTTTCTTACCTGTGAATTATAGGTACTAGTAGTGTCTACTTCCTAGGGCTCTTAGGGGTTCCATGGGATAATACCTGTAAAGGGTTAACACTGTGCGGGACTTGGAGAGCACTAGTAAATGGGGCCACACTGATGACTGTCATGAAGCTACCAGCCCTGTTCTGCTCTGGGCTGTGGATTTCTTCTCTTTGGAGGAAGGGGGAATATTAGCCTCTGGGAGACTGTGGGGAGGAATGTGGAGCAGAAGAAAGAAAGCACACGGATTCCTCTCTTGCCACTGATTGGAGCTGAAAATAAAACTGAAATTCAGCTAGAAAAAAAGAAGCATATGAGTCACTGGGGAAAAGAGTCCCTTCTGCCAGCCACTAAGTCCCCGGAGTTGTCCCTCCAGGCTTTCTGTCCTTGTCACTGTGACCTGCCTCTGCCAGGGTCTGGGCACCCCTCTGTGCCTCGTGCGGACTCAACCACTCTCCAAGCTGGTCTTTCTGTCTCCTTGACTCTACGTGTCCCTGCCAGATTCCTGGTGTTAAATGCAGCTTTTCTTACTTATTCCTCTGAGCCCAAACCTTTCACGATCCTCGGACTTCTTAGTTTGGCATTCTAACCTTTTCCAAGTTCTGGTCTCAATCTCCTCTGCCGCCCTTATCTCTTACTGTCCAGCCTGGCCTCCCAACACACCATGAACAGGCCCAGGAGCTGCCTCTCTTGCTTCCTGCTCCAATCCCCTTCTCTAAGCCTATATTAAGGAAGCAGTTTCTGCATTCATTTATCTATTGGACAAACAACAATCAGAATTTCTAAGAAGCACGGAGTCTGGGGATCATGGCATGGCTCCCGCGGCTGCTCCCGGGTCCAGTGCCCATGGCAGACATTACTAATAGATCACAGCACTTCTTTTCTCACCAAGTTCAGATGCAGCTTGAGAATTGTTCTCAAGGCAGCTCCTCAGGCACCTCTACTCATTAATTTAGTTAGCACAACCCATATTCCATCTTCAGGTAGTCGAGTCAGACAGATGGGGGTTCCAGCCCCATCCAGTGCCTCCACTTACCCCTGCATTACCTCAGTGAGGCCAACATCCATTCTGAGCATCCATATCCTCAGTGTTAAAATAACGACCTGATGTGATCATTACACATTACACGCTGGTATCAAAGTATCACATGAACCCCATAAATATGTACAACTGTTATGCAGCCACAATAATAACATAAAAAATTAAAAACCAATAATTATCTTTACCTCACAGAGCTACTGGGGGACAGAGATAAAGAACAAACACTGCCAGAAAATATTTCGGGAGTTTCTCACCACCCTTTTTCCATCAGCTCAGCAGCATTCATTGCCTCGGGGGTGGGTGATCTAACAGGAAAGCTGAGAAAAGATTTTAAGTTTATTGAGCCTCAAGAGCCTAAACTCTGAAGATCATTTTGTGCCCCAAACAATGGATTTTGAAGAACAAATGAAGAGGCAGGCTATTCTGCCCTTAGGCTAGCTAAAGCGTCTCTAAACCAGGGGAAGGAGGGGAGAGGAAGGAGAGAACTTAGATGCTGTGATTTCCAAGACCCATGAGGGCTTTTACATTCTTGCCTAATCTTCTCCCCCTCCTCTTCCTCTCCCTCCCGATCATCATCATCATCATCACCACCATCTCAATCACAACACCTTACTCCTGCATCTAATATATGCAAGGCACTGGGAAGGTTATAAAGAAGTAAACTTTGCAGCATTGGCAGATGAGCTGTAGAGGTATATCATGCACTTGGAGGATACAGAGGTAACAGATAGGAAGCGATAAACTTAGATGCTAGTGGTCATGAGAAGGGTGGGGAGAGAAAGAGAGTCTGGAGATGAGAATTCAAGTGAAAAACAGGCAGGGCGCTGGACCTTCTCTGCACTTAGCACAGTACAGGAAAAGCAGCGATGTCAGGAAGATGGGCTGGGACAGCCTCCCAGCATGCCCTGGTTTTCCCTCCTCCATTAGGAGAGTGAAAGCCCTCCCACCCACAGATTCAGAGAACTTCCATTTTTATTGTGTAGGCAACTTCTCAGGAGTGATGAAGACATATGAACTGACTGGCTTTCTAGCTCTGTTGTCAAATACATTTAATCAGTTTATTAAATGATCTTTAAGAAATGCTTTGTGCTTTGATAAATTTGGGTACAGCGGCTCAGGAGGCAGTTTGCTCCCATGTAATTCAAGAAAATGTACAATCCTTCAACATCCAGTTCTCAGCTGACTGCTCCCACACATTCATTGCCTCTGGCTCTTCCCCAGTTTGTAGGACTGTGGGTGTGTACTTTGGGAAACTCCATGAAGCAGGACTGGAAGGTGAAAGGTGTTATACAGGTAAGTGATCTGCCTGGAGCTTTTTGGCCTTCCCTCCTGGTCTTCATCTTCTCAATCACCAGGAAAGCAGGTCCCTGGATCTCTTCGGGAATAAGAGACTCCAAAAATCTGCCTCAGACCAATAGTCTGGGATTGGTGACCTATGTGCTCTCTAGCAGCACATTTATGGGTGGCCTTTGCTGCTCACCTTTTAAATGCCTGGAAAGGTTCTAACACAGAGAGAAGGGGGTAGATGCAATATTATAAAGCCAATACTTCCTATCATTTATTGAGCAACTGCTAAATGTTAGGCTGTGCTGAGTACTTTGTATTTTCTCTATTTTTCATGGCAACCTTATGAGAGAGTCATTATCTCTCATTTTACAGACCAGCCAAAGGATCTTAGAGAAGCACCTGCTCAGGACTATTCAACAAGTACATAGTGGAGCCACCTGCCAACCTGGTACCTTCAATTGTCATTCAAACTGTCTACATATCAACTGTCATCTGCTCTATATTGTTGGGGCTTAAGGTCACTGCACATCTTTTGCATTCGTTAGGTGGCTGCTATAGTTTGGATATTTGATCCTTTTCATCTCATCTGTTGAAATTTGATCCTCAGTATTGGAGGTGGGGCCTGACGGGAGGTGTTTGGGTCACAGGGGTGGATTCTCCATAAATGGTTTGGTGCCATTGTCCAGGTAAGAAGTGAGTTCTCACTCTATTAGTCCTGAGAGAGTTCCCCCAAGGGCTGGTTGTTTAAAAGAGCCTGGCATCTCCCCCTCTCCCTTGCTTCCTCTCTTGCCATGTGGTCTCTGCACACCCAGCTCCTCTTCACTTTCTGCCATGAGTGGAAGCAGCCTGAGGTCCACACCAGATGCAGACACTGGATCCATGCTTCTTGACAGTCTGTAGAACTGCTCTTTACAAATTACTCAGCCTTGGATACTCCTTTGTAGCAACACAAACAGACATAGACAGTGGGTTTAACCATCAAAGATGGATTCTTGAATTATTTTCATAAGTGAGGTACTACAATGTTATTAGACATTATAATCTCTTTTGCAATATTAATATCACTTCCAGGCAGCATGTGCAGAAAGTCGTTAAGATGGATTAGCTCAAGGTGCCAAACTGTTGGTACACAGGTTGTCACTTCTCCACCTGTGTCCAAAGCAGACATCATAAATGATTCACTCATGTCCACTGGATCCAGATGTGGCCTCAGAATATTTCTGGACAACAGCACTTCAGGAAACCATGACCAGTGAATTAAAAGCTGGCACATGAAGTGCATCCTGTTTGCCACTGCTGAATGAGAAGACTGCCAAGGGTCCTTCACTCTTGACACTCATGATCCAGGTGGTGTAGGAAGTGGAACTAATTGTGAGCTCAACTTGTGGGTCCTGAGTCTAGCCTGGCTTTGACACTTGTTAGCTCTGCGACCTTGGAAAGTTAGTCCCTGTCTGCAGGCCTTGGTGTCTTCATGTATCTTTTAGCTCTGTGGTTCCATCTAGCTCCAATAACTTGTGATTCATGACAGATCACCTGATGGGGACTGGACATGAAGTGATCCTATGGCTTTTGCATCCCAGACTAAGAAGACAGCATCTGGGAGGAATAAAACCTACCTTTAGGTTTATCAAGGAGATGGCTCAATGTGCTGCTTGAGATGGACTACTGTGTGTTACAATAGAATCTCTTATACTTGGGGTCAGAAGTGCCTCAGTGGTTATTTGGGTCATCTGTATCTGTACTTGAGATACTCATACCATCCCTAATAAGAAGTTGCCAAGCCTCTGATGGAGAGCTTACTACTTTCCAAGGCAGCCTGACCCCTTTTTGGACACTTCTGAGTATTCAAAAGCTTTTCCTTATATGCTGGCATTAATTCACCTCATTAGGCCTTGTAACTCTTGGACCCATAGAGGGCCTTCTGGCTCTTGATAAATCTTCATGTATATGAAATTGGCTTTTCATGTCTTGCACCTCTTTACCCTGCTCATCTCCTGCCATGAGTCTACCTTTTCTTCATGTTAATACATCCTCCAGTCCTTCCTCTATTCCTTATGTTATGTAGCTCTGAGTATCCATCCCCTGAATATGCCCAGTGTGGTCTGCATTGATAGCCAACCTGAACATGACCATCCGGGTATGGTCTGCTCAGTGCAGCATGAGGTGGGAGACAGTGAGGGGGTTGAGGGTCTGGCTCCTGGAGTCTACCGACGTGGGGGCCTCAACTCTGCATGACCTTGCACAAAGGACTTCTTGGAACCTCAACTGGTTCACCCGGGAATAAGAGTGATAACAGTGCCTGCCTTCCAGGTTTGTTACAAGGATGAAGTTGGCTAACACATGTACATGGCACATAGGAACTGCTCATTTGATGTTAGTTATTACCACCTCGTCTTCCTAGAGATGGTACTTCTGTTAATGTAGCCTAAAGAAACAACTTTCCAGCAGCGTTTCTAAGAAAGCAAAGATCTCTCAGATCTCTTTGAAGATAAATGATATCTCCATCTCCTTTACCTCTACCCACTGGACATGGACCAGTGGGTGGAGGTAGAAGTGATGGAGCAGATTCGGACGCTGAAGCAATCAATGGCCAGGGGACCAGTAGCCATTTTTCCTTAAAGACTCAGAAAATCAAATTTAGAACAGAGAAGGCTACACCCTAGCCTGACAGAAAGCACCAAGCATGTCTGTGAACTTGCAAGAAACTTGTTTTTTTTTCTTTCCTATTTAGGGCTGTTCATCCCAGGGCATTTAAGAGCTGATTTAGGGCAAAGTACGTAAGCCAGTAATGAGCTTTTGGAATGCCACCCCCTACTCAGGCAAGGGATCAGAGAAGATGCATGCGGGGCTGTAGGAGAGAGGTGAAGAATGCTTGCTTTGATTTCTTGTGAGCCCTTCTAAGCCCTGGCCCAGCAGGGCTTCCCGCCTCCAAGCAAGAGCCAAATCCAGGTCTGAGCTGGGGATAAGGAGCCCCTAGATTGGAATGAATCTCTTGGGGCAGTCTGAAGAATCTCTTGCAATGCCAGAGAATCTAGCAAAGATAGGTGTGGACCAGAGTCGTAGGGGAGGTTTGTTACATGGGGAGATGCATTAACTCATGGCTTTCCCTGGCTGTGCCAGCAAGATGGCATCACAGTGAAGCGATGCACATGATGCTAAAAATGCCCAAGATCTTTGGTAACTGGTGAGATCTAGGGCCAGCTTCTGCTTAATCCTAAAAGTAGAGGGGCAGGGCCATTTTTCTGGCCTGCCTGTGGCTCTTCTTGGTGAATTTTCCATCACTGATTCTCTAAGTGTCGTACATAGATCACCTTCATCATAACTATTTGGGGTGATTTTTTTAAATGCAGGTTTCTGTGAAATCAGACTATCTGGAAGCAAGGCCCTAAATGCTATATTCTAAACCAGCTCAACAGGTGTTTCCTATGCTCATAAAGGTTTGAAAGCCATTACATCTAGATGTAGGACTAGTTCTTTTTTTTTTTTTTTTTATACTTTAGGTTTTAGGGTACATGTGCACAATGTGCAGGATTGTTACATATGTATCCATGTGCCATGTTGTTTTGCTGCACCCATTAACTCGTCATTTAGCATTAGGTATATCTCCTAATGCTGTCCCTCCACCTCCCCCCACCCGACAACAGTCCCTGGAGTGTGATGTTCCCCTTCCTGTGTCCATGAGTTCTCATTGTTCAATTCCCACCTATGAGTGAGAACATGCAGTGTTTGGTTTTTTCTCCTTGGGATAGTTTACTAAGAATGATGTTTTCCAGTTTCATCCATGTCCCTACAAAGGATATGAACTCATCATTTTTTATGGCTGCATAGTATTCCATGGTGTATATGTGCCACATTTTCTTAATCCAGTCTATCGTTGTTGGACATTTGGGTTGGTTCCAATTCTTTGCTATTGTGAATAGTGCCACAATAAACATGCGTGTGCATGTGTCTTTATAGCAGCATGATTTATAGTCCTTTGGGTATATACCCAGTAATGGGATGGCTGGGTCAAATGGTATTTCTAGTTCTAGATCCCTGAGGAATCGCCACACTGACTTCCACAATGGTTGAACTAGTTTACAGTCCCACCAACAGTGTAAAAGTGTTCCTCTTTCTCCACATCCTCTCCAGCACCTGTTGTTTCCTGACTTTTTAATGATGGCCATTCTAACGGGTGTGAGATGGTATCTCACTGTGGTTTTGATTTGCATTTCTCTGATGGCCAGTGATGATGAGCATTTTTTCATGTGTTTTTTGGCTGCATAAATGTCTTCTTTTGAGAAGTGTCTGTTCATGTCCTTCGTCCACTTTTTGATGGGGTTGTTTGTTTTTTTCTTGTAAATTTGTTTGAGTTCATTGTAGATTCTGGATATTAGCCCTTTGTCAGATGAGTAGGTTGCAAAATTTTTCTCCCATTCTGTAGGTTGCCTGTTCACTCTGATGGTAGTTTCCTTTGCTGTGCAGAAGCTCTTTAGTTTAATTAGATCCCATTTGTCAATTTTGGCTTTTGTTGCCATTGCTTTTGGTGTTTTAGACATGAAGTCCTTGCCCACGCCTATGTCCTGAATGGTATTGCCTAGGTTTTCTTGTAGGATTTTAATGGTTTTAGGTCTAATATTTAAGTCTTTAATCCATCTTGAATTAATTTTTGTATAAGGTGTAAGGAAGAGATCCAGTTGCAGCTTTCTACATATGGCTAGCCAGTTTTCCCAGCACCATTTATTAAATAGGGAATCATTTCCCCATTTCTTGTTTTTGTCAGGTTTGTCAAAGATCAGATAGTTGTAGATATGCGGCATCATTTCTGAGGGCTCTGTTCTATTCCATTGATCTATGTCTCTGTTGTGGTACCAGTACCATGCTGTTTTGGTTACTGTAGCCTTGTAGTATAGTTTGAAGTCAGGTAGTGTGATGCCTCCAGCTTTGTTCTTTTGGCTTAGGATTGACTTGGCGATGCGGGCTCTTTTTTGGTTCCATATGAACTTTAAAGTAGTTTTTTCCAATTCTGTGAAGAAAGTCATTGGTAGCTTGATGGGGATGGCATTGAATCTATCAATTACCTTGGGCAGTATGGCCATTTTCACGATATTGATTCTTCCAACCCATGAGCATGGAATGTTCTTCCATTTGTTTGTATCCTCTTTTATTTCATTGAGCAGTGGTTTGTAGTTCTCCTTGAAGAGGTCCTTCACATCCCTCGTAAGTTGGATTCCTAGGTATTCTATTCTCTTTGAAGCAATTGTGAATGGGAGTTCAAGCATGATTTGGCTCTCTGTTTGTCTGTGATTGGTGTACAAGAATGCTTGTGATTTTTGTACATTGATTTTGTATCCTGAGACTTTGCTGAAGTTGCTAATCAGCTTAAGGAGATTTTGGGCTGAGACAATGGGGTTTCCTAGATATACAATCATGTCATCTGCAAACAGGGACAATTTGACTTCCTCTTTTCCTAATTGAATGCCCTTTATTTCCTTCCCCTGCCTGATTGCTCTGGCCAGAACTTCCAGCACTATGTTGAATAGGAGTGGTGAGAGAGGGCATCCCTGTCTTGTGCCAGTTTTCAAAGGGAATGCTTCCAGTTTTTACCCATTCAGTATGATATTGGCTGTGGGTTTGTCATAGATAGCTCTGATTATTTTGAGATACGTCCCATCAATACCTAATTTATTGAGAGTTTTTAGCATGAAGAGTTGTTGAATTTTGTCAAAGGCCTTTTCTGCATCTATTGAGATAATCATGTGGTTTTTGTCTTTGGTTCTGTTTATATGCTGGATTACATTTATTGATTTGTGTATGTGGAACCAGCCTTGCATCCCAGGGATGAAGCCCACTTGATCATGGTGTATAAGCTTTTTGATGTGCTGCTGGATTCGGTTTGCCAGTATTTTATTGAGGATTTTTGCATCAATGTTCATCAAGGATATTGGTCTGAAATTCTCTTTTTTGGTTATGTTTCTGCCAGGCTTTGGTATCAGGATGATGCTGGCTTCATAAAATGTGTTAGGGAGGATTCCCTCTTTTTCTATCGATTAGAATAGTTTCAGAAGGAATGGTACCAGTTCCTCCTTGTACCTCTGGTAGAATTCGGCTGTGAATCCATCAGGTCCTAGACTCTTTTTGGTTGGTAAGCTATTGATTATTGCCACAATTTCAGAACCTGTTATTGGTCTATTCAGAGATTCAACTTCTTCCTGGTTTAGTCTTGGGAGGGTGTATTTGTCGAGGAATTTATCCATTTCTTCTAGATTTTCTAGTTTATTTGCATAGAGGTGTTTGTAGTATTCTCTGATGGTAGATTGTATTTCTGTGGGATCAGTGATGATATCCCCTTTTTCCTTTTTTAATGCATCTATTTGATTCTTCTCTCTTTTCTTCTTTATTAGTCTTGCTAGTGGTCTATCAATTTTGTTGATCTTTTCAAAAAACCAGCTCCTGGATTCATTAATTTTTTGAAGGGTTTTTTGTGTCTCTATTTCCTTCAGTTCTGCTCTGATTTTAGTTATTTCTAGCCTTCTGCTAGCTTTTGAATGTGTTTCCTCTTGCTTTTCTAGTTCTTTTAATTGTGATGTTAGGGTGTTAATTTTGGATCTTTCCTGCTTTCTCTTGTGGGCATTTAGTGCTATAAATTTCCCTCTACACACTGCTTTGAACGTGTCCCAGAGATTCTGGTATGTTGTGTCTTTGTTCTCGTTGGTTTCAAAGAACATCTTTATTTCTGCCTTCATTTCATTATGTACCCAATAGTCATTCAGGAGCAGGTTGTTCAGTTTCCATGTAGTTGAGCGGTTTTGAGTGAGTTTCTTAATCCTGAGTTCTAGTTTGATTGCACTGTGGTCTGAGAGACAGTTTGTTATAATTTCTGTTCTTTTACATTTGCTGAGGAGAGCTTTACTTCCAACTATGTGGTCAATTTTGGAATCGGTGTGGTGTGGTGCTGAAAAAAATGTATATTCTGTTGATTTGGGGTGGAGAGTTCTGTAGATGTCTATTAGGTCCACTTAGTGCAGAGCTGAGTTCAAATCCTGGATATCCTTGTTAACTTTCTGTCTCGTTGATCTGTCTAATGCTGACAGTGGGGTGTTAAAATCTCCCATTATTATTGTGTGGGAGTTTAAGTCCCTTTGTAGGTCACTCAGGACTTGCTTTATGAATCTGGGTGCTCCTGTGTTTGGTGCATATATATTTAGGATAGTTAGCTCTTCTTGTTGAATTGATCCCTTTACCATTATGTAATGGCCTTCTTTGTCTCTTTTGATCTTTGTTGGTTTAAAGTCTATTTTATCAGAGACTAGGATTGCAACCCCTGCCTTTTTTTGTTTTCCATTTGCTTGATAGATCTTCCTCCATCCCTTTATTTTGAGTCTATGTGTGTCTCTGCATGTGAGATGGGTTTCCTGAATACAGCACACTGATGGGTCCTGACTCCTTATCCAGTTTGCCAGTCTGTGTCTTTTAATTGGAGAATTTAGCCCATTTACATTTAAAGTTAATATTGTTATGTGTGAATCTGATCCTGTCATTACGATGTTAGTTGGTTATTTTGCTCGTTAGTTGATGCAGTTTCTTCCTAGCTTCGATGGTCTTTACAATTTGGCATGTTTTTGCAGGGGCTGGTACCGGTTGTTCCTTTCCATGTTTAGTGCTTCCTTCAGGAGCTCTTTTAGGGCAGGCCTGGTGGTGACAAAATCACCAGCGTTTGCTTGTCTGTAAAGTATTTTATTTCTTCTTCACTTATGAAGCTTAGTTTGGCTGGATATGAAATTCTGGGTTGAAAATTCTTTTCTTTAAGAATGTTGAATATCGGCCCCCACTCTCTTCTGTCTTGTAGAGTTTCTGCCGAGAGATCAGCTGTTAGTCTGATGGGCTTCCCTTTGTGGGTAACCCGACCTTTCTCTCTGGCTGCCCTTAACATTTTTTCCTTCATTTCAACTTTGGTGAATCTGACAATTATGTGTCTTGAAGTTGCTCTTCTTGAGGAGTATCTTTGTGGCGTTCTCTGTATTTCCTGAATCTGAATGTTGGCCTGCCTTGCTAGATTGGGAAAGTTCTCTTGGATAATATCTTGCAGAGTGTTTTCCAACTTGGTTCCATTCTCCCTGTCATTTTCAGGTACACCAATCAGACGTAGGTTTGGTCTTTTCACATAGTCCCAAATTTCTTGGAGGCTTTGTTCATTTCTTTTTATTCTTTTTTCTCTAAACTTCCCTTCTCGCTTCATTTCATTCATTTCATCTTCCATCAGCGATACCCTTTCTTCCAGTTGATCGCATCTGCTACCGAGGCTTCTGCAATCTTTGCGTAGTTCTTGATACTTGGCTTTCAGCTCCATCAGCTCCTTTACGCCCTTCTCTCCATTGGTTATTCTAGTTATCCATTCGTCTAATTTTTTTCAAAGTTTTTAACTTCTTTGCTATTGTTTTGAATTTCCTCCCATAGCTCGGAGTAGTTTGATCGTCTGAAGCCTTCTTCTCTCAACTCGTCAAAGTCATCCTCCATCCAGCTTTGTTCCATTGCTGGTGAGGAACTGCGTTCCTTTGGAGGAGGAGAGGTGCTCTGCTTTTTAGAGTTTCCAGTTTTTCTGCTCTGTTTTTTCCCCATCTTTGTGGTTTTATCTACTTTTGGTCTTTGATGATGGTGATGTACAGATGGGTTTTTGGTGTGGATGTCCTTTCTGTTTGTTAGTTTTCCTTCTACCAGACAGGACCCTCAGCTGCAGGTCTGTTGGAGTTTACTAGAGATGCACTCCAGACCCTGTTTGACTGGGTGTCAGCAGCGGTGGCTGCAGAACAGCGGATTTTCGTGAGACCACAAATTCAGCTGTCTGATAGTTCCTCTGGAAGTTTTGTCTCAGAGGAGTACCCGGTCGAGTGAGGTGTCAGTCTGTCCCTAGTGGGGGATGCCTCCCACTTAGGCTGCTCGGGGGTGAGGGACCCACTTTAGGAGGCAGTCTGTCTGTTCTCAGATCTCCAGCTGCATGCTGGGAGAACCACTACTCTCTTCAAAGCTTTCAGTCAGACAGGGACATTTAAGTCTGCAGAGATTCCTGCTGAATTTTTGTTTGTCTGTGCCCTGCTCCCAGAGGTGGAGCCTACAGAGGCAGGCAGGCCTCCTTGAGCTGTGGTGGGCTCCACCCAGTTCGAGCTTCCTGGCTGCTTTGTTTACCTCAGCAAGCCTGGGCAATGGCGGGCGCCCCTCCCCCAGCCTCGCTGAGGCCTTGCAGTTTGATCTCAGACTGCTGTGCTAGCAATCAGCGAGACTCCGTGGGCATAGGACCCTCCAAGCCAGGTGCGGGACACAATCTCCTAGTGTGCCGTTTTCCAGGCCCGTTGGAAAAGCGCAGTATTAGGGTGGGACTGACCCGATTTTCCAGGTGCCGTCTGTTACCCCTTTCTTTGACTAGGAAAGGGAACTCCCTGACCCCTTGTGCTTCCCGAGTAAGGCAATGCCTCGCCCTGCTTTGGCTCGTGCACAGCGCGCTTCACCGACTGTCCTGCACCCACTGTTTGGCACTCCCTAGTGAGATGAAACCGGTACCTCAAACAGAAATGCAGAAATCACCCATCTTCTGTGTCGCTCAGGCTGGGAGCTGTAGACCGGAGCTGTTCATATTCGGCCATCTTGTCTCCACCCCCAGGACTAGTTCTTATGTATGTAATACATTCTGAGGCTGCTGTGACTTTAAGAGAAGGTGGATTGTACATAGCAAGGTAGTAAATATGGATGGAAAGAGAAAAATTTGAAGAAAATCATGGCTGGGTTCTAGTCGTGACTCAGCTACCTCTACTATGCCATTGAGGTTTGGATGGTTTGTTACACAGCATTACAGTGACAATTGCTGACTGATACACTTACTCCTGCCATTTTCCAAATAACTCCCTATGCTCCAGTCATGGCTTTCTTTCTGTCCCTCAAGCATATCAAGATTGTTCCCACCTCAGGGGCCTCCCTCTTGCTATTCCTTCTGCCTGGAATCTTACCCTCCCAATCTCTCTTCATGACTGTCTCTTTCCCAATATTCATATGTTATATTCATATGTTAGCCAAAACATCCTCTTTTCAGAAAGATTCTCCCTGATCAGGCTATCTAAGTAGAACCCTCTCTCCAGCCCTTTTTATTTCTTCCATAGTATTTATCATGTTTTGAAATGTATTTGTCTATTGTCCATCTCCTTCAACTTTAAGATGCCTTATTTGTTATTTCATTGCTTGGTCCTTATCACCTGGAATGTAGCCTGCACCACTTTTCCCAATGCCACATTTCTTAGATAAACGCTGCCAGCTCTGTAGTGATTCTCCACAGATCTCATCCCTGATGATCCCCTCTCTCTTTTGAGACTCCCTTCCATCTCCTCACGTGCATGGCCTTTCTGATGGCAGTGGAAGAAACACAAAGGCCACAGGCCTGTTCTCCTGGTCAGTCAGCCCAGTGAGAAAGACCTGCTCTTTGGATACACTCAGTCAAGGCCAGTTCCCCCACTCCCACCCTCCATTTCAGTCCCTCCAGAGCCAACCATCCTCTTCTATCAGGCACTTTCTCAGACTCTTTGAATCTCAACTCATTCAATGCTGTCTGAACCATGGTACTCAGAGATCCCTGTGTGTAGCCTTTCCTCTATTCTCAGCCTCCTCCTCAGCATCCACTACTGTCTACTAGATTCCTCTAGTTTTCTTCCCCCTCTTCTCACTCTATTGTCTCTGTGAAGGTGAAAGCCTTTTATCTGCCACAGGGCCTCTGAGGTTTAGAGCAAAGCCTGCCTACCACATATTGGGCACTTAAGACATGTTTGTTGACTGAGTGAATATTATAACATAGGCTTTGTCCTAATAATTCCACGTCTAGCAATCTACCCTAAAGTGGTAGTCAAGGTAGTTCAAAGTTGTTCATTGACACATTTTTTTTAGGATAGCAAAAAATTGTAAAAAATTTAAAGTCCATCAAGAGGTGATTGATTAAAAAATTCATCACATGGAATAACATGGACTTTACAGTCAATATCAATGAAGCTCTCAACTTACAAACATTTAGGTGACTTTCAACGTTTTTTGCCGTTATAAGTAACACTGCATTGAACATCTTTGTTCTTATAAATGTGCTCATCTCTATTATGTCCTTAGGATAAGGCCCTAGGATCTGAATTATTGGGTTCATAGTATGAACTCTTTAAAAAGTCCTACTCTTTTCAAATTCACATGCTGTCTCCGAAAATTCATCAACAGAATTACTTAGAGCACCTGAGAAAACACTGTTTCTTTGTTTCTTTAACCTTTTTTAATCAAATGAAAACATTATTGCCCCTGAGTCAGAATTAACAAGTGAGACGGTCCATATTAAAAGATTCAGTTAGAATGAAGACAAAAGCATCATATGAGCTCTGACATTCACACGCAACAGACGCATAAATGGATTTCTCATCCGCTCCAGCTTTTGACTCAATGTATCCAGGCAACAGAAGTCTGGATTTAATAACAGATGTTCGCCGCATAGCAATCACCATATAATGCCAGGGTAGACTAAAACAGCATTTTATCAACCAATAAATGTGCTCTTTGCTTTATTTTACCATGTTGTTCTTCAGTTCCCTTCAGAGCCGAGAGGACAGATTGAGTCACTCGGCATCTGCTGGGAGCAATATGCTTGGCTTCATTTAAAATGAAAAATCAGGTCTGTGTTTACATTTTTCACCAAAGCATGGGATCTGATGTACTAACACTCCCAACTGGGCTAGCCGGAAGGGCTTTCAGGAAAATCTCAGGGAAACTGGGACCAAAGCAGGAAGTCAGTCACCCTCTTGGGAAAGACATATGGTGACCCTTCACTTCAATCAACCCCACCAGAGGGAGGTCCAGATTTCCCCCACCCATAGAGCAGGGTTGCAAGAGACCCCTACTGGGTCCCTTCCAACAGCCAGCAGCTCCCGCCTTTGAAAAGACGAATCGACCAGCAATGCTTGAATAATGATCTATGTTCAACCTGTAAATTTACAAATACACAGAAACTATTTTCTCAGCAGAAATACTTCAAAGGGGGCAGCCAAGAAGAATGCCATTTTGAGTCAGTCCAGGTTGACTGAGATGAAGTTGAGGAACAGATACAGAAGCTAACATTTGTTAGGCATGTACTTTGTGACAGGTACCAGGTTAATTTTTAAAATGTATTATCTTATTTAATGGTCTCATTTGTAATACTCATTTGTCCCCACTTTAGTGGAGGAGACAGAGGCTTGGAGAGTTGAAGTCACTTGTCCAAGTGGCTAATAAATCATGGGGAATGGGAGCAGAGTGGAGGATCAATCCTGTGCTTGTGTTGGGTATGTCCAGTTGTATTTGCTAAAGATGCTTGCAACAATATCTTCCATCCCACATGCTCTTTTACAACTCTGGCCAGTTACCTATTAAGAAATGGAGTCTATGTCCCCATCCATGAAACTGGGTGGGCTTCTGTTACAATATCTACCAATAAGGTGTGATAGAAGTTACACTATGTGACCTCTGAGGCTAGGTCTTAGAGGCCATATAGCTTATATCTTGCTTCCTGGAATACTTACTCTTTAAGTCTTTAGTTGCCACATTCTGACTGCCCTGAGGTCACCATACACTGTGAGGCCCAAACAAGGAGACTGGGGAGGAGCTTTTGTAGAGATGAGCCAGGCTTATGCAGAGTGCCCCTGCTTATAGCTTTCAACTGATAGCCGGTATCCATTTGGCAGCCCTGAGAATAAGCCATCTTGAAAGTAGATCATCCATGTCCCAGTTCAATTACTCAGCTGACTCCACATGGAGCAGAAAGAAGCTATCTCATCCAATGCCTGAATAAACTGCAAGCAGTGAGCAGAATAAATGATTTTTATTGTTGTAGAGCATTGCATTTGGGGTGATTTGTTACACAGCAATAGCTAAATGATACATTGGAGAACTCAGCAGATGATTAAAAGAGGTCCATACAATCTGACTCTTCAGTGCCTGGTTTAAACTTTTCAGTAAAAAGAAAAAATAGTTTTCCACCTAACAGTTGTAATAAGGTGAATTGCTAAGAAGAAAGACCAATTATTTTTAGCAGTCCTCTCCCACTCCCGCATTGGAAAGTCAAGCCAGAATTCTGCTTCTAAAGGCCTGTTGAGAACAACTGTGCTCCCTTAGTCCAGGAGAGAGGAAGAAGGAAAAGTGGGCTGAGGGGGTACAAAGGAAGCAAGTGGGAGGACTAAGTGAGGGATGATTTTGAGCCATTCTGCAGAGCACAGCCTAAGGGATGGACAGATCAGCACACACAAAAGCAGTGTAGGCATACAAGCAAGATTAAAAAATGGTCACTGCCCCAACCCAAGAACCTGTCTCCAACTTCAGCTTAGAATTCTTATTTAACAAGACCCTTTCCTAGAAAGGGGTAGGAACTTCCCTATGTAACTGAGATTGAATTTTCTGCCAGGTGGCAACTTTGAACAGCTCACACATATTTAAAGATATAATTGAGACTTCTTAAACCCATTTTTCCTGCTTAAACTTAAGTAACATATGCCCTATTAAAGGGGACATTTTCAATAAGTGTTGACTTTATCATAATGTTACTTAATATGTACAGACATAAAACTTAGGTATAAAATCCTTATGCCTTTTAGTTCTTGTTCAGCTATAAAACTGAAACAAATTTCCAAGTTTAACACAAATAAGACTGCAAAACCAATAAACTTCAAATTAACAACATTAGTTTAATGTGAGGTTGTTTGGTTGGAATTGCTGCTTCCAGTATGACTGCAGTGTGGGTTCACATTTTTTTTTCCCGTTCTATTTTACCCTGCCTCTACTACCTTGTACTGTGACGGCTTAAGTCTCCCAGGGCTCTTCTTTCCTGGAACTGCTGGAAAGCTGTACAGCAGGTCCTCGAATACTGTTGTTTCATATAACATGGATGAAAAACAAATAAACAACAAACCCTGGCAGAGCCACTGTCTGTGCGGAGTCGGCATGTTTCCCCCATGTCTGCATGGGTTTTCTCCAGGGACTCCAGTTTCCTCCCACGTCCCAGAGCTGTACGTGTGAAGTGAACTGGTGTGGTCCCAGTGTGAGTGTGTAGGTGTGTGTGAGTGTGCCCTGCCGTGGGATGGCATCCTGGCCAGGGTGGGTTCCTTCCTGGCATCCTGAGCTGCCAGGATGGGCTCCAACCACCTGTGACCCTGAACCGGAATAAGTGAATTGGAAAATGAGTCAGTCAATGAATAAAAGTAATTGTAAAATAAAAATTTGTAAAGCAGAAGATAATCATACAAATGCACGGCAATAAACCATGTGGTATGGAAGTGCTTGGCGAGCCTGCTGTATCTGTAATTGTTTTTGAACTGTGTGGTAGGAGGAAGTGCTCCTGACAACTTTTGCTTTCAAACATTTATTCCTTGATCCAACAGACCACTACTATGACTGCTGGCACTCGCTAATTCACCAAACTTGGGTAAATAATTATCTGACTCGTTTTGATTAATCTTTCTTAAATGTATGTATAGCTCATATTTATTTTAATGCTTAGTATTGCAAGTGTTTTGGGTCTTTATTTAGAAGTTTGGTGATGTTTTTGTGCCCAGAAATATGCCCTAGGAACTTAACTCATTTCTATCAATTAGCTTCTGGTCAAATTGGTTTCTTTATATGTCTTTTCACTTAATAAAGTTGCAATATCAAAGAACCTATGGACAATCATGTGAGGACTTACTGCATTCTGTAGCTGCAAATGCTCTAGGTGCCTGAGTCCTCCTCTATTTTTATTTTTCTCATAAGCCCTATGGCAATAAAAGTAAAAAACCCAGCTATTTGGTGCATTCTGGGTATTGGGGGTCCCCCTTGGGTCCATCTGCAAGGAGTTTTTCTCTATTTAGGAGGAAAATTTATGCAGAGGTTGCAATCCAAGAACTAAAACAAAACCACAACAGACAGAGTACCCAACTCAGCTGGAAGCACAAACATAAGCCACTAACATCACATTGCATAGGTCAGGAATTGTCAAACTTTCTGTCTTGGGCCATATAGTAAATATTTATGGCTCTATGGGCCCTAAGGTCTCTGTTCCAATAAGTCAACTCCACTGTCTTTTTTGCAAAGGCAGCTACAGATGAATGAGAACTGCTGTCTCAATACAACTTTATTTATGGACACTGAAATTTAAACTTCATATACTTTTCAAGTGTCATGAAATATTATTTTTCTTTTGATTTTTTTTTCTCAATGGTTTAAGACCATGAAGCCATTCTTCAGTTGTAGACCTTAGAATAACAGGTTGGAAGCTGATTTAGTCCACAGGCTGTAGTTTGTGGACCCCCAACATAGATGGTTATAAGGTGATTAAAACAGACAACCTAAAATAGTAGATTGATGTTTACATGATTATTATTTAGAGGAAAAATTTGAAATTTTGTAAAGAGGTTACCTGGAGAATTCATGACCCTGGAGAATATCTCCCAGGATTTGAGTTAGGGAGGCACTGCCCTGGGGCATCCCTGGGGAGCAACCATGCCCAAATGGGCCCCAGGCAAGAGATTCAAGAGTGCTCGAATTTCAGAGGGCAGATTTCCCCAGATCGCCACAGCATCTCCTTTCCCAACCCCTAAGCATAGATAACACACCAGGTGCATAATTAAAGTACCAATATTACCCTAGACTGTCCACAGAAGCCTTGTAGTAACTCGAGTTTCTGCAAGAGAAATTGTTCCTTGCCCAGCCAGCTTGGAAAAGACTGTGTGTGTCTGTGTCAGGGTCTTGCACAGGAGAGCAATGCCAGAGCCGAGGCAGGAGCTCTGGGCTGGGGACTGGCCCCTCTGCTCTGCTGCTTAGCAGCCTTGGGCTTCTCTGCCTCAGTTATTTCAAGTATAAAATGTTACTGCCAAGGCTCCTTCCCAAATATAACAGTGGGTGTTATGAGGCTTAAATGAGATGGTATAGGTAATGTTCTTGGCGCCATATCCGGAATAGAGTAAGCATTCCATCGATAGTGGCCATTAATAAAGTCACACTACATGATTGTTGTTGGATAGTTGTTTGAGCTTCCCTGAGTCCCATCTGTAAAGTGAGAGCAGTCTCAGGGGTGGTTTGAATCCGACAGCACAGAAACATCATGTGCAGCAACCTGTGCCATCAGTCATCATCAGCCCCGCCCCAGAGCTTGTGTTTGTTCCAGCGGCAGAGACCTGAAATGAATATTTCTGTTTCAGTCAATAACATTGTACAACTTGTGGTGAAAACTGAGAGGCGATTAATCATTGAAACTGGAAGCATTTGATCCTACGGCAGAGAGGAAACCGGAACAATGTGCGAGTGATTTCTGCACACCACGTATGCCTTGATCTTTCAAGCGCTGCCTAGTCAGGTTATAAATATTTTTCCTTTGGTGCTGGGGTTTGCTGAAGCTTCAAGAAAGCACTGTGAGCACAAGAAGGGAGGGTTTTGAGGGCCACACGAATCCCAGCCATTCGGTGCATTCCGGGTATCAGAGGTCCCACTGGGGTCCATCCGCAAGGAGCTTTTCTTTATTTAGTGGGAAAATGTATGCGGAGGTTGCAATCCGAGAACCAAAACCTCTCAGCAGATGTTGCATTTGGCTTGTTTATTTTGTTTTTGTTTGTGCCTGTGCGTGTTCAACTGAGGCAGCTCTTAAAAATTGGGACATTATGCATACAGTCGATTTCTAGCTTCTCTTGAAGTCAGGAAATCTGGCTGCACTGGTTCACATTTCCTTGGGCAATACCAGGCTGAGGTTAAGAAGCAGCAACCTCTTTAGACAGGCTCTCTGCACCTCCATTCACCCCAGCCCCCATCACTTCCTTTCATTGTTCCCACAAGTAGACTGGTTGGGCTGTCATTTATTACTGTGCTAGGGTGCTATTTGTCTTATAGTAGAGACATAGTTCTCTATATTCACATCTCTATTAAATGTGAGGAAATGAAAGATAGATCAAGAGGGATGCATTTTTCATGAAAAATGATGGAAAAGATACTTTCTTGTGATACTGAAGAATATTCCTCGGTATTTTGTAGGCAAAGGGCCAGCTCTGCTCACTTGCATGCTTTGGCCCACAGAATGCCCTATTCCCTGAGCCCCCAGAAATGTCCACATTTAAGCACAGTCCCATTATTGACATAACTCACTCAGCCAGTGTCTACTGAGTGCCTGCCATGTACCTGCTTAGCCCTGGACTGTGGTGAGTCAGATGGACGTGCTCTCTGTCCTCCTCCAGTCTGGCCAGTAAAAGGAATCCCAACAATTCAAACAAGTAACCCCAACAAAGTGCTGATTGCCGTCATAGCAGAAAAGCCCTGGCCACGGCAGTATAAATTAGGGGAAAAATACCTAGGAGTCAGCAGTCTTTCCAGGAAGAAGTGATGTTTCAACTGAGACCTGGAGGTGGAGGCAGAGCAAGTTGCTCCAGTTGAGAAAAACTTGTGCATAGGCAAGAAGGCAGGAGAGAAAGGTGCTGGAGGAACTGGAGGAAGCTAAGTCTCGCTGGAGTATATAGCATGGAGGTGAAAGGGCCAGGGAAGAGATGAGTCTAGTGAGGGGGATGACAGCTGGGCTGTGATGGTCAAAGGGTTAGTGATCTAACTGGGTTCTAATGTGCATGGATGAATCTCAGTAGCCAGAGGACAGCAAGAGTCAGCCAAAGCCCAAAAGACAATGTCGGGGAAGAGGGAGGAAAGTTGAGTGAGGGCTGGGCGGATGGTGGAGGCTGGAGAAGGATGGCGGGGAACCTATGGGTAGCACCTCCTTCAACATTTTTGCAGCAGGCCCCAGAACAAAGTGCAGGCTTCCAAGCTGGATAGATATAGTTGAGCTCATTTTGATTGGCTTTGGGACACTACTTAACATTTTTTAGCCTCAGTTTCTTCACTTATAAATCAAGATAATGAGACATACCTCCAGGAGTTATCTGAGGGTTAAATGAGGCTAAAAGCATCTGGCACTTAGTGGGGGACTTAAAGGTAAGTTGATTTTCAATTGATTTGGTTATGCATTTTAAAACCTGATACCCAGCCTGGGATGACTTAGCTTTATTTCCTCCTAGGAGGCATCTCCTGTTCGGTGTCCCCACCTGGGAGGAGCCCTCCCCAGTCAGTGCCGGCCATCTGTCGCTGGTGCTCCAATGCTGACCTGCCGCCTGGCACGGGGCCGCAATCATAATTACCACTTCTGAGTCGATTCCTTCGAGCCCTTTTGAGCAGGCTGAGGAATGCTGTGATTAAAATGATTTAAAACCTGCCTCCTATTTCACAGCTTTTAATATTTGATAAGATTTGGAGCAAAGGGTGAGAGCAAGGCAGGAGATCTGGCAGTTTACAATCCCAGCTTCAGCCTTCTCAAGTGCCTATTGGGGCACTCAAAAAAGAGAGTGGGGGAGAGAGTATGAATTTGAACATGTGGGCAAGTGTAACAGGGTGCATTTTCCAAAGGAGACAGGCGTGGACAGATCAGCTTCTCCTTCTCCTAGGTGCTTCATGGCTTTGAATGCCAGTAATGATTAAGATGATTATTATGAAAAGCATGATCAGAAGACTATGGCAGCTATCATTGATCGGGTATCCAAGATATGCCTGTAAGAGATCTATTTTCCCAAGGATCTTTAATTTCCCCAAGGATTTTATAAGGGAGTGTGATTTTTCTCAATTTTATAGAAAATAGAGGCTCAGTGACTTTTCTAGTATCACTCAGCCAGTTACTGGGAGAGCTGAAGTCCACGCTGGGCTGGCTCTGCCACGTACGACATCGTAGAGCATCGGAGCAGAAACAGGAGAGTGTTGCAGATGGGCAGGGACCTTAGATGGCTCTCCTATCCCCATCCATGACAATGGTCCTAGGGAAAAACAGCCAGATATCAAATGTCTAGCTGCTTTGCCCTTTTCATTACTTTGGCCCATTTTTAGGCTCTCTCCATGCTAAATTGCTTCCTTTTAACCCAATTTTGATGACTCTGCTAGAACGTCACTGAGGGCAACTTCTTTGTCTGGATGGAAATCATAACCCTAGCAAAGCTAACTAGGGTGAAGGCTTACTACGTGCCGGACACCGTTCAACCTCTTAAAAAAAAATTAGAGACAGGGCTTCGTTTTTTTCTCCTAGGCTGGAGGGCATTGGTGTGATCATAGCTCCCTGCAGCCTCGAACTTCCAGGCTCAAGCAATCCTCCTACCTCAGCCTCCCAAGTAGCTAGGACTACAGTGGCATGCCACAAAGCCCAGCTTGTTCTACCTCTTTTTGCACCTGGTACCTCACTGACTTCGCCCACCAATCCTATGAGTGAAGTACTATTGTTCTCTGTATTTGACGCGTGAAGAAACTGCAGCTCAGAGGTGTTGAGAAGATATTCAAATAGCTCTGATGGGAACCTGGACTGCCCTCTGGCATGGAAAAGAGAGTTCGGGCCTCCCCAGAGTGAGGTCTGAGAGGGTCCCCAAACGTTTGCCAAGTGTCAAAAAGAATTCATGTTTCTGGAAAAGCTGGTCCAGGAAAGCCCTTCTCATGTTGCACACGGCGGGGGAGGGGGGCGGGGGGCAGATTTTGGGAGCTCCATCGACCTGGGTCGGAACGGGCTCCTTTGAAGAAGCTTGCAAAGTTTCTCTGTTCTCTAGATTTCAGGAAGGTAGCACAATATTCCAGGTTACTGCTAAAGAGGTCTGTCTCTACCTTTCTGAGATCACCCCAGGACCCCTGGAGGCCATGGTTACTGGGAAAGGGTTTCAGGGGTCAGCACTTGGAGCTTCCCACTTTCTGAGGGAAGAGTGACACCAAAGCCCATCCTGGGGATGGTCACTCAGTCATGAAAAGTCTTTGTCTGGATGGAAAGCTATCCCGATCCAGCAGAGGAGGCTGGGTGACAATATGTCATCCATTAAAGTCTCTAATAGGAGGCAATGTAGGAAAGGAAATACACAAGCCTGGGTAGCTGCAGAGAAAGAGCCAGAACCAGAATTTCAGCTCAATACAGGTATGTATTAACTTTCTTTTTTCTTTTTCTTTTCTTTTTTGAGGTGGAGTTGCATTCTGTCAACCAGGCAGGAGTGCAGTGGTGTGATCCTGGCTCACTGCAACCTCCACCTCTCAGGTTAAAGTGATTCTTCTGCCTCAGCCTCCCAAGTAGCTGGGATTACAGGTGCCTGCCACCATGCTCAGCTAATTTTTTTTTTTTTTTTTTGTAGAGACGGGGTTTCACCATGTTTGCCAGGCTAGTCTCAAACTCTGACCTCAGGTGACCCACCCGCCTCGGCCTCCCAAAGTGCTGGGATTACAGGTGTGAGCCACTGCACCCGGCATGAACTTTCTCATAGTCTGAGTGGTCTGTAGAAGGAATCACCTGCCTCAGGAGGCGGTGAGCTCATCAGCACTAGAAGTGTGCAAGCCCAGGACACATAAGTGGGATGTTGTGGAGGGTACTTAAGCATCAGGAGGAAGTTTATGGACTTTAAGATGCCTTTCAGCCCCTAGGAGCTCAGTAAACAAAGAACAGAAATTAATATCTATTCCTCCATGTAATCTTAGTGTTCAGCACAGTGTCTGGGACATACTACGTGCCTAGGAAATGTTTGCTGGATGCATCAATGATTCTGGTGCAGCAGATATGCACCAGAGCACTCAGAAATACTAATGAGGGAATTATGTTCCAGCAATAAGAATGGCAACCACAACAACACATTTGCAAAATCCTCTACGGTTTATTTAGGTGATCCACACAGATGTAACCCTCTGTTATCGATCCCAGTTTTGTAGGTGAGGAAACTGAGCTTCAGAGAGAGGCAGTGACCTATCAAAGGCCACATCTGTAGAAGGCGGCTGATCAGGGATTTAGAACTCCATTGATCTGGCTCCATAGCCCGTGCTCCACACACCCGAGCCGTCTTGACCTTGGGTGCAAATCTCATCCTTTGCCAAGGATGTAGCCTGGGCCCAGGGCAGCTCTTTAATGAGCCTCTGCTTTTGCGCCTGCCTGCAGTGGGACATGTTGCTGTGCCCAGTTGAAGGTGACCTGCTCCTGACTGTGGGGGCCGAGTGGCATTTCCCATCATCCATTAGCAGATGGCCTCTGGTAGTAAAGCACGCAGGCCCCTTGTTTTGTTTAAACTGCTTTTCAGAACATCATCACTTTGACCTCCATCCACATCCACCATGGTGTTCTTCATCCAACTTCTGATCAGAAAGGCTCCTCACCAATGGCCCTTCCCCTTGGCTCTAGCCCCAACTGTCCTTCCCTATTGCTTCTTGATCTTTGCTGCTTCTGTGATGATTGTTAGAGCCCAACCTGTCTGAGCTCTGAAGCTTTTTTCCACCTCTGGACTTCTCTTTGCCTGATCTCCTCTATGATCCTAATCTCCTGACTAACAACTTCCTTTTGTCCTTTGGTTCATAACTCCTTGCCTGACCTCTTTTCCTCCTAGCTTCACATCTGATGTTTAGTCTGACTTCTGACCTCCTCACCTCCTGTATCCATCTTCTCACTCATCCTTAGATCAGGGTTTCTTTCTCCCCAGTGACACTATGACATTTTGGACTGGATAATTGTAGTTGGTGGGGAGGTCCCCAGGCCTTGTAGGATGCTTAGCAGCACCCCTGGTCTCTCTGCTCACCAGAGATTAGCAGTGAGTAGATACTTAACCTGGTTGTGCTCATTAAACATGTCACCAGATATTGCCTAACATTCTTAGGGAGAGAACCACTGTATGCCAAGAACCACTGCCTCTGACCTAAGATGGCCTTCCCCTGCACCTCAGGCCCTGACTGTACCCCACTCTCAGGGACAACTGGGATTTATGCATTTCTGTTTCTAGCTTTTCTAGGTAACAGCTCTGCCCAGTCCCTAAGCTACAGACCCCTGCCCTTCTGAAGCCTAAATCACACTCTTTTTCTGAATATCCAGGTGCTGGCCACAAACTTTCTGTTCGTGGTACTCCATGCCATATCTTCCTTCTTCCTAATTCCTCGTGCTTGTTTTCCTCCTTTTCCTGGTTTATGATTTGCATTTTAATAACCAGTTCAATTTCTCAGGTGCTTTGGGCAGGTCATTAATTTCATGGTGCTCCACCGTCATTAACATTTTTGCCCCTGACAACCAGGGACCTGTTTAATCTCCATCCTCCCCCTCTTTGGCTTTTCTTTTTGCTTTGATCCATGCCTTCCTCACTGGCCCACTCTCCAAGACAGAAACCAATGCTATTTACATCTATCAATGTAGACTATGAGGTCTCCTGAATCATTACAGACCTGTTTCCTGAGGGACATGTGGTGGCAGGATGTGTGGGGGAAAGCATGGGCATTGAAAATGGATAGATCCTGCCTTGGTCCCTCCAGGCTTTGTATAACCTTGGACAAGTCACTGAATTTCTCTGAGGCTCAGTTTAATGCAGTGTTTCCATATTCCTTTAAAAGCTTAAATGAAAATACATAATAATACAGATAGTTGGCCGGGCACAGTGGCTCACACCTGTAATCCCAGCACTTTGGGAGGCTGAGGTGGGTGGATCACCTGAGGTCAGGAGCTCAAGACCAGCCTAGCCAACATAACGAAACCCCGTCTCTACAAAACAAACAAACACAAACAAACAAACAAACAAAAAACCAAAAATTAGGCATGATGGCGGGTGCCTGTAATCCCAGCTACTCAGGAGACTGAGGCGGGAGAATCGCTTGTACACGGGAGGCAGAGGTTGCAGTGAGCTGAGATTGCACCATTGCACTCCAGCCTAGGAGACAGAGTGAGACTCCATCTAAAATAATAATACAGATAGTTCAGAAATTAAAAGACAACACGTTTCCCCGATAATTGTCCTCTTCCACTCTTCATCCATATACAGATATTTTTGCATTACTGCTAATAATATCCTGCATTTGTCCATTTTTGTCATTTCCCTACACATTAGGCATCTTAACATCATGCTGCATCATATGAAGATGAGGTGCTTGGATGTAAATACCTTATCTAATTGCTTCTGAAAATATTCCTGGCAAACAGACATTATTTCCTTCCATTTTGCAGATGAATAACTGAGGTCAAGAAGTCCCACAGGGCGAAAGTGGCAGGATTAAAATCCTAGTTTTAAAAATCGTAGTTTTTCCTACTTAAAACACATGCCTTGAACAAAATAGCATATTGCTTCTTATATAAAATTAATGGACTTGAATGAGATAATGTGTATAAAGTGTCTAACAGTGCCTGGCACATAGTAGGTACTTAACAAATGTTAGGGTATTTTTCCTTACGTATTTTTTTGGGTAATAAATAGAAACTGTGAGTGTTTAGAGAAGAACAGAGTGTCTTTGAAAGGTCTGCCCTTTCCCTGGCCACACTCTGTACTCGGTGTAAGTTCCTTTAGGCTGAAATAAAATCTGTCCCTGAGCTTCCTGCAGTAGCTTGGCCAGTGCTTATATAAATAGATATTGATTCGATTATTGGTTAAAGCAACGCTGGAGGTGCAAGTCACATCCATGGTGATTCCATGGGGAGACGTGAGACTGGTATGCTGCTGGCCCATGGCTACTCTCAGACAAGGGCATTTGCATAACTGGAACTAGCTGTCCCCATCTCTAATAGAGATCCGAACGTCACTAATTGGCAGGCAGAGGCTGTGTTCTCTCTGTGGGAATCAGAAGGGAGCAGAATGTGTCCTGAATGTTAATTTTCTCATTAGCCTGCTCTTGGTGGTGGGGAAAGAGAAGGGGAGATAAAGGAAGGTTGAAAGGCACAACATAGTTCACACACAGAGCTCTGGTCTCATAGCCATTTCATTAAAATGTACGGAAGTAAAATTAAAAGGGCACAGGACTTGGGGCCAGATAACCTAGGTTGAGTTCCTGAATCTCTTTCTTACAAGCTAAGTCAGAAAGAAATCTCTCAGTCTCACTGAGCCTCAGTTTCTGCATATGGCAAATGAAAACAAAAAGTGTAACTGGTAAAAACAATTGTTGAATGAATGGATGAAACCTGACAGATTTTTCAAAGGGATGTGACATCAGTTATATAATTTGTCTGTTTGTTCTGCAAGAGTATAAACAGACAAAAAGTTTCATAAAATAAAATTGGCAAACCACATGCAGGCTTCTGGGTGAAGGATGGACAAGAGTCTCCCACCTCCCATGGCAAGAACTATTCCACATCCCAGCACTGTGGTGCCCACACCTGGCTGGGAAGTTATTTGAGGTGTTTTCTTAAAATACAGATCACAGGCCACCTCTCTGGAGAAAGTGTGGTTCAGTAGATCAGGAAGGTGGGGAAAAGCTAGGAATCTGAGCTTTTTTTCCTGTGCCCCCGCAATTCACCCTGGAGGCAATGCCACGGTCAGTGCCTAACAGCTCGGTCTCCCGCTACCTCTTGCTTTTGATGATTGAAAAGACCAAAAGAGGTGTCATAGGAAAGATGCTGTGCAAATAAGTGTCGTACTCAGTTTGCCTTCAAGGATCCTTAGGGATGTTTCAAGGACACCTGAGCAGGGGTGGGAGAAGATGAGAATAGTGTGAAGCTATAATTTTTGAACACTCCCAGAACACGAGTACAGTTTTTAATATATTATTAGCATCTGCTGCTGTGCTGATACACAATGTACCTTAAAAACATAATTATAGAAATTAAAAATGATAAAATAAAAATGTATCAATAGAAGGCCCAGTGATTTCTTTCTGCATCTCTGAGATTCAGCAGATTGTTATTGCATGGCTGGTTCTTGATGTGTTCACAGTGTGCTGTGCCGTGGTTATGGAGGAAAGAGGATGCACGGTGGTTGGGGACTTTGTGTGTTTATAAGAGCAGAAGGAAGGGGTGCGTTGGGATAGGAATCTTCCTGAATATGCCCCAAATGGTAAAAACTCAAAATGCGTGTTGCAGTGGCTCATGCCTGTAATCCCAGCACTTTGGGAGGCTGAGGCGGGCTGATCACAAGGTCGGGAGTTTGAGACCAGCCTGACCAACATGGAGAAACCCTGTCTCTACTAAAAATACAAAATTAGCCAGGTGTGGGGGCACATGCCTGTAATCCAAGCCACTTGGGAGGCTGAGGCAGGATAATCGTTTGAACCTGGAGGCAGAGGTTGCGGTGAGCCAAGATTGTGCCATTGCACTCCAACCTGGGCAACAAGAGTGAAACTCTGTCTCAAAGAAACAAAAAACCAAAAAACAAACCCCTTAAAACTAGCACATGCCTCCCATTGCACCTGTAAACTGTGTGCATATGGCTTTGCATTCTTACACAAAGGTAAGATGTAGCTGAGAGCAATACAAAGGAAAGCTCTTACATCGTGTATGCCAAACACCCAGTGCAGATCCCCCACCACCTTAGAAATCTCAGGCTAGAGAGTGAGGTATGGGGACAGGATGGGAGAGGAAGCCCCGTGTGTGAGCAGGTGATGTCAGTGTTATAAAACTGGAATGAGGAGTGTGGCCCCGAGTCCAGCAGTTCCATCAGTAGCAGCCACTGGGATGCAATTCCAATAAACTGAGCAACTGATTGACTCAAAGTCAGAATAATCACTAGCCTCCTTCCCTTTACCACTGGGCCTGCAGGGCTGGGCAGGGTAAACTCTACTCCAATCAAGGTGAGGAGCAGCAGCGCCTGCCAAATCAATAAGTGAAATAGTCATCTGCACTCTGGAGGAGTGGGGGTGAGTAAATGATAGATTGGTGGATGGCAGGTGTGACGGCTTTGGGTTTCTTAGGCTCTCCTAGCAGGTCTCCTGCAGTGTCCAAGACTGAAAGTGCAGATTACGAGGGGAACTAGATCTGTGTGTGGGTGGAGGTGAGGAGGAGAAATGCCTCTTGCTACCAAAGCTGCAGTCTACAAGCTTGGTAGCTCAGGCGCTGGGCTCCCTTTCCAGAGTGGAGGAGAAGATGAACACCTGTTCTCCTGCCTTGGGGCTCGAGACTGCAGACAGCTACAGGAGCATGGGTCCCATGTGTTATTCCAGGGCCTGAACCTCATTCTGGGCAGGTGTCCTACTTGCTGTGTTTCAGTTCTCCAGCTGCAGCTTAGAGCCCTGGGCTCTGGAAGTCAGATTTCTCTGTACTCCAATTCTAGGAAACTTGAAATGCAAATGTGCCCCTTGTTGGAAGGGCTTTTATGAGAAAATGGAGCATGTCGTGGGCACAGCAGCTCAGGGACTGAGAGACAGCGTGCAGGGGATGAGGAAATGAGGTACCCACTGGATGCCAGGCTTTGGGAAAGGCTTTTGCAAAGTAAATGTACTTGCAGGGACCCACTGGGTCCTGGGAACTGGACAAGGGAGGAGAGGCCAGTGAAGGCAGCATTCATTTACTCATCCAATAAATGTTTGTCGAGTGCCTGCTACACATCAAGCACTTTCCCCAACTCTGGAAACACCGCAGTGGACAAAACAGATGAGGCCCTTGCCCTCACAGAGCTCATGTGCTGGTTGCAGAACCCTATGCAGTCATGTCGTCTCTCAGCTCAGATTTCCAAGGAAGCTGCTGTGCCCATTGCCACCAACTCCTGTGCATTCCTAGGCTCCTTCCTGGCTCCACACTTGTGCCGGGCCCTCTGTGCAGTATTCCATCTGCCTCTTTGTCTTGCAAATGCACATTCATTCTTTGAGCCTCAGCTCTATTTGACTTCCTCCAAGAAGCTTTCTTGTCATCCGGGATGGGCCGGCTGCCTCTTTTCTTCGCTTCCATCTAAACATTTGCCACTACATACCTATTTTTCTGTCTGTCTTTAAAAATGTAACACAGATGACCCCTGACTTATGACTGTGTGACTTCAGATTTTTTGACTTTATGATGGGTTTATTGAGACATGACCTCATTGTATGTTAAGGAGCATCTGGACTAAGAATGGTTCAATTTATGATTTATTGACTTTATGATGGATTAACTGGGGGTAATAAATGCGTTTTTGCCTTATGTATTTTCGATTTACAATGGGTTTCTCAGGACTTAGCCCCATGGTAATTTGAAGAGCATCTGTACACTCTGTGGGGGCAGGTCTGAGTCCCAATCATTGTTGTAGCCTCAGTTCCTAGGATAATGCCCACTACGCAGTGGGGACTCAATGAATATATACTGTATTGAACGGAATGGACCACCTTGTGTAACTACTGTGTGCCAGGCGCCATGTGTGCATAGCCGTCCTGTGTGATGAAGAGATGGGAACCTGGTCTCAAGAAGCTCTTGGTCTAATGGAGGGTGATCAACCACAGAGGCAGAAACATAGCGCCTAAGGGCCAAGGCACAAACAAGCTCTAGATTCCGCCCTGTAGGGACTGAGGGAAGAGAGGAGGAAGCCAACGCTGCTTCTAAATTTGTCTCCCACATGCTCCTTCACCATTTGCCCAGCCCCCTTCCACGCGCCCTTGACGGTGGCCTGGCGCCATCCTCCTCCTTTCTCTGTTCCAAGCGTCCTCCCTGTCCGGAGTGCTCTTGAAGCCACTTTAGCCTCTTTGGATCCTGCACACTCTTCGGCCACGGTCGCTGTGTGGCCACTGTCTTTTGTGAGCTGGTGGTCCCAGCAGGGCTGGCAAGGCAGGGAGGAGGGCAGTGCTCATCTGAGGATGCAGGGGCCAGCCAGGCAGAGCGGGGACTTTCTAATTGACATTTAAATGTCAATGCGCCACATTAAATGTTATGCATGTTTCATCTCAGCCCTCGAGGAGCATAAACACATCTCCAGCTCCTTTATCACTGCCCACATTAATTACAGATGCCCTTTGGTAAGTGGAAACAAACCCACTGCACAGCCACGCACCAGCCAGGAGGCTGGGCTCCTGCCCGCTGGATGGCACGGATGCCCTCCTTGTCCACAATGCCTTGCCTGGCCTCTGGGCCCCAGAGGGGACTCCTTCTTATGAGAAGAACGGGCAGTTAGAGAGAGATTAGAGAGAGGCCTGTAGTGAGGGAGAATCCGGGGAGGAAGGAGTGGGAAGGAGAAGGAAGTGGAGGGGAAGAACAAACCCCACAGAGAGAAGAGCATCTAGGGCAGGGGGAACCAGGGTGGAGGTGAGAAACAGTGTAGGACAGAAGCAGAAAGACATGACAAAGAAAGGCAGAGGAGACAGAAAGAGACACAAACATACATAGAGGGGACAGAGGGAGATGAACAGAGAGGAAGAGAGACAGAGGCTGAGAAGCGCTAACCTGTAAACTCAAATGTTTCTTTCTAGATAGGTCTGGAAACTTGATTCTCTGGAATATGCAAAATGCTCCCTCCACCACCAAGAAAGGACCATCCTGGTCCCCGATCCCCGGGGGCACAACACTGCTGTGCGACAGGGGCATGATGGCTCCCATGAAGCAGTCTAGAACCGAGACCTATGGGGAGAACATGAGATGCCCAAGGTCACGAAGTGAGATGCTCAAGGTCACAGAGTCCATCATGAGACTCAGATCTTATCTTTTCTGGGGCTTTGCCAGGGCTGCCTGTCAAGATATTCTGGCTGTGTCTCTCCAGCAGATCTGAAACCTGACCCAATGCATGTATGCTCTCAGCCAAGAGCCAGGCCAGGTAACAGGTGCTGGGCATGTACGTCTTGCTGGCTCGAGTCATAAGAAAACAATCAAGAATACTCTCGTGTGCTTTCTGCTGGAAGCCCAGAGGCTGAGAGGAGGAGCTGGAAGACAGGTGGTAGGCTGGTTTAACGAGCTCTGTCCTGCCCCACACTGCCCAGAAAACTGGCTCTTCCTGAGAGGTCCCCAGGTGCCACTCAGTGGTAGCTCCTGAGAAGGTTTAGGGAGCTTCTACATTGCACAGCATAATACTGAACATCATCTATGAATCCCTTAGCCCCAAACTTAAGAAGCAGGATAATTACCAAGTAGTTGAATTTCCCCTGGGAGACACAGCCTTATCTATGCGGATGAGGAATAAGCAGGAGGAAATTTGGGAGAGTGAGAACTGTGGGTCAAAGTATTGAAATGGTGACCAAGATGCTGTCTAAGGTTCGGGCTGAGGAGTCTGCAGCTTTGAGGTCTTGCTTGGTTGTGGGCATCTGCCCACATTGAGGCAGCTTTATTCAGACTCCTGACACATCATGTTAACAGCCTCACCATTGCCAGGCAGTTAACATTTACCAATGCCCTCTCAGAGCCTGGCCAACAATGCAGAGGATGTAGAGGTGAAATGTCCAGAGGTTGTTTTTCAAGGAACCCAGCCCAGAGGGGAGAACTGAGAGTAAACAGATCCCACAGCACACAATACCCCAAACAATAGAAGAGGGTTACGTATGAAGGACCCAAACATAAGACTCAGCCTGGAGCAGTTGAAGTTTAACAGAGGAGGGGATTTTTGTGCTGGACTTTGAAGGATGAATAGGAGTGTACTTAGAGGCCAAAGGGAGGGTGGGCCCATCCCAAGTAGTAGATAGAAAAGGTATGAAGTTACAAAGTTTGAAGAACTGGGCGTGTTTGCAAACAGTTCATATGCTAGATACTGGGGAAGAAGCCAAAAATGAATAATACATGTTTCTGCTTTGTAGGCGATTTGACATAAATGGAAGTAACTAATTATGGGTTTATTGTGATAGCTTACATAAGAATGATATACACAATGCCTTGGGACTAGAAAAGTAGAATTTTTGAAAAAATGCATTTATCTTTACCTCTATCAAGTTTTCTAGAGGAGTTTAGGTGGTAAGACAGAGGAATTAATTCAGTCTAGAGTGAAGGTGGATGCTGCCTTGAGGAGTGATGTTGAAACTGGGATTGGGAAGAGGATTCTCAACAGTAGTTCATACAGCTGCCAGATACAGACACTGTGTAGCCTAGAGTAGAACTGACTAAGAAATACTTGAGATGTCTGCCTAGGTTGGAAGAGAACAGAGAGAGCATTATCTTTTTTTGATCCTCTTATTTCACAGGTGAAGAAACTGAGGCCCTGGGAGGTGATAGGGACTTGTTCGAAGCCACTCAGTTTACTAGGGGCTAGGAAGATATAGTCCCATATGTCTATCGGCAATTTCTGGGTTTTAAACAATTCTGGGGTTTATAAGCACTTTGTTTTATTGTATTAGATTTCTGTGTCACAGCTGATGCTCTTAAGGATTTCTGTTTGTGCTTTTCCAGTTCATTAAAACATAATAATAGACCGGGGGACCATTAAATTTTAAATTCCCTGAATCAGCACTTGGCTGCCTCTTTTTGGGAAATGCACAGGTGGGTTGAACGGCAGCACCTAGGTCACTCCTGGCTGGTCCCAGGGGCTGCACAGCTGCTGGGATGTAGCTTCCAGAGAGCCTAGTAGGGTCACTCTGAGAGTGCATCCGCGACCTTAGATGGAGTCAGTGTCCACTCCCATTCCACATCGATCTTTCTCTACAAGGGAGCTTGGTGTCCCACCTGTTCAATGATGCAGCTGGAAGAAATTGTTTCCTTAGGTCACAACCAGTTTAAACCTTCTTTAAAAGATTAATTTTTTATTCTCTTAAATTATTTACTTTTTGAGACTGGGTCTCACTATGTTGCCCAGGCTGATCTTGAACTTTTGGGCTCAAGCCATCCTCTCACCTCGGCCTTCTATGTAGCTAGGATTATAGGTGCTTGATGTAATTACGGGCTTAGTTTAAGCCTTCTGACGTTAGATGGCAAAAGCAGTTTAAATGATGAGATTCCGTGATCGTGGGTGGCACTTTACATTAAAGTTCATTGTCACATTACCTGGGGAGGGGAATGTGATGCTGCCATTTTATAGAAACTCAGGGAAGGAACGGAGCTTGGCCAGGCCAGGGAAGGGCAGAACTGAGACTTGTCACCCAAATCCTGTCAAGTCCTCTCTCCTAAACCAGAATGCCAATAATTTCCTAGTAGACCACAGACAGCCTCAGGGATGAATGTGGAAAGAAGCACCACCATAATAAACGTAACAATTATTTAAGGCCCAGCAATGCGCCAGATGCTGTTCCAAGCACTCTACCTGTCTCCTGTCATTTAATCTTCAGAACAACCTTATGCTAGAAAACTCAAAGTAAGCCCACATTTCTCACTGTGGCTTCAAAGCCCTCTATGATTTGACCTCTAGCTACTTCTCAACCTCATTCCTACCCATCTTCTCCCTGTCCCTCCACTCCAGACACTCGGGCATTCTTCCTATTCCTCAAGCTTGTTCTCCCCTCAGGGCCTTTGCACAAACTGCTTCCTCTGCCCAGAAATGCTCTTCCCTGATGTCATGTGGCTCAAATAGGATGTTGTCCAAGAGGCCTTCCCTGCTTTCATCTGGCACTATCTGACCATCCTCTAACTGTTTGTCTTGGAGAGGATGGGACCCACACGGTTCATTTCTGGGTGGTTGACCCCAAGCACAGAGCTTGGGACACAACAGGAGGCTCAGCAAATGCTTACAGCAGGAGGCACATGAAGAATGCATGGGGAGGCAGGAGAGAAGGAGGGAAGGGGAAGAAGGCATGAGGTACTGGAACCACTTCTCCAGGCCACACCTCTTTGAGATGACTTCGTAATGGACCCATCTTCAGGAGATAAAGTTGTCTCAGTTTATCCATATTTATTCCAGAAAATAGTCACCATGCCCAGATACTGGCTAAGATGTCTGAGTACTCACCATGTGTCAAGTCCTTTAAATGCATGAATTTGTTTCATCCTTTTGACAACTCCATAAGATGCATGCCTGTATTAGCCCTGTATTGCAGCTGAGAAGAGAGGCCCAGGGGTGTTGGGTCACTTCGCCAAGGCCACACAGTTAGTAAGTGGCAGAGCTGGGACCGGAGCATGGGAGAAGGCTTAGCTTCAGAGTCTGTGCACTTAATCTTCCACTCCACTGCTGAGGGAGGCTAAGGGACCTGTTCAAGGTCACACAGCCAGCATATGCAAATGGTGGGATATAAACCCAGGTCTGTCTGACTCCTAAGGCAGAACGCCCACACCGTCCTACCCAGGCAAGTTTTAACAGGCCACATCCACAATTGGAATCCAGGCTACAGACCAGCAAGAATTCCCTGATGTGGCAACTGGAGCTGACTGCAGAATGAGGGTCTAGAAATACTCTGGTGCATTGAAGGTGGGGCCTCCCAAGTGCTCCTGTCTTTCCTAATCACAGCTAAGGTTCTGGAACAAACACCCAGGCCTTATTCACAAAATGAGCTATCCACAGATGGGGCTGAATGGAGACCATCGGAAGAGACACTTCAGATTGTCAGAGCTGTGCAGCTGCCTCTAGCCTGCTTCCGGGCCCAGCTGCCACATCCCACCTCCTTCTTTCTTCCTCTCCCCATCCCTGTCCTTGTTCCTCTGCCCCTCTTCCCTGTTGACATCGGCACCCACCCCCCACCTCCTGGAGAGGAGAATCCATGCAGAAAGAGCTGGGGTCCCTGACCAGAAAGGGAAGGGAAATGCAGACAACACTTAAAGGTGCTTACAAGGGCCTTCTGAACCAAACAGCACACAGTGCGGGACTCCAGGAATCTCCCGAGCCTGGCATCTTAGATGCAGTCTTCCTTGCTCTCACCCTCAAATCATTTCTTGCAGCTCCTCCAAGAAGAACTCGAGTTTGAGAACTCCTGGAACACAACCAGTATGGAGGGTGGTTTTCTAGCACAGCGATTTTGACAAACTGTCAAGACCAACTGGCCTCACCCCTTGTTTGCTGTTTGACATGGGGGATGTGGTTTAATGAGCCACAGTTTGCTCATCCATCAAATGGGGATAATAACACCTACTTCATAGGATCTTGAGAATGAAATGAACGGATGTGGTTCCTGTGCATAATCCCATGCCTGGTACATATTTTGTGCTCACTAAACAGTTGAGGTGTTGTAACTGTCATTGTTGCAGTGGGCCAAAGGTTTTCCTAGCAGGCTGGTCTATTCTGGACCACAGTGGGGCAGGAGGCTGGTTCAGAGGGTACCTGGAAGCCAGGCTGGGCTTCGGTGGTGTTTCCATTGCATTCGCTTTCCTCGGCAATTTCCTCTCATTACCCTGTGTCCCTGTAGCCCTAGGTTTTCACGCCCCACCTTATGAGACGGTCTCAGTAACTGGATACGTCACCATTCCCGAGGCTGCCTTCGTTTTCCCAGGGCTTTAAAACATGCCATCTCAGTTCATTTCATGAAGACTCTGTGGGATAGGCAGGGACATCCCTGTTTGACAGATGAGAGTAACCTCCTTAAAGAAGCTTTGGGCAGCACAGCAAGGGAGAAAGCACTTGCTCCTGACATGGCCAGAACTTTCCAGCACCCACGAATTGTTTGGGGCACAGCATGAGGGCATGCGTGCTCTCCCTGAGCCACAGTGCTGTCAAGTAGGAAGGGAAGAAACTGTGGGGCCAGCTAGCCCTTGGTTGGAATCCTGAGGCCACTGTAACTGACTCTGCAGCTTCCTCACTTAGAGCCTCAGTTTCCCTATTGGTAATATGGAATGATAACACTGACTTGGCAGTGCTATTGAGAAGATTAAATTCAATACCAAATGGACACATGGTAGGTGCTCCATTCATGCTGGCTCCTGGAGGGGTAACTTCTGTCTTTTTGGAGGGCATGGTGTCCACCTCATTCCTTCCGCCCCCAAAGATCCTCCTTGGAAGCAGTTTCCCACGTGCATGTAGCAAGCACGCTGAAATCACCTCCGTGGTGCTGTCAGTAAGCAGCTGAGCACCCGCCTGCGATCTCCTGAGTAATGGCTGAGCTCAGTCTCGGTCTTGCTGGTGAACTGAGACAGGCAGTTGTTTAGTGGTGGAGCAACCAGGAGCCTGAGTACTCTTGTTCTGAGAAGATGGGGCTGGGAACGAACGCGATTCTGCTCCGCCTGCCAGCAATGAGGGATAATTACAGCGCTTGTCAAAATAAGATATGGAGATAGAGCCCATTCCTTGCCAGCCAGCTTCTCAAATCCCCTGGGAATTCCTGGTCTCATTAAATACCTGGTGCAAATGCTGGTGTCAGCGACATGTCTGGATTAAAAGCCCACCCTAAATGGAGCCAGGATGAGTGCATCCCCCCTTTCTTCCTAACAGGCTCTGGGTGGTGCAGAGCAAAGGGGTGGTGATGAGACGGGGAGAAGAGGAGAGAGGGAAGGAGAGCATGACACATACAGGAAGAGAACCGATAAATAGAGTCAAAGGAGGCTCTGGCAGACGGATCACATGGAGCATAAAAAGAATTTCCCAACTGGGAAGCGTGCCTGCGAAGACATTTGCTATCTTAAGAAAAATAAATCTCACATCCTTGAGTCTGGCCATGGCTGGTGAATCTCCACTTGGGGAAGGGCGGCTCAGCCCCAAATCTGGCTTCTAAGACTCTTCAGGTGCCTGAGATTCCGTCTGTCATCAAGCCATCTTCCCCCACTCTTCTGGCCTCAAGAGCTGTTCCCTCGCTTACCATCCTGGCCCAATTTTATACACATCCCATCCTTTAATCCTCCTACAGAATGGCTGAGCCTGGCTGCAATGTTAGACAAGACTTAACTAAAATCCTGGAGCGACAACCAGAAAATAAACATCGAGCAAGTCTCGAATCCGGATAAGCTGGCATGCAAAATGCACCTTCCTCTCGGAGGCTCCAGGGAGCTTCTCATTCTTCTCATTCTTCACCAGCCCAGTCCCCATTCTGGGCCACCTGCTACTGATCCCAGACCTGGCATCTCAAACTAGTGCCCCCTGGGCTGGATCTCACCCTTAGATAATATTTTCTTTGGGATACACACAATTTTTTAAAAATTTTTAAAAAAAACTTTGCATGGCATCTGTCCATCCAGGTTCTCACGAAAAATCAGAAGACCTGGCCATACAGGGCCACATTTCCACAGGCATGACCAACGGGAGCTGCTTTCTTTAGACAGGACATGTAAGCATGGACATTGTCACACCAGTCTGGGCCCTAGAGTGTGAGGGCAAGAGCCGTGACATTGCCCTTCTGCCTTGTCCACCTGTATGTGCTAGATATTGAGTTGGATGTAAACATCTCACGACTTTCTCATGTGAAGGATGAACACGGGTCCACTCACATCTATCCATCTGTTCACTCAACAATGTTACTGAGGACTTCCTCTGTACCAGGCACTGTGCTAAGCCTGGAGACAGAAGGTTAAACAAGACAGGCATCTGAGGTTCACCTCTTCACCCCAGGTTTCCTGTTTGAGGCCCTCTCCTCCTTACTTGTAAGGAATTGCAGCTAGGAAGGAAAGGCCAGCCCTTCCTCTGAGGTGAGTCTTACCCTCGCAGACTCCAGGATGACAATTGTGCCACAGCACAGCTCACCCACACCTCTCGGCGTACAAGAGACGCTCCAGCCCGCTGAGGAGAGCTTTTTCCACTGTGCCAGCTCATGAACAACTGAGAGCAGGTGGTATCATGTAGAGCCTAGAAGAACATGGATTCTGGGTCAGTCTGCCTAGATGCAAATGATGGCCCAGTGCTACCTTGGAGAAGTTACTTTGCCTCTCTGGGCCTCAGTTTTCCTCATCTATGAAACGGGAATAATAATAGTTCCGACCTTCTGAAGTGGCTATGAAAATTAATATTGGTAAAGTGATTGAAAAGTAGTAAGGGTGTTGTTTAAGGATATGATGAATAAATAAACAAGAACCAGGAATACACAGGTTTCGACACAGGGGTACAGGTCACATGATCTCCAGGCATCCTTCCCTGTTCAGGATTTTATGATTCGACAGAGGTGTCCCTCATGGGGCAGTTGTGAGGATTATCCAGAAAATGCCTGTGGTGTCTGGCCCAGAGTCTAGGTCCCGGGAGGAGGTGCTGCTGGGGTTACGACTTTCCCCTCCTCTCTCCCCCAGGCACGGGCCGCAGCTTACTGCTAAAGCCTGAGGCCTCCGCATAGCCTTGGGAGGAATTCCCTGCATATCAAGCAGCTGGGAGCTGAGGGTGATGTCATTCTTTGGGAGCCCTCCAAGCCTGGCTGCTGGGGTCCTGCAGGAGGGGAGGGCTGAGTCTCAGGGAGTCTAAGCGCTGGGCCCCACTCCTCGTCAGCGTCAGCTGGCCTGGACAGCTCCTGACTGCCTTTCTGGGCCACGCTATCTCCTCCTACAGTTCCTGCCCTGCAGCACGGCTGAACTTGGGAAGCATCAATCGGAGCCTGTCAGTCCTGCATAAGCCCTTTTAGTGGCCTCCAGTTGCACTCAGGATAGAATCCACTTTCTTAGCTGGCCCCAAAGGCCCTGTGCGGTCTGGCCCTTGCCTTTCCTACCACCCTCCCTTTCATTTCCTGCATTTCCTGTGGTCCAACCACAACCACCCTCACTCCCCTTCTCCCTGACTGGTCTGGAGCAGCCTTCCATCTTCTCCCTACCCACTATGGAAGCCTGAACACAAACGCCACCTCCTTAGACAGTCTTCAAGGATTTCCGAATTTAAAGCAGCCCCTCACTCCTCCACACTCCCCTCCTCATGGCCTCCTGCTTTCTTTCCTTTGGATCCCTTCTCATTTCCCCAAATGACCTTACTGATCTGTTTACTTGGTCATTGTCTGACCCATGCCCACTGTCAGAGCAGCAGATCATGAATTTCATGAAAACGCGAACTGGTTCTGCTGTTTGGGTCAGCTCTTTATTCCCCAGCTCCCAGCCCTGTGCCTGGCCACAGACTTGCAACAAACAGGTGTGGCCTCAACGTGTGAATAAATGAATTCATTTCTTTCAGACGCCAAGAGATGCAGCCTGGTCCTCCCAGGGCCTGGTGCTGTGTTGAGACCTTCTGTGACAAATGGCTGTAATTTTTATAACTTCATGAAGACTGGGTAAAGGCAGTGTCCTCGATCTATGCAGTAGGGGACTGGGCCACCCTCCAGCCCATTGTGAACATTGGCACGAACACACACACTCTCTCACACACACACACATACACACACAACACATGCTCACACACACTCACACTCAAACATAGACACACATGCACACTCACATTCATACATGTACTCATACATACACACTCAAACACACACTCGTACACATTCATATACACATACACTCACAGTCTCACACATGCACTAACACATACACTCAAACATCACACACTCACATTCACACACATACTTAAACATACACACACATTCATACACCCACACATACACACACATGCATATACACACTCAAACACATGCACTCACACACATACACACTTGCACACCACACACGCTCACACACACACACACACACTCTCATCCACACTCTCACAACCACTCACACTCACTCAAACACACACACACACACATGCACACACACACAGCCATCTTGGCAAGAACAAATGCTACTGTGTGGTGAAGGAAAGAGAATGACATTTGCTTTCAGACTCATCTGGATTCCAAACCTGGGGAAGCCCTGGCCCAGGACTGTCAAGAGAGGTGTGGGCAACACAGAACCTGGGAGGAGGGGGCTCTGGTCTGCATAGCTGTCACTCCATGGGGGTGCATTTACCCTGCACGTTTGCAACAGTTGCCCATGTGCCTTCAGTGCTCCACTCTGGGAGGGGGCTGGCAATAAACCGTAGGTCAGATGTGGTATGTTCCCTCACCACAGACTCAGATAATAACGTAATCTTGGAAGTGGTGAGGGTTATACAGACCAATGGAGAAAGCATTGCGGGAACCTAGGCAAAGGAACATTGCAGTGCATTCCAGGGTGAGATCAGCCAAAGCCCCAGAGAGGCTGTCACCATTGAGCTGGACCTTGAAGGATGAATACATGTCTTGCTAAAAGACAAGAAGGAGAAAACACAAGTAGGGAAGAACACAAAAAAGGCATAAAAGTGTAAAAGTGCACAGAGTGAGTGAGTGTGCCTGTACCCAGACTTAAACTTTAGGAAGATTACATTGGCACAGTGTGGAGACAGATTGGAAGAACACACACAGGAAGCAGGTAAATGAGATGAGAGGGCTGTTGAGAAAGGTTAAGCCCTGTTCCAAAGAAATTAAAGGATGAGCTTAAGAGTTAGTTACTTATGAAGTAGACTCACAGTTCTTGGTGGCCAATTGGCCATAGTATTGAGTGAAGGGAAGGAGTTGCAGATTAAACTCTATCATCATTGCCATCACCAATATCACCATCACCGCCATTATCATCAACCTTGTCATCACCATTATTGTCATCACCATCATCATCATCACCAGTATTGTCATTGTCATCATCACTGTTACCATCATTGCCATTACCATCATCATCATCACCATCATTGTCATCACCATCATCATCACCATCATCATCATCATCGTCATTCCTGTTAACATTCACTGGACTATGAATCAGGCACTTTTAGAGGGATTGTTTTGGGAGGGATTCTCAGATCCATAAGAGATTCTGCAAGCCTTAAAAACTACCCAGCTTCTTATCTAACAGTCTTTCCTAAACTTCCTTTCCTAGATACACTTTTTTCTGTTCAAGAACCAAGTGTGTTTCTGCTTGGTCTTCTTTATGGTCTTCTTGAGGGGTACAGTTATGTCAATAAGTTTTGCATCTCCCAGGCTGGATACAACAGCCAACTGCCCAGTCAACTTCCTAGCTCTGGGGCCTGTTCCATGGCTATGATCCAACAGTTTGAGGGGCAGCTGGATTCTAGCCACTTGCTACTTCCTTCTTAATGCCTCCATGACAGTCCAATGCTCCTACAAGCTCTGTGAGACAGAAACTATATCTTTTTTATTCAGCGATGTATACCCAAAGTGGTAGGCACATAGTGGGCTTTCAGCAAATATTTGCTGAATAAATCTTACTTTCTCTATAATCCACATTTAAATGTTCATTGACAGCATACAAATATCTGTGACAGTAGTGAATTCTACCCAAAAAATGAATTATTACTCCTCCAAGTTCCTTCTATTTCTGTGGTCACACATAATTTAAAAACACCGAGTCAAATAAAATTAAATAGGCTTCTCTATTGCAGGATTTCTTAGAGCCTTTAATGTCTAATGTACTTGGTGAGTCTCCAAGAGAAGTTTCCAGCATATAATATTTCTTAAGCATATTTCAACATAAAGGACTTTTCATGGTCTAGTGTTTCAAGGAACATACTTTCAGAAACACTGTTAATGAGTTAAATCAAGTGTTCAATGGTTTCATCAACGGTAAACCTGCTATCATCATCCCAGATTTCCTTAATTATACTATTAATCTGGTTAAGAGACAGATGATAATTTTATCAATTAGTTGCATAAATGCCAGTTCCTTAAAACAGAGGAGGGGGGTTGAGGGATGAGGAATTACCTGTTGGGTACAATGTACACTATCTTGGTGATGGGTGCACTAAAAGCCATGGCTTCATCACTGTGCAATACTTCTATATAACGAAACTGCACTTGCACCCTCAGAATCCATATTTTAAAAAAATGAAGGAGGTTTCTCAGCCAAAAGCATTATCATGGCCTAGGATTGGAACTACTTCTCTTTGCTTTAAAAAGAACTTAGGAATTTAATCCTTCAAACTCTGGATGAAAGTTTAGGTTAACCAAGGCTCATGTATAGCACATGCTTTTTCAGCCCAGGTGAGATTTTTTTCATTAGAGTAAATATAGCTTCTTATGAGAGGATCCCAGGCTCCAGTGGACATGGAGTGAAGGCAGAAGAGTTTACTTTTGGGTGTTCAGAAGCTGAGCAGGGACCCCCATCCCTCACAGTGACCATGACATCCCTAGTGCACTACTTGGCTTCTCCAGCCCCAGACCCCATGCTACAGGTACCAGCATCAGGGTTCTCCCATCTAAAGAGGTTCAGGATGGCTTTAGCTGAGGGCAAACACGAATTCGGTGACTCAGAAAGCAGGGTACTAGTGAATAGGTCCACTGCCTTTAAATAATTAGTTATAAAAGAATTAGTTATACACTGATGAGTCTCCTGGCCTCTGAAGTTAACTACAAAATATGCTTAGAAACCCAGTAGGTAAAACCCAGGCCCTACCAAGTGGAAAGAGGTCCCAACATAAAACTTGAACCTCAAAGAGCTAGACCTTTAATATAAAGGTGAATGAGAAGTGAACTAACATAGAAAACCTGCCTGTCCTGACTTTGGTACTAGGAAGGTGGATGGGGAAGGAAGGAGCCTCATTTTCTTCAATAATTTGTAACCATATGGGAGCTCTCACATGGGTCTGTGGTCTGAAAAACCTCAAATGAAAATTTTAATTGAAAATGAACTTGGGTTGTTACCTCTCTTGCGTTATTAAAAGGTGCAAACACAGTACTTTCCGGAGAAGTGAAATTTTAATTCATTCCTCTAATAATTATCAAGGATAAAGTTCTAAAGAATATTCACTGTCAACAGTTGTAAAACACACAAGAAAACAAAGTACTGTGAGATAAGGCTTGCAGGAAAAAGAGATAGCAGAATCTGATTATTAAAGCTTCCGATATTAGAATTTTTATTAGCACAGAAAATGAGATGGCAAAATTTATATGCTTAATGAAATAAAAGAGGTTTGAAAATTTCAGCAAGTAATAAGACACTATAAAAATGTCTTAGCAGATTTGAAAAATAACCATATAGAGCATCTAGAAATGAAAAATATATTAGTTCAAAATTTTAAGTCAGAAATGCAAATCAAAACCACAATGAGATACCATCTCACACCAGTTAGAATGGCTACTATTAAAAAGTCAAAAAATAACAGATGCTGGCGAGGTTGTGCAGAAAAAGGAGCGATGTTACACTGTTGGTGGGAGTGTAAATTAGTTCAAACATTGTGGAAGACAGCGTGGAGATTTCTCAAAGACCTAGAGACAGAAATACTATTCAACCCAGAAATCCCATTCAACCCAGAAATCCCACTACTGGGTATATACCTAAAATAATAGAAATTATTCTATTATAAAGACACCTGCATGCATATGTTCATTGTAGCACTATTCACAATAGTAGAGATATGGAATCAACCTAAATGTCCATCAGCAATAGACTGGATAAAGAAAATGAGGTATATATACACCACGAAATGCTATGCAGCCATTAAAAAGGGGATTATGTCCTTTGTAGGAACATGGATGGAGCTGGAGGCCATTATCCTTAGCAAACTAACACAGGAGCAGAAAACCGAATACCACATGTTCTCACTTATAAGTGGGAGCTAAATGATGAGAACACAAGGACACATATATGGGAACAATGCACACTGGGGCCCACCAGAGGGTGGGACGAGGGAAAGGATCAGTAAAAATAACTAATGGATACTAAGCTTAATACCTGGATGATGAAATAATCTGTTCAACAAACCCCCATGACACATATTTACCTACGTAACAAACCTGCACATCCTGCACATGTACCCCTAAACTTAAAAGTTGAAAAAAATTTTTAAGTCACAATGGACAGATAGAGATGGAGCAAAGAACTAAGGAGACAATTACTAAACTCTTAGATAGTTATAAATAAAACAAGGCAGAGAGGCAAAGATGGAAATAATGGACGACGATGATAAGATGTGGAAGAACAATTCCAGAAGATGAAAGTAACATCACAATCTGTGACGGAGAAATATTAAAAGTAGTCAGAGAGAAAAGTTAGACCATCTACAAATAAATAGCGATTAGGCTAACATCTGTCTTCTCAACAATAACAATGAAAGCCAGAGGCAGAGGAATGATATTTTCCATGTGTCAAGAGGAAACAGTTGACCAACTATAAATGAATACTTAGTGAAATTACATTTCAAGAATGAGAGCAAACAAATTTTTTATGTTTGAATAAATAAAACAGGTCCTCACAGAGGAAATTCTAAAAGATGTGGCTTAGTCAGAAGGAAAATTAGCACAGATAGAAAGTCAGAGATTCAAAAAGGAATACAAAGCAAATATGTGATTAACTCTAAATTAATGTTTATGTGCGAGTGACTCTAATATTGCTGTATATATTAATAATAATAATGTCTAATTTGTTGACTTAAAAATAACAAGATAAGGTATTGCTTCCAGGTAAGATGTAGTAGATTGTGGCAGGCTGACTCCCCTACTGCAACAACTATTAAGAAAAAAAAAGAAAAGCTGCAAAAGTAGAAAATTTGAAGACATCAGAAAGCTGTGGAAATGAGGACAAAATGGGTCCTATGTATGTTGATAACTCCTGACAGTTTTCTCCCCTGTGGGCAGCTGCTGATTCTGGATGTGGGTTGAGGACTGGCATTGGCCCAAGCAGAGGTTGTCTACTGGAGGAAGCAGAAACTAAGCAGCACTTTTGGCAGTTGTGCAGGGCTGGCATGATGGATTGGAAACAAGAGAAGCCTGAAATATAAGAAGCCAAGTGACTGTTGGCTTTAATGCATAGGACACTGCTAAGTGCTCTATGCAGCTCAGGTGGCTGGGAAATGAGGATGGAAGGTTGGAATGAAATTTCTGCTAATCTCATGGGACTTAGGAGACAACATTCCATGAGACAGAGAAAGGGCCTGACATAAATCCCTGTTTTCCGCTCAAGATATTTGCCAGATTTTGAAGACAGCCAGAAAAGCTCAAAACATCTAAAGAGCAGGACTGAATCTCCTTCAGGCCTTTAGGGCTGAGGAGACAGAGACTAGCTAGGCTCCCAGTCAAAAGCCATGAAGACCACACAAGGAAATGGGAAAAGCCAGAGGTGGTCGATTCAGTCTTCCTCAAACTGCAATCCTCTTACATTTCTGACTAGACTGAGGTCATCAGCCTCTCACACTGACTCTCCAACAGAGGAAAGGGGGAAGCTGCTCTGGTGGAATGTATCAGCTGAAACCTCCACAGTTCTTTTACATACAATGTCCAGCTTATGGTCAAAATTATGAGGCATGTGAAAAAGCAAGAAGAGAAAAGAAAAGAAGCAAAGCAAAGAGAAAAAAAGAAAGCTAACAATAAAAACAGATCCATAGATGACCCAGCTATTGTATTCATCAGACAGGACTTTGACTATGGCTATTCTGTTAAAGAGAATAGAGAAAAAGATGGGCAAAATGAACAAAAACGTATAACCTTCTCAAGTCTAGTATCTGTTAATAGTTACTCAGAATCAATAAAATAGTACAAACTTACTATATGGGTTTACAGCAGACTGGACACAGCAGACAACAGGATCAGTGACTTAAAGACAGAACAATAGGTAAAATTCCAATTAAAACCAGAGAGGAAAGAGAAAGGAACATTAAAAGACAACAGTATAAGTACCACATGGGGCATTATCAAAGGTCTAACCTACACATAATTGGAGTCCAGAAGGCAAGAAGAGAAACTGGGCAGAAGCAAAATTTGGAAAGACAATGATCAAGAGTTTCCAAAAATTGATGAGAGAAACCAACTCATTGATTCAAGAAGCCCACCAAGCCCTCCAAAAAGTTAAACACAAAGAAAATCGTAACTACACATATCAAAGTCAAAATGCTAAAAACAAAGGTAAAGAGAAGTTCTCAAAAGCAGTGACAGAAAAAAGATATTACCTTCAAGGAAGCACCAATAAGGTGGATTTTTCAACAAACATTGATGACTCTAGAAAAATCTTCAAAATGCTAAAGTAAGAGGAAAAGAACACTGCCACTCTTGTATTATATACACAGCAAAAAATCGTGCAAAAATGAAACAAAGACATTTTCAGACACACAAACGCCGAAAATCAGCAAAAATTCAGTGCCATCACACTGACACTAAAAGACATACCAAATAAAAATCTTCAGGCTGAAGGAAAATTGTTCAATCCAGAAACACAAAATTGCAAGAAAGAATGAAAAACACTACAAAGGAGAGATATTTGGGTTAGTATAAATGAATATTGGCTGTTTAAAATGACAATATTAATAATGTCTTATCAGATTTATAACTATGTAGAAGTAAAATGTTTAACAAGAGCACAAAAACCAAGAAGTGGGTACAGGAGTTTAACTGTTGCAAAGTTCTTGCATTGTTCAGGAAGAAGTAAAAGTCTTAACTTAAAAATAGAGTAAAATAAGCTAAATATATATATTAAAACTTCTAGGGTAACCACTGCACAGTAATTCAGGAATGTGAAACAAGAAGCCAATATAAGGAAAAAAAATACAATAATAAAACTATTAATTTGTAAAAAGACAGGAATGAAGAAATAAAGGAAGAAAGAAGAGATAGTACAAATAGAAAAACAAATAGCAAGGTGCAAAAAATAAACCCAACAGTGTCTGTAAGTATAGTAAATATAAATGACTAAAAGTAACAAGATAGAACTAAAATGATGAACAGTAGCCTATGCATCAGGAAGGAGGTAACCAGAGTCCAAACACTGAAAAGCTATTATTGTTCAGGAGTTAAATGAAGTATCAATGAGATCTAGATATTTAGTAGGTACATGTTAACATGTAATAGCACATGTTAAAATATCAAGGGTAATTATTAAATGAATCAACTTAGTAAGCTTTCTATTCTGAACTACTTTAGAAATTCTTGTCAGTTATTTTATTATTATTTTTATTTTTAGTAGAAATTGGGTTTCCGCCATGATGGCCAGGCTGGTCTAGAACTCCTGACCTCAGGTGATTCGCCCACCTCGGCCTCCCAAAGTGCTGGTATTACAGGCGTGAGCCACCATGCCCGGCCTTTTGTCGGTTATCTTGAATTTGACAACTAAGTATCATTATTCAATTCTCTGAGTTCACAAGGTTTGATAGAGAAGTAAAAATCTTCGTAACACAAAAATATTTACTAATGAGCTGGTCACTTAAACGTTTTATGCACGCTTAAGTTTTACCTCCCATTAACACTGGTTTCTAGCCTTACTCATTTAACCTAGATCTATTGGTTTCCTTCGGCTTGTTGGTTGTTGTAAATGTCTGATGATGTAATGGAAATTCAAAGGAAATTGATGAAGAGGAAAAGTGCAAATCTTTAAACAGATTCAGGATTTCATGAAGATAGCAAAAGTATTGGATAACTTTTCCATTCACATTTAACTACAGGCAAATGAGAAACTGGCAGAGTTAAACTAGTTAGCAACTGAAGAAGAGAAAAGTGACAAAGTTGTCAGGTGCTTCAAAGGAGAAAAATGTTATCTTCTAACGATTGGAAGAGGCCTATGGGAAAATGGACAAAGCTTGGAAATATTTGCCCCAAATGACCCTTTTTATTTATTGTGCTGTGAAAGTCTAACAAAATCAAAACTGTTAGACTGTGCTAAGATAGGATTTTGTCTAAAAACTGTGCCATGCCTCCCCCAAAGTCAACACTTGGTAATTCCTATTTTTAATGGAAAAAATTAACTCATTTGACACTAAAACCTACATTTTGTTAACAGACAATAAAAAAGACTTATTTTTGTGCTTTCAGTTTTATTTTTTCAAGATTTGACCCTACTCAAACCTTTTCCTTCACTATCACAGTAAATAGTCAACATTTGTTTTAAGAAGTTTCTCTTTAAGTGGTATTTGTACTGGTACCAACTATTCTTAGAAAAATGAGGACTGTCCGTGTTTACTTTCTTTTACCGGATAAACATCTTTCTGTGTAGTATTTACATAGGTGTGAATGCTCCTGTCCCCCAGTATTCATATGTTGAAACTTAATACTCATTGCAGTGGTGCTGAGAGGTGGAGCATCTGCGGGGTGATTAGGTCATGAAGGCAGGGCCCTTATGAATGGGATCAGTGCCCTTACAAAAGAGGCCTAACAGAGCTTCTTTGTCCCTTCTTCTATGTGAGGACATAGCTAGAAGGCACCATCTATGAAGAACTGGCCCTCACCAGACATTGAATTTGCTTGTGCACTGACCTTGGACTTTGCAATACATTTCTATTATTTATAAATTATAGTAAATTACAGTAGTCCCCCCAATCAGCAGTTTCACTTTCTGCAGTTTCAGTTACCCATGGCCACTTGCAGTTTGAAAATAGGTGAGTACAGTACAGTAAGATATTTTGAGCGAGTGAACAAGAGAGAGATGCCACATTCACATAACTTTTATTATGGTATATTGTGGTAATTGTTTTATTTTATTATTAGTTATTGTTGTTAATCTCCTACCATGCCTAATTTATAAATTAACGTTTATCATAGGTATATATGTATAGGAAAAACATAGTACATATAGGGTTTGGCACTATCTGTGATTTCAGATGTCAACGGGGGGTCTTGGAATATATCCCCTGTGGATAAGGGGAGACCACTATACCCAATCTAAGGTATTCTATTATAGCAACCTGAATGGACTAAGATAGTATGTGTGTCCTATTTTCTTTTCCATGCAGGATTGAGTCTTGACCCTTTCTGTTTCTGACAATTACTATGAGCCAGGCACTTTGCTAAGTGTATATATCTCATGTAGTCTTTGTAGCAACTCTGTGGGACATTTTAGATTTAAAAGCTGAGGTCTGGAGAGTTCAAGTGATGAATCTGCCCAGTGCCACACAGGGAGTTTATGACTAAATCCAGATCTCCACCTCAGGTGTGTCTGACTTCCAAACCAAGCTGTTAATTTTGATGCTACACTTTCCTATCCATCTTTCTCTCTCCAGGGGTCACGACATGGCCTGCCACATAGTAGGTGCTTAGTAAATGTTGGTAGATCTGAATTGTTGCTTAAGTCAGGTCCTCAGTTCAGTGTGACATGGCTGAATAAATATTATCACTATTGTTCGGTTTGACTTTGGAGCATATGGCTAGGAGCCCAGGTGCAATAAATCTGTAGATGGAGATACCTCTTTAGAATGGGATCTGGCAGTGAGCATGTTCCCCATCTTGCTCTGTAGATGATATTACTAGGATGGGAGAACCGGAAGACAACCAGTAGTAGATCTCAAGCTTCTAAAATGTGCCAGGCATTATCTGGCATGTCTTCAATTTGTTATCTGGATCTCCTAAGAACTCTTCTAGGTAGGTGTTATCGCATTTTTGTAGATGTGCAAATGGACCTCAGAGAGGTGCAGAGGCTTGCCAAGCTTCAGCCTGTACATGGCAGAACCTGGGTTCAGACTGTCTGACTGCAAACCTCTTTCCCTCTTCACAACTTACTTTATCATTATGGCTTGGAGCATCCAAACTAGGTCAGAAGGTGGGTGGGTGGGTTGTGGGTGGGAGTTTGCTTTGTGGTTCTGCCACTGCTCTGAGAAGAAGATGACAAAGTACTCAGTCACCTGGGTGGCTGGAGTATGCAGCCTCAGGAAAGAGCTTGCTGGTGACAAGTGTTGAATAGCCCAGCCCACATTTCTGGGGCAAGGCTGGGAGCATCATTCATTCAGCTGAGAAAGATAAATCCCTGTCAGTGGGATTAATGGAGCTGGTAGCACTCACTGTTTGGGACCAGCTAAAAGCTGATTATGAGTTCTGACGCTTCACAGTCAGAAGGACTGAGAAATGATTGGGACAGACTCCAGGGGGTGATGGTGAGAAATGACCAGTCCAAAAGGAATTCTTCAGGCCTGGCACAAAGGACAGACAGATGGCTATGGGTCATATGGAACACTGGGTCACTTGCAATGAAGAATCATATGTAGCTGTATGGAAGGGACCTCAGAGGCCAACCTTTTCCCACCCCTACCACTGGCCCATTTTATAGATGGGAAACCAAGGCTCAGAGAGGGGAAGGGCCTTGTCCAGTCACACAGCCAAGATTATCAAGCTCATACTTCATAGCTGGAGAAACTGAAGTTTGGAAACTGTGAGATCTGAACTTGCCTAAGATCATATATGAGATTGTCTATCTCTGTACCCCCATTCTATAGATGAGATTGCTGAGGCGGAGAGAGGGCTCAGAGAGGGCACAGTTCATATCCAGTGCAGAAATGGCACACTGGACAGCCTTAGATCTGCTAGCCTCCACTTACCTTTTGGTGTGGCCACTAAGACCTTCTCTACCAGCGGCAGTGGGAAGTGTCTGAGGTTCTTATTCTACCAGCCGCATACTATCCTATGGCCTACCGGTGTTTTGGGGACCTCACTTTCTGCAGTTGAAGGCAAGTTGGTTTGGAAGAAAAAGCCACTGTGATGCAACCATTATGGCAGGAGCGGGACCATGGTAAGCCCGCTGGAGTTTCTGATATTTCAGATGCCTCAGGCATGGGCCACAGTGCATCCTGCATTACTGAGGATGGGCTGCCCAATCTTCTCAGCCATTACTCATAGCATTGTGGTCAGGGAAGGGCATGTCTTCATCACATGGTGGGCTTGTGAATTTCCACCTGTTACCTGAGAAGCACCATGCTCTCCAGTGTAATTGTGGATACATTATTGTCCCCAAGATCCACATAGCAGGGCTGGGCAACAGCTGGTGGTACAATAACTCTCACGAGGCTCATTGGCTGACAACCCCAGGGCTGTAAGTATGCTGGGCTCTAGCAGCCTGCTTATTGTGCCTCAACATACCTTTTGAGACTTTTGCAGGGTGGAGTGAGAAGTGGCACTGAGGGCAGGCTCTCTATCCAAGAAGCCTAGCAGCTGCCATCTCTGCAGGACGCAGGCTATGAGGGAGCCATGCCCCCAGGAAAGCTCCTGAGTCTGTTTCCTTGCCCTGAAATCTCATTTGTCTCATATTTGGATTTTGTGAGATGATTTCCCTGGAATCTAGAAGGAAAGCAGCATATATTGGGAGCCTTACTTTACATCAGAAGAACCCAGACCCAGACAGTGAAAGTGCACAGGTCAGATCCACACAGCAGGCAAGTGGAGCCACTGAGACCTGCACGCAGGTTGCAAGATCATTCCTTTATTATTATTATTATTATTTTAAAAATCTTTTCTCATTTCAGTGTGGGCATGCAGGCACTAGAAAGGATACATTTTTATTTACCCTGAGTTCTTAATACTTGTGACCTTGGGAAGACAGAGGGCTGGGCTTAGAAGACACATTTAAACTTCTAGCAATTTTGGGGCCATAACCAAAAAACCTATTGCCCCCCAGTTCAGCCCCTCACTTCCCCCAGGTACTTCTTGACATTTGTCCTTAACAAATAACTTGTTGAGCGCCTATCCTGTACCAGGCCTGAGTTCTAGGTGCTAGACACAATGGTGAACAGGCAGGCCAGGTCCCTGCTCTTCGGGGGCTTGAAGTCTAGTGAGGACAATGGATAATAGGCCAGCAGCACATTCACAAGATACTTTAGGTTGGGATTAGCGCTATGGGGAAAATAAAACAGGGTGATGAGATGCAAGACCCTTGATGTGGACAGAGGCTGCTTCAGGCAGAACGGCCAGGAAGGCCTTTCTGAGGAGCAGGCACATTTGCTGAGACCCGGATGCCCAAAAATTGCAAACCATGGGCAGGTCTGGGGGTTGAAAGCAGGAAAAATCTTGGTGTTGCAAAAGCGCAAGGAAGCCACAGCCAGTGATGAAAGATGGGAGGTCAGCAGGGTCAGAGCAGGTGCGGCCTTGAAGTCTGTGGTTGGGAGTGTGGATTTCACTCCAAGGACCATAGGAAATGCCCCAGTTGCATGCTGGGGAATGAAAACAAGAGTGTTTCCCTTCAGGCTTATTAAAACCTGAAGTAAAACCAGGAAGTGACAACCCGACATATTAATTAATAGTGACTTGTAGGAGGCAAATTTGGTGGCGATGAGGGAATCCTGAAATGTCTGCAATAGTGTTAGACTAGAGATGAGGTTGGCTTGGGCTAGTGAGAAAACAGGAGGTGAAGAGATGTGGACAAAATGAGACAGAATCTGGAGGCCATGATCATAGGACCTGCAGGTTGTATATGGAAGGTCTTTAAGGCCAAGAGAATGAATGACACCCCCAGAAGGAGGAATAGAAAGCCAACCCAGAGCCCTGGGGCTAGCATCAGTTCAGGGAGTGTCAGTGGAGGAAAATCTTATAAAGAAGTCTGGCTGAGAAGGAGTGGCCAGAAATGGACTCATTGAATAATATTGTTTCAATTAATGAATGACCGCAGGCACACGGGCCTTTGGCACTTAGAGGAACATATGATGAATGATTTCTCTAAGTGCCAAAGGCCTGTGTGCCTTTGGTGAACCACAGGATTCCTCTTTGCTGGAGCATTGAGCATCCTGTGGTCATCTCTTCAAGATGGACTGTCCATGAACTGAGAGTTTTGGGGGCAGCATCTGGGTCTCATTATGCATCCCCGGGCCAAGGACACAGCTGGTGCAAGGGAGGAGTCTGGAATAAGGACTGGGAATGGGTAAGAATGGAGGTGGGGAAGAAGGAGGAAGACCAATTGTGTGTGTGGACAGACAGACATTCTTGTGACCCTCAACCCAACAGGGTCCAAAATCAAGGCCACAAGACTGGCGTGATGAGAAGAACAGGAGCTGGTGAGACTGTGGGGAAGAAACTGGTCATAGGGAGGCTTCCTACTCTCCACCCCGTTGGAAAAGGGGTTTGGAATAACATTCATAATAGAATATTTACCATCCTTTGTGTTTCTGCTTTGTCAGGCCATGTGGGTCTGATCAAATCACCCCTGTTTAATTATTAGCCCAGCTTTCCGATGGCATGTGCCTCAGAGCAGTTGTGAGAAGGACACTTCTACTTGAGAACATGCCTTGGAAGTTCAAGCACATGTACTCAGTAGCCTCTGTGCCTATACTGGAGAGGGCATGAAGACAGTCATTAAGGGCTCTAGGCTTAGCTCTGGCTGGGAAACCTTCTCAGAGCCTCAGTTTTCTCATCTTTAAAATGGGAAAAGCTGTAGTAGCTTCCTCCCAGGGCTCTCTGAAGAACTGAGATTTCACGTGTGGAGGGATTAGCACTGAGCTGAACTCAGCAGTGTTCATTACTCCTGCTTTAAGTGCCTGAAGGGAAATGGTGCCAGGTCTGTGGCCAGAGGGGACAGCTGCTTCAGTCAGGGTCTCAGCTGGACACAATGGCACCCTCAGACTGGGGAATTGGAAGGCCGTGTAACAAAAGGACTGTGTACAGTGGTGTAGGGAGAGAGTGGGAAAGCACATGGAGAGGGCAGTGCCCTGGGCCAGGAGCAGTGGGTGCCCTCAGCACTCCAACTTGATGAGTGAGGGAAACCATCAACAAAAGGCTGAGCAAAGAAAGCTATGGAAGACAGCCACGCCCTGTAACCCTCAGGGAGGGAGGCTGGGAGGACATGGCTCCACTCATTCACACCCTGAGTTGACTGCTATTTTCCTCATTTTACAGTTAAAACAACATGTGCTTAGATAGGTAAGGTGACTTGTCCGAGGTCACGCGATTGTCAAAATTGGGATTGTAGGAACCAGGCCAGGGGACTCCACTTCCAGCTGCTTCTGTTACTCAGCACAATCCTTTCTCAGCAGGAGAAGAGAAGGTTCTAGAAGCTACATTTAGATGGGAGCTGCTACCTCTCTGAGCCACCAACCTGAAGTGAGGTGGCCTGTGGCACAAGGATGCACCTGAGGGGGTGTCCCGGGAGAGTTGGTCGTGCTGGCAGAGGAACTAACCCTCGTTTCACTTTGCAAAGCCACATTCTGGTGAGATTGTGGAGCATAATCTCTCCTTGGGTCATAATTTTTCTGAGCGGAGCTACCCATGTTTGACTCTCCATTCCTTAATCCAGCAAGTCTAATGCCCAGGAGATGCATGCTTCCATCCTGCCTTCCTCCTTTCCTGCCCTCCCCCACTTTCAGCCACTCTCGAGGCTTCTGAGTGGGTTTTCTTTGACTCTGTCCTCTGCTCCAGACAGAGAATACATAAGGCTGTTTGCCAAGGTCATTTTTAACTCCGGTGCACTGCAGGTGTGGGAGTGAGAGAGAGTTAAATCACAGAGAGGCAGCCCGGGGTAGCTTCACTTTCCTTAATGTCTCCGCAGGTGTGTGGGGGCAGAGTGGGAGGACTGCAGCCCCTTCCCTCTCCTCACTCCACCTTGGTCCAGCAGGACCTGGGCTGGTAACAGGAAAATGTTTGCCTTCCTTTGTTTCGTCTTTGGGGAGGGTGGAGCTAGAAAGAAAGAGTTGGAGAGGGAGAGAGGGATTTTGATGATGGGAGAGAACAGGTTCTGGTCACAGCCTGGGCAGAAAATGGTCAGCTGTTGGGGGAAGGTGGGACAAGGCTCTGCCTGTTTTCCAAAGTGGGTATGTGGTCTTCTCCTCTAATAATAAGCCCATTCTACTGCTGGGAAAACTGAGGCCCAGGGAAAGCAAGGTCATGCAAAAGGCTGCACAGGCAGTAGTAACTGGTGGAAGCATTGACGCAAACCTACATCTCCTGCCACCGGCTAATGCAAGGAGCTCTTAGTTTAAGACCCAGGAGTCCTTGGTTTCAATCAGGGCTCTGCTCTAACTTGCTGCGTGACCCTGGGCAAGGCACTGCTGCTCTCTGCATTTCGTCATCCCCATTGATGGCTTTGTTTTTATTAAATGCTTACCATGTGTGAGGCACTGAGGATACTACGGGGAACAAACAAAATCCTGCCTTTATGGAGTTGACATTCTGGAGGAGAAAGGGTTACGAGCTAAACTCATGACAACCATGTAGGTATTATCAATCCCATTTCACAGATGGCAAGACTGAGCTGCATCTCCACACTGATGGGGCTAGAGGAGGCAGTTCCTCAGGCCCCTTTCCACCTGATGTTCTTCTGGTTGAGACAGGTGGAGGGCAGTTCACACCGAGCTGCAGATCTTGAAGATTTGAAATCTTCTTTATTTGGTCTGGAGATGAGCAATCAGCACTTTTTCCCTCAAAAGTAGATTTAACTTCTTAATTATGTTTGAGTTAGATTTACAGTGATATTCTCACTCCCTGAATAAACAAAGCAGGTGTTTGCTTAGGGAAAGATCTCTGCAAGTGTGAGAAGCAAAGGGGGCTGGGATTTGAGAATTTCTGCAGGTTTTCAGAGGGTGATCATTCCTGAAAGGGAACAACTGGGGGTGGGGTGCTGGATTTACAAAGAGTTTGGGGCCAAGCAGGAGGGAGCCTCTGAGGGTGGTCCCCTCTCATCTTTTGTCTAGTCCCACATCAGCAGAAGTGGGAGATCATTGCACACCTAGATGTTGTTGTTGTTGTTGTTGTTGAGAAGCAAATAAATACACACTCCCCAGTTCCCTGTCTCCTGGCTTCTGCCATCCTGCAGAAGCTGCTGGCCTTTGCTTGTGGCCTCAGGCTCAGGGTAACGACATTAAAGAAGGCTCAAGTCTTCCCTCCTTTTCCCTTCACCCAAGGGCACCCCGCTTGGTTCCACTGTCATTAAGTCAGATGTCAAGGAGAACGGCCTTCCAGTGTGTCAACTAGCGGAGTGGAGCACACGGCCTCCCTCCTAATGTCTCTGGGAACAGTGGATAATCTGACCTGTCAGTGGGGGTGAGGCACACTTGGAGACACAGCCAGGCAGGCACTGCTGCCCCTGAACTCTCCTAGGTTGCTGGGATGGCTCTGGGACCCAGCCCCTGCTGTGCCTGCTGGCTGAGTCAGCTACAACAGGGTCTGCAGCTATGGGGAGGATTTAGCAGCTAATGACAAATGAAAACTGGGAGAAAAACAAATGAAGCAGCTACTGCCTGTGGAGGAAACATGTTCATCAGACTCTGGGAAACTGAGGCAACCAGCACAGCCTGCTGCACACAGGAGGAGGCAAGTCTCCCGGGACTCCCCTCTAGGCCAGGAAGCCAGTCTTGTCTGTAGCCTCTGTTAAAAAAAAAAAAAAAAAAAAAAAAACCTATGCCGGGCATGGTAGCTCATGCTGGTAATCCCAGCACTTCGAGAGGCTGTGGTGGGAGGATCACTTGAGTCCAGGAGTTCAAGGCCAGCCTGGGGAACATAATGAGACCCCCCCCCCCATTTCTACAAAAAATAAAAAAAAATAGCTAGGCATGGTGGTGCCTGCCTGTGGTCCCAGCTACTTGGGAGGCTGAGGTGGGGGGATCACTTGAGCCCGGGAAATCAAGGTTGCAGTGAGCTGTGGTCACACCACTGCACTCCATCCTGGGCAACAGGCGCTTCTGTAGCTCTGCCACCTCCTTCTCCTTCTCCTTCTCCTCCTCCTCCTTCTTTTTTTAAGGGTCTCACTCTGTTGCCCACGTTGGAGTACAGTGGTGCAATCACTGCTTACCACAGCCTCCATCTCCCCTGCTCAGGTGACCCTTTCACCTCATTCTCCTGAGTAGCTGGCTCTGACACCTTAAGTTCCTATGGGGACAAACCACAGACCAATGTAAACAGTAAGTTGAAACTAGAAACTGCTCCAATCAGGAGCCACCAATGAACCTCTAATTAGGAACTTTCCATTCCAACCCATTAAAATGGTTTTCTTTGCCTTGCTTCTGCAACCTCTTTATAAAAGTATCCTGTTTGGCCCCTCCTGGAGGAGTGCTAGGCACTTGCTGTCTGTGCTACACCGTTTATGAACTGCTGAATGTTCAAATAAACTTTTAAAAGTTTAAATGTGCATACGTTTTCCTTTATCACCTCTGTGGGGACAGACTGGCTGCAAAGTGAGTCTGGGCACCTTCTGGTGCCAAATTGAACGAATGCATGAGAAACTACACAGGAATACCTTTGAGGGTCTGGCCCAGTCAACCGCCCTTCCACTCCCGCTGCCCCCTGGAACCACCTAGATACCGTTTATCAGAGATGTTGTGCTCATTTTGTGGATCAGCAGACTGGCATTTGGAGAGGGAACGTGACTTCCTGAGAATTGCAATCTAATAGAAGAAATCTGATCTTGGTTCACACACGTCTTGAGATTCAAAGTCTGAGCATCTTCAGACCAGAGCTCTTGCCTGGGCCACCTCATTTAGTGTTCACAGCAGCCCACTGCTAACAGGTTCATTAGATCCATTTTGAAGAGGAGGAAAATGAGGCTCAGCGGTGTTGAGTGACTGATCCAGTGACACACAATAAGTAAATGACAGAGCATAGTTCCACGTGCTGGACTCTCCCAAGTTCCAGGCACTGTGCCACCTGACCTCCTGTGAGGCGGTAGAGCCCAGTGGTTAACGCTCTTCAGCCTGGGGGGCACCGTGTATCCTGGCATCATGGCCTCAAGCAAGTTACTCAGCTCTCTATATTAGTTTCCAGGGCTGAAGGATCAGGATAAAAACAGTACCCACAGCGTAGGATTGCAGGATAGCGCAACAACAATGCCGCGAATCAGAAATGCCTGTTAAACTTGGCTGGCATTAACCCTCCCTCCACTATGCCCAGGTGGGGAATATAGAGGTGAGGGAGGTGCTGGGGTGCCCCTCTGTGAGCTCTCTGAGTGTTCTCCTTTCTTATTATCCACCCCTCAACACACACACACACACACACACACACACACACACACACTCAGTGACCCTTTCCCTGAGTCAGACTGCAGGCAGGGTGTTCCACGCTGACTGCCTCCAGAAAGCAGGGAAAAAAGAAGATGCTGCTTGTCTCCTGAGTTTCTAAACAGACTTTTACAACTGCAGACAAAGACTTGCAGTTGTGAGAGAAAAGGTTTTCGATTTCCTGAGCTTGCAGAATTCCAAAAGCTTAGAGCTTTGAAGGACTCCTGGAAAGCACAACAGATCCGGAAGGCTACGTGCTTGGTCAGAGAGACCTCCACCTCATTATTCCCTCCTCTGGCCTTTGCATAAAACTTCCTTGGACTGGGAGAGGAGGAAGAGGAGAAGGAGGAAGAGGAGGAGAGGATCAGAAAGAAAGGAAGACTGGGTGTTTGTTGCTTGTCACTGGAGAAGGGACTGTGAGGGACTGTGACCCTCCCCTCCAGCTGAGTGTCCAGGTCAGGGGGAGGCAGACACTCCCTCTGGTGGCATGGGGGGCAGGTCTAAGAGCAGAGGTAGCCACACAGCATCGTGACCTGTGATCCATGGCACCACAATGGCTACAAGATATGTACAGGCCAATGGATCTGAGGCAGGGCCAGTTGACCCCATCCTAGAAAGACCAATATCTCCTCATGTCCAAGAGTGTTCCAGAAGTGTCAAAGAGATAGAAAGAGAGAGCACATGCATGTGTGGTCTCAAAAATTGTTGAGGTTCAGATGAAGAGAATACTAGAATACTCCAGGAGTCAGCATGGGCCTGTGATCTGAGATGAGGGGAGTCGAGGACACGTCAATGGATGCCAACACAGAAAGAAGACTGAGGACCAAGGAACAAAAGCACCAGCAGAAACTGCCTGGCCTGGAAATGCAACCCCAGAAAGTGGGGAGAGGAACCTAAATTGACCAAGATTCCATTTCTACCCCTTGGCAAGAATGGGGACTTGAAGTTGAAATTAAAGTCAGTTATAGAACAACAAAGAAAGCAACCTTTCTTGTATAGCCAAGTGTATGGACTGAGTTTGCTGTAGGCTTTGAGCAAATGAAAAGTTTGAAAATGAAGTACTAATCTCTAGGATTTAGGTCAGCTTAAATCCTGGAACAAAGGAAGTTTGAGGAAGGCTTTCTAGAGCCTTCCACATGGATCTCAGAGGTCGTGGAGGAGTTGGCCAGATGGATAAGAGTAGTGGTGGTGAGGGTATTCCAGGCTGGAGAGCTGCCTATGCAAAGGTGTGGCAGTGAGAGAAGTTGAGAGAGGCTGAGGCCAGGTCACTATGACAAATGGTGTGAGTTAGATCAGGAAGATGGGGGCAGGACTTGGATGTTTGTAGCTGGATTCTAGAGGATTCTAGAGGACAGGACAACTGCTTCAGGGGCCTACTTTCCCTTGCTGGGCAGGGTGGGGGTTAGGACATGAGGTGGGGACAGAGGGTGGGGCATGAGGTGGGGAGGCTGGGACCCCTGCAGTGGTTCCCCCATTGTCAGCACTCCCTGGGCTGAGTTACAGGTACAAATAGCAAACCACATTCCTATCATGCTGCACTGTAGGTGAAAGGAACTGATCCTGTTTCTTCAACAAAGCAAATTATCAAAGTGTCCTCATTAAGAGCCGGCTCAGCATAACAAAGAGTGCTAATTATGAGATTTGAAGCTCCAGGTGTCTTAGGACTTAGGATATTACCAGTGATGGGAATAATTGTTAATGGTGGGCTTGCCCAGGGATTATTTGGTCTCATTATCTCATGCAATTGAAGTAGGCACTTCTGTCATGTGTGATGTTTTGCTGGAGGCTTAAAGGTCCCTGGAACCTCACCACCTCGTTGGTGGTCCTCAGACTACCAGCATCAGCAAAGCTTAAGCAGAGAAGGGTATTGGAAATGCAGGATCCCAGGTCCCAGCCCAAAACTCCTGAATCAGAATTTGCATGCTAACAACATCCTTAGGTGATCTGTGTGCACAAGAATTTGAAAGTACTGATGTAGAAGGCAGAGGTTTCCAAAGGCCCATCATCATCATAATTCCCCTCGTTGATCCCCAGGGTACCTGTTTGCTGCCACATCCTCAACTGATTCTCTTTATAGTCCAGAGCTCATGTTGCCTTCCCACATGGTCATACCTAAACCCACAAACTTCAGAGGGTTTCAGTTAGGATTCTTGGTTGTAAACTACAGAATCTATTCTAGTTGGTTTATGCAGAGAAGGAATTTATTAGAAGATATTTGGCAGTGCAGAGAATCTCCAAGAGGGTCAAGGTATGAGGCTTGGAGGCCACCCTAGCTAGAACAATGTTTGAGCCCTACCATGGAGGCCTCTGCAGGAAAGACCCCACTATCTCCACTGCTCAACTTAGGCACGAGGGTCCACACTAGGAAGGAGACACCAGAATTTCCCCACCTCTGCCTCCACAGAGCTGTTTGCCTCTGCTGCCACCCCTGCCAGAAATGAATTCACACTTCATCCACATCCTCAGGTGGACCTTTCTAAACCAAGCCTCAGGCAGGTCCCTCTGCTATCTGAGCTCTGGAAGCAAGGGTGGCTGGAACTCTGAGTTTGAATACCCACCTTGGGGAAAAAGGACTCATAATGTCCTGAATTCTCCAAACTTAGAAAAAGCGTTCAATAGATCTTGGGAAGCCATAAACTGAATTTTGAGCTCCAAGGTTGGCAAGATTGCCAAGGGGCTGACCTTATGGGCAGGTCCCTGGGTATGAGAGGCAGATAGGGTGTTGAGGGGGCCAGAGGGCCCCATCCTTGCAATCCAGATACATTATATGCAAGACTTTGGGAAAGCCATTTCACCTCCCCGACTCCCAGTTTCTTTGTCTACAACATGGGAAGAGTAATATCAGCATCATAGTATTATTGGAGGATTAAAAGGAGCAGTTATGCAAAGCCTCTATTATAGTACCTGGCATGTTGCCTATTATTAATATAATACTCATTAGCTATCAGATCATTACCAACAATAATAATCCTGTCTTTGGGTCTCAGCAACCTTCCATGCTTTGATTTTATCTATGTTGCCATCTAAACAACCAATAAACATGTTATGAGCCATGGGCACCTACTCTGTGCCAGGCACCGTACTAGGTGCTGGAGTGGTAAACAATAAATTTAGTCTGCCCTCCAAGGGTTAGGACAAATAAATATACCAACTGTAGTCAGCAGTGGCATGGTGACCTTGGTCTTGTAGAAAAGGGTCTTGCTCAGCTTTAATCCTGGGGAAAACTATCAGGAGGAGGAGCATTCAAGGAAGAGTTTAATGAGTGAGCAAGAAGTGAAAAGAAGGGCATTTAAAGTCTAGAGTCCAACAAGAAGAAAGGCCTGGAAGGGTGAAGTGGTGAGACATTCTCGGGGAAGACCATATTGCTTGATTGCTAAGAGTCTGCACTGTGAAGTCAGACCGTTTAATGTTGGTCCAAACTCCAACTCTCCCATTTATAAGCTGTAACTCTGGGCAACATTGTTACTCTACCCAGTAAGTTTGTGGTTTGCTATCTGTAAAATGGGAATAAAGATAACAGAACCAATCTCAGAGGTTCAGAAGAAGGTCCAAGTACAACAAGCACAGTGCCTAACAGGAAGCAGGAGCCCTGCAAAGGCAAGCTTGACCTCCTTATAATCCTTCAGGCTGGAGTTTGGGGCAAGTGGTGCCTCGGTGTGAGGTTAGGCTTTACAGAAACCTGTGTACTTGAAGAAGGCAGTGACATATTTTGTTTCTGCTGGCCCAACATCCATTCTCCTAGTAAGAGCTCTTTAGTTTCCCACACCTCCGCACAAATACAGTCCATTAGGTTGTTAAGGCAGAACACTCCTCCCTCCCCAGAACCTGGCATCTCACAGCATAGCACATAACCCTATCTAGGCCAATGGGAGCCAGCCCCGGGACTTTTCCTGGAACTATTGAGAAGCTCTTTCCCACAGAGGTTGCTGAGCTGGTGGGCTGTAAACATGGGGCTGCTGGTGACTGCTCTTGGAACCCCAAGGTTAGAGCATTTCCTGAGAATGAATCCAAGACAGGGGAGAGCAGACCTGAGACAGAGAAATCAACAGGTTCTTGTTGACATTTTCTTTGAGCACCTGTATTCAGCTCTGCCTGAAGTTAATCTTACCCCAGCCATTTTATTACATGAACCAATAAAACCCCCTTTTCTTCCTTTAAACAGGAAGAGTTGGTTTTCTGTTGTTTGAAACTGAAAAGGTTCTGACTAACAAAGATGGGATGCTCACTTATGCTTTATCTGACAAAGAGACTATGGGGCAATCTTTGGGGCCAGGTATGGTCTCCCATGCAATAACACTGCCCAGGACTACTGAACAGTTGAATGCAGTGGAGTGGACTTCTGTCCTCAAACTCAGACCATTATCCCATCTGGAAGCACATTCTGCACATGCATTCAGAGGCAGTGCCAGCACAACCCCTTAAAGAATTCTTCCTTCCCAAATGAAAAATGGTCTAAAGTCCATTTAGAACCTTAGATTTCTGACTTGGTATCTGTAATCCTGTGGCACTTTGAGGTCCCAGAGTAGGCCACAGATTTCCTGTCTATGAACAGAGAGAAGGGGGTGGGGAGTAAAGGGCCCTATTAAGTCTGACATCCCACAAAACCCTTCTCTCCATATATGCCTGGCATAAGCCCCTTCAATATTACGCCCTTGGACATTTGTTTCCAATCATCTTGTTGATCCCTTAGGAGGATGAACTAAGTTTTTTGAGCTGTGCTATGCCCCAGGCACTGGACACAACCATTTTGTTTATTCCTCATGCCAGCCATGCAGGAGAGCCCCATTCTATAGATAAGGAAGGTCACCCAGCTTGCAAATTACACGGCAGAACTGAAGTCTGGCCTGCAGTGCTTTGCACTCACCCGATGGTGTTAGGAGGAAGATTGCCAGGGTCTAAGAGGCTTTAGAAATAGTTATCCAGCTGCCCAGAGACCACCAGCTTGCAGCTCCCTCCTTGAACAAAGGGGCTGCAGACTGGGGAAGGGAATGGGAGAGGCGAGAGGGAAGTGGGTGGGGAGCAGGGCCCAGGGAGCCAGAGCCTCCAGTTCCAGAGCAGCTTGGGTGAGATTGGCTGCTGAGAGGCAGGTCTCCTCCAGGGCAGGCCCCAGGCAAAATTCATTTGAGCTCCTACTGCAGTCAATCCTTGAGGCTCCTGGGAGGGTTCCTAAGGCTCTCCCAAATCCTCCAGCTCACAAACACCACTGCAGCATGCCGTGTCCCTCATAACATGCAGTAAAGGATAATCAAAAAATAACATGACCCCTTCAGAATTGCCGTGTGTCTGTAAATGCAGGACAACAACTGCTTATGAAGCTATTAATTTAAATGCATCCCCCCAAATGAATGTTACTTGATATGAGATTGTATCATGATGCATTTTGTTTTGTTTTGAAAATACTTTTGCTGTAACTGAAAACCCAAGGACAAATAGAGGAAAATATATTGTTTTGAGACGTGCATGCTGGGGTGAGCCTGTGAGCATGTGACTGTGTGTGCAAACGTCCAGCTCAGTGACTCTCCCACATCAGAACTCCAAGGAGCACCATTCAAGTTTGCACCTAAGCAAAATCACTAGTGACAGCCTGCCATGGGTCTTCTGATCATTTGTGACTAGCTTAAAAGGCCAATGTCAAACTCAACTGCCTAGTTCTGCTGCAGCTGTGAGTGGCTGATGTGGACACGTGGCTCACACACCAGGTCCTCACAATAGATTGCTGTTCGCAGCCCCTGAATTGCTAACTGAGGCTTTGAGAGGGAAAGTGACCTTTTTAATGTTCCATAGAAGGCACAGTTCTGGAGAATTCTCACCCAGGTCTTCCTGATGCCCAAGCCCAGGTATTTTCTACTGGGCCAGTACTCTGTCTCAGTTTAATTCAGCTCCGCAAACATTTATTTGCTTAGTTGACCCAAGTCTCTTTTGTAATAAGGCAGAATATTAGCAAATAAACAAATACACAGTTTAATTTAACTTCTGCCATATGTCAGACCCTGGAAGCTCTATAAGGCTTGGACTCTGATATTAGAGCTTCATGGCTTGGAGATCCATGCTGAGGCTGCTTAGGAGCAAGGGAGTTTTGGAGCATGGAGAAGGGTCACCCAAGCCAGCCTTGTGATGAGGGAGGGACAAGGGAAGCATCCCAGAGAAGGTGATGTCTGTACCAGGTCCCAAAGGACAGGAAGAAGCAGCTAATCAGGCTGGATGCGGTGGCTCACACCTGTAATCCCAGAAGTTTGGGAGGCAGAAGTGGGCAGATCACCTGAGGTCAGGAATTCAAGACCAGCCTGGCCAACATGGTGAAAGTCCATGTCTACTAAAAATACAAAAATTAGCCGGGTGTGGTGGCAGGCACCTGTAATCCCAGCTACTTGGGAGGCTGAGGCAGGAGAATCACTGGAACCTGGCAGGTGGAGGTTGCCCTGAGCCGAGATCGCGCCACTGCATTCCAGCCTGGGCAACAGAGCGAGACTCTGTCTCAAAAAAAAAAAAGCTAATCGGACAAAAGGTATGGGTGAGAGGTTGGGCAAAGGTGTCCCATCAGTGGGCACAGGCTGAGCAAAGGCAGGGGGATAAGAAGCAGCTGATGACACCTCAGTCTTCTCCTCCTAGATGTCACTACCTGAGTTGTATTGGTGACTCTCCAAGTCCAGCAAATCTCCAAAGCCCAGAAGGATAGGTCTTCAATTAAGGATGGATGTAATCTGGGTGCAGTGCATATTTGATATGTATGGGAATGAATGAGTCCCTCTAATGGCAGTTCCGATATGGCCTGGAAAGAGCAGAAAAGCCCAGACTGGAACCCGACAGGCCTGAGTTCAAATCCACCCCAGGCACACGCCTTCCCTTCCTGTGGCCTCCCTTTCTTCATCTACAGAAATGGGCTGCTGCATAGAGTTGATATTGACAACATAGCTGGCATTATTGGTGTGTAGTGGGAGCCAGGCACTGTTCTAAGCACTGCTGACTGCTTTCTCACTTCACAGTCATAGCATGTAGGTTGAACTTTACAAATGAGGGTATTGGGGTGCCCAGGAGGGTGACATGAGCATGGCCAGGTCACACAAGTGCAAGGTGGAGGAGCCAGGTCTCAATCCCAGCCATAGGCGAAAGTGCCTAATGATGCTGAGCACACAGTGGGGTCCAGTGATGTGAGGCTCAGTGACTGAGCCGGAGCTGACACATGGTGAATATTGGAAGGGAGGTTGTAAGATGGCCGACATGTCGCCCCAGGAGAGCAGCCTGGTAGGTGCTGGCATCCTCAGCAGCACATTTCCCTGGTGACTCTGACACAGAAGCCCTGTGTAGGGGTGTGGTTTCTGGGCCCAGGATGCAGGGTGGGAGGCACAGCTAACATGACCTGAACTAACACCCTCACCCTTGGCTAATAGAGATGTCAGGGACAGAGTCTGAAATTACTTCCTTCAACCAGGTGGACAGTGCAGCATCACATGACTCTGCCCACCCTTACTCCCACTCCAGGAGAAGCTTCCAGAACACTCCTGCCTGTCCTCAGTTGCCTGGGAAGGGGCTTGTCACCATGTTTGGCTGGCACTGTAACACTGCAGTCTGAGTCAGAGAATCACACGGCAGTAAAGGTCACAGGCTCCCAAATTAACTAGAGGAAAAACTGCCAGTTGGCAAAGATGTATGTAGGGTTCTCACGGAGGTCTTCCTTCCTCTGCATTCTAGGGAGGGAAGGCAAAGGGATTATGCACAAAGATGGGTGCCCTACGTGCATGATAGTGCTTGATTCTTGCCATTTTTAAATGTTGACTGAGCCTTTGCTAAATCTCAGGCACTACCTAAGTGCTTTAATGCAGATTCTATCCCTTGTCCACACAACAACTCTATGGGGCAGGTATCATTATGATCTCCCATTTACAGAAGAGAAAACTGAGGCTCAGGAAGGTTAAGTCGCCAAGGTCATCTAACTACTAAGTGCGGGAGTAGCGGTGAGGACCCAGGCAGCCTGCAGAGTGCACGCTCTTAGCCCCTCTGCTAGAGGCCTGCAGAGACAAGGTCTCATCCATGGACACAACTGTTTCCAAAGCCCAGGACAGCTGGCTCCCAGGTGTGGGTTCTTTCCAAAGATCCTGGTCTCAGAGCAGGGACCCAGGAAACGGAGTGCATCAGGCTGAGTCCAGGGCCTAAATCTCGGGCAAAGTTTCCCAAGCCTTGTGCAGAAGTCCCCTCCTAATGCCGCCACCGTCAAATATCCTCTCCTCGGTTTACTCTGGAAAGCTGAGTTGAGTTGCACACATTTCTTCTCCTGTTCCAACCCACTTCTCAGAGTCGGGGTGTGGTGGGGAGGAATCCCTCTCACCACTGGCAAGCCCTCAAAGAACTCAGGGAACTTGACCACCCAGAGGGAGCTGTCTGCTCCATTCCAGGGCAGCTGGGCCTCAGAACCAAGAACACTGGGCTGGGTCCTGGGGTGGCCACGGGTAAGGCCCCTGCTCTCTCAGGACCTATTTCTCCTTCTGTAAAATGAAGGCATGAGCTAGTTTAAACTGAATTCCTGCCCCGCCCTGTACCACCCCTCCACCACCCATGCTTGGATTTCACATTTTGTGTTTCCGTCTTGGGACAGGCAGCAGACACTTGATAAGATGGCCACTGTGCACTGGTCATGCTCTGAGTCTTTTACATGAATAAGTCATTGAATCCTCCCAACAACCCCATGGATGGGTTCTGTTAGTACTATTATTTCTACATTATAGATGGGAAGAAAGAATAACAGAGGGGCCAAGTGACTTGTCCTGGGTCACACAGCTAGCAAGTGACAGAGCTAAGATTTAAACCCACACAGTGTAGTTCCAGAGTCCAGAACATTCACCCTTACATTCCTCCTTTCCACACATGTATGCTCAGGCTTGGCAAAGCCGCATTGGACAACTGGGAGAAGTGCATGTGGCATCCGATAGGGTTGGGTGTCACAAGCAGGACAGGGGATGCAGCGCTGGAGCGTTGGCGGCTTGGGAAGGGTCTTCAGGACAGTCAGAAGGGGCCAAGTTGGTGCTGAGAGTGAAGGAAACCATGGAAGGTCTCCAACCATGGGAATATGTAGCCAGATTTACTGGAAGACATTGGATCTGGAGGCAGTGGGAGGCTGGTCCCCAGGGGATGAGGGTGGGGAGGCCAGGGAGGAGGCCACCACAAGAAAGCCAGGGCGGACCATGGAGCCCGGACCTGGGCTGTGCCGGAGGACCGGGGTGGTGCTGGGAGGAGAGGCAGGAGCCAAGACACATCTGCTGTAGAACTGACATGACCTGGCTTCGGATGGTGCACAGGGAGTGGGAAAGGACTCGCAGGTTAGGACTCCTGGGTGCCTAGTGGAGGTCTGGGAGGACAGGTATGACTGGCTGGGAAGAGAATATGAACTGAGAGGCAGACTGGGGTAGGAGGAGAATGGCTCAGGTTGGAGTGAAATGGGCTGGAGCAGACACGTGAGGGAGATGCCCAGCATGCATTTGCAGATGCCCGGCTGGAAAGACACTTGGTGTCATACGCATATATGTGCTAATGGGCAGGGGTGGATTGTTCCAGGGAGGTGACACGTGCAGGGAGTACAGAAGAGGGATTAGGTCAGAACTCTGGGGACCCCCTCCTGTAAGGGAGTGGGTGGAGGAGAGAACTCATCAACTCCCTGCCTCCCTTAGCTTGACGTTTGCCATGTCCTGGCCCAGCCAGATAGGAGTCTTAGGAGGAGGAATGATTACCCTCTTCTTTCAAAGTCGACTCTGAGAATCAGCCACTGGCTGCAGTTCCGGAACCCTGCCTTTCTACTCTGGCACCAGCCCAGGATTCTCAAGCAGGCTCTGAATCGTGTAATTATCCATGCAATAATTATGCCTGGCAGAAAGCATCGGCTTTCCTGGGGGAGGGCTTCCCAGAGCATCGCCTAGCAGTCCAGCCACCCTCAGCCTGCCCTGAGGACAGCTCTCTGCAGCACACAAGATCGGGAGTGCAGTCCCTGGCTGAGGGAGCTGAACTGTACCTTGGGCACCTGTCAGACTGTCTCTTCCGGTGGCAGGGTAGGGGAGGGGGAGCTGCGTACATCACTCGGTTGGGCTTCCTGGATGTACAGCCCATCTCGACCTGCTCCCACCAGCATGCTTCCACCATCTCCCACAGCCCTATTTATGACCCAGAGGGAAAAAAATCTATCAACTCAGAGCAGTAGCTAATCAGTTTACTCGGTTGCCTGGGGTCTCCTGATGTAATTATAATTCGTACTAAGGCACTGGCGAGTGTCAGACTCATTTCAACAACTGCTGCAGACACGATCATCAAAGCGCCAAGATTCCTTTGTTCCAAGTCCTGTTCAGAAGCGGCTCAGGAGGTCCGCTTTAGAGGGAAAACTCTAAGCACTGGAATTTTTTTCCGCTTCCTCTCCTTCCTGCTATACTCTTCCTTACAGAGATCAGGGAGAATCTGCCAGAATGTCCCAGTGCAGCTGGAAACAGACCCAGACCCATGGGGTGTGGATGTGGCTCCCAAATGCCATTGGGCTGGCCAGAGAAGCCTCATGCTGAGACAGGAATGGTGCCCTGGGGAGGCTGCTGGCTGTGTCCCAAAGACCTCACAAGGTGGCTTTTACCTTGGCGAATTCCCCAGCCTCTGGCAGTGAGCCTTGGAGGCTTGGAAGCCTGATTTTGCTGGCACACCCAGCAAAAGGGACTCATCTGTCAGGCGAATACTCCCATTAGCTCAGATCATGTGACCAACATATAAACCACAATGAGAAATGCAACTGCCATGCAGAACAAGAATGCTGAAGTTGTCATGCCTGGCATTGTCTCTCCCTGAGGCAGAGCTGCCTGGGGAGCACATTACAATAATGTTTCTTGGTGAACCCAGACTCATCGGGATGCTGGTGGAACCACTCAAATGTTTAATGGCAACAGGCTCTGACCATCTGCTGCAGGCTGTCCTCCGGAGGGAGGCAGCTGACGTCAGGATTACACAGGCCTTGTCCGTGGTCAGGGCAGAGCTTCCCTGTACAGGCTTGGTGTGGACCCTGCCAGCCGACCGCTGGTCCTTGAGCTGCCCTGCTCCATGCCCAAGATGACCACATAGCACCTGCGCTCAGACTCCTTGGCCAGCTGGGACTCCACCCAGCTGATCTGGTGCCCAGCCCTGAATTGCTGCCTGTGGCAGGCCTGGCTGTGATCTTTATACTATATCATGTGCTTCTCCAAGACTAGAGTTGTTCCTGGGCCAGAGACCACATTTTCTGCTCCCCTTTCGCCTAGATGTAGAGGATGCCTTGGGGTTGGGGGAACAACAAGCCGGAAGGAGGCTGGGTCCCTGAGTGACTACATGGAAGAAGGCCACTGGCCCACCAAGAAGTTATATGAATGATAAAAACAATTCTATGTGTCAGCCTACTGCAATATTGGGGTTTATTTGTTACAGCAGCTAGGGTTACCCTAAAGTATAATTGTTCTAGCCTAGGCCTACCTCCTTGAGATTATGGTTGTCAGCCAAAGGAGTGTTAAATCTTTGGAAAGACCTCAAATTTATATTCAAACACCATCTCTTGTGTCACTTCTAAAGGTGGCCGATGGTGCATGCCGTGTGTGGATTTCGCTCTCCTAACTTCTAATTTTGATTCCCCTTGTCCTTCCCAGATGTAAGCTGATGTTACTTGGAGATCCCCAGCCACAGACATGACATTGCAAGTGGGATTATGAAAGTTCAGTGATTTCTACAAATCAGCACACAAATGACTGAAATGGTCTTTCACTCTGGAAGAGGAGTTTAAACACACACATACACAAACATAGAAACACACACTCACAAAAGCAGGTGGGAGACACAGCAGAGAGACAGCCTGCACTGGGCAGATGGAGCAGTGAACATGGACTTGGTGAGAACTAGAATGCAGATAAACTTCATCTATCTTCCATGTCAACCATGTTCAACTGGTAGTGACTGCTTGAAACATTGTGTTAAGAAAGATTCTGAGGTCACCTTCTAGCTCAGAATAAAAAAGTCTCATAATGAGGGATCTGTGTCTGCCATGGCTGATGGATATGGGAGGGATAGCACATGCCAGGCGGTGTCATGCTTGTGCTAAGGACTAGGACTGTGGTTGCAGAGGAACCTGTATTTATCAAGTGTGTCGCCTGAGACCCATAGGCTCACACTGTAACAACCCAAACGTTAATTCTCGAACGGGTGTCTATTATGGAGCAGGCATTTTACATATACCTTCTCAATTAAGCCTCACAGCAACCCTAGAAGGGAGGTGTTAACTCTGTTTTGCAGACGAAGGATCTGAGGCCCATAGAGAGTAGGTGACTTATCCAAGGCCACACGCCCAAGAAAGGCAGATCCAGGTTCCAGAATAGCACTGCCCGGCTTCTGAGTCTGTGCACTTCACCATTATGTGGAGCCTTCCCTGAAGGAAGTGGTGTCTGGGTTGAGAAGGGGCAACGCATGTCAGCCCCAGAGTCCGGCTGCTGAAACTGACATAGCAGAGCAACGGTGGGTGAGAGTGAGGAGGGTTTAGCTCCAGGGAAGCTCAGGTGGAGGTAATGCAAACACCAAAATGTTTTTGAGTTGGATCTTCCTACAGCCTTTCTCTGTCTCTCAAGTTGGTTTATCATTCCCCTGAAGTTTTGGATGACAGCCAAGAAAAGGAAGAAGAGAAGGAAGGAGATGGAAGATTCTTGTGTTGTCAGTTCCAATGATGTGCGAGGCCCCAGGGAGAGACTGTGGAGCTGGCAGTCAGAACTGGGATTCAGTCTACCATTGCTTCAAGTTGGCTACGCAACTGAAGGAAGCAGCTTTCCTGGGGCTTAATTTCCCCGTGTCAGATTGAGCTAATACTAGGTAGTAGGTGTAGAATCTCTGAGACCTAAGGGCACAGACGGGCCTGGGTTCTGATGCTGTCCCTGCACTTAGCAGCTACGTGACCTTGGGCTGGTCATCACTTCTCCTCTCTGAGCTTCAGTTTTCTTGTCTCTAAAACTGAGACAATAACAGCATCTGCTTCATGGGACTGTGTGACAATTAAATGAGATAATTTAAGGGCAGTGCCCAGCACAGTGTCTGATGTATACAAAGAAAGCATGCTTCATCCCTCTACACACATGCACACACCAAACACCCTTTAAGGAACTCCTCCTGTTTGACACATAGAGTCGCAGGGTGCTACTAGCAGCTTGGGGACTGCCTGCCTCGGTTTCCACCCTTTGCAAATTGCATAGAGTGCTTTGTAACCTTAAAGAAATTCAGCCCAGATTCTGTTCATTTCTTCATGCTTTCGCTCACCCTCTGTCTTTGCTTGAATTCTTTCTACCTGATTTCTCTTCTACATCTTTCAACAATAAGAACAATCACAACAATACAAATGACAACAACCAATTAATTCTCCCTCTGCGGAGGGCTTGCTATGGGCAGGCAGCCGCTGTCTGCACTCTACATGTTTACATTTTCTTCCATACTCTTATTACCCATCTCTCTCCCTTCCTTCCTCCCTTTCTTGACTTAGTTCCAAGATTTGGGAGAATAATAAATCAACTCCAGAGACAGATAAAGGCTGCAGGCAGCTCTAATCCAAAAACCACTTTGGTCTTTCCATTACAAATTCCCTCCCTCGCTCCATTTACACTTTATTTTCCATCCTCTTCCCAAAGAGCCAATGTGGTCAATATTACTAACCTTACTGGACACAAGAAGACAGTAAGGCTCAGCAGAATACTTCCCTAGGGCCACACAGCCAGGGAAAAACAAGTCTGGGATTTAAATCCAAGGGTCTTTGGTCCCCAAATCGTATTCCTTATTCAGCAGAACAGCATTTGAACCCAAATGCCTGCAGGCCATCTATCTCAACAACCCCACTGGCACCACGTGACTCATTCAGAGGACACTCCCAGGCCAGAGTGCCAGAATCAGGGGATTCAAGGTGAATCCAAGCCACACATGTTCCACCAAAGAGACACACAAAGTCTCTAGTCTATCATTATTGACCCATATATCAGCTCAATGTCTCCACTAGTAATGGAAATAATAAATTATACCAATATTAATAGCTGCTGCCATTAACGGAGCCCTCACTATGTGCCACACCCCTAAAAACCATGAGAACCTTATAATGCTGGTGCGAGATTATTCCTTTTCCACACACAAAGAACAGAGGCTCTACAGGTGCCTCTGACTTGCCTAGAGCAGAGGGTGGGTGGGCTGTGGGGGCACTGGCACCTGAAATCACTTCTGTAATCCCTCCTGCCATCGGGGAGGACTTACTGCCAAGAAGAACATCTCTAGAGCCAGGATGTGCCTCTCATTCCTGCCGCACAGCAAGGTCACTGAGGAGGGAGGCTTGGACTCTTCAGAAGCAGCCGGCGGGAGAGGCCGTTTTCCCCACTGTTTCCTGTGATCAGTTAGCACAGAATCCCGGCAGAACAGGCCCTACCTCTGAGGGCAAGGTGGTGGGTACAAGGGGCCAGGCCAGACTGACGTCTGAGGGCTTCCAGGAGCAGAGTAGGTGCCAAGAAATCTTCCCAACCTGCCAGGTTATCGAATTGCTTATGCTGGCAATGGTGTTAATACAGGTATATTCTGATGTGCCTGATAACCCCCACGTTATCTTCAAAGATGAAACATTTAACTCTGATGAGTTCATCCAAGAGAACAGCCTGTGTCTTTCTGCAAGTTCATCCCTTCATTTCACAAATATTTATTGAAGACTTGACGAGGTACCAGCCACGGCACTGTGCTACGTGTTGGAATGCAAATGTCAAGAAGGCAGCTTACATTAAAATGATTCTGAAAGTACCAACCAGGAATAAGAGAAGAAATCTGGAGGCATGGGCTGATTTGTCTTATTCTTTCCTACTTTTGACAAATACGCCTGGGGGAATTCAAATTCTAGGGTTTGGAAATCCTTCTGTGCAGCCTAGTCAAAGAAGATCGTTTGGACAAAGGGAATGATTGCCTTAAATTCACCAGTGCTGTTGACACCACTACCACCATCATCCTACCAACAACACTACTACTCACATCACTATATAATCACCACCATCACTACCATCTGCCCTACTGCTATCATCACCACTGCCACCATCACCACCTTTCATCACAACTACTGTCACTACCACCATACCACCACACCACCACCATCACTATCATTACGGCCACACCATCGTCATTACTATTATCATCACCACCATCACCATCATCACCACCACCACCTCCATAACCACCACCATCACTATCACTTCACCATCATCACTACCACCACCACCATCACTACCATCATTACCATTATCACCATCACCACTTCCATAACCACCACCATCACTATCACTTCACCATCATCACTACCACCACCACCATCACTACCATCATTACCATCATCACCACCACCACCTCCATAACCACCACCATCACTATCACTTCACCATCATCACTACCACCACCACCATCACTACCATCATTACCATCATCACCACCACCACCTCCATAACCACCACCATCACTATCACTTCACCATCATCACTACCACCACCACCATCACTACCATCATTACCATTATCACCATCACCACTTCCATAACCACCACCATCACTGTCATTACTACCACACCATCATCATTACTATTATTATCATCACCACCATTTCCATCGTCACCACCACCTCCATAACCACCATTATCACTACCACCAATACCATCATCACCACCATCTTCATAATCACCACCATCGCTACTACCATCACCATCACCATCATCACCACCGTCACTATCATCACCACCATCATCATACCACCATCGCTGTCATACTACCATATCATCATCATTGCTATTATCATCATCATCACCATCACTACCACCATCACCATTGTCACCACCACCACCACCCTTATAATCAACATCATCTATACTATAATAATCACCGTTACCACTAATATTGTAATCCTCCATCATCATCATCATTACTGCCATGAAGCCCCTACTGTCATTACTGTCACCAACACCTCTGCCATCATCAACAATATTATCCCTTGATATGGTTTGCCTCTATGTCCTCACCCAAATCTCATGTTGAACTGTAGTTACTAATGTTGGGGGAGGGACCAGGTGGGAGGTGACTGGATCATGGGGGCAGTTTCCCCCAAGCTGTTCTTGTGATAGTGAGGGAGTTCTCATGGAATCTGGTTGTTTAAAAGTATGTAGCACATCCCCCTTTGCTCTCTGTCTGTCCTACCACTATGTGAAAATGTGCCTGCTTCCCCTTTAGCCTTCTGCCACAATTTTAAGTTTCCTGAGGCCTCCCCAGCCATGCCTCCTGTAAAACCTGTGGAACTGTGAGTCAGTTAAGCCTCTTTTCTTCATAAATTACCCAGTCCCAGGTAGTTCTTTATAGCAGTGTGAAAACAGACTCATACATCCATAATATAATAATTACCACCACAAATAACACCACCCTCATTACTACCATCACACCACCATCACAAACATCATCACCACCACTACTATCAAAATCATTATTATTGCTATGACCATTATTGTCATCTAATACTGATCCCCACCACGTATGCACTGCCTTATAGCTTACTAAACACATTCATATTATCTCACTAATCCTTATGACAATCCAATGAATTGATACCATGATTGTTATTGTTTAACAGATGAAGAAGCCGATATGCAGAAAGGGGCTAAACAATTTCTTCAAACCACACAGCTCCTAAAGGATAAGCTAGGCCTGGCCTTCAGTTCTATTTCACCCAACACACCATATCTTTTTCTCTTCATCTGCTCTAAGCTGTTATGGAATGGCCTCCAATGTGCTATGTTTTCACACCAAGCCACAATCTTTGATGTTCATATCTTGTGAATATGCTGTTGGTGAGTGGGGGAGATCCTCAAAGTCATGCCCAAATTTCTCTGCCACATGAATTCTAATTAAGGAATCCCAAGTCTTTGTGCATCTCTGTGAAATATCAGTTCAAGTCACCAAGTACCAGTCTTTTGCCCAGAACTGTCCTGGGATGCTCGAAGATGCTCAGAAGGGAAGAAAGAAAGGTCCAGGTCTCTGAGGAAAGGTCACTCTTGCTGGAGAGTCAAGCGTGTTTACAGGGAATGATTATAGAACAGTTCAAGGTAATCAAAGGCTAAATCATGGGGACAAATAGTAAGTTCCCTGGGAGAGGAGAAGGAGGAATCAAATGTAAGCTGCAGTGATCATGGGGAGACACTTAGGGGGACAAGGGTGGCGGTGAGAGGGCACAGTCTCGATCCCTACTTACTTGGTGCTTTCCTCATCCTTGCTGTCCACTACCTCCTAGGACCTCGTCCCACTCTCCTGAATGTGGACAGCCTGACTCTGCTCCTTGTCTCCCACTTTTGATGGCATCCTCTTTCTGTTAACATCCTCCCAGTCACAAGCATACAAAACATCACTGTCATTTTTCATTCCTTTCCTCTTCTTGTTGACTGCCTCTATAACTTTGCTTATCCTGTTCCTTCTGCCTAGAACTTCACTAACCTACATTCCTGCCTGGGCCAATCCCTAGCTCTTTTGTTGAGCTCTAATGCTACCTCTTTCGGCCATCTTCTCTAATTCTCCAGCCCCTGCCCCTCAGATAGAGGTGCTTTCTGCCTCCTCTGAATCCCCACAGTGTTACATAATCTATAATGTCCTCTAGTTAAATGCTCAGGTCCAGCCTAGTCCAGTGATTCAGCATGCAGGCACTGGAGGCAAACCATCTGGGTTTGAATCCTGGTTTGTCCACTTATGAGAAGTGAGACATTGGACATTTGCTTATGCCCTGTAGTCTTCAGTGTCCTCATCTGGAAAGGGTCTAGTAATAGTGCTCACTTCCTGGGGATACTGTAAGGCTTACCTAAAGCCAAGCTGCCAAAGTGTCTAGCACATAGCATGCTATAGATTTGCTGTTAATATAATGATTATGACCAGAGAGAAGTTCCTTGGGGACAAAGACTGTGTCCAACATAACTCTAATTTTCCAGCAGCTTCTTCTTCAGGGGAAGGCAGATGGGAACCAGACTTTCCTCCAGCAGAGGCTATATGATATGGACCAATGTATAGAGTGGTCACTTAGCAAGGGAAAAACCAGGGAGGACGGAATGGTAGCGCCAGGTGAGAACAGATGCAAGAGGCAATCGGGAATGACAGAGGGTCCCTGAGAAGATCAGGACAAGACTCAATGCTCACTGCAGTCCCAGGTTTTCCAGCCTCCTCTTATAATGCACCCTGAGGACATATCAAATCATAAGGCACTTACAGGAAATGAGTGAGGCCTGCGTTTGGAGTGTCAACATCAAGGGCTTTGGAAGTGGCCAAAGCTGTTCTTCCACCAGGCATCTGGGGGACTTGGGCAAGTCACTTCTTCCCAAGCCTCAGTTTCCTCATCTATAAAACAGGGGGTTCAGTGCCTGCCTCTCATAGTGTGAGATTTCATCTGTTACATGGGAATAATCATACTACCTACCACATAGGGTTGTTGTGAGGATTAAATTAGCTTGATGTACTGAAAGCGCTTAGAGAGGTACTTGGCACAGATTGCTATATAAATGTCACAAGGATGATTTAAATGTTATGTTTGTTACTGTTATTTTGTCAACACCTTGCACAGTCCTTGGCATGCAGCAGGTGCCCGATACAGATCGGTTTTTTTCCTTTTCCTGTCTGGTTCCAACTCCAATGCTGAAATGCCTCACAGGCACACTCAAGAGATGCTTAAAGCACTAGCAAAGTAGAGGCATCAAAAATTGTGTTTTGAAAGCATATTTTATTTCAGAAAAGTCACTAAAGTAGTCAACATAGGAAAAATCCAAATTTGGCAGACTTCTTTAGACTTGTTTTACTGTTTCTCCTTTGAAATGCCTGTGTAGCCCTTGGTGGGGTGAGGCAGGGCGGGGCAGTGGTGGGAGGACCTGATCATTTTAGTGTTACGGCCTACAGGGCTTAGAGTCCTAATCAGCCCAGGGCTGGATGTATGCAAAGAGGGAAGAAAACAAGGGGAGCCCCTTGCTGCCCTGATTTCAATGGGTGGGGAAGCCTCCCGAGGACACCCCTGCTGAGTGCATGATTTGGACATCTGGGAGAGTCATACATGGGTGAATCCCAGAGATGGAGAGAAAGTGCAGCCTCAGCCACACCGATGCAAATGTGCCAGCTTCCCCCAGGCAGCTGGAAGCTTCATGGTCTCCTCCAGAACACTCCTCTCACTCTGGGTCCAGGGTTGGCATGGTTGAGGAGCTGATGGGGCCAAGAGGAGGCTGTCATTTTCGGTTCCTAGGAGTTGGGAAACTAGCCGTAACTGCTCAGCCTCTTCCTGGGGCTCAGAGGCTTGCTTGTCCTGGATATGCCCTCCAGCTGCAGGCAGGAGCCCAGGTGGTGGAGTGCCTAGCAATCAGATCCACTTCAAGTCCTTGCTTGCTAATCACTAGCCAATCAAGAACCTCCCTGCACCTACATTTCCTACTCTGCAAAGTGAGAATAATAATGAAACCATTACAGGGTTCCTACAAAAATAAAAAGATTACTTTTTTGGGGGGATCCCCACCAACAGAGAGGTCCTACTAGACCCCCTGGAAAAGGCATTTGACTTTCATTCTCCAGGCCCTGCCTGTGTCTGTTTAGACTCCTACTTCGGTCACATTTTCTGGCTTCAAATCCCACACAAAGGCTCTGCACATAAACCAGGCTGCCAGCCTGCTCTGGGATTCTGAACGTTACCAGTGAAATCTGTTATGCAGGCAAGTCTCTAGTTGCAGTCCACATGGCTCTGTCCTGCACCCTGTTCTGGCCTGTGTTCTTAGAAGCAACTTAGATAAAGACCTAGAATGCCTCCTTATCATATCTTCAGGTAGCAGAAAACTTGGAGGTACAGCTAAGATGATGGCTGGTGGAATCAAGATTCAGGATCTCTCTTGGCTGGAATAACATTTAAAATGAGTAAACTAAAACTTAATGGGCGTACATCATCCTGCACTTCTTTGTTGTTAAAAAGAAAGAGAGAGAAAGAAAGAAAAACAGACAAGCTTGATTGCAGAAATGCAAATCTGGAAATCTGACTTCTTAACAATTTACACGAGATGACCAGGGCTGGGGTTCAGATGTCAGGCCTAACACTTGAGCTGTGTGATTCTGGGCTAACCACTCACCTTCTCTGGACCCTATTTTCTTATTTGTAAAATGAGGCTTAAATCAGAAGTCTTCAAAAGCCTCTTCCAGCTTGATATATAATTTTGTATAATACAATACATATCGTTCCATAATCTGTACTTTAGGCCAGTATTCCTCAGACTTCAGTGGGCATATAAACCATCTGGTGATATTGTTAAAATGCAGGTCCTAACTGGGTAGGTCTCATTGAGTTGAGGTATTTCTTTCTTTTTCTTTCTTTTTTTTTTTTTTTTTGAGACAGAGTCTCGTTCTGTTGCCCAGGCTGGAGGGCAGTAGCACGATCTCGGCTCACTACAAGCTCCGCCTCCCGGGTTCACGCCATTCTCCTGCCTCAGCTTCCCAAATAGCTGGGACTACACGTGCCTGCCACCACGCCTGGCTAATTTTTTTGTATTTTTAGTAGAGACGGGGTTTCACCGTGTTAGCCAGGATGGTCTCGATCTCCTGACCTTGTGATCCGCCAGCCTCGGCCTCCCAAAGTGTTGGGATTACAGGTGTGAGCCACCGCGCCCAGCCAGGACTCTGTATTTCTAACAAGCTCCCAACTGATGCTGAGGCTGCTGGTCTGAAGAGCACACTTTAAGTAGCGTGGACCCAGATAGTAACAATTTACCTTCAGCGCATTCTATGTGCTGACCACTGCATCTTACATGCATGATTACATTTAATGCTCATAACAACCTGGGAGGTAATTACCAACAATACTTTCATTTTCTAGATTATGTGGAGATGAAAGTTCACAGAAGCAAGGTAACCTGCTCAATGTCACACAGCTAATGAGTTGCAGAGCCAGGATTTGAATTCTAGGTCTGCCTAACCAGGAGTATATGCTCGTAACAACCATACAACATACGCAGGTGATTTGGGCCAACATGTGGCTAAGGAGAGAAAGGAAATGAATGGGAGAGCAGTAAGGTATTTGCAAATGTACTAGCAAGCTCTTGTGTTTTTTTCTTAGCAGTGATAACCACTTGTAAACCGACTGATCTCTCCTTGCCCACCTGGACCATGTGAAAACTCTGATCCTGGTCCCTGGTTCTGAACGTTTGCAATTCTAACATACTTGGAAGATATTTAAACACTCTGTCTTCACTGATAGGCAGTGATGGCTATAACAAAGGGAGAAAAATTTAGTTCACATAAATGATTAGAGCAGAGGAGAGATGTTTAATCCTATTAATGAATTTGCTAATTGGCCTTCTGCCCCCAATCATTTCATATTCAGGCTTCCACAGTGTCAGATTAAATGGAAACAGATCTAGGGGGAGGCAGGGTTGGGATGGGGCTAAAAGCATTTCGCTCAGGGCCTGCACGTAGCTCAGTTGCTCCGTGTGGCTAATGAGGTGCTTCAGTCTATCCTTGAATGCCTTCTCCCCAACATCCATTCACCCGTTTTGACTGTTTTTCTACTCAGGTCCCTAAGGTTCCAGAGGCAAAGCCAGGAGGAGAGGTTAGTGTGGCAGTTAGAAGCTCAGGCTCTAGGATCAACCAGAACCAGGCTCTGCGATTCCCAAGCTCTGTGACCCTGAGTAAGGCACTTCCCTTTTTAGAGCCTGAGGTTCCTCAACTGCAAAGCAAGAACTGTAACAGCATCTTGTCCTCCAGGGTTGGGGTTAATAAAATAACACAGGAAAGAGCTGAGCAAGGTGCCTGGCACTGGGTGGAGGCCAGAGTCATTTGAGCTAGTATTATTATCCTCCCTGGCGGGTGACCTGCATTTTCATATCTCACTGTTGGGAATTGCTTTTACCATCTAAAGTTGACAGCTTCCCTTAGGAATCACCAGAGAAACTGCTTAGAATGCCATTGACCATGGATAGGGTGGCTCGGGATCTCAGAGGGCTGGAATCAGAGGTCACAGCTCAAAGGGATGGGGAGATTACCGAGGGTAACACCGTCATCATCCAAGTGGAGCAAGGCAGAAGGAAGGGGCCTGCCCTGAGATGGGACAAAAGGCAGCAGCAAAGCCAGCACTGCCGACTCACCTGGTGCGCAGCATCATGTTCACTTCCTTCTTGGCCCTCACGTGGCCCTGTAGGGAGACACTGTCATTGTCCCTATTTTTTTATTTTTAATGTTTTTGAGACGGAGTCTCGCTTTGTCATCCAGGCTGGAGTGCAATGGTACAATCTTGGCTCACTGCAACCTCCGTCTCCTCGGTTCAAGCGATTCTCCTGCCTCAGCCTCCCGAGTGACTGGGATTACAGGAGCATGCCACCACGCCTGGCTAATTTTTGTGTTTTTAGTAGAGACGGGGTTTCACCATGTTGGCCAGGCTGGTCTTAAACTCCTGACCTCGTGATCTGTCCACCTCGACCTCCCAAACTGCTGGGATTACAGATGTGAGCCACCATACCTGGCCCATTGTCCCCATTTTATAGAGGAGGAAACTGAGGCTCAGAAAGGCTCAGCTATGAACCGATGAAAGGGAGTTCAATCCCAAGACTCTCTTATTTTAACGCAGTGCTCATAACCATAATGCAATCCTACTTCTAGCTTCCTGATTTGAGTGGAATGTGGTTCCTACTTCCCCCCACCGCACCAATGAGGCTTTTAGTCTGGCCTTGAATAACAAGATTTAATCCAAAGTGCTACTCCATGGCTGGGGTACGGGAAGCTAGCAATATCCCAACTGACTACAACTACTTCCAGAAGGTGACCTATTTAAAATACTACCTGGAGGAACGGGAAGCATTTAAAGAGATGTTTCTCTGAAGGCCCTAGGACTCTTAGGCTCTCTCTCTCTTTTCTAAAAACTGCTCCTTCCCTGCCTGATGAATGGGAACATCAGCTCCACGGCCATTATGCAGAATTTTGCAGAGCTCCTCCCCAGGAGCAGACCTGGATTCCTCATCTGCACCGCCGCATTCCCACACCGCTCAGAGCCATCGAGAATGCACACTCTGGCCCATCCATCCTTACCTCCATGCTGCCAGCATCCATCAAGTCTGGATGCAGTGTCAAGCCTGACAGAGGCTCTGGGATAAGACTCAGTCCCTGAAAGCTAGTCAGAGAGATAAATGCGTAAACCCATAATGACAACCTCATAGTGTGTTCAGAATTGTAGTGAGGGGAAGCAGCAACAGCTATGGGGGAAGAGAGAAGGGAGAGATGTGCTCTGCCTACAGAAGCCAGGAAAGGCTTCCCAGAGCGATGGCATTGAATGAGGCCTTGGAGGATAAGTAGGAGTTGGCCAGGTGAATGAGGAGATGGAGGAGGAGGGAGGAGGAGGAAGCCAGAGTGGATCTTAGGCAGGGAAGCAATGCTGAAGGACAATTGTGGGACTGGCTAAGTGAACAAATAAATGAGTGGATAAATATACAGATTCTGATCTGACCCAGGCAAAGGTGAACCTGAAATATAAGGGAAGACAAGGGGAATCACTGTGAGTCAGTCCCTACTTTTGTTTCAGCAAAAGAGTGAAAACTTAGAGACATCTTCTCACCTTCTCCAAAGACGCTATACACCTACCAGTAACCAAAAAATCACCAGGACTCTTCTTGACTGAATTTATATTTTTCAACTTTGGAGAGATGACTATCAATGCTCTTTGTGAAAAGATAGGCTGTTAAATATAGCTGTTCTGGCACTTCATCATTCATTCATTTATGGACATATTCATTCATTCATGTGGTCATTTATTCGATCATTCTTTCTGTCATTCAGTTGATAATTCATTTGTTGCTTCATTCATTCACTCCTTTACTGCTTCCCCCATTCATTCAATCATTCATCTTTTTACTCATTTGTTAAAGCATATGCTCATTTATTCACTTACACATTTACAAAGCATTCATGGAGCAAGGCCCTTCCAGGCAGACAAAGAGGTCTAAGCCTTGGCCCTTTTCCAGAGACCAAGTCAAAACAATCCCACTGATTTTAGGCAGTAAGTCCTTCTCCTCTGTCTTCCATTCTTTTCCATCTCTCTCTTTCTGTTTATCTTTAGCTCCATTGAGCTTCTTCTGGGATTGAGGGACCAGAACTGTGCCTGGTGCTGGGTGTGGGTTCCTCACACCTTTGTGATTATGAGGGGGGTGGGAGTAGAATCACTGTTCTCAGCACTTTCCTGCTAAATGGTAAACAGATTCGGTACATTTCATGGACAAAGTCAATTCAAAGCCAGCAGACCGAACAACAGAATTCATTCCCAGCAGAGGGCTGGTAACTGAAATTCCAGTGGGAAGCTAACTTTTCCTGCAGGGTCTGCAATTCTAGCAAATAATGGAGAGTGGCCAACCATTCCATTATTTATAATTTACTCTAGAAAAGTTTTTATTAAGTACCTACTATGTGCACAGAACCAAGCAGAGAGTTGTGAAGGATGAGTTAGACCAGCTCCTACCCCAAGAACCCTGCCCTCTGGTGGTGGGGAAAGGGGTTAACACCTCCATTGATTGTCTAATTCCAAGCACCATTGTGAGTCATAAGAAAATGCACATCTTAAAAGAATATGGGAATTCAGATGGGACAAGTCACTTCTCTCTGGGGCTTGGCGAAGGCTTCCTGAATATGGAAACTGCTGAGTGAGGTCTTGGAATGTCGGTGGAATTTTAACTATTCGACAAGGCAGCAAGGGGTGTGGTGGGAGAGTATTATAGAGTTAAAGGGACAGGCAAAGATGCAAAGATGGGTAAAGACCAAAGCACAAACATTTCTATACATCAGGATTCTCCTTTTGCAGATAAAGAAACTAGCATTTACAAGGTGAAATGACTTGCCAAAGGCCTGCCCCTTGGGTTCAGGACTATATGACAAGAGGGCTACTGCTTCTCTCTGCCTGTCTCTTGTCACTCTCCCAGATCTTTAGGTTGAAAATGCTGCCCTGACCAATAAACCCTAAACCCAGCCTCATCAGGTACACTCTGCTTCCATAAATTCCCTGAGATGCTCATTGATCTAGGAGCAAATATGGGACTATCGGGAACACTCCCATGTTTGGCCCTATATTAACCAGTACCCTATTAACTCACTATGTGACCTTAGAAAAAGCCTCTGATAGCTATGGGGTTGAGTTTGCTCACCTATGCTCTCACCTATTCTGGAGGTCTGCAGCTCAGCCCTTTCAGAAAGTTCTGCATGCTTGCACTCGGTCATGGAGGATTTCTAACCCAGCCACCCCTGCAGTGTGGGATTATTTGCTTGTAGGCAATTCTCTGTTGAGATGGCCTTGGTCTAGTGATGTTGTCCCTAAATTCTCCTGCCCCACTGACAAGCCCAGCAGCTGCACCTGTATGGTCCTCCTCTGGTTCTCCTCAATGCCTTAGCCTGTCTCACTTACCCATTCAAGGCCAGGAGCAGTGTCCTTGGTGTGTCATGCACATGCAAAACTGCTAGAGCCAGAAATTCTATCTGCGACTGGGATGCAGAAGCTGAATCCCAAAAGCAGGGCTCTTCTACTTTTAATTAAAGACATATAAAGATCCCAAACAGAGGGAAGGACAGGAAGTGAACCTGAATATTTTTATTCAGTGGCATGGCTCTTAAATTCCTTTAGATTTCTGTTGCCTTTAGAGAGCTCTCCCTGAACACCCAGGTTGGGCTGGATATCTTCTTGCAGCACTAATCATGCAGAGTTTTTGCCCTATTTAAAAGCTATGTATGTTTCTAAATTGTATTATCAAAGCATTCAGGATTTTAATTGAGCAGGCTTTGATGTTTTCAGGACAAGCCACAGGGTAGAGGTCAGTGAGGGTTGCAGCAAGGGACGAGCATCTGTGTGCTGGGGTTTTGGGTCCTAGTTATCTGGATAGGGCTGGTTAAGGTTTCCAGAAATGAGCTGTTAAGACTCTCAGATGTACTGCCTACTTCGAAAATGGCCTTACTCTGGACATTTGGAAGCCCCAAACAATAGAGCCATAAATTGAATAGTACCTAAAATTTGCTGACCACTTATGTAGCAGAGACTGTGCTAAATGCTTGACTTGCATGATCCTTGAAATCCACACAACACAACAACTATCTTAAGATGGTAACTACTACTATCCCTGTTTTATAGTTGAGGAAAACAAGGCTTAGTCATACAGCTAGTAAGTGGCAGAGCCTGAATTTGAACCCAGCAGGGAGACTGATTCCTGAGTTAAAAAATCCCAACTGCTCTCTTCTGGCTGCTTCTAATTAGATCTGAGCCTCACATCTCTGAGATCATAGCAGCAGCCCTGGTGAGAGCATCAACCATAAAAATATTAGAATTTGAGAGCCAAACGGAACGTGAGGAAATGCCTAATGTAAATTTCTCCCTTTACGAAGAAGAAACCGAGGCCCCAGTGGGGAAAAGTGACCTGGCCAGGAGAGGATCCCTGACCACTAGCCTCCTCAGCCAGGGCTTCCTCCAGGTCTCCAAGCTGCCTCCCACAGAAGGGTCTTCTGCTGATTAGCATTCCACTGTGCAAGGCAGTGAGATGACTCTGCTTCGGGGGCAAATGCCTGGGGGAATATATGCAGCTGGACTCCTGGACAACTCACACCACTGGGCTTTGTGCAGGAAGGGCTGAGTGCTCAGTGCTTCGATAGCTTGTCTTGGAAGTACACCCATTGGCCCTGAACCTGCTCTGAGCCTCAAACAAATATTTTTGTGAGGGTTAAATGAGAGTTGTTGATAAAACACCTAGCATTATGGCAAGCACACAGTAGGGACACACTGAATGCCAGTACCCCCTCTTCTCTTTCTTAGAATCCGAGGAGACAGAAGCAAAGACCTTTGTACTTTGGGAATCCTGCAGGAATTCATCCAGGGTGAATTCCTGGATGTTTGGGGCAGGAGAAGGAAATGGTAGACAGCAATGTCGAGCTCTTACTCTTTTCCCAGCCCTATGCAATGAGCTCCATATTCATCATTCATTTGATTCTCACATCCTTACAACGACTTCCTCTGGGTCCCCGGTGGCTGCAGCCAACACAGTATATGAGGCAGAGTCCCCCCTTCTTCTACTTCCTACATACCCAGTTTCCCTCCGGGAAGTAGCATACGAATTTTATGGATGAAAAACTGAGGCTTAGGGAGGTGGGGGGACTTGCCTAAGGTCCCAGAGGCAGGGAGCGATGGAGCTAGGATTCACACCCAGACTCCACTTGACTCTAAGGACACCCAGCTCCCAGGAGAGCCACAGGCATTGAAAATATTTAAAAACAAGCCCCTGACTTTCCTGTCCCAACAGTCCCCTGGCCTCTGAGACCTCATGGTGATCAGACAGATGATGAGAGAGAAGACCTATATTTGGTGCTGAAAATTGTCCCCAGTCAAGCAGCATCCCAGGATCTGCGAGAGGTGAGGCTTAGAATGTCAAGGCCTTGGGCTGAGCTTTGCAGACCTGTTCTGGTCAGGACTGGTAAAAGGGCAACCAGTCCCTTCCTTGCCAGCAGGACGTGTAACTCAGCTGGACAAATGGGCCAAAGCCTCTTCCTATGTTCTAGGCTGTAAATGCCAACCCAGCTTCAGCACCTAAGATCTGCACGCAGAGATCTCTTTCCTCGGGGCTCAGCCAGCCTGAGGCCTCTGGGAGCTGGGCCAGAAGCTGGGACCCTTTCTTCCAGGGGGTTTCAAGGACAGCTTACTTATGGAGATCTCTGTGGTTCTAACCAGGGTGAGACCAACCAAGTTCTAAGAGGAGACTTATTGTTCACTTGGGGTCCCTTACCCCATTACACTTCTACTCACTATCGGGCATATAGGGTAGGAGCTGTAACTCCCACTTGTATCCAGGATGGGGGCTCTGATGGTAGAACTTGAATGTTTAAGTGTCAAGCTACTTCAAATCTTACCACTCGTAGTGACATTTGAACATTAAACAAAACAAAACCCATCATTTCCCGTTTCCTAACTGCTTCCAGTCTCTTTATTCCAACAACTAACTTTTGAACTGCTGGTAAGGAGACCTGCATTGTCCTCCAGGGCCCAACACATTGTTCCAACTTCACCTGGACCCATTTGAGGACTCTCCCACGGATGGTGAGATCAGCCATGCCTCGCTGGGGACAGGTGGCGATGGAATAGCGTCCAGGCATAAGAGACTCCACGATATTATGCTTTTTAATCCTTGATGTAAGCTCAGCTCCCAGCCAGCCCTTTACGGTTGCTCCTCCTGACTCCCGGAGCCACCAGGACATGAGGCCTGGGAGTTGTACCCCTGGCAGCAGCTGATTCCTTTTGGCTTGCAGAGGTTTTGGGGGTGCAGACAGAGCACTCTTCTTGATGAAGGGACTCGCAGGTCTGCACCTGGCATAGCCGCCTGGGAGGAGTGTGGGAGTGTGGGAGCACCCTCACTGAGTGCTCAAACGCCAGCTGTCATGGAAATGGGAAGAGCTTCCCCACACTTCCACCAGAGAATCTGGTCACCCCCACCTGCGAACATGCCTCTTCCTTCGGCTCCCAGAGATTTCCCCAGGAGGAGAGTCCCGGCACCTGGTGCCCCAGAGGGGTCCAGTCGCCGCTGGGGCAAACGTCCACTCTGGCTCCCTCCTCTGGGTGTTCACACCAACCCTCCCACGGATTTCTCTCTCTTTTGGATACAAGCACCAGCCCGGGCTCCTCGTGGAGAGGGGAGTCCGGACTAAGGGAGGCAGGTGGCACACCTCACCTCGGCGCCCAGCACCCCCAAACCCAGACAGGGGAACAAAAGGAAGAAGGTGGCTTACCTTTCGAGGGTCGCCTTTGTTTGGTTTGCAGAGATGAGAAGGTGCCCATGACGGCCCCCATGGCAGCGAAGACTTGTGTGCGAGTTGGGACCCCGGGCCCTGCCCCTCCCCTTCCCTGGAAAGAAATCCCCGTGGTTTGTCTACTCTGAATTGGAGGAGAGAAAAGCGCCCGGCAGCTCGCCTGCAGCTTGGTATTCTGCGAGCGTGGAGCCGAGGCTAGGAGGCTTCTGGCTTCCTTCTTCAGCCCCGCGCATGCAGGGACTCAGGGCTAGCCACTCCCCGCGAGCCTTCGGAACCGCTTCCCCGCGCGAGGACCCGGCCCGGCCGGTTCCCTCGCCCAGGGCCGAGGACGGTGCCCTGAAGCCTGCCTGGCACTGGACACGGGGCCAGAGCGCCCGCCCGGCCGAGGCTGCCGAGCCAGCGCCGCGTGCGGTGCGGGAGCCGCGGTCCGCCCGCCCCTCCTGCCGCACGCTCGGCTCCCCTCCTGGCGCTCCGGCTGGGTCTCGCAGGGCCGAGTACCAATCATGAATGAACAGAGCCCGGACCGCGCGGCGCGGAGCCACAGCGCGCCCGCCTGCTGCCTGCTGCCTGCTGCCAGCGCTCGGGGCGAGAGTCGGGGCGGCGGAGGGGGCGGCGGGCAGGCAACTACGGAGGGGCGGGGCGGGGGCGAGGGCTGCACGGTGGGGGCGGGGGACGCCCGGCCCTGCGCCCTTACCCCTGCGCACCCTCATCTGCCGGGGTATGTGCGGGAGCCCCGGGAGCATGTAACCCTAAGAGACCGACCGGGTGCCAGGCACCTGGCTGATGCACCCATCAGGTTCAGGGGGCAGTAGATTGAGTGGCCCCAGGGAGACTCTGTGTTTGTGTGTGTGTGTGTGATGTGCGCGCGTGCGTGTGTGTATGTGCGTGTGTGTGTGTGTCCCTGTGTGTGGTGCATTGTGATTTCATTCGACTTAAAGGGAAATCTTATTTAACCCACTGCCTGAACTCATGGGGAGGGGGAAAGTCTGCCCCACCCAGAAAGGGGTGAAAAACACATCCAAATGGGTGGTCATGGGAAGAAGGTGCCGTCCTGCTCCGCGGGTCCTTGAGGGTTCTGCAGAATCCTCCCATGGCAGGCCCCACCTTCTGCTGACAGGGAGTTGGGGAGGAGAAAGGAGGGCTCAGCCCCTCTGGGCCCTTACACTCTCATTTTTCTTTACTTTTCTTTTTTTTTTTTTTTTGAGACTGAGTCTCGCTCTGTTGTCCAGGCTGGAGTGCAGTGGTGCAATCTCGGCTCACTGCAACCTCTGCCTTCCAGATTCAAGCGATTCTCCTGCCTCAGCCTCCGGAGTAGCTGGGATTACAGGCGCCCACCAACAGGCCCAGCTAAATTTTTTTGTATTTTTTAGTAGAGACGGGCTTTCGCCATGTTGTCCAGGCTGGGCTTGAACTCCTGACCTCAGGTGATCCACCTGCCTTGGCCTCCCAGAGTGCTGGGATTACAGGCGAGAGCCACCCCGCCCGGCCTGCTCTCTCATTTTTCTGTTTCTTTCCTCCTTGGTTCTCCCTCTTCTCCCTTTCCAGCTTAATAATTCATTAGCCATCAGCTCCCGGGCACAGGTTGTTAGTGCTTGAAGGGGCAATGATTAGATTTAGGAAGCCATTTCCCTTCTGTGAGTGGCTTCTCACCCACAGGGCAAAGTTTGCATCCCTGCCTGTGGACTCAAAGCCTTGTGGTGGTGAAATGCAAGGTTTGCTCCCTGGAAGGGGAAGGAAGAGCTTCCCCTCCCCCAAGTCTGAGCTGCTTGGGTTCCCACTGGGACCCATTTTGATTGGCACTGAGAATCCTTTGCCCAAGCTGCCCCCCACACTCCCACCCAGCCATTTTCTCTCTGCCACACAGATACACATCATGCTAGCAGTTCACAGAATCCCCGGACATATGGCCTCATAAACAAGCATGCATGCCCATAAAGTCCCGCAAACATATGGCCGCAGGTCCTTAAGTCCGCACAGACATTGCTATTGTACACACAGACAGACCCAAGGCTCATAATACACCTGCAGTTGCCCCCCACAAAGATGGAGAGACACACAAACACACAGGCATGCAGACGCACACACAGTGCAAAACTGCATCACAGTCACCACATTCAACAGGCTCTGCCACATAGGCACAGAGTTGAATCCCCAGGATACAGGCCCTTGAGAGCTGCTTCCCCTAATGCCAACCCATGAGCTGTCCCCTCAGGGCCACAGGTGGCCTGTGACTTGGCCAGGGTCCTTGAATAATTTTCTTCACCTTTGCAGCATTTATTGCTTTTCTGCAATTCCAGCATGTGTCCTGTTTTGTGCAACAGGGGAGGGGCACTTACTAACATCCTTCCTTTCCTTTGCATTGCCCACTGCTGTGCAACACATTGTCCACGTGATGCCCACCAAACCCCTGTGAATTGAGCAGGTGCCTGACCATCACCACAGAGAGAAATTGAGGCTTACCTCGTGTTAGAAATTAGCCTGAAGTTGCCCAGCCAGGATGTGGGATTAGAACTTGGGTTCCAGGCCTCTGTCGTGGTCTCCTGGGGAACCCCTGCTCACAGATGAGGGCACTGAGCCAGAAAGACCTGCTGGGGTTCCCACCAGATTCACAACCTCTGCCTCCTAACTGCCAGCTCAGGGCTTGTCCGGCCCAGGGAGGCCTGGAATCCTGGAAGATGGAGCAGGGCTGGTCCCTGCTTCCCTTCTGCCTTCTCTGTTGGGGAAGAGGGCATGCGAGGCTGAAGCTTGGGGTCACTAGAGGACCCAGTATGATGTCCAGGATTCAGGGAACAGAGGAGAGCTCTTTGCTGAGAAGAAGGTGAAGCCAACCTGGGTGTCTTTGCCAACTTCTCAGGGACACCACTGGGGGAGCACCAAGCTACTTCCCCCTCGGGGCTCTGCTAATTTTCATGGTACCTGAATGACCATAAGGACAGCACTTGAGAGGTCACGAAAGGCTAGAATATCATCGTCTCGTTTCTCTTCCCCACAACCCACTGAAGAAGCAGAGTACAGACGACTTGCCCCATTTTGCACATCAAAAATAACAAAGTGCTTCTGGACGTGTTTGCAATTGGCTGCCTCTGAACAGTAGGTTAAAGTAAAGTCACCAAAATAAAATCCAAACCATTGAAAATGAATTATGAGGTCTTTTTTGTGGCCTGTGGCTTCTTCTACAAATCCTTCCCGACCCCTGGTGCTCCCTTTGTGTCTCAGCCACCCAGACCCCTCACTATTTCTCAGATGTGTGTTGTGGTTCAGCTTCAGGGCCTTTGCACGTGCTGTTCCCCTTGCTTGGAATGTTCCTCACCTCTTTCTCCTTCTGGCCACCTGCTGCTTACTCTGGAATATCTACTGCAGATGTCATCTCCTCCAGGGATCCCTCCCTGGCCCTGAGTCGGTGCCCTGCTTGCGGTTTCCACAGCACCCAGGGCTTCTTATCAGAACACTCATTACTTTGTTTCTCATTGTTCCTTTCCTTGCCTGTCTCTCCCTCTGGACTGTTTTAACTGCTTTACATACTGATTTAACTCTCTACTTTCTGCTTAATCTCTGGTTTCTGACAGGGGTGCAGCCAATCTATGCTGAATAAATGAATGAGTGAGTCGATTTTCTTTGCTCAGTGACCCAGTTAGTAAGTAGAAACTGATGATTACCAGATCATCCTTGCCCCTTAAAGGAAGACACATGCTCTGCCAAGTGAAGATTCATTCATTCACTTATTTATTCAACAAATATTCATTCATTCATGTATCTACCATGTACCAGATATTTACATGCACGATAGCTCATTTATTCCTGCAGACACCTTGTGACAGGAGTATTATTTGCAGATAAATACACACACATGCGCACGTGCCCACTGTACAATGCAGCCAACATCACCCATGAGATGCTCACAGAGAATGTGTCTAAGTAGGAGAACACAGGTAAGTGTGAGGGGCAAGAGAGAAAGACGATGATAACAGGCCCTCTCCCTGCCCCCTGGGAATTTGCAACAGAGAGCAGAGAACTGCATGGGGAGAGGGGGAGTGACAGAGTGAATGTGCAGAGGGAGTGCTGAGGAAGCCTCCCATCAGTCACCCTGACTGCAGGAGCCATTTGTCCTGTTGTCCCCGCCTTGATGTACTCAATACGGCGACCGTGCCAGCCCCATCCAACCTGAGCTTCAGTGGCTGTTGCTTCCTTTACTCTGGAAGGTGAGCTAGCTCATGCACTTTCTCCAGCTCTGACCCCTCCCTCATGCACCCTGGTGTGGACTGAATGTTTGTGTCCCTCCAAAATCCCTGTGTTGAAGCTCTAAGCCCCTGTGTGGCTGTATTTGGAGAAGGGGCCTCTAAGGAACTAATGAAGGTTAAAAGAGGTCATAAGGGTGGGGCCCTGATCTGATAGAGTTAGTGTCCTTAAAAGGAGAGACTCCAAAGACCCCCCACGCATAAAGATATCATGTGAGCACACAGGGAAAAGGCAGATGCAACCCAAGGTGAGAGGCCTCACCAGACACCAACCCTGCTGGCACCTTGATCTTGGACTTCCAGTTTTCAGAACCATGAGAAAATAGATTTCTGTTGTATAAGCCACCCAGACTGGGGTATTTTTTGAAGGCATTCCAAGCAGACTGATACACAACTCCAGTGTCAATCCACAAGCTCAGAAGATTCTGGATGCAAGGCCTTCCTTCTGCCATGAGCCTCTATATAGGACTCCTTAGGCAACCCCTCTGAGGTTGTTCAGGGAGGAAGGAGTGAGGCTGTTAGACCTGCAGGAATCCTGTTAGAACATGCATGTGCTTGTCTGAGTTTATGTAACACACAAGCCCTGTTCTCTCCCTCCCTCCCCCTCTCCTCTCTTCCTCACTGTATCTCTTTCTTTCTTAATTTATTTCTTCCTCCCTGCTCCTTCCTTCCTCCCTACTCAGTGCTCCCTTAGCCATGTTCCTTCTCATCCTTATGGACAATAGTAGTCCCTTCCAGGCACAGAGGTAGCATAGCGTCAGATTGAGAGCATTAATTTGGGAGGCTGCTAGAACTGAGTTCAAACACTGAGCTTGCCCCTTTACTCTGAGACTGTGGACATGATGAGTACAATCTCTGAACCCTGCTTTCAGCTTCTTGTGGATTAAATTCATAATTCCTTTAGTAACTGGTAGTGTTGCTGTGAGGGATTGGTGACATGATGTTTGTAAGGCCCTTAGCAGGTACCTGGCACATAGAGTGGCCCATTACTGAAGGTGGACTGCCCTATTCCTGTTGCTGTGGGCCAGACATCATGCTGGGTTAGAGGGGTATAAAAATGAGTAAGCCACAGCCTTTCCCTCGGCTTCCATCTTTGCTCTTCATCTCTTTGATAGGAAATCTATTCTCAGGGTCCCCATCTGGTATTAAAAGACTCAGATTAGTTAAGGAAGGGAATGCAGTTGGCACCTGATTATGTGCAATTCAGCACTATGCTTGCTGCTGTCTTGTACCATTTCCCAAATGTTCTGCATGCATAAGTCTGGCCTCAAATAGACTGGGAGCTTTTAGAAAGCAAAGGCCGAGTCTCCTGCTTTGCATACCGCCCCCCCTCCACCGCCCCCATCCACCGCCACTCAGCCTGGCCCCAGAACATCCTAAGTGTTCTACAAATACTCAAACTGAGATCCTTCAGGGCAGGGGAAAGGGTGTCATCATTTACCCCTGAGTTCATATGAACCCAATCCCATGTCCCCCGGTATGTACACCTGGCCCTTAGCCTCCTCATCTGTGAAACATGAATCCAACCATGTCAGGGGGTTGTTGTGAGAATGGGGTAAGATAAAGTAAAGGGAAAGCACTTGTCTCTCTGTAAAGCACTCTGCAAATGTCCTTTATTGTTATTTGCTTTGGGGCTCATTGGCTCATTCATTCATTCATCTATTCAATGAATATTTATTAAGCACCATCTACCTGCCAGGCACTATTCTAAATATATGGATCAATAATGAGCAAGAAGAGGCAAGAGTACCTGCTCTCAGGAAGCTGGAGGTCTAGGGCTGAAGAAAATCAAATCATCTCCTCATTGCAAATTGCATTCAGGCTAGGAAGTAAAGAGTGGGGCAGTAAGTTCAGGGTAGCAGGTGCTTGGAGAAGCCAGGTATCACCTTGTGTGAACAGTGAAGTGATGACATAGGACATATAGGTCTTCAGAGGGCAGGGAAGTAGATATGACTTTCAGGTCAAGGAGATCAGGCCTAAAGTCCTGGATTTGTTTTGTGACTTTGGGCAAATTATTTGACCTTTGAGCCCCTCGATTTCCTCACGTTTGCAAGGAGAACAATCTCAGCAGTGTCATTGGAAGTCGCAGGGTGAGGTTGAAAGTGATCATGGTTACAAAAGTGCCTGACACAGGGTCTCCCTGGCTGGAACACAGTCCTGATTCAGAAAACACAAACTCCATGCCTCACTTTCCCCTTCCAATTCCCTTTGCTTGGACCTTCTCCCCTACCTCCCCAGGAGGAAGAAAAGACCTTTGAATAGGACCTGGGTTTGGGAAGCAGCTCTCCCGGGCTGCGTCCTTATGCATCAAGCATGGCCTCATCTGTTGAGGTTGATCATGTTCTGGAGGGAGCAGGACTGATGGGGACTGCAGGGGAAGCCGGGGCAGAGGCTCTGCCCTTCATGCCCTGATGGCTGCGCTGCCCGAGGATTCCTCCTGCACGCTTCTGCGCTGCCACAGTCTCCACCAGAGCTGAGATGAGTTCAGACAGAGTGCAGCCACCCACGCAGCTGGGACACTGGCGGTAAAGCCCTCCCAGTTACCCAGATCCTGCGAGGAGTGTGTGTGTGGTGGGGCGGGGGCAGGGGTAGTCAGGGAGAGGGGGAAGGATATTCCTGGAGAACAGGGAATTCACGGGTGCCAGCACTATCCTTGGTGCAAGGCAGATATTTCATGAATATTGATCAAATGGCTGTCTGGGGGTGGACGGAAGGGTGGATAGAAAGGGGACGGGTGGCTAGATGGGTGGATTCAAATGTGTTCTAACAATCTGTAAGTATCTGATAAAACCTGTGAACCGTTTCCCCCAGAGTTACCATGCCGCATGAACACATGCTGATGCTTGGTGTAGAATTTCAGACTCTCCCCAGTGAAACGCAGCCTTGGACAGTTGGTGAAGAAACTTTGTCCTAAGGAGGAAAGGTTATGGAAAGGATTTTATCCATTCATCCCTTAGCTATGTGCCTTTAACTTCTCTGATCCTCAGTTTCAACATCTATAAAATAGGTACAATAATTACGCCTATGTCTTAGGGTTGCTGTGAGGATTAAATGACTAGAAGCATTTAAGTGCTTTAGTGTGGTACCTGGGAGGTTGCAGGGCTCATGAAAAAGGCAGGTCATTAACATAATCACTAATCTTCATTCATTCAATCATTCATTCACTCATTCATTCATTCACTCACAACTTTGTGAGGGCATCAAGTGAGTGCCTCCTGTTCATCACACCTGAGCAGGGCTCTGGGGCTCTCTGCAGAGGTTCATGCTCACTGCATTAGGGAACTCACAGTCTCAGGGCGCTTAGATAAACAAGTCACTATAACATTCCAGACTTCACTGAGATCCCTCTCTAGCTCTGCTGCTGAGAGTCAAAGGCACCAAAGTCCTAGATACTCGGCAAGATCAGGGGTCTAGATCAGCCTAGGAGGGTAAAGGTCATGGTGGAGAAATCAAGGGTGGAGCTGGGTAGAAAGCGATGGGAGCCGGAAGGAGTGGGAGTGAGACTTGAGCAGGGCAGGGCTGAGGTGAGGTAAGAGTGGCCCTGGGCAACCGCGTTTCCGGGCCACAGTGGTGAGGTTGAGGGTGGATGGGCGAGACCGAAATGACGGGGGCAGTGGAGACAGATGCTGTAGTTAGAATTCCTTGTCTTTCCAAAGTGTGTGCAAAACATGGATCCATAATCTCCTTGGGTAAATGTCCAGGAGTCAATGGTGTTTCCTCCCCTGCTTTAGTCTCCTGAGGTGATAGAATAATTGCATTAGCAGTGGTGGCCTCTGTTTATGGAGTTCTTACTATGTGCCATCACATGCTTGCTCTCACTTAATCATTTCAACAGCCCCATAAGGAAAGGCTCTCATTGTTTCCTGTTTTATAGATGAGGCAGCTAAGGCACAGAGAGGTTAAGCAACCTGCCTGAAGTCGCACAGGGAATAGATGGTGGAGCTGGCCTTGAACTCAGATGGTCTGACTCCGGAGCTCATGCTCTCCATGTAGCTCCAAGTCCTCCTGCTGCTCTTGCCACTGACTTCTAACACTGTTTCTCTAGGGAGGCAGCAGTTCACTGGGGACTCACAGATAGGAGAGATGGATGCACAGGGGAGGGACAAGGGTCCCCAGCCCTCTGAGTGGTGGGTGATGCTCCCACCCATCCTTTTAGTGCCTGGGAGCTGCGGTTGTGATTATCAGCCTGCCGGGGTGCACGCAGGGTCTTTCCCTCTTCGGCTCCTGCAGCCTGAAGACCCTGGGGAAGTGAGCAGGGAGGGGAGGAGGGAACAGTAACCCTGCTGCTAGATGATTAGTAATCATGCCAGTGATGAGCCGATGAGCATGCCTCTGACCCTGCACGGCCTGCTGAACATGTCAGAGCTGGCTCCGGGCTCCCAGGCTCTCCCCTCCCGGCATTGCTGCTGCTGCAATTGGAGCCTGAAGAGGGAAGAAACCCAGGAAGAGGGAAGGAGGAAGGAATGGGGGAGAGAAGAGTTTCAGTCGCCCTCGTGCTGAGGGCTGACTCTGGGACAGGGCCTGCAAAAATGAGGCAACATACAACTGAGATATTAACAGATGTTCCTTGTGTTATTTCCTGTGACCTCACACCCTGCGCACATTTGAGCTGTGGCATTCACTACCTGTGGCAGAGGTGGCACAGAAACAATGGTCACATCTTGGATTTTGAGATGAAAGGCCTGGAAGAATATGTGACTGGTTGGAGGGCAGGAGCAAGAGGGGTTTGCCCTTGTCCTCCACCTCAGGCAGAGTTTGAGGGTGGGTGGCCTGTTCAGCAACCCCAGACTTTGGTGGAATGTGGGAGCTGACAGCCGACCCTGGCTTTTCCAAAGTGGAGCCTGGGAGAGTGAACACAGCCTAGGGTCCACCTCTAAGGCCTGCCACCTCTGTGTGTAGCAGGAGCATTGCACAGCCACTGACCTGTGTGTCTTTTTCAGGCAGGGCTTCCTGACCTACCTCTCCCGGGCAAGTCTGGTAAGGAGAAGGGGAATCTTCCCCTGCACCCAACAGTGGTGTGGTCCAGAAAACCCTCCTAGAGCCTGGGAGGCCCCAGCTGTGACCCGAATGGCACAGTGACCACAGAATGCACAGGAACCAGAACCTCTCGGGGTGCCTTTCTCTAGGAATGGTAGGGCTGCCCACCAGAGGTAGAGCCCACTTCATGCTCCATGCTCCGTAAGCCCACCCCAAAACATCCAGGCAACACTGGGGATGGGGCATCCTGAACTGATTGAGGGTTCTCTGCCACTGAGCGGAATGGGAACTTGGAATAGAAATTAAGTTCAGTGATTGAAACAATAAGCAAAGTAACTTTCTGGCACATCAGAGTGAGTTACCTGAAATTCTTAGCTATTCGTAAAATGATCCTTACAATGCCACTATGGCAGGTACTTCTCTTTTCTCCATTTTACAGACTAGCAAACTGAAGTTCAGATGCGTGGTGTAATTCGCCCAAGCCACAAAGCTTGAGTGATCTGCAGAGTCTGGGTTTGAACCCGATCTCTCTGCCTTCAAATTTAATGCTATTATCCACTAAGGAAGGAAAGCAGATGGGAGCAGTGGAGGGAAGAGAAAGAACTGGGAGGAAACAGCAGTATTGGGAAGAAGAGGTGGGGTGATGGGGAGCCCTCCTGTCATCCTCCCTCCCAGGATGGAGTTGGTACTGAGTCAGAGAAGAGTGGCTGTGAAGAGCTTTGGTCTTGGTTTAGAGGACAACACAGGACATACGCAGGTGGCCTGGCACATAGATGGTCAGGTGGAGGGAGAAGGATGAAGCAGCAGTTCCAAGAGCCGTGGCACTCGTGTAGCAATTATTACCTTTCCTCCCAAGAGTGCCTGTGGGAACCTCTTCCTGAGAGGCCAGGCTGGCTCTCTTTTTCCCTCACTGTACGTGGAAGATCCCTTCCCAGGCTGCCACAAGACACTACCTTGACTAGAGCAGTCCTTCAAGCCAAGTTCTGTTTCTGTTGCTCCTTCTTGCACTGGGCTGGCCTGAATCAAGTGAAGGGGTTGGGCACTCTAGCTGGTGCTGGGGGGAGCTAATTGACAGTCCAGGGCACTCTTGACCTAGGCTGGCATTTGCATGATCCATTAGTATTCGTGCCCACAGCTCAGGGCTGCTCTGGATGGAGGACACTATGCAGATGAGCATCGAGCAGGGTGTGCATTGAGAAATTGATGTGGTTTGCTGGGAATCAAGGCTACTGAGTAAGACTGAGGAAGGCTGCAGACCTGAGACTGGGGCTTCTCGCCTGGTTCCCACACTGCCAGTCCCTGGGGTAGCTGCTGTCTGTGATGTATGGGCTCCCGGCCAGTCCCTCCAACAATTTAGCTAGCATCCACCAGGCCCCTGCTCTTCCCCACCTGTCCTGTGATGGCACCAGGGAGGCAGTGAGAGATGAGGTGGGTATGGTTCTGGCCCTTAGAAAGCTCACCGTTCCGTGGAGAGAGAGTGGAGTATGCACTATTTGCAATCAACCAAGAGGCCACACCAGCTGAGAAGAGACATTTAATTAAACCTGGAGAAGGAAGAGTGGGGCATGGGGAGAAGGTCAAGCCAGGCTTCTCAAGAGAGGAGATGCTTGAGCGGGGTGCTGAAAGATGAATCCAAATTTGCCAGCCAAACTCCACTCTTAACACATGACTTCGTTCAGTGTCCTCCTCCTTAACAAACTGCAGAGGAGTCACAGTCTATTTCATTCTCATAAGGGTGCCCTGGTGAGCTGAGCAACAATGCTTCACTAACCCCATCTGTGGGCTCACCAACCTGCAGCTGGAGGGACTTTGGAGAAAGCAGGTCCAGCCACCATGGATGACTTAACTCGATAATGCCTGTAATTCATGATTGAAATGAGCGACTGAGTCACCCAGAGCAACGGGATCTTCCTAAAGATCTCCAGGGATGGAAACTTCCTAGCTTCTATATGCAACTGATTCCAACTTCTACGCAGATCTAGGAAGTGCTTTCTAATATCTCATGAATTTCTGCTGAACTGAAAAGCATTGACTCTTACTACTCCAGGAAGAAGGGCATGGAATATCTCATCTGAGAACCCATTGTGCAAGCTGCCAGAGCCACACAAAGCCCTGAGTGTCCTCAATTCAGCATTAGGGTGGGATGGGGGAGCTCGCATTTGGTGGAGGACACAGATACAGATAGTAAACAAAACTTTCTACCACAGAAACCAAGTGGGCAGGACTGGTGGAGGGCTAAGGGATTTGACCTGCACCTCAGGCTCTGATTCTGACTGTGCACATCTGTGGTGTCATAGAAAGGGGCCGGGGGAGGTGGCTTATGCCTGTAATCCCAGCACTTTGGGAGGTCAAGGTGGGTGGATCATGAGGTCAGGGGATCAAAACCATCCTGGCCAGCATGGTGAAATCCCGTCTCTACTAAAAATACAAAAAATTAGCTGGGCGTGGTGGCAGGCGCCTGTAGTCCAGCTACTCGGGAGGCTGAAGCAGGAGAATCACTTGAACCTGGGAGGCGGATGTTGCGCCACTGCACTCCAGCCTGGGCAACAGAGAGAGACTCCGTCTCAGAAAAAAAAAAGAAAAAAAGATATTTGGTCTCTGTCTCCCACTCCTAGCACAAAGCCCCTAAAACCCTTGGAGTTTCCCAAGTGATAAGGGTATAGGAGCATCTTTTGTTCCAGTCAGGTGACTCTTGGTGAGCCCTTGATAGCTTCAGGATTGGGCTGGTCACCAAAAAGACCAAGCCTTGACTGGAAGCTTGAGACTTTCAGCCCCATCCCCAATTTCTGGAGAGAAGGAACAGGCTGGAGATTGAGTCAGTCACCAATGGCCAATCATTTGATCAATCATGCTTATGGAATTGAACCTCCATAAAAACCCCTAAGCACCAAGATTTGGAGAGCTTCCCTGTTGGAGAACGCATCCAAGTGCTGGGAGAAAGGCATGCCTGGAGAGGGCATAGAAACTCGATGCCTCCTCCCCCAACCCCATATCTTGCCTGACTCGTTCATTTCATTTGGCTATTTCTGAGTTGCATCCTTTAAAACAAACCAGTAAAAATAAGTAAAGTGTGTTCCTGAGTTCTGTGAGCTTCTTTAGCAAATTATTAGACCTGAGGAAGGGGTCTTAGGAATCCTTGACTTATAGCTGGTTGGTCAGAAGTGCAGGGGGTCTGAGACTGGCCACTGGTGTCTGAAGTGGGGGCAGTTTTGTGGGACGGGGCCTTTAACCTGTGGGGCCTGTGCTAACTCTGGCTAGTTAGTGTCAGAACTGGATTGAATTGTTGGGTACCCAGAACTGGAGTCCGAGAACTGGAGAAAAGTTGGCGTGAGCAGGAAAAGAGAACTCCTCAACATAATTCTGAAAACTCAGAAAGAGTCTCCCCAGAAAACAAGGGCTCCCCTAGAGTTATAGTACTGGAAGTTAGAGGCCTTTTATGCCATCGAGCTGGGCCCTATTTTCACAGACGGCCCAGGGAGGGGCAAAGTCTGTTTAGCAAAGCACAGAGAGACAGTGACAGAGCTGGGACTGCAACTCAGGGCTCTGGAAAGGTTCTGGCATTTTAAAAATTCCGTGAGTTTGCTGCAACTGCCAAGACCTCCCCTGTAGGTCTAGATGCACATTTACTCTTGGCTTCCTGAGAGGCACAAATGAGCACAGGAAAAGGCCTCTGTCCAAAAATGTTCCTTCTTCCCCTTTACTAAATGCCCTCAAGATGATGTAATATCATATGAAGCTTAAACTACAAATATCTGGAGGAAGTTGGCACTGACCTGGAATTCAGGTGAAGTATAAATGACTGATATTATACTGTGAGCCAGATTTGCTAGGTAAGTGATGAGGAGGAAATAAGAGCACTGGAGATTTGAATCCGGTTAGAGGGGTGGGAGATGTGGGCCGGGAGAGTAGCCTGAGGCCTTCGGTACATCACAGAAGCAGGTGTATGTGTTTAAAAATAGTATGAGTCCTGGCTGGGAAAGTCTGCACTAGGTAAGCTTGTTTTCACTTCTGCTAGAATGCTACTTTGTGTGGTATATTCATTCATTCATTCGTTCATTCATTCATTCATTCATTCTTCATGCATTCATTCATCTACCATTGATATTCACTGCACTCCTGCCTGTGCCTGCCCCTGTTGTAGTTTCCAGGATATACTGGTGACCGAGATAATATTTTCTCTGCTTCATTCTCAGAGGGAGGGGAGGTCCGGACTGACAGTAATAGGCAAGCAAATAAACGAATCAGATCATGTCTGATGATAGCAGGACTCTACACTCGATCTTAGCCAAAAACCAAGAGGTGATGGTGACGTAGCACCCTAGACACAGTGGAAGGGCCCACTGTGTTAGGGCTGAAGGGTTCAGCCTGAGAAAGAAGGCCTCACAAGAAAAGGAGACTGATTCTGAAATTTGAATGATAGGAGTTACTTGTGTTTAGGATTTGGGGTGAGAGAACTTGAGGTAAAAGAAACAGCAAGGTCCACAGCCTCACAAAGGAGTGGGCTGGGTGTGCTCAAGGTGCAGAGAGAAGGTGATGGGGCTGGGCCTAGGGAGCCTGAGGAGAGGTTGGAGAAGGGACAGAGGCCAGATTACAGCGGCCTATGGTGCTCCATGAGGAGTTTGGATTTTATAAGCAGAGCAGTGAGAAGCCATGTGAGATTTTTTAATAACGTTTTCTTTTGAAAGGATTATAGACTCACAGAAAATTCCCATAATAATACTGATAGGCCCTTGCACCCTTCATCCAGTTTCCCCCAGTGGTAACATCTTAGGGAACCACAGGACAATGTCAAAGTCAAAAAACTGTTGTTGGCATGGTCCACACACCTTGCTTGGATCTCACCAGTTTTATATGCACTCTTTTGGGTGTGTGTATGTGTGTCGTTCTGTGTCATTTTATCACACACATAGATTCATGTAAACACCACAGTCAAGATACCAACTGTTTCATCACCACGGGGGGCTCCCTTGTGCTTCTCAATTGCAGTTGCCCTACCCCCACCCCGTCAATGTGGGAGAATTTCACACAGTGAAAGCAAGGGTGAGAGCGGTCAGCTGTGTCAAGGACATGGCCTATCCAACTTTGGGTGCCCCAGAGGCCTTTGAACAAAGTAGGTTCACCATGAATATAGATGATTTTCAATGCCTTCACTTTGCAGGGGAGGAGCATGAACAGAGAGGTTAAGCAACTCAGCCATGGTCACACAGCGCTTCTCATGGCTTACTGAGTATCTCAATTTACATGCAGGTATTGGCTGGAAAGTACCGGAGAGAACCTGTTGCGCCCCCCTTGAGCCCTCTCAGGCTCATTCACTGGGGTGGGGTGGAGATGAGTGTGCTGGGAGACTGGTGAATGTCCTTAACCCTCAAACCCTGGAGCTCATCTCCTTCTTGTAGCTGCCAGGCTCATTATCCCCTGCACATGGCAGACATCTCAGGGCCACCTGCAGGCATGTGGGGCTTGGGGCAGTTGGAGCGGGGGACCTGCGGGAGACCCTCAGTTCTTCAATTGCTTTGCTAGGGACCCAGTGGCTAAGTTTACATCATGAGGCTGGAAATAGGGCATAGGTTTTATCCTCAGGCCTCATTCCCCAGGATAGCTCCTGCCAGTTGTAAAGGAGGTAACTTCTGCACTGAGCCTCCATTTTTTCTCAAATTGTTCATGGGAGAGGAGTGTGAGTGATTGCTACCTTGCAACTTCAAGACCAAGCACAGTTCTGGGTCCAGAATCCCTGCCGCAAATAACATCGCAGTTGTATTTCGTGTGGTCTGCTCAAAACTGTCTGAAGGTGTGGGTGCACACCAGTGGGAGGAGGCAGGGGACCAAGAGAAGGGGGTCTAGCAATATGGAGAAAGAAGGAGAGAGATCAGGGTTTGGGGTGGCTCTGGGGCCTTTCCAGGACACTGAGGGAGAGGAGAAGGGCCAGCCCCTGCCCAGGGGCCTCCTGCCCGAGGCCCTTACCCGCAGGATGGCCCTGGTGAAGGTCTGGTGGCAACCAGACAGTCTCTTTCCTTCTCTGCTGACGATGTACAAATCTTGATTGCCTATAGCACGGCTTTCTCCTTCTCAAGGGAAATTTCTGTCTGTTTCTGCCAGCAGTCCTCCATCTTTTGGGGTAAGTGCCGAGGTGACGGATGGAGTCATCGTCCCCTACCTCTTCCTTCAGTGCCTGCAGCCTCCCAGGCTGCTCCATCACCATTCCGGGGCCATTGGGTCAGCCTCCCCTCCCGGCCGGCCTCCTGCCCTCTGGCTTCCGGGGGAGAAGGCACATCCTTCCTCTCTAACACTAATGAAATCTTCCTTCTGCTCAGAGCCCCAGTGGGCTCAGGGTCAGTACTCTTCCCCACTTGGCTCAGTGCTGCACTCTGGCTTGGTAATTACACCCCACACCTCATTGCAGACAGGCCCCGGCTCAGCTCCTCTGCACCATCACCTCCTGGAATCTTAAAAAGTCCTCTCCATGCTTCAGGGACTGTGGGTGTGTAAATTCTCTCCCTTCTCCGGGTCCTCTGCAGGCCTGGCATTTGCTCACGTGGATGCTCCCCCCAGCACACACTCTCAAGACACCCTTCCCTGGGCTCTGTTCCATCTGGTGAGTCCCAGTACTTGCTCTTGGCTTTGCTCATGTCATGTGCCCTCTCCCCCAGGAAGCCTTCCTTGGTTTACTTCACAGTCTCTCTCTACCTTCTGAGACCAACATGTGGTGCCTGCTTGCTTCTTGGAGCTCTGAACACCCGGTGCTGGGAGCACTGGGCTTTGTACCTTGTAGATGCATACACTAAATTGTGAATGGATGAGCAGATGAATGAATGAATATGTAATTATGTGTCTATCCTCCTCCTCTGATGCTTAACCGTATGTTACTTTGTTTTGCTTTTTAACTGCTTCACAGAGAGTGATGATGGAAAACCCTTGAAGGAAGGGCACTTTTCCTACACGTGACTACTCATTCATCACCCAAGCTCATCCAGCAGACCTCATCTGAACCAGGCATAAGGACACAAGGGAACTCATGAAGCATGCCTCTGCCCTTCGAGAAGCCCTAATGTCATGGCTCTTGGCCCTTCCTGGGATCCTTTTGAAAAGCTGATGAAACTCTGAACTCTCTTCCCGGAAACACAAACACACCAAATGGGAAAAATATGGGGTAAGTGTCAAGAACCCCTGAAATCATAATTTAAGAACTGCTGGTCTAGTGAGAAAGAGAAGCAAGTTAATTAGGCAATTTCAATATCTTTTGCTAAAGGCTATTCCAGGAGGCACCATCAGCTTATATTGGGGGTTCACAGAAAATAAAGTGATTAACTCAGTTTGAGGTGGGACAGGGTGTTTCCGGTAGGTGGGGATCAAGGAAGATATTTCAGAAGGGCTAACTATTGAGGAATGAGTAGAAATTTATGAGGCAGTCAAAGGGAGGCAAGGAGGAAGGCGAACCAGCATGTACAACATGCAGACCAATGTGTTTAGTGGTTGCCAGGAGCTGGGAGGAGTCAGGGGTTTTTTTCTGGGGCAAGAAAAATGTTCTGTGACTGGGCCGGGAGCAGTGGCTCATGCCTGTAATCCCAGCACTTTGGGAGACCAGGGTAGGTGGATTCCTTGAGCCCGGGAGTTCGAGACCAGCCCGAGTAACATGGCCCCTGTCTCTACAAAAAGTACAAAAATTAGCTGGATTTGGTGGCACGCGCCTGTGGTCCCAGCTACTCAAGGGGCTGAGGTGGGAGTTGCTTGAACTGAGGAGGTGGAAGTTACAGTGAGTTGAGATCACTTCACTGCACTCCAGCCTGGGTGACACAGCCAGACCCTGTCTTAAAAAAAAAAAAAGTTCCGTGACTAGATCGTGATGATGATGACTTTGTGAATATGCTAAAATGTGGAACTGTGCACTTTAAAAGGGTTAATTTTATGCTACGGTATGTGAATTGTGTTGGTTAATTTTGTGTGTCAACTTGCCTAGGCCATAGTACCCAGTTGTTTGGTCAAACACCAGTCTAGATGTTGCTGTGAAGGCAATTTTTTCAAAGAAATTAGCATTTAAAGCAGGAATCTTTGAAGAAAGCGGATTACTCTCCATAATATGGGTAAACTTCATTGAGTCAGCTGAAGGCCTTCAGGGAAAAAGACTGAGGTCTCCCCAAGGAAGAAACAATTCTGCCTGCAACTTTTCCCTGGGCTTCCTGCCCTGCCAATTTTGAATTTCCCTTGACTACTTGCCCTGCTGATTTTGAATTTGCCAGCCCCTACAATCATGTAGGACAATTCCTTAAAGGAAATCTCTTTCTCTCTCTAGATATATAGGTATGTCTGTATGTGTGCATGTGTGTAATATATAATAATGTGTATAATATATATACACACACATCCTGTTGGTTCCGTTTCTCTGGAGCACCCTGACTAATACATGAATTATACTTCAACTTAGAAATGTTCATTAATGAGGGATTAAATAAATTATAGTGAGACCATAAAAGACAAGTACACAGGCGTGCACCAGTGTGGTGCGCTCAGGGTGGCAGGTACAGGCTGGGGAGGAAAGAAAGCTGGCTGGGGCAGGCAGGGGCCAGACAATGGCTAGCATTGACTATCAAGCTATAGCCCTCTCTTGCCTGCAGGATAGCAAATCTTAGTTGGGTTATTTTTTATTGCAAAAGCCAGAAACTGACTCTGGCCAACTTCAGCATAATGAAGAAGCTATGAGAAGGGTATGGGGCTCACACACCCAGAAAATGCTTAACAACCAAATCCAGAAACTGGCAGGAGCCAGGGAAATCCCAGAAATCTTGGCAGCAGGAACTCATTACTTGGATTTCTTAAGGATAAATCAGTTGCCACCACTTTTTGTTCTTGATTCCTCTGGTCAAAATGCAGGATCTCAGGAAAGACAATGTGATTGGTCACAAGTGAGTCCATGTGCACAACCCTTGCACCGGGAGTGCAAGGCAGAACCCCTTGTTTGAAATTCCTGCCAGTTGGGTGGTGTCTGCGGCTGCTGCTGGGAAAATGGGGAGTAGGGACTTGCAGGTAGATCAGCCGGAGTACATGGCACAGGTGACACTGAAATCCCTGACCTGCAAATGAATGAAAACAGGGCCTGATGTCCACGGAGTTGAGCAACTGGGCCTTTGTTACAGCAAGGACATTGTCCCCACCTCTGGCTGTGTTACGATCACAGAGCACCTGTCACCAGGGAACAGAGCTTTTTCGCAGGTCCCTGATGTTTCTAGGTGTGTGACCTTAGTCAACACATTCAGCCTCTCTGAAATGCAACATCTGGGGGAAAAAAATGAAAGAAAAATGAAGGAAGAAGAAGAAGGAGGAGGAGGTGGAGGAGGAGAAGAAGAAATGTAATGTCCTCATCTGTTTGGGGCAGGCCATTTTACCCACTTTGTGGGCTTCTTAGGAGGATAAAATGAGAAAACACGTGGGGTGACGTCTGGCTGAGGATCTGACATATTCCAGATGCTCTGTCCCTCCTTGATGATGCTCTGATGATTCAAATGCTCTGTCCCTCCAGTCTTGATGATGCTGAGTCTAGAGGAAGGGCACAAGCAGCCTTTTCCAGTCCATTTTCAATTAAATTGAGCCCAGCTGGGGCTGAAGCTGGGGCTGGGGGTCCTTGGGCTGGGCTGGGTTGCTCTTTCCTTGGGCTCCCTATTTTCTCCTCTTCCTTCCTGTGCCAGGCCCAGAGGCAGCCTGGAGGCCTTGGCCTTCCTCTGAGACCATGTTATCAGCAGCTCCTCTCCCTGGCCTCTTTGGGAAGGGAAGTGAAGCTCAGCCCTGAGAGGTGGAGGGTGGGCCTGGTGGAGACTCAGAGCTGCCCTACCTCCCTTGATGATTCCTGGAGGCGCTTCCCAGAATAGGATTTATGAATCCTCACAACCCTGAAGGTGGGCCATGTGTCTGTGTGTGAGTCTAGGCATGCTGTTGACTCACAGGGCTCAGCTCTGGGCCACCAGCCACCCTCCCCGTCCACACCCTGGGCCCAGAGCTGGGCTCTGTGGGCTTGAGTTTGGGACGTGGAGAGGTGTGGTGAAGGAAGGAGCAAAGGTTTTATCCTTAAGAAATCCAGCTGAGGGAGGGAGGATGGGACTCCCTTCCAAGCCCAAAGCCAGAGGCCCAGGCCAGGCCAGTCCAGGGTTCTGTAGGGGGATGAAAGACCTAGCTCTGGCCATGTGCGGTGGCTCACATCTGTAATCCCGGCAGTTTGAGAGGCTGAGGCAGGCAGATCACCTGAGGTCGGGAGCTCGAGACTAGCCTGACCAATGTGGAGAAATCCCGTCTCTACTAAAAATACAAAATTAGCTGGGCGTGATGGCGCATGACTGTAATCCCAGCTACTCAGGAGGCTGAGGCAAGAGAATCGCTTGAAACTGGGAGGCGGAGATTGCGGTGAGTGGAGATTGCGCCACTGCACTCCAGCCTGGGCAACAAGAGCGAAACTCCGTCTCAAAAAAAATAAATAAATAAATAAGAAAAAAAGAAAGACCCAGCTCTGAGCCCACTGGGGGTGGCTGCAGAGGAGGAGGGTGGCAAATGGAAGAAGATGTGGAGAGAGCACATAAATGAGGCAGAGACATGGAGGGAAGAAGGGAGAAGCAGAACGCAGAGAGAGGGCGGAAAGGCGGAGAAGGGTGTGAGAGGCAAAGGGCAAAAAGGACAGGCTCCTGTATCTCTCTAAGATTTGAGAAAGGAAGAGAGGGAGAGGGAAAGAGAGAGGAGAGAGAGAAGGGGAGGGGGGAAACGGGTAGAGAGAAGGACATGTTGAGAGGAGAAGAGAAAGAGAATGGCAAGAGAAAGAGAAGAGGAAGAAAAGACAAATGGGGAGACAGAAACAGAACAGAGCAATGGAACGAAAAAAGGAGAGACAAGGTGGGGAGCACACAGCCTTGGAGGGAGAGAGGATGCCAGAGGGAGGCCTGGCGGCCACCAGGCTCTTGCCAGCTTCTCCAACGTGCGATGGAGGGCGTGCTGGCTGGGAGTCACCTGCCAGCCTCCTGGAGGGCCCGCACCTGAGCAGCTTGTTTTCGCCATCTGAAGCTCTAAATGGTCTATTATCACAGAGAGAGCTCTTCACATGTTTCCTCCCACCGCCGCCCCCGAGGAACACGTGCTATATTTGTGAGGTGACTCATCTGGCTGCCACAACCTCTGGGATCCCAGGCAGAATGCACGTTAGGAGTTCACCTTCAATTGGCCACAGGGTCGGGGAGACGGGGCCTCAATGGGGAGAGGGTGTGGAAGGAGCGACTTGGATGTGCCAGTCTTCTATCCTGTGGGGGTCGGGCTGATACAGATGGCCAGCGGGATGCTCTGTGGGGGGATGGCATGATGTGAGTGCCCCCGGCTCCCCGGTGCCTTTTTAAGGCTCAGTCTCACCGAGGGACCTGAGAACTTGTCTAAGAAATTCCTATTTCTCTGGGCAGCAAAGCGACGAGGTGGAGAATAGACACTTTCTCTCCCTTCTGGCCACAACTCAATTCCCCCAGGTTGTCTAAGTGCCTCCTACCTCTCCTTTGTCGCATTCATCAGTCATCACGTCACACTCATTGTGAAGTATTCTCATTATTATCGCGTCTTTCGTGCCAGTAGACTGAAAGCTCCCTGACAGCAGAATGAACCAACAAAAACCTATTTGCAGCTATTTGGGAATCTACTTGCACCTATTTGGGAATCTACAGATGCTGCATTTTTATCCCACGGAGGTATTTTTGACAATCATAAGGAAGGTGAAGTTCAGAGACAGGCAGCCACTAACTTGCAGGATACAGCTGTAAAGAAGAGTGGGGGATTTAACCAACCCAAATGTGACTGATTGTAGAGTTGTCCCGATCATCTGGGACCCTGCAGCCCCACACAGATCACCATCGACATGCGTTACCCAAGTTATGGAGTGATTGGTACTCTGTTCTTGCATGTTAACCCAATACAATCAGCCAGATATCCTTAAAGAAAAAGAAGTGAGAGGGGCTGTAGCAGACAGGAGATGTGATCTTAAAATGGAGAGGCCGGCTAGGTCCACTTTAAGGGGATTCAGAAGGTGACTGCAGATCTGTGCAATATCCCGGTGATGGTCACTAGAGAGTGCAGGAGTTGCATCTCCTCCTGGGGAGGGAAGGTTGGCTTTGATCTTTTTAGTCCAAAGGTCCCCAGCCTGGGATCACCCTAGGGTGTTCCCACCACAACCTGGGTTCCTCTTGCCTCACAGTACCTATGATTTTCAGGCCTGGATGAGAGGCAGGGTGAGTGAGCTCCATGGAAATACCCGTCTCCACAGCCTGCAGGTGCACACACGTACTGCCCAAGCTATCCAGCTCTGCGGGCCCAAGTTCCACTTTTGACTCCATCTGTCCTTGGAGACAAAAGGGAAGAAAGGCTGTTTCTTCCACCTCATACTTTAATTTAAAATTTAGGCTTACGTTTTCTAGGGACACATGGAATCTAGTCATGACCTACTTGAGATACTGAAAGACCAGATGAAACCTCTCAGGACAGAAGGGGTGGGACAATAGCAGCAAAATGCTTCTCCTGATAATTGTCCCAAATTCATACCTCTAAACATCACCAGCGCTGTTTCAGTGGAAGGCAGACTTGGTGGAAGAAGTCTGTGGAAGTTATTAAAATTTTGGAGCTAATAAAAACCTCTCTCTTGGACAGGCTTGGCCTTGGACATTACTTGACTCTCACAGCATACCAGATGAAATCTGGTCTCTGGGGACTTTTAAAACATCGATACCCAAGCCTCAGCAAAGACAAATTACATAAGAATGTCTGAGAGCTACGGCTTTTGGGGAGAATGGTTCCTCAAAACACTAGCATCAGATATATCTAATTCCAGGCTCTGCCACCGCTCATCTGTGAGTCCCAGAGAAATCACTTCAGTTACTCGATCCTTGGTTTCCCCAAAAGTAAAACGAAGCAAATCATGGTGCAAATTTCATGGGGCTGTTGTAAGGGTTTTATGATATAATAGCTGCAAAAGGCCCCGTACTGTGCCTGGCACACATTAGGGATTCAAACATTGGCCATTGTAATTTTATTGTTATTATTCTTATTGATAAATATTGACTACTCACTGGCTAAAATTACAACCTTTGAACCCTGGGGAAAGCATATGAACTTGATGGTAGATGGGCACTGTTGGGGGAAGATTAATGGAGGTGTCCTGTGCTGCCTAAACGATAAACCTCTTCTCAAAGTGGACTCCAAGCAGAAGTGTCTTTCCTGTTATCAGCTGGTTGGAAAATACTAATATCACCCACATTCTCAATTGGCCTAAAACACCACCATGAGAGGAAATGCTAACATGGCTGGCTTGGTTTAAGACAGATTGCAAAGCATCCCACAACCACAGCCAACACTCTGTTAATCATATCGGAGGGAAGCAGAATGCTTTAGCAGTTGATGGAGGGCAGGGATTTAAAGAATTCACTTTACTACCTACATAAACAAAGAACAAGACTTGGAAACAGGGGCTCAGAAGAAAGAAGGGATGATTTCAGTTCTGATGTGACCATGCAGACCACTCAGGAAAAAAACCCACCATGGATGAGTTCCTTCTTGTCACTATGAAATAAACTGTAAAGAGCTATTGTTATAAAGCATGGGTGGGGTTATTCCCAATATTTCTTTCTGTCAACGTAATAAATCCCAAATTCATAAGCCCCTTCAGCTAAGGTTAGATGCAGGCCCCTCACTAAGGTGAACCTGACCTTACTTCTATACCCTTCAACTGAGCGACCAAGGATTGAAGAGAAATATCAAGTATTTCATAAATATTTATTTTCTAAATATAAAACAATAGAAAAGTGAGGTGTAACATATAGCTTGGATGAAGGGTTAAAATGTTAACTATGTCACTGAGAAAATGTGTTTGACATTTTTACATTAGAACAACATAATGGAGCAATGCTAACGCTAAATTGGGAGCACTAATGTGAACTCAACTTAAATATTTTCCCACTTCTGTCACTAACAGTGGAGACAGCAGCAGCAGCAGCAGCAGCAGCAATAGTACTAATGCCCGCCACAACTCTCATGTGCCCCTAAATGGCCAGACTTTGTCTCTAACGGTTTTCTCCACTTAAAGAAACAGGGGCTCTTTGGAAGTGTTGTCGTGAGTAGGGTAAAACAACTGGTTTAAGCCTGGAAGCTTCTTTTGTCATCAGAAAGCAAGGATGCTTTCTAGAATATCACAAGACAGTTCTGGAAGGACTAAGAAACTAGATTAAAGAGGCTTCCTCTGGTCAAGCTCTGAGATTTTGAATATCAAATAAGATTGATAGCTATAATCAATTAAAACACATGGAGTCTGTGAAGAGCCGTAAGTTCCTAATGAAGCTATGAAGAGAAAAGTTGATGTAAATGGCAAATGCGATAGGGTTTTATTTCATATTATTTTTAATGGCAGATTTATATATGGGTGATATTATTTCTTCTGTTAAATATATGTTGGGTTATTAAGCATCAATAGGCACTTTTCTCTATCCTTGTAAGAAGGAAAGAGTGAATTTTGAATACATCTAATAGTCCTGGAAAAAAATAGAAATTAGTAGTCATGCTTGGTAACATGTAAAGAGGGAACTGATAACATGGCAGGATAATTGGCCAAATGTGCTCGTAAGGACAGCAAACTTCAGGGTTTAAATTCTTCGTCTTGGCCGGGTGCAGTGGCTCATGCCTGTAATCTCAGCACTTTGGGAGGTTGAGGTGGGTGGATCACTTGATCCCGGGAGTTTGAGACCAGCCTGGAAATATGGAGAGACCCCATTTCAAATACAAAAAATACAAAAAATGAACCAGGCATGGTGGAATGAGAATCTCTTGAACCCGGGAGGCAGAGGCTGCAGTGAGCCAAGATCACAACACTGCACTCTAGCCTGGGTGATAGAGCGAGACTTTGTCTCAAAAAAAAAAAAAAAAAAAAAAAAAAAAAAAAAATCCCTAGTCTCCTAGGAGATGAAGCGCACTTTAGGAAACACTCTGGTCTCAGAAAAGGATACCCATGTGAAGGCATGGACTTTTATATTCTTAGTCAGGCCACATTTAATCTCAAGTACAATAATGTTGGGAGACACCTTATCAGTTTCAAATAAGAATCAGTAACTCCAGACCTGCTGGCCTCAGATTATTTTTCTTTTGGTTCTGAAAGAAATTTGTATTCTTAGGAGAAACTGTATCACTTCATACTCTAATCCTAAGAAGTGATCGCATTGACTCTAAGAAACTGAGAAAATATAAGAATAAGTATAAAAATACTTTTTAAAACCAATATATATCCATAATCTTCATACCTTTGTAACCAGTGTAAAGGTAGGTGTGAGTATATATTTTTCAATCAGTATGACGTTTAGTGTGCATTTTTGCTGACTTTTTAGGTGTTTGAAACATTTAAAAGAGTCTGACATATTAAACTTATGGTTTTAATTAAAAGTGTTGGAGAGTGTGGTTAAGTAGTTTTGTAAACAATGGTTTATAAGTTTGGGAATTTTTAATTGTTTCAATTTTTAATAAGTTTTTGATTTATTAATTGTGCAGATAGTGTTTGAATGTCAAGAGGAATATTGTTTAATAGGTGTATAAAATTTGGAAGTTAAATGTTAAACAAAGCACAAATATGAATCAGGAACACTAATCAGTGCTTTGTTTAATATTTAACTGATTCCTGAGTCAGTTTTGGTGACAAATATCCTACCAATGCATCACAGCCAAAATTCCAGAGCCCCCATGTGGGCAAAACAACTCAGTATTTCCCTTATGGAACTGTAGTAAAAACAGAAGGGACAGATACATTTTTCCTTGGGGTATCTCATGCTGAGCTTGCATTTTACTATGACGATTCTTAGAAGAGGAGAAGTCTTCATGTCTTAAAGGAATTGATCAAATGGAGCTTTTCTCGGTCCTTTGCAGAAGGTGATTTAATTCTTCTATTAAATATATGTTGGGTTATTAAGCATCGATAGGCACTTTTCTCTATCCTTGTAAGAAGAGTGAATTTTGAATACGTCTAATAGTCTTGGAAAAAAATAGAAATTAGTAGTCAATCATGCTTGGTAACATGTAAAGAGGGAACAGATAACATGGCAGGATAATCGAGGGGGATCTTTGGGACAGGAGTCCTAACCTCTCCCCCAGTTGTCTCTGGTGCTTTCTGCTAGTGCCTGCTAAGACCTGAAGTTTACTTCTTTTCCCTCAGAACTCTGAGATTCTTATTTTATTAAACATATAATCAGGATTTTATAGTCTAGGAAAACATAGACCATTACCTGCTCAGCGCCTCCAGCTGGTGACTTTTTAGAAATACAACAAGCCGCTAGTTCTGTTAGTAACCAAAGGAGCGGGGTCCTTTCTGAAGGCTTGAATTCTGACACCACATTTGTGGATTTCCCTGCTTTGATGCCTTCTTGACAGGCAACTTGCAATCCCCGTTTTCAAAGTCTAAAGAAAACAGGATTGAAACATTTGGGAGCAAATGCCCTGCAAATATTGCCAACCTTTTTTTTTTCTTCCTTTTCATTAACCACATTGAGAGTCATGCATGAAACTTAGATCTATATTGGTGTTTCATTTATAGGAAGGGTTCAGCTGTCTGTCATTTTTATTCACCCTAAGTATCTTGAACATCCTACCGAACTGTAATCTTGAAAGCTAATGCTTCGTGAGAAACCTTTTCTTTTTTCCTTTAGAGCTTACAAGTGTGTCCTATTTAAAAGGAACCCAAGATGCCAAAATTCTCACATAGAAACTTAGACATCTTGGCAATTTTCTTGCAATGGAAAACTGGGCTTGGTAGAGAGATGGTTCCCCGGGGCAACTGACCGTGGGAAATTCATTTTGGAGTCGCAGAGTCTTGCAGTAAGCCTTCAGACACAGGCTGAGTTCAGAGTCCCTAGGGCCATCTGGAGCTGCCAGCCAAAGAGTAACACACCTTTGTGAGGATGGCAGCCTGAGGGATCTACACCCCATCAGGACTGCCATTAACAGCAGGTGTCCTCATGGGCCTGGAAGGCCGGGGAAGTTTGTCCTCCAGCCACGAGCGTTGCATAGTCTCTTAGTCCATTAAAAGAGCCAAATTAAAGGAACACGTATCCTTTTCCTAAGTCTGTGATATCTTTCTAACCATTACGCCCTCAAACTTTATGACAATTATGTAATAACTAAGCAAGGAACTTACAAAAGATATCGAATGAATACAACTACAGTAAAGTCCATTTGGATAAAGCCCCAAATCTTTACCTGCCCCCTCTCGCCCCAGGCCTTCTGTCATCTGGCCACTGTTGCCTCTCTGGCTTCATCTTGGCAGGTCCCCTCATGTGCCCTCTGCACTGAAAGATAGAGGTAGGTGTCTTGGACTTAACCTCCCAGGAGGCATGAAGATCTGAGATCCACTTCAATGACCCTTCCGCCATTAACCCTCCCCTGACATCTCCCTAGCAACCAGTTCAATTGGTACCATCTTCCCTGGATGCACCTCTATTGGAGTTTTTGTCATACACTACGGCAAATATTAATTTACAGATCTATGAAGATGTGGGCTCTGAGGACAGGACTGTGTTGGATTCATCGCTATCTCTCCAGTGGCCTGTAGAGCACAGCACTCAAAAATGTTTGTTCAAGGAGTAAGCAACAGCCACTAATGACTCCAAACCTGGCTATCAAGTAAATAGATAAGAGCCAACCCGGCCAGGTGCGTTGACTCATGCCTCTAATCCCAGCACTTTGGGAGGCCGAGGAAGGCAGATCACGAGGTCAGGAGTTCAAGACCAGCCTGGCCAACATGGTGAAACTGCATCTCTACTAAAAAATACAAAAATTAGCTGAGCATGGTGGCATGTACCTGTAATCCCAGCTACTCGGGAGGCTGAGGCAGGAGAATTGCTTGACCCAGGAGGTGGAGGTTGCAGTGAGTGGAGACTGTGCCACTGCACTCCAGCCTGGGCTACAGAGTGAGATTCTGTCTCAAAAACAAACAAACAAACAAAACAAAACAAAACAGCCAACCCAGGAAATAAACACCTTTAAAGGACAGTTATATCTCAGACTTTTAACAAGAAGTATTTACTTTCTAATATATATATATATGTATATATATATATATACACATCTAATATATATATACATCTAATATATATACACATCTAATATATATATATACATCTAATATATATATACACATCTAATATATATGTATATATATACATCTAATATATATATGTGTGTATATATATATATACATCCCTAGAGTGAATTTACAGGTCCAAGTAACATATAGGAAATGTCTTCATTTCTCAGCCCAAGAAAAGGCCATTTATTTACTGACTTATGTATTTACTTAATTCTACTTTTTTGAGCAGTCTTAGGTTCACAGTAAAATTGAGCAGAAAGTACAGCGAATTCCCATTTATCTGTCTCCATACACTTACAACTTCCCTCACTTCAACATTCCACATTAGAGTGGTGCATTTATTACAATCTGTCAACCGACATTAACACATCATTATCACCCAAAGTCTATAGTTTACATTAGGATTCACTCTTAGTCTTGTAGGGAAGGCCATTTATAATAAAATAGTGTACATTCCCCAACTGTCTCTGTGCTTGGTAATTTATGTTGAACATTACTGCGAGGATGTGGTGAGAATATTTTCATTTTTCATGAATAGAAGGATCCTGAGACTCTTTGATATATGGTAGGGAGTGATGTGTTAGCTAGTGGGATGACAATGCTTTTCCTTAAGAGTGGATGTCTAAAGCAGAAGTCAGCAGAAATAGGCAATTTTCTGTACCAAAATTTGCCTTATGATCAAAATTTCAGGCCCACAGCCATTTCAGCAGGTCATAGCACTATCCCAAGACCATAACTTTGACACAAGCCACCACTGAAAGGCCAAAATTCAAGACAAATTGTCATATGCCTATTTTTTAAGGCTAAACAAAAATTTTTCTATTCATATCGTGTTTATCAACAGTATGCCTTTATCTAATTAGCCATCAAGAAGGGGGAGATTGGAACAGAGGAGAAGTTTACCATCTAATGTATGACACCAAGACAGTTCAGTCAAAATGTAGAGAAACAGAATCTGTTTGTTCGTTTTGGAATTGAGAAGACAGCTCAACACTTTGATGTTTCATCATCTGTTATTGTAATTAGTCAGAGATATGAGCTTCTAAAAATTTGGAACTGCAAATTAGAAACAAGTTTAGGCTGGGTGCAGTAGCTCATACCTGTAATCCCAGCATTTTGGGAGGCCAAGGCTGGCGGATTGCTTGAGCTCAGGAGTTAAAGACCATCCTGGGCAACATGGCAAAACACTGTCTCTACAAAAAATACAAAAATTAGCGAGGCATGGTGGCACAGGCCTATAGTCACAGCTACTCGGGAGGCTGAGGTGGGAGAATCACTTGAGCCTGCAGAGGTTGAGGCTGCAGTGAGCTGAGAACGCACCACTGCATTCCAGCCTGGGTGACAGAGTGAGACCCTGTCTCAAAAAAAAAAAAGTTTAAACCAAAATTGTTCTAATAATCATTTCTTTTCCCTGACCCCAGAAAAAGTATGGGCCACTTGTCACCCCTCTACTTACTCCTGACAAGGGGGGAATATTGGATGATTCAGGATTTGGCCCTGAGCTGGGAATAGGATCAGTTTCTTCTCTGCAGGGGGTGGATTCCTGAACAAAATTGGGTCTGTTAGTAAGGAAGTGGGGTGAAGGGAGGGGAGGATATAGAGGTGGGCTAGATAATCAGTCTGCTTTGGCTTTGAGGGCCTTTGTGGCTCTCAGATAAGAACCCCCCAAAAGAGGCCTTGCTGCAGTTGTGTTTGGAGCTGCATCCAGAACAGAAAGATATATTGAGATTTCCTGTAACTTTGTGACTTCTTCTTTTGTTTTGTTATTTTTATCTCCTCTATTTCCCCATCTTACCAGCAGTGAGAGCCCTTAACTTAGAACAACCTAAAAAAAGTTGCTGTCTTGTTCCAGGACAGCCATGTGGGAGTCACCTCTCAGTGGGTCTGCAGCAGGAGTCAGGGAGGTTCCTCCCAGCACGGCCCTCCTCTTCTGGACAGAAGCGAGTGGACTAGCTTCCAAAGCTGTGTTCGAATAACACTTAGGCCAGTGCCTGGCATGCAGGAGGTGGTCAATGTGAGGCTGAAATAAATGTGCAGAAATGGATATGGTAGGGAAGCCGAGCAATGAAAAAAGCTTGGAGGTTGGTCACACTGAGAGGTGAAGCCAGCTGAACTTCTGGGTTGGGTGGGGACTTGAAGAACTTTTCTGTCTTACAAGAGGATTGTAAAATGCACCAATCAGCATTCTGTAGCTAGCTAGAGTTTTGTAAAATGTACCAATCAGTGCTCTGTAAAAATGCACCAATCAGCACTCTGTAGCTAGCTAGAAGTTTGTAAAATAGACCAATCAGCACTCTTTAAAGTGGACCAATTGGCACTTTGTAAAACGGACCAATTGGCACTCTGTAAAGTGGACCAATCAGCAGGACATGGGCAGGGACAAATAAAGGAATAAAAGCTGGCTACCCCTGCCAGCAGCAGCAACCCGCTGGGGTCCCCTTCCACACCGTGGAAGCTTTGCTCTGCTCTTCACAATAAATCTTGCTGCTGCTCACTCTTTGGGTCCTTGCCACCTTTAAGAGCTGTCACACTCACCGCGAAGTTCTGACAGCTTCATTCTTGAAGTCAGTGAGACCACAAACCCACAGACACAACACCTGGGTTCCACTCCCAGCATTGCTGTTTCCTGGTTGTGTGACCTTGGACAAGTCACTTACCCTCTCTGAACCTCCGTTTATTCATCAGCAAAATGCAGGTAATACCACTGAAGCTAGAGGAGTCTATGGGAATCAGAAATAACACATGTAAAGCTTAAGAGATGGGGCCTGGTGCTTACTAGGTGCTCAATAAATGGAAGCTGACTTCTCTCCTAGACCAATCCTCTTGTAGGGGAGGGAACAATGGTTAACCCCCAAACTTCTAGGTTCTTTGACTGGGCTATAAATTAAATTGACATAAGACAGATTATCAGAAGCAAAAACATTTCTAATTACATGCATAGGCATGGGAGGGGGGTCCCACAATACATGAGACTCAAAGTAGGGCCAGATGATTGAAGCTAGTGTAGCATCCTGAGCTACAGAAAGGAATAGGGGTGCTTTGGGTTTCTCGGAGATGGTAGAGTTCTGGGAGGGTGAGAGGAGGAAATGTATGATAAGTAAAGGTTGTCTCGTTATAAAGATAAAAAGCCTCTCGGGTAACAAAAGTTGTCTCTGAGCAGCCCTCTTCCTGATACAGATTGTTTTACTAATGTGGATTTCCTTTATAGATGTAAATTTCTTTTACAAAAGGACAGCTTTTCAGAGCTACTCCTGTGTCTGCAGTTTCTCATAATAACTAGCTTGAAAAATGCCGAAGAAGTAGATTTTGCTGTAGCAGATTCCTGGTCTCTTACAGTCATATTTTGGAGTGGTGTGTCCTGACACCCAACACAGTCTAATTATTTTCTAAATTCCTGTGCCATATTCTAGCCTTGTGTCACCTGCACCAACACTACCCTGTCTCCTTGCTCACGCCACACCCTGGTGTGAGGCTGGGTCAGAGAACTGGCAAAGATACTGGGACCCTGTTGGCATCATGGGATTTGTGGGTCAGCTTCCCTGGGGGTGGATTGCTGAACAAAATTGGGTCTGTTAGCAAGGAAGTGTAGTGGGGGGAAAGGAAATGGCGGGGGGCTTTGTGGATGAAGTGGCAAGAGTTCAGTCTTTCCCCTTGGAAGACCACAGGTGTGGGATATGAGTGCAGGTGTCACTCACGGCCCCTATGCCGAGCTGCCAGGGGTCCTGGTGCTCAGCCGAACCTCTGTGTTCCTTTACACTTCAGTGTGAGGTTGCTTTGATTATTAAAAACTCCTGGCCCCTCCCTGATTTCTCAGGGGTGATGACTTCATTGGGAAGAAGGTGGACTCTGGAGTTGGCCAGAGTTCTAATTCCGGCTCCACCATTGACTGGCTTTGTAACTTTGGGCACATTGCTTTTGCCTCCCTGTGCCTCAGTTTTCTCAGCTATAAAATAGGCATAACACTGGTACACATCTTATAATATTAGTAACAAGTACAGCGACTGTGAGATTTAGCTAGCTAGTACATAAGACAACATGACATCCTTGGCACAGCGTCTACAAAGCACTTAATAAATGTCAGTTATAAACAGTTCTCAGAAAAAGATATACAAATGGCTAACAAACATACGAAAAAATGCTCAACATCATTAATGATCAGGGAAATGCAAATCAACACCACAATGCGATACCACCTCACTCCCGCAAGAATGGCCATAATAAAAAATCAAAAAGCAGTAGATGTAGGTGTGGATGCAGTGAACAGGGAACACTTCTACACTGCTGGGGGGGAGTGTAAGCTAGAACAGCCGCTATGGAAAACAGTGTGGAGATTCCTTAAAGTACTAAAAGTAGAACTACCATTTGATACAGCAATCCCACTACTGGGTATCTACCCAGAGGAAACGAAGTCATTATATGAAAAAGATACTTGCACACACATTTTTATAGCAGCACAATTTGCAATTGCAAAACCGTGGAACTGACCCAAAAGTCCACCAATCAATGAGTGGATAAAGAAACTGTGGTGTATATATATATATATATACACAATGGAATACTACTCAGCCATAAAAAGGAATGAATTATCAGCATTTGTAGTGACCCGGATGAGATTGGAGATTATTATTCTAAGTGAAGTAACTCAGGAATGGAAAACCAAATATCGTATGTTCTCACTGATGTGTGGGAGCTAAGCTATGAGGACATGAAGGCATAAAACTGATACCATGGACTTTGGGGACTTGGGGGGAAGGGTGGGAGGGGGGCGAGGGATAAAAGATTGCAAATAGGGTGCAGTGTATACTGCTCGGGTGATGGGTGCACCAAAATCTCACAAATCACCACTAAAGAACTTACTCATGTAACCAAACACCACCTGTACAGCGATAACCTATGGAAAAATAAAAATTTTTAAAAGTCAGTTATTACTATGATCATCAGAGACCCCCAATTTCACCCCATCCCTTACCCAGGCAGGCAGACCTACAGGCCTGTGGGGCAGGTACCACCCCAGGGTGAATCCACCCTTGCAGTTTTGCCTCCATCTGCCTGGGGAGGCCTCTCATTGCGAGAGCTTTCTTCTGAATGTCACAGTGGCTCTGTCTGGTTTGGACTGAGACTATTCCCGTCTTGTACATGAGACAGCTGAGGCCCAGAGAGGATGCCTTCCTTCAGCAGGGTCTGAGCACAGTTTGCAGCAGGAGGAGGACTGAGTCCCAGGTCTCCTGACTCCATGTTTGGTGCTCATTCCATCCCACCCTCAGTGTCTGGAGAATAACGGGGGTGGGCTGGCAGAGGAAGGGTCAGGAACTGCTTCCCCAAACCCAGCTCCTGCAGAGGCCAGAAAAGGCTCTGACACTTCCACCCCACAGCCTCCATGCCTCCCACGTGGCTGCCAGGAGGCCTCCGACGGAGATGTGAAAAATGAACCAGTAAATGTATCATGACTTGTGAGCCAGTCTTAATAATTAAGGTTTATTAAAATGAACACCAAGAAATTTCCTGACATGGTCTGCCTGGTGGAACTCATCAAAAGGTGATAAATGAGTGGGTTCAGGGGAAAGAGGATCTAAAGGGGGAAGTAGGGACAGAGAGAGAGGCCCCAGGGTGGAGAAGAGAGGGAGGAGGCAGGGGGAGGCTCAGGAGCCCTGAGCAGCAGTTCACTTCAGCACCTGGCCCGCTGCTTCCCTGCTTTGCTTGGAATTACTCCTGAGGGCACTCGGGGCCTTGCAGAATGGCATGCTGAGCCAAGCTTCAGTCACGGCAGACTTTAAATCCCAGCTGGGCCACTAGTAACTATGGCGGCTCTCCTTCCTGGGTCTTTCTCCCTCCCTGAGCTGTGAAAAGGGAGATGGATCGGAGCAAACTACCCCTGCCCTTGAAGAGAAGTGGATGGCCATCCATTTATGGAAAACTTGTTCATCCGGTCTGCAGACATTGACTAATATACTCACCAAACAGTGGTTTCTGGACAAGGTATTGGGACTGGGGAGGGTGTTATTTAGAGCAACTCTCTTATTTGGGTTTTCCACAATAAGCGTTGATTGCTTTTGTACAGAAAGTGAACACTTCCACCCCATACAGATTCTAGAGCACCCAACTGATAGTTCAAGATAGGGGGTGAGATGGAGCAGAGACCCCTCTTAGGAGCCTGCCAGGTACTCCTCTCCCCAAGCATGGAAATAAAGGAAAATCTTAAAATTCCAGGAACCTAGCAAGCCTTGAGAAGTAAATGAGCAACTTGACAAGCAAGAAGGTAATAGTAGCTTAAGACAATAGCCAAGGAAATTAGAGCCATAGGATATTTGGTTTCCTGTAGAAACTAAAGATAATATCTCAACCCACGTCCCTGAGCTGTGTTTCAGAAACCCAGACCTCCACCAAATGGAAAGTGCCATCTGCAGGCACAGAGACCTCGGATAAGGGCAAGCTGAGGACTGAACTCCGACCACTGTGCTTTCTTCTAAGTTTCTTGCTGAGGGACCTGGAAGAGATCATGCCCACGGGCAAGAGCTAACGTTCTTTCCTGCCTACACCAAAATGTTAGACAAAACTTCACCTCCTTAACCCATCACAGACTGGAAAATCTTTGAATCCACGTTGACTTGTCACACTCCCAAACTTCCGCTTCAAGATGCTTTGCCTTTTTAGGCCAAACCAACGCATAGTCTATATGTATTAATTTATGATTTTGCCTGTAACCTCTCCCCCTCTACCTTTAAAAACCCTTACCTGTAAGCCCTCAGGGAGTTCTCATCTTAATCATGAGCTGCGCAATTCTGCTTGCTTGGCGCCCTGCAATAAATGCCTCACTTTCTCTGGCTGCAATCCCAATATCAGTGTTTGGCTTCACTGTGCCGGGTGGGCAGACCCAAGATCAGTTCAGTAACAAGAGTACAAGTCTGCGGAGAGACAGGCCCTGCCCTTGGGGAGCTCACGGTGGTCTAGGGGAGAGGGGGCATAGGGCAGTTCTTTACAGGCATGTTGATTCTGTTGTGTTAAGGCCTGGGGGGGAGGTAAGCCCAGAGTGGCTAATGTGGGGCATAGGGAGGAGCCTCAGGAAAGGTTTCCTGGGCAAGGGGACACCTGAGCTGAGATGTGAAGAAGAGCTCTTTTACTATTTAGTAGAGGAGAAGAGGAAAGGAGAAAGTGGGGGCCGGATGTACTCAAGTGAAAGTGCAGAGGCCTGAATGAGCACCGGAAATTCAAAGACTGGCAGCTAGTTCTGTAGGAATGGGGCGACAGCTCAGATTGGCTCTTCCGTTTTCACACAAGGATATCAATTCCACTATCTATCTGGCTGATAACTCTGCCCTCAATCAAGAATAATGGCATTCTGGGCCTTGCCAGGAAATACATGAACCTCTGATATCCCTATCTCTTATTAAGAAAGAGAGAAAAGCTCTGTTGAAGGAATTGTTATTTATGGAGGATTGAGTGAAGGACATTCTTTCGGCAAGAGTATAGGTTTTATCCTTGAATCAGGTCAGGTCATCAGAAAACTTGTACCCAAGGACAGAGAGATCAATGGAAGAGAATAGAAAGGCCAGAAATAGACCCAGATACAAATGGGAATTCATTGCTAGACAAAGGTGGCTTTGCAATGCAGCAAGGAAAAGATGGCTCACGTGTTGAAAGCCGGAGAGCAAGAAATATGAGAACTGAGAAGCCTCTAGCGGGTTTGGTAAGGTGGAGGACATTGGTGCCCTCAGAAGGCCCAGTCTTGGTACAGTGAGTGGCTGGGGAGGCAGGAAGTAGAGACAGTGAGAGGATCCACTCTTGAGAGAAGTTTAGGCACCACCCAGAGGGGAGGCATGAGGCCACACTCCAAAGCCGATGAGGAAGGGAGAGAGGGATGTTAGTCTTTATTCTTATGGGAAACATGAACATGTTTTTAAGATATATTGTTTTTTGTTTTTTGTTTGTTTTGAGGCAGGGTCTCCCTCTGTTGCCCAGGCAGGAGTGCAGGGCATGATCATGGTTCACTATAGCCTTGAATTCCTGGGCTCAAGTGATCCTCCTGCTTCATCCTCCTAAATAGCTGGGACTGCAAGTGTACACCACCATGCTCAGCTAATTTTACATGTTTTTTTTGCAGATAGGGTCTCCTTATGTTGCCCAGGCTGATCTTGAACTTCTGGCCTCAAGGAATCCTCTTGTCTCAGCCTCCCAAAGCTTGAGGATTACAGGCATGAACCACCACACCCGGCTCAAGTTATCTTGTAAAGCACAAAAGCAGTACAGAATATTAGATGCAGAATATACCTCTTTGTTTAAAAATGGGGCTGGGGAGAGATTCTATGCTTATGCAAATAACATTTCTGGGCAGAAACACAAGGAACTTGTAATGATGGTTACCTCTGGGAAATGGGGCAAAGGGCTTCAGCTTTTTCCTTCCACACTGGCTGATTTTTTTTTCATTATAACCATTAAAAAAAATTTGTTTGAGACAGGGTCTCACTGTGTCTCCCAGGCTGGAGTGCAGGGGTGCAATCTCGGCTTACTGCACCCTGCACCCCCTGGGCTCAGGTGATCCTCCCATCTCAGTCTCCTGAGTAGCGGTGTGCCACCACACCCAGCTAATTTGTGTGTGTGTGTGTGTGTGTGTGTGTGTGTGTGTTTAGTAGAGATAAGGTTTCTCCATGTTGCCCAGGCTGGCCTCAAACTCCTGGGCTCAAGGTATCCACCCACCTCGGCCTCCCAAAGTGCTGAGATTACAGGAGTGAGCCACTGCACCTGGCCTAATGGTATTTTTTAAATAATAAAAAAACTATTAATTAGATGCCCTCAAGAGCAGCTCTTAGGCACCAAAAATATTGATGAAAGGTTTCTTTGTTTTTCAAAATTAACATTCAATTTATTAAAGTAACAAATTCATACGGACCCAAGTTCCTCCATAAGCTTTGAAATTCAGCTTATGAATCTTATTATTTATTTATAGGTCTAGCAAATTTTAACAATCACATTTAAGAGTACCTTTGAGAAATGTTTCGTCTCATTTACAAATGTTTTTAATTAAATTGCTCTAAACGTTGTAAACTGCATTTATAGGCTTAATATATTTTAATTCCTTCTTAAGTACTTCAATTGTCTAACAAACCTTCTCAGATATTTAAGTAATTGCTATAAATCTAATTCATTAAACTTCTAAATACGGCAAGGCTTAAATTCTTTTACAGGTTCCAAATCTTAAATACAGTAAGATTTCAACTTAGAATCTGATGTCAAAGTCAATTGCTCCATTAAACATTTTATATTAGAAGGAAAAGTTCATGTATGACTCTGAAAGCCCACAGATTCTTAAACATTGCAAGTGTGTAAACATAGCTTATTTCAAAGCACAAATATCTTAATAGAAAGAATATAGTTCTATTCCATGTTTCTATACTTGGTTTCCTTTTTTTTTTTTTTTTTTTTGAGATGAAATCTGGCTTTGTTGCCCAGGCTGGAGTGCAATGGCGTCATCTCAGCTCACTGCAACCTCCGCCTCCTGGGTTCAAGCGATTCTCCTGCGTCAGCCTCTTGAGTAGCTGGGACTACAGACAGGCACCGACACACCTGGCTAATTTTTGTATTTTTAGTAGAGGTGGGTTTTTGCCACGTTGATCAGACTGGTCTCTAACTCTTGACCTCAGGTGATCCACCCCCCTCGGCCTCTCGAAGCCCTGGGATTACAGGCGTGAGCCACTGCGCCCAGCCTATGCTTAGTTCTAAATCTTCCTTGGGTTAGAAGATGCTCACCTATGGTCGTGCCAGTCATCTTCCTCATTCTAAGAACCTGAGCATTGGTGGGGCCCCCCTCTGCTCCCTGCTACCTCCCTGCCCCTGCTCCAGCCTCTCCTTCTTTCCTGTGGTAGTAAAGAAGCTGTTCCTCCTCCCCACTCAGGCCAAAACCATGTTTGTTTTGTGAATATCCTCCAACTTTCTTATTAGGTTGTTGCAAAAGTAATGGTGGTCTTTGCCATACTTGCCTGATATTCATCATTCTTTTCTCTTATATAGTTCTAATCATTTCCTCTCGGCTTGGACAATGTCACATCAGCATTTTAAATGTGCTCAGGTCTCTCTCTTTAAAACAATAAAGCTAAAAACGTCGACCTCTGCACCCTATTAGTCACCTTCCTGTCTACCTCTGGCTCACGGCCAGCTGCTTTCAGAAGCTGTCTACACTGGGTATCTTCATTTCCCCACCTTTGCCATCCACCAGCACATTCCATCTGGCTCTGCTTGTCAACTCCACCAAAACTTCTCTCCCTAAGGTAACCAATGATAGTCATGTCATCACATCCAATGCTGACTTTTGAGTCTCGGTTTTATTACGCTCACATTCTCAGTAACGTTTGACTCAGGACTTGGTTTATTTGAGACATTGTACTCCCTTGTCTTCCATGAAATCATCCTTGTATGATTTTCATTCATCCTTCTTGGCCATTCCTCCAGCTATAGACCGAATACTTGTGACCCCTAAAGTTCATATACTGAAATCTTAACCCCCAAGGTGATGGTACTAGGAGGTGGGGATTTGGGGAGGTGATTAGGTCATGAGGGTGGAGTCTTCCTGAATGGGATTAGCGTCCTCATAAATGAAGTCCGAGAGAGCTTCCTGACATCCTCTACCATGTGAGAACATAGCCAGAAGGCAGCACCTATGAGCCAGAAGGCAGACTCTCACTTGCACCTTGAGCCTAGATTTCCCAGCCTCCAGAACTGTGAGAAATGAATTTCTGTGGTTTATAAGCCACTCAGGCTATGGTACTTTGTTATAGCAGCCTGAATGCACTAAGACACATTTTCTGTTTCTAATAATGGATTTCTTTTAGCCTTGGCCCTAGATCCTTTACTCATTTCACCCTCTGCTGTTTCCCTGGAAATTCCATCCATTTAAAAATTGTATTTATTTTATTACCATCTCTTTGCAGATGACTGCTAGGGTTAGCTCTTCACCCTAGATCTTTCTTCTAAGCCCCAAACCTACATATCCACATTCTGACTAGACATATTAATGTGGATCTACATATCAGCTTGAACTCATGCTCTCTCCCTTGCCAATCACATCCTCCTCTTGGGTGTCCTTTCTCAGTGAATGACACCACTGTTCATTCTGTTTGCAAGCCAGATTTGGGAGTCACTCTTGACACTGCCTTCTCTCTCTCTACTGCATACATTATCTGTCACCATTCCCTGTACATTTTAATTTAGAAATCTCTCTTAAACCTCCCCACTTGTCTTCTTCTCAATTTGAGCCTCCCTAGCCCCAACCACTATTATTTCTTTACTGGAAAAATGCAGTAGTCCCCTCCTTGGTCTCCCACATCTGCCCTGTGTTACACATCCTCTCACTTGTCTTCCAAACCACAGTTCACTGTTCCGATTAGTTACAAACATGGCCTTTCTGACCCTCCCCCTGTCAGATTCTCCTGCTGCTTCCTCCTGTTCCATGTAGTTCAGAAACATTGGTCTTCTTTCAGTTGCAGGAATGGACCATCTCCCTCCCTCTTGGGACCTTGCACATGTTCTAGAATGTTCTTCTGAGGACCTTCCCCCAACACCTGCTTAACTAGCAAATTTCTTCCCATTTCTTAGATCCTAGTTCAAGAAGCCTTCTCTGCCCTCCGGACCCAGATAAGGTTCAGAGCAGTATCTGAATACATGTATTTCTCTCTCACTCTCTCTGTCTTTCTCTCTCTCTCTTTGTGTTTGTGTGTGTGTGTGATCAAGGTCTGACTCCACCAGTGGACTGTCCCTTGAGGTTAGGAAGCATCTATTTTTTTTGTTTCGTCAGCATCGTCAGAACCTAGCACAGTACTTGGTACATAGTAGGTGCTCAATGAAAGTTGACAAATGGCAAATGCTGCGGAGGCCAATGCCCTTCACATCCCTTGGTTCCCTTGGGTGAAGACATTTCTTTGAGCAATAACAGTTTGGAAAAGCTCAGTTTTCTCTAAAGGACTGATGTGTGAGAGGGAAGCAGGGGAAGGAGGATGGGAAGAAGAATGGGTGGTTTATAGCCTCTAATAAGGGGCAGGCTGGGTTTTCCCCCTAGGAATTTGCAGAATCATGTTCACATTCTAACGAGAATAATGGATGTATTGTAGGATCTATAGCAAAGGTTTGTTGTACAGAAAAATTTTATCATCTGTATGAAATTTTGTGTCTCCTCCTCACAAGCTGTAGCATGTTAGCTCAGCCAGCTCTGGGTGTCTGCATCTCTTTCCAGCGTCCAGCATGTCCCAGTGCTCATGTTCCAGAAGGATCCCTCACATGACTTGGAAGTTGAAAGACAAAGATCATCAGAACAGGTTGAGCATGTGTACAGAGAGCACTCGTGGCACACAGGTGACGGTGGAAGTGATCATATGGGAGCTCTGGGACTTGCCTCCTAACCATCTGGCACCCACACTCAAGCCAGTAGGGCAGAGACTAGAAAGCAGGCTGTCCACTGAGTGGACACTTTCAGAAATGTGGATGAGGCACAACACACCCTGTCTGGTCGCTGGATGAGGTCCCTAAGCCAGGCTTTGAGGGTTAGAATTCCATGATTCCCAAGCGTCTTGGGCTGTCTGTTCACAGGTCTGTGTCGAGGAAACTCAAGAGTGGTGTAGGTAGTGGCTGAGAGGATGCAATGTCTTTATACTCGGGGCAGATCTGAATGTGGACCCCCATTTGTGGTTACCCAGCTCTCTGACCTCAAGCAATTCCCCATATTTCTTTGAGCCTGGGCTCCGCATCTGAAATACTAAGATAGTGGTTACACTTGACTGCATAGTTGTGAGGTTTTGAGATGATAAATATTGCCGTACTCAGTTCAGTGTTTTCACTGCCATAGCTTTGAAGTAAGATTTGAAATCAAGAAGTGCAAGATGGACTTTGTCCAGCTTTGTTCTTTATCAAGATTGTTTTGGCTATTTGGGGTCATTTGCAATCCATATGAATTCCAGCAATAGCTTTTCCATTTCTGCAAAAATGGCCATGGGATTTTGACAGGGGTTGCATTAAATCTGTAAATCACTTTGCAGTATAAATAACTACAAAAAATGCTATGAAACTTTGATAGATTGCATCGAATCACTTTGAACCTATAAATCAATTTGTAAATCACTTTATAATATTGTTAAGTATTGCCATCTTAACAATATAAGTCTTCCGATCATGAACATGGATGTCTTTGCATTTATTTCCATTTTTAATTTATTTCAATGACATTTTGTCATGTCTAGAGTATATATAAGTTTTAGACTTCTTTTAAATTTATTCATAAGGATTTTATTTTCTCGATGCTATTGTAAGTGGGATGGTTTTTTGATTTTTATTTTTGGATTATTCATTAGTAGTGTATAGGAATTTTAATTTTATATCCTGTAACCTTGCTGATCTTGTTAATTAGTTCTGATAATTCTAATAATGGATTCTTTAGGATTGTCTCTATATAAGGTGGTATCATCTGGAAATAGTTTTATTTCTTCCTTTCCAATTTGAATTCATTTTATTTAATTTCCTTGCCTGATTGTTCTGGCTGGAACTTCCAGTACAATATTTAATAAAAGTGCTGAGAGCAGACATCCTTGTATTTTTCCTGATCTTAGAGGAAAAACATTCAGTCTTTTACCATTATTTATCATCTTAGCTGTGGATTTTTGGTAGATGTCCTTTATCAGATTGAGAAAGTTCCACTCTATTTCTAGTTTGTTGAGTGTTTTTATCATGAAGTCAGTTTGGATTTTGTTATATGATTTTTCTGTGTCTAATAAGATGATCATGTGTTTTTTTCTCTTTTCTATGGAATTATGTATTATATTAATTAATTTTCAAATGTTAAACCAACTTTGCATTCCTTTGATAAATCCTATTTGGTCATGGTGTTAGTCTTTTTAACAGACTGCTGGATTCAGTTTACTAGTATTTTGTTGAGGATTTTTATGTTTATATTCATAAGCAGTATTGGTCTGTAGTTTTCTTTGTAGTGCCTTTGTATGGTTTGGTAATGGGATAGTACTGGCCTCACAAAATGAAATGGAAAATGTCCCCTCTTCTACATTTTAGAAGAGTTTGTGAAGAATTGGCATTAATTCTTTAATTTAAATATTCTGTATAATTCACCAGTGAAGCCATCTGGGCTTAAGCTGTTCTTTGTGGGAAGTTTTAAAATGACAGATTCAATCTCTTTATTATTTGGTTTTAAATTTTATTTTTAATTTTTTTATTTTCATAGGTTATTGGGGAACAGGTGGTGTTTTGTTACATGAGTGAGTCCTTTGGTGGTGATTTGTGAGATTTTGGTGCACCCATCACACAAGCAGTATATACTGCACCATATTTGTGGTCTTTTATCCCTCACCCACTCCCCACCCTCTCCCCCGAGTCCCCAAAGTCCATTGTGTCATTCTTATGCCTTTGCATCCTCATAGTTTAGTTCCCACTTATGAATGAGAACATATGATGATTGATTTTCCATTCCTGAGTTACTTCACTTAGAATAATAGTCTCCAATCTCATCCAGGTTGCTGTGAATGCCACTAATTCATTCCTTTTTATGGCTGAGTAGTATTTCATTTATATATATAAACTGTGATATATATATATAAACTGAGTAGTATTTCATTTATATATATATAAACAGTTTCTTTATCCACTTGTTGATTTATGTGTATTTGGGTTGGTTCCACATTTTTACAATTGCGAATTGTGCTGCTATAAATATGTGTGTGCAAATATCTTTTTCTTATAATGACTTCTTTTCCTCTAGGTAGATACCCAGTAGTGGGATTGCTGGATCAAACGATAGTTCTACTTTTAGTACGTTAAGGAATCTCCACACTGTTTTCCATAGTGGTTGTACTAGTTTACATTTTCACCAGCAGTGTAGAAGTGTTCCTTGTTCACCACATCCATGCCAGTGTCTGTTATTTTTTGATTTTTTATTATGGCTATTCTTGCAAGAGTGAGGTGGTATCACATTGTGGTTTTGATTTGCATTTCCCTGATCATTAGTGATGTTGAGTATTTTTTCACATTTTTCTTGGCCATTTGTGTATCTTCTTTTGAGAATTGTCTATTCATGTCCTTAGCCCAATTTTTGATGATATTTTTGGTGGTTTTTTTTTTTTTTTTTGCTAATTTGTTTGAGTTTGTTGTAGATTCTGGATATTAGTCCTTTGTCAGATATACAGATTGTGAAGATTTTCTCCCACTCTCTGGGTTGTCTGTATACTCTGCTGACTATTCCTTTTGCTGTGCAAAAGCTCTTTAGTTTAATTAAGTCCCAGCTATTTGTTTTAATTGCATTTGCTTTTGGTTCTTGATTATGAAATCCTTGCCTAAGCCAATGTCTAGAAGGGGTTTTCCAATGTTATCTTCTAGAATTTTTATAGTTTCAGGTCTTAGATTTAAGCCCTTGATTCACCTTGAGTTGATTTTTGTATAAGGTGAGAGATGAGGATCCAGTTTCATTCTTCTACATGTGGCTTGCCAATTATCCCAGCACTATTCCTTGAATGAGGTGTCCTTTCCCCACTGTATGTTTTTGTTTACTTTGTCAAAGATCAGTTTGCTGTAAGTGTTTGGGTTTATTTCTGCGTTCTCTCTTCTGTTCCATTGGTCTATTTGCCTATTTTTTTTTTTTTTGAGATGGAGTCTCATTCTGTCACCCAGGCTGGAGTGCAGTGGCTCTATCTCAGCTCACTGCAAGCTCTGCCTCCTGGGTTCATGCCATTCTCCTGCCTCAGCCTCCTGAGTAGCTGGGACTATAGGTGTCCACCACCACACCTGGCTAATTTTTTGTATTTTTAGTAGAGACAGAGTTTTACCATGTTAGCCAGGATGGTCTCGATCTCCTGACCCCGTGATCCACCCGCCTCGGTCTCCCAAAGTGCTAGGATTACAGGTGTGAGCCACTGTGCCCAACCCTATATGCCTATTTTTATACCAGTACCATGCTGTTTGGGTGACTATGGCCTTATAGTATAGTTCGAAATCAGGTAGTGTGATGCCTCCAGATTTGTTCTTTTTGCTTAGTCTTGCTTTGGCTATGTGGGCTCTTTTTTGGTTCCATATGAATTTTAAGACTGTTCTTTTCTAATTCTGTGAAGAATGATGGTAGTATTTTGATGGAATTGCATTGAATTTGTAGATTGCTTTTGATAGTATTGTCATTTTATTGTCATTTTCACAATATTGAATCTGCCCATCCATGAGCATTGGATGTGTTTCCATTTGTCTGTGTCATCTATGATTTCTTTCAGCAGTGTTTTGTAGTTTTCCTTGTAGAGGTCTTTCATCTCCTTGGTTAGGTATATTCCTAAGTATTTTATTTTATTTTATTTTTTTGCAGCTATCATAAAAGTGGTTGAGTTCTTGATTTGATTCTCAGCTTGGCTGCAGTTGGTGGATAGAAGAGCGACTGATTTGTGTACATTAATTTTGTATTCAAAACTTTGCTGAATTCTTTGATCAGTTCTAGGAGCTTTCTGGAGGAGTCTTTAGGTTTTTCTAGGTAAACAATAATATCATCAGTAAACAGTGACAGTTCGACTTCCTCTTTACTGATTTGGATGCCTTTTATTTCTTTCTCTTGTCTTATTGCTCTGGCTAGGACTTCCATTACTATGTTGGAGAAGAGTGGTGAGACTGGGCATCTTTGTCTTGTTCCAGTCCTCTGAGGGAATGCTTTCAGCTCTTCCTCTTTCAGTATTATGTAGGCTGTGGGTTTGTCATAGATGACTTTTATTACACTGAGGTATGTCACTTGTATGCCAATTTTGCTGAGAGTTTTAATCATAAAAGCGTGCTGGATTTTGTTGAATGCTTTTTCTGCATCTATTGAGATGATCCTGTGATTTTTGTTTTTAATTATGTTTATGTGGTGCATCACATTTATTGACTTTGCGTATGTTAAACCCTCCCTGCATCCCTGCATCCCTGGTATTAAACTCACTTGATCATGGTGGATTATCTTTTTGATATGTTGTTGGATTCAGTTAGCTAGCATTTTGTTAAGGATTTTTGCATCTATGTTCCTCAGGGATATTGGTCTGTAGTTTTCTTTTTTGCCTATGTCCTTTCCTGGTTTTGGTATTAGGATGATACTGGCTTCATAGGATGATTTAGGGAGGATTCCCTCTTTCTCTATCTTGTGGAATAGTGTCAGTAGGATTGGTACCAATTCTTCTTTGAATGTCTGGTAGAATTCTGCTATGAATCCATCTGGTCCTGGACTTTTTTATTGGTAATTTTTTAATTACCATTTCAATCTCACTGCTTGTTATTCATCTGTTCACGGTATCTAATTCTCCCTGATTTAAGCAAGAGGGTCGTATCTATCCAGGAATTTTTCCATCTCCTCTAGGTTTTCAAGTTTATGCACATAAAGGTGTTCAGAGTAGGCTTGAATGTTCTTTTGTATTTCTGTGGTTTTCAGTTGTAATGTCTTCCGTTTCATTTCTAATTGAGCTTATTTGGATTTTCTCTCTTCCTATCTTGGTTAATCTTGCTAATGGTCTATCAATCGTATTTATCTTTTCAAAGAATCAGCTATTTGTTTCATTTATCTTTTGTACTTTTTTGTTTCAATTTCATTTAGTTCTCTACTCTGATCTTGGTTATTTCCTTTCTTCTGCTGAATTTGGGTTTGGTTTGTTCTTGTTTCTCTAGTTCCTTGAGGTGTGACTTTAGATTATATATTTGTACTCTTTCAGACTTTTCAATGTAGGCATTTAGGGCTATGAACTTTCCTCTTAGCATCACCTTTGCTGTATCCCAGAGGTTTGGATAGGTTGTGTCAGTATTGTCATTCAGTTTGAATAATTTTTAAATTTGCATTTTGATTTCATTTTTGACCCAGTGATATTCAGGAGCAGGTTATTTAATTTCCATGTATTTGCATGATTTAGAAGGTCCTTTTGGCCTTGATTTCCAGTTTTATTCCACTCTGGTCTGATAGAGTGCTTGATATAATTTCAATTTTCTTAAATTTATCAAGGCTCATTTTGTGACCTCTCATATGGTCTATCTTGGAGAAAGTTCCATACGCAGTTGAATAGAATGTGTATTCCACAGTTGTTGGATAGAATGTTCTATAAATATCTATCTGTTAAGTCCATTTGTTCCAGAATATAGTTTAAATCCATTGTTTTTTGTTGACTTTCTGTCTTGATGACCTGTCTAGTGCTGTCAGTGGAGTGTTGAAGTTCCCCTCTGTTATTGTGTTGCTGTCTATCTCATTTCTTAGGTCTATTAGTAATTGTTTTATAAATTTAGGCGCTTCAGTGTTAGGTGCATATATATTTAGGATTGTGATATTTTCTTGTTGGTCAAGGCCTTTTATCATTATATAATGTCCCTCTTTGTCTTTTTTAACTGCTGTTGCTCTAAAGTTTGTTTTGTCTCATATAAGAATAGTTACTCCATTTGCATAGAATGTCTTTTTCCACCCCTTTACCTTAAGTTTATTTGTGTCCTTGTGTGTTAGGTGAGTCTCTTGAAGGCAGCAGATAGCTGTTTGGTGAATTCTTAGCCATTCTGCAATTATGTGTCTTTTAAGTGGAGCATGTAGGCCATTTACATTCAATGTTAGTATTGACGTGTGAGGTACCATTACATTCTTCATGCTATTTCTTGTCTGTATACCTTGTTTTTTCTGTTGTCTTAATTGTATTTTTGTTTTATAGGTACTGTGAGATTTATGCCTTAAAGACGTTCTGTTTTGATGTGTTTCCAGGACTTGATTGAAAGTTTAGAGCTACTTTTAGTAGTTCTTGTAGTGCTGACTTGGTAGTGGTGAATTCTCCCAGCATTTGTGGCCAAGGAATAGATTGTGTATAATTTTGGTCCTTTTAAATTATTGAAGCTTGTTTTGTGGCCTAGCATATGGTCTATTCTACAGAATGTTTGATGTGTGCTTAAGAAGAATATGTGGGCCAGGCATGTGGCTTGTGCCTATAATCCCAGCACTTTGGGAAGCTGAGGCCCATGGATCACCTGAGCCTGGGAGGTTGAGGCTGCAGTGAGCCATGATCACACCACTGCATTGCAGCCTGGGCAACAGAGTAAGATCCTGTCTCAGAAAAAAAAAAGAAGATGAAGAAGAAGAAGAAGATGTATGCTTCTGTTGTTGGGTGGATTGTTCTACATATATCCATTAGGCCTAGTTGGTGTATAGCTTTGTTAAAATATTCTGTTTTCTTGTTGATCTTATGTCTAGTTGTTCTATCCATTATTGAAAGTGAGGTATTAAAGTTTCTAAATATTGCTGAGCTGCCTATTTATTTATCCCTTCAACTTTGTCAGTTTTTGTTTTATGTATTTTGAGATTCTATTGCTAGGAGCATATTTGTTTATAATTGTGGTATCTTCCTGATATTTTGACACTTTTATTATTATAAAATGTCCCTTTCTATCTGTATTAACATTTTTGTTTTAAAATCCATTTTGTCTATTATTGGAATAGCTACTCCAGGTTTATCTCTTCTTTTTTTAAGAACAATATTTTTTTAACCTTCATTGAACTTTGTAGTGAGGGTAAAAGTAATAGAAATATCAAATGAGTACACAGACTAGATAATCTATAAAAATAACTCGTTCTTTATGTTTACACAGAAGTCTATCACACAGATTTCAGAATTATATAGCTTAAAGAGTTCTAATTATATAAAAACATTCTTAATTCTGAAACATTTCCAACTTCCTACTCATTTTTCTTAGAAATCTACAGGCAATATTTCATAGTTTTACCAGGTAAAGTTTAATATCTTTTCATATGATCATCAGGAAGTTTTCTAAACTTCTAACCTACGTTCTTAATTCTTAGTCTATGTAAGACAGAGTACAAAAACCAATTCTCCTGGGCATCAGGTGTCTCCTGACTTATAAGTAAGGGTCTCTGGCAGGATGCAAACATTTTAGGTCAAGGCCACTTCTTGGAATTTGCTTCAGGTTTAGGTACACTCCTCTAGTCCTTTATTACATTTAATGCCAATCTCCTTGTTTCACATTGCTCGTTATCACTTGGAGGAAGCTCCCTGTATGCATACCAAACTTTAATTTGTCCCTTCCTCCCACCTTTTCTGAGTTAATTATACTCACTTCTTCGAGTCAACCATGAAAACAGATGCACTTCTTGCAGGATTTTAAAGAAATCTGGGTGTGTTGAGAAAGAAAAGACCTTCTAAAATTGCAGAACGTTTTCCTCTTTTTGCAAAGAACGAATTATTCTTCTAGGAATAAAGCTTGCTTTCCTGTGAATGGATTGAAATCTTCAGCTAGCTAACCTTCTTGAGCAGCTGTAATAGTTTTCTAAACTGTGTAACAACTAACATACCTTTATTATGTGACAGTTTCTGTGGGTCAGAAGAATGGACACGGTTCAGCTGTGTCCTTTTCCCCAGGTCTCACAAGATTGCAATCAAGGTGTTGGCTGGTCTGTATTTTATTTGTCAGGCTCAACTTGGGGAGAATCTAGTTCCAGGCTTACTCAAGATATTGGCAGAATTCATTTCCTGTGTCTGTTGAACCAAGGACGTCTGTTTTTTGCTGGGTGTTTGTTGGATGCCAGTCTCAGCACCTGGGCTTCCCACAGCTCCTTACCATGTGGAAGCCTTCATCATGGTTACATACTTTGTCAAGTCAGCAAGGAGAATCTCTAGCACGAATCTTCCAGCATAAAGGAGCCACATGACGCTATGTAATCACAGGAGTAACGTTCCACCACCTCCGCCATATTCCACTGGTTAGAGGCAAGTCACAGATCTCATCTACCTTCAAGTGGAGGTTATTACATAAAGGTGTAAATACCAGAAGGCAGAGCTTATTGGCAATTAATTTAGGGTCTGTCCACTACTCATGTTGGAGTACTCCTCAAAAGATATGCCCCAAAGTTACTTTCAGATTTTCTAAAAAGGAAACAAACCAGGAAAGTGGTACCCTTGCTAAATGATGCCTGGAAGTGCACCTGTTTTCTTTGGTAGTATGGTGGCTGCAATATGTGAAAACTGCCTTTCCCCATCCTTCAGCACTAAACTAGCACATTGGAAGACGCGACAAAGACCATTACATTGAAATAGAGGCCACTTCCCTAATAAGGCAACTTTCCTTTAAAGTTAAATTGAGAAACTAAGTGACTAGATGATATCCTTTTAACGGCTGCTGAGCGTAAATGCATTTTGAGAGCAAATGCTCCTTCAGGAAAGATCATTCCTAATGTTCTTTCAAATCGTCAATTTGGAGGGTGAAGAGGAATGTGATTAGAAGACCAAACTAACAAAGAATTTTGAGACCAGCAAAAATGTTGACTGCATGGACGTATAATTTAAACTGCCAAAGTGCTAGCACATTTTTGATGCAAAATATACTTAATCAGTAATAATCCTGTTCCTCAAGAAGGCTTCTAATTTGTTTTATTGCCTTTTTAGATTTGTCCCCTTTCATTTTCTAAAATATAATCATAGTTCAGCAACTCCATCTGTGAACGATCCGGCGATGAATTCTGGGTGGTAATGATGTACAACGAGTGAATAACAATTCCTTAATCACGCTGTTTCCTCTGTTGTTGCCTCATTTGAATTCCTGGTTTTCAGAAAATTCAATTATATTTGCAATTTCATCAAGAGATTACTCAGATAAATAACTGACAGAGAGTAACAGTTCGCTTCTTCGTCCGGATAAAGGCAGAGGGAGCAGGGTGGGGAGAGAAGTGGCAAAAGACAGATTTGATTAAAAGTGTCATAAAGAAGTTTTGCTTTCCTGAGAGGCAAAGGAGAAGGGTGACAATTTTACAGCCACAGATGTCAGCTCGGCCTGAAGATGGGAAGTGACAGGAATCCCTAAATGAAACTTCCTCATCCATCAAGGCTGGCCTAACATCCCTCTCTGGAGCCATCACCAGCTTTTGTTGACATTTATGAGGCCCCAGCCCTCATTCCAGGCAGAAATTTATGATGGGCAATCAGAGGTGCCCATGGCTACCTTCATCATCTGAGTTTCATATTGAATTCCGCAGCCACACACACTAGGCGCTTTCCGGTTGCTAAGGAGAAGCCTTATCTTGACTTCAGTCTTGCCAATAAAGATTCTCTGAGTTTTCGAAGAAGGAGATTAATCATCTTCCTCAACTAACATCTGTTGGCATTCTGTCTCCACTGGGTGATTCAGCCCAATACCCAAACACTGTCAGAGGTGATGCAAGCACCACACAGTGCGTCTCTAATCCACACTCAAAGCCTGAATTTGTTGTGTTCTCAGTCCCCAATGCCACCAAGCACGTTTCCCTCTGGGTCTTTCCATGGGAAGCAGGCCTGAGGAATGGAGACGGAGTCACGGGGTGTCCATGGATTGGAGTGATATCAGCAGGACTTTTGAGGATGGCTTTGCAGACAGTTACCACTCCATGACAATGCCACCAGCCCAGGCCTGGGCAGGGCAGCTCCTGGGACAGAGAAAATCTGCTCCATGCTGCATGCTCTTACCTCTGGAAGCAGATGTAATCATCCAATTATAACATTATTTTTTTCAAGGAATATTAGCTAATGTCCTTCCAGATGAGACATGCCCAGTCCCAGACACCCAGGACAGCAAAGCTTGCATCCTGCCCCTGCAAACACACACACACACACACACACACACACACACACACACACACACACACAATGCAGGGGAAGCTGAAGCAACTGTCCGGAAAACATATAGTATGTACAAAGTTGTCTACTCCAGCTGATGCTCCCTATCAGAAATACAGTTCTCACTATCAATTAGCTTGCAGAAATTGTTTAATTAGGTTTTGTTTTGTTTTGTTTTTTTGCAAGTTCAAGTTTCTGGGAAATGGGTGGTGTCAATGCCCTTTAGCCAAAGACCAGGAACACACGTGCAGTTGAACAGAGCTGGGTTTATTGGCTCATTGCAGCAAGGAGACTGAGCACTGTGGGGAACAGTGAGGGGTCTTTGTGAGAGGGTGTTAGGAAGAACAAAAGGATGGGGCTTGTGTTAGGTGACTAGGGAGGGTTAAATTGGACACCATCAGGCAGTAGGACTCATTCTATAATTGGGTACCTATAGTCTTATCTATAAGCTAGAAGGATTAGTGCAGAGCCAACATCATTAACATTGGTAAACAGTTACTCCCATTAGCCAAAAAGCAGGATGTCTGGTCATTTTTGTGATTTAGACAATGTTCTTGTTTTGTCTGCGTTTAGACATGACTACGAAGTGCTCTCGATTTTGTCTTGCTCCAACACAGTCAGAATAGCCTTGTCTGATGTCAATGTTCTGTGAAATTGTTCAACAGGAGACCAGCTGTGAGGATCAGGCCAGCTCCCGTCAGTTGGGGCTGCTTGCCTCTTTCTCAGTGACAAACTTTTTCAAGGTTGTGATCCCCTTCTTCATATCCACGCTCTCGGTAATCGCACACACTCTTCTAAATACTAAGTACCTTCTCTATGGCAAGTGTCAGGTGATGGGACTGGAGCACTGAATGTGTCAGCCACAGTCCCACCCTCTTAAAGCCCCTAGCCTTGCAGGGGAGATCATCACGATGGGGTGTGATGAGCACTCAGCTTGCGATCCGCAGGATGTTATCAGTCTCAAAACGGAAGGGATCCTGCGTGGCCAGGGGAGACGTCTTGCAAAAGCCAAGCCTTCAAGGAGCCTTAAAAACAGATAAAAGTTGGCCAGAGAAAGAGAAGGGGGAAACTGTTTCTGGGGATCGGGGCGGAAGTGTCGGAGCAACTGGGTGAAATCTTTAATTCTTGAGATCTGAGAGCTACAAGGGGTTTACAGGGGCAGGAATGAGGGGTAAGTGTGGATAGCAGACAGGAGCTAGAACACAGGAGGCTTTGCAAGCCCTTCAGAGGAGTCTGGGAGGAATTTAGCCTATGGTGAGTAATAGGGAGCCATGGAAGGGTTTTCAGCTAGGGAATGCTGTGGTCTGATTTACGTTTTCAAGATACACCTACAGAGTGACTGTGAGAAAGGAAGACAGACAGGGGTGGGTGGCTGAACTGAACATCTTGATTTGTGAGTAGATGCGGGGTCCAACTTGCAGACCCTGGCTGAGTGACAGATGAAAAAATGTATGTAGACAGAGGTTTTTTGCCTGGCTGCACGGCTAAGGGACTGGGCCGCTCACAGGCACCGAGGAGGGTGCAGTAAAGAGTCAGCAGCTGCAGCCTCGACAAGCTGGTGCTGTGGGCATATATTCAGTTCAGATTTAACGACAAAGGCTTTGAGTCAACACACTTGTGGGTAATTAACATGGTGGTGGGTGGGGGGGGTCGGGGGGTCCTTTCCCCCAAGAGAGCAGTCCTGCGCATGCATCATTAAAGGCCATGTTTCAAGGCCTAAGTAAACTAACTTATTTAGATCAATTCCCTTACACTTCCTCGTTATCTACTCTGAGAAAATTCAGCTGCCTTCAGCCAAATCCTTTCCCAAAACTTTTGCAAAACCTCCCGACCTTCCAAGGAGGTTTGAGTCTTTCTATACTTTTTATAATTTTTCCCACCACCCTGACTGAACTCCTACAAGTAGAGACCCCAGGCCCTATACAGCTGCTTCTAGTTATCAAAGCAGAAGGAACTGCAAAGGAGGGTGGGGCCTGAGGGTAGAGTGGAAAGAGCTGACCCATTGCTCAGGAGCACCTGGTAATGCTGCTACTTCTAATCCCAGCTGGCGTGCACTCAGCATTTAACATACACCGCCGGCACTGTTCTAAGTTCCTTATGCGGATTACTGTATTGTATCATGACAATAGCCCTATGGAGTAGGTGCTTCTTATTTTTAGCCCTAGGTTATAGGTGAGGAAACTGAAGCACAGAGAGGCTGAGCAATTTGCTCATCATCCAGCTGCTAAGTGGGGCAGGAGTTCAACCTAGAGCAGCCTGATTCAGGACCTGCCTGATTTTCCTCTGGGCTCCTTGGAGCCCTGGAAGTGCCAGGCTCTGCCCTGCACATTGTGCTCATCTGGGCCTCACAAAACTGTGGTCCAAGGGTGTGTGGAGCTCAGGGTTGCAATGTCAGTGCCTGAAGCACAGTTTGGAAGTGGAGGGCTACTTTTCAGGAGTTGGGACTGTGTCCGGAATTGGTGCGCTCTTGGTCTCACTGACTTCAAGAATGAAGCTGCGGATCCTCGAGGTGAGTGTTACAGCTCTTAAGGTGGCACGTCTGGAGTTTGTTCCTTCTGATATTTGGATGTGTTCGGAGTTTCTTCCTTCTGGTGGGTTCATGGTCTCGCTGGCTCAGGAGTGAAGCTGTGGACCTTCGCGATGAGTGTTACAGCTCTTAAGGCGGCGCGTCTGGAGTTGTTTGTTCCTCCCGGTGGGTTCGTGGTCTTGATGGCTTCAGGAGTGAAGCTGCAGACCTTCGCGGTGAGTGTTACAGCTCATAAAGGCAGTGTGGACCCAAAGAGTGCGCAGCAGCAGGATTTATTGCAAAGAGCAAAAGAACAAAACTTCTACAGTGTGGAAGGGGACCCCAGCGGGTTGCCACTGCTGGCTTGGGCAGCCTGCTTTTATTCTCTTATCTGGCCCCACCCACATCCTGCTGATTCATCCATTTTACAGAGAGCCGAGTGGTCTGTTTTAACAGGGTGCTGATTGGTGTGTTTACAATCCCTGAGCTAGACACAAAGGTTCTCCACCTCCCCACTAGATTAGCTAGATACAGAGTGACCACACAAAGGTTCTCCAAGTCCCCACCAGAGTGGCTAGATATAGAGTGTCGATTGGTGCATTCACAAACCCTGAGCTAGACGCAGGGTGCTGATTGGTGTGTTTACAAACCTTGAGCTAGATACAGAGTGCCGATTGGTGTATTTACAATCCCTTAGCTAGACATAAATGTTCTCCACCTCCCCACCAGACTCAGGAGCCCAGCTGGCTTCACCCAGTGGATCCCGCACTGGGGCTGCAGGTGGAGCTGCCTGCCAGTCCCCCGCTGCGTGCCCACACTCCTCAGCCCTTGGGTGGTCGATGGGACTGGGCGCACTGGAGCAGGGGGCAGCGCTCGTCGGGGAGGCTGGGCCGCACAGGAGCCCACGGAGGCGGGGGTGGCTCAGGCATGGCGGGCTGCAGGTCCTGAGCCCTGCCCCGTGGGAAGGCAGCTAAGGCCTGGCGAGAAATTGAGCACAGCAGCTGCTGGCCCAGGTGCCAAGCCCCTCACAGCCTGGGGCCAGTGGGGCCCGCCGGCCACTCCCAGTGCAGGGTCTGCCGAGCCGACAACCACCCGGAACTCGTGCTGGCCCGCAAGCACTGTGCACAGCCCTGGTTCCCGCCCGCGCCTCTCCCTCCACACCTCCCCGCAAGCTGAGGGAGCCGCTCCAGCCTTGGCCAGCCCAGAAAGGGGCTCCCACAGTGCAGCAGTGGGCTGAAGGGCTCCTCAAGTGCCGCCAAAGTGGGAGCCCAGGCAGAGGAGGCGCCGAGAGCGAGCAAGGGCTGTGAGGACTGCCAGCACGCTGTCACCTCTCAGGAGGAAGAGCTAGAAGCTCAGCAACTATGGGAAGCTCCTCTAACTTAGCAAGTGTGCTGTCTTTGAGTCTGAAGTGTCCAGTATAGGGCTTGCTGGTTTTGCCCTAGAAGTTTGAGTTTAATAAATGTGTATGAATGAACAAATGGAGAATGAATGAATGAACCAACTCACTGCCTCTCTTCTAAATAGATGGCAATAGGATATTGTGCAGATGAGACAGGAGAGGGCTAGTGTCTCATTTCCAAGGACACTTTCTCATGGAGGCACTGGAATTGCCACTGTGATGATGTTAACCACACAAGGAGAATTCGCTTCCTTGAATTAAGCATGAAACAAAGTGCTGCATGTGCTTCCCAGCTGCATAGCCCTAGATGGGTCCCTTACACTCCCTGAGCCTCAGTGTTCTCATCTGTAATATGGGAACAATTACCTTGTAGGGTTGTTTTCATAATTATAGAGTATATTTTAAGTGTCTGTTAGGCATTTGGTACATAATGGGTGCTGGGTAGATGAAAGAAGGTATGGAAACGAGTCATTTTTGAACAGTTATAAATCACTGAAAAGTATGGCTTTATTTGCTACAACCAGAGGCAAAGAGAGAGGGGTGGGAAACAGGCCTTGAGTTGGGTCCAGACCAGCTCATACCCTATTATTTGTTTGCAATGCCTTTTCACTTGTGGCTTTTTATCTTGCCCATTCTTGAAAATTACTAAAGAAATGGCCCTTCTCTGGTAATTGTTCATTTTGGTGGTCAGTATTCCTCAGGCAACTCTCTCCATTAACATCACCACGGCAACCTGCCCACTCAAGGGGCTGCAGCCCACGCTTCCCCCAGGGAGCAAGCAGCCGCTCCTCCAAGCCCCCAGGGCCTCCGTGGCTGGGCAGAGAAAAGGGAGCACAGCAATGTGAGCGCTTCTACCTGCAGGATCTGGGATGTGAGCATAAGAGGACATGGGGCCTGGTGTACAGCAGATGTACAAGACATGCTGGTAGAAGTGAAATGAGGCAAATCTATTTTGGGGTTTTCTGGAACAGGGCAATTGTCCTGAGTCCAAAACCTGAAGCTGCCACATGCTGCCAGGCAGTGATAGTGGGGGATCACTCTGGCCTAAGATAGTTCCATCCATCCATTCATTCAACAATATCAATAGGCTGGGCAACTATACTAACTACTACTAACAATGATGAAATAGATGCACTTCTGTCCTCATGCAGCTCACAGAATAGGGAGGAAACACGGAAATAAACAGCAAAATCTGGGGTCAAGGTGCTACTAAGAGGAACACCCAAATTCAGTCATTTGGGCCAATAAATGTCCCCCTCCCAATTCTTCCCCTCAGTCCCCTTTGTGGTGTGCCTCTGTCTTGCAGTAGGAGCTTTCCCAGCTAGCATACAGCAGACGTACAAGACATGCAGTAGGAGATTTCCCAGCTCCTACTGGGATGTTTTTGAGTTCCTACTCTGTGAGCAAGGCGTGATGCCATGCACGAGGAATATTCAGATGAATTAGAAGATGGAGATTCACCTGGGCTTCAAAGGGGTGAAACATTAAATGGGAGAGATATCTGAAGAATGAAAATAAACCTAAATTAAGCCATTGCTTAATGCAGGAACACCTATTACTCTTTGGGTGTGTAGAGAGAGGAAATTTGGTTCAATCAGGACCTGGAGCGGGTTTACAAGTCTTTTGACAGGATCCCCAGGGAGGGACGTGAGGGCCCACTTAAGCCATTTGGTAGAGTGCTGGGGACAAAAGGAGGTTTGGACATGTGGCAGGTCCTCCCTCACCTGGAACTGGGGAGAAGATAGAAGTGGGAGAAGTTGAGGCTGGGTGCAGTGGCTCATGCCTGTAATCCCAGCAGTTTGGGAGGCCGAGGCAGGAGGATTGCTTGAGCCCAGGAGTTCCAGATCAGGCTGGACAGCAAAATAAATAAATAAAAATAGCTGGGCATAGTAGTACGGGTCTGTAGTCCCACCTACTCGTGAGGCTGAGGTGGGAGGATTGCTTGAGGCAGAAGTTCAAGGCTGCAGTGAGCTATGAGTGCACCAGTGTACTTCAGCCTGGGCAACAGAGCAAGACCCTGTATCTAAAAAAGAAGTAGGGGAGGTGGAGTGTCAGGAGCTGTAGCCAGCACTGTGAATTTTTTTTTTTTTTGTCAGCAAGGTCAAAGGTTAGTACACAAATAACTCAAAGCAAGACTTGAGCTCAGACTTCTCGAAGAGATGATGCAATTTGCCCACGTTCACATAGCCTACGTAAGAGTCCAATACCTTCAAACCCAGTCTTACTGCACTACTCAATAGCAGCAGCCTTCAGAAATGGATTTTTCTAGGTGCAGAGTTTTCCAAGTCTCACCACACAAAATAAAAGGGGAGAACATATCCCGTTCTCTGTCCTGTGCTGCCAGTGAGGGTAATGACTGATGGCTGAGCTGCAGGGAGACTTCCTGGGCGACTGTATCAGCTGGCTACTGCTTAGAGCATGCTCAAGGGTAGTAAAGAGAGGGACAGGAGCTGCTCCATGCATTTTACACTGTCAGTTTCTCCAGGTCAGACTGCATGCTTATGAGGGACTGAACGAACAGAGAGCCATGTTCTTAGCACAAACTTTCTGGATACTGGGCAAATCAAACTTTCTTCACCCAGGGAAGGGAGCAGAGAGTGCAGTGACGAATTAGGATTAAAGAGTTAGGACTGAAGGAATAATGTTGCCCAGTGCAGGCTTTTCACCTTCTTTAACCTCGTTAGTACGGCCTGGCTTTAGGCCCTGATAATTTAGATCCAAGGAGATCTCTGCAGATGGAAAGAGAGCGGGGGATAGTGAGAAAGGAGAGGTTAATTGCTGCTGGATGAAATTTGGGAAGGCCGACTATATGCCTGTAAGGGAAGGAGGCGAGCTGCTGTCTCCTCAGTGAGCATTCAGGTTCACATCCAAGCTCTGACACTTACTAGCCATGTGGTCTTCACCAAGTTTCATCTCAGTACCTCAGTTTCTTCATTTGCAAAGTGAGAATGATAACAGGAGGAAACTTGGAAGGGAGCTGTTTGGCTTAATAAATACCAGCAAAGTGCTTTGTAAGCAGTAGCTGCCACCCCAGGAATCCACCTCGGGATCCGCAGTCCTCTTACTCGCAGCCAGGGTGGCAGGCACTGGCCAGGTCTTCTCTTGGCTTGCCCTCTGCTTTTCCAGTTGGCCTGATACAGTCATTGACTCTCCGATCAGCAAGAACCATCTATTCATTCATTCATTTGGTGAATGAGCATCCACATGCATCTGAGGCACTTGGAGACAACAGTGAAGGAGGCAGGCCAGGCCCTGCCCCCTTCACAGGGCTCTGTACCGGACGTGTAGGTGCTCATGTGATTATAAAACCCTGGGGCCCACAGGAAGGAAAGCTCCCACCTGCAATGACAGAGCTGGCCAGTGAGGGCCAGGCAAATGTACCTTGTTCATCACCCTTGTGTTTCCAACCTCACTGGCACAGGGTAGCTGCTCAATCAATACTTGCTGAATTGAAAAAACGGATTAATCATGCCTAGCTGAGTACTCTTTCATGACTTCCATCAAAATAATTGGAAAGTGAGGGTTTGTGTGGACTGAGGATTAGTGCTTCCCACCGTGTGGCCCCAACTCAATTCTCCCTCTGCAAAGGGTGGGCTGAGACAGCTGGAGGGGGTTTTATTTCTGCTCTCAGGCCACTGCATCTGGAGCCAAAGTAATGCAACAATGTCAATCAGAAATGTGATTCTGTCCAGATAATCACATAACTATCCATGCCCGCAGATCTTCTCAGGTACGCAGTCCTGAGGTCTAAAGGAAACCAGACTTGGGGAAGAAGTTTTTTTTTAAAAAAAAAAAAAAAAAAAAATACAATTCGTAGACACTGGCAGCATTTTATTCAGAATTCAACAAATCATATGCCTCTCTTTTGTAGGGGTTGGGACAAGAATCCAAATGGAGGCTGTGGTAGGCACAACAGTGGCCCTCTAAAGACATCCGCATCCTCATCCCTATGCCTGTGAGTATGTTACCTTGCATGGCAGAGGGTCACAGAGGTTGCGGATGGGATTAAGGTTGTCAATCAGCTGGCTTTAAAGTGGGAAGATTATCCTGGGTTATCTGGGTAGGCCTGTGGAATCCTCTGGGTCTTGACAGATGACATAGGGAGGCACGAGAGAGAGAACAGAGGTAGCAGCCTGAGAAAGACTCGGCCCGACACTGCTGGCTTTGAAGACAGAGGAAGGGGCCATGAACCAAAGAATGGAGTCAGCCTCTAGACATGAAAAGGCAAGGAAACACGCTTCCCCCAGGACCCCAGAAGGAACGCAGCTCTGCCAACACCCGGGTCCAGCCCAGGGAGACTCATTTCGGATTTCTGACCTCCAGAAATGTCACATAATAAAGGTGTGTTGTTTGAAGCCACTAAGTTTCTGGTGATTTGTTCCAGTGGCAATAGGAAGCTAATACTGAGGTCCACTTACCACATCTGCCATCTGCATACTTAAAGTTATGAATCAAGTCAATTACTGGTTAAATATGAAATGTTCTACATTAACAGATGTATCTTCTTAACCATTTGGGTTTGCAAATTTACACCCACCTGGGAGGTCCTCACCAGAACCTGGCAGTGTGGAGAAAGCAGACCCCAGCCCCAACCCCTGCCCTGGGCCTGACTCCCTTTCTCTTCTTTCCACTTCTTGCCCATTTCTGGAGGGTCACATGCCTGTGGGCACCCCCGCCTGCTGCCCAAGCCCCTCCATGGCTCCTGCAAGCAGCTGCTTCATTTGCATCATGAGATGTCCTCAACAGCACCTTCTAGGGTGCAGATCTTTTTGCTGTTGTGAGAGAGGGGCTTATGCAGAATGATATTGTCAGTCTAGACATGTTTCACGCAGAGGAGAACTCAGGATGAGGACAGGAGTGGTGGCAGGAACTCAATCTATTACAACGAGTTTTCTGATGTAGTTATGCTCCAGGGATGTAGAATCCTGTGCCTTTGTGTGTAAGGAATCCTTTCTACAAAACCCTTAAGAAATAATCATTCTACCTGTTCTTGCATATGCCTTCCAAAGGAGGCTCACTACTTTACATGGCCGTCTCTCTAATAGTGAAAATGTTGAGGCCAGCCCTGCTTTCTTCCCACTTCCATGGATTGGTTTTGACCTTGGCCTCTGCACCTCCTTTTCCCAAGGTTGATTTGGTTTCCAACCCCTCCCCATGCATTGGAACTGTAGGGTGTTCACCGAATGTGTAATAAATAGCAGGCTTTGGTTCAGTAGGGCTGCCTCTCTCAGTAAATAGTCACTTCAGGGCCAGGAGTGTGGGGAATGAGGCATTTTTATGTGGCAACAAAACACAGCTGCTCATCAACTTGTCACCCAGCTGTGCCTAGGTGGTGATCCGAGCCACCTTTGGGTCTGGACAAGAGGGGTGCCTACCATGGAACCCCTGCTTTTGACCCTCTCTGACCCTCCACTAGCTGAGCCCCTCCCCACAGGATGAGGGAACGGAAAGGGCCAAGGTGGGTTTGCCCACCCAGAGCCCACTGCCTCCTTCTGTCTAGACCAGGCTTTGGGTACCAGGACCCCAGAATCCCCTATCCAAATAGGCTTGGAGCTGATTCCAGGGCCTGTCCAGCTTGTTTTCTGGGATTGTCTTTAATCCCAGAAATCCTGAAGGCACAGGATTCTACTTCCCTGAAGCATAACCACATCAGAAAACTTGTTCTAATAGATTGAGTTCCTGCCTCTATTCCTGCCTCCTGTCCTGAATTCTCCTCTGTGTGAAAC